>NC_081406.1:541148790-542348790 GCF_030272615.1 Cryptomeria japonica | reverse complement strand
TCTAATCAACGTGACTAAAAAGATAGGACCTTTACAATAGATAAATGCAATTTTCAACTGCAAACGTTCAGATCAAACATGATGTAGCAAATACTTAAAAATAAGCTCTTAACGAAAGCAAAGTATAATTTTCAACCTGAAATGTTCGATCAAACGTGATATTCCAATACCAAAGCATATACTGATTCTGAAGCATTGCTGTCATATCATAAAGAAATGCACATGATTTTACAATTGCAATCAAACTATAACAATACAAAAGTGAGAGCATAGAAATAAGATCTACTTTAGCGTTTCAACCCGAAGCTGCATACATTTCTAGCATTCTTATGCCATCATGTTAATGTGATTCTATCTTGTACTAGAAATTGCAATTGCTATTCCCTCAAGGTTTATACATTATAAGCCTGCATTCCCAATTTATTTAAGCATGCATTTTAAATCCAGGTACCGAGATTGATTAACATATGAAATCAAGGCTAAATACAAACTCAAAAAAAATCCTATTAGATGGTGTTTTATCCTTGGTATATCACAAACAACAAAACCTTTGAAGTGGATTATAAATCTCTATCAGTATAGCTGATGCAAACATTCTTAATAATATAGAACAAAGTTCACTGAATATTTGCTTGCAACACTGTTACTTTGATTAAGTGAATAAGTTGACGTGCTTCTATAAGTAGTTTTATTTTCCTTTTTACAACTTTCCATTTTGCATGAATTTGAGTTGTCTTCCTTTAAGGACTTTTTGATACGGAAGTCACTCTGTATCAAAGAAATCGCAGTCTGCTTTAAAAAGCCAATAAATGAAAGGGGTGACCTATATCTTTCCCCTTAAGAAAGGAAATGAAAAACATTTTAAGTTTTGATTTCCATGTCAGTAACCGCTAATATCTCATAGTCTAGATATGTGTTTATAGTATATACGAACAAAGAAGTTTCTAATAAAATACAACAAAAAATGGAAATTATAAGCAAAAGGAACCAGCATTATCTTCTTCAATCCTGCTATATTACTGAGCAACAATCTCAGGTCTATACGAAGATGCCTCCTAATTTTATTTCTTGAAGAATGTGAATCGATTCCAATTTTTAAAAAATCACTGTATTGAATTGATTTTACAAAGAAGGTCCAAAATAGAACAAGGACCAAGCACGATCTGAATAGAAAGTGGATCTGGGGACTTATCATGGATGTAAAAGGCTGATGCTCATCTGCTTCTAGCACCATATGCACTGTGTTTAGTAATTGCAAGTTGGCCTTTTCCCAATGTCTGAAAAATAGTAATTAGCAAACTAATCAGATGGGAGACGGACTTATAAACATTACTCTTTTAAAATTGAGCCACATAGCTACTGTCGGAATTTTTTAATTCCAAAGCCAAGAAATCAGAAGACAAATTATGGAACTGATTAAAAGAAAATATCCAACTAAGTCCTGTTGCCTTAAAAGTCTAAACAAACACCAAAATTTCAAACAAGACTTTAACAAGGACAAGTGACACGTATTAAGAAAGCAAACATTTGGCAAACTGGAATAAACCATATGATGTCACATCAAGTGACTTATTTACGTCCATTACAAGAATCAGCATATCCTTGTTAGAAGGGAAATTTACTCTACCATTATTGACTTGAAACAGTATGCAGAGTTCTTTCAAGTATTGTTATCGTGAGATTTTTAATAAAATCTATTACCTTGTTAAATTTAGCTTGTTTCTCCAAAACAAGAGTTGGCACCTCGATTTTTGTAATATACAGTTTGTTTACCACATCTTTCAGACTGAAGAGGATGGCGAAAACTCATCCAAAGAATGGCCAAATCATATCTTTTAATAACTTGAGATGAACAGATCTATGCATATCTCTGTAAAGCAAGAGAGATGAAAGTCTAAGAGTGATTAAGATTTAAGTCTGGTTCTATTTAATCTTCAGAAAGTACAACTTTAAACACATAATAAAATTCCAACATACAAGTTTGAGCAGATGTATTGAACTGTAAGTAGGAATTCAATTTCCTTTTGATTTTCATTTAAATTAGTCCCTCCTAGGATTAAAGTTGAGCCATCTTTTAGGGAATATGTTGTATATTTTGCATTCATTCCAATATTGGATTAACATTCAGGAGTCTGAAATTTTATACTAATCAAGCAGCAACAAGTTCTATCTTCTTCCTCCTTCCTTGCGAGGATCAAAATACCAGGAGTGAATATCATAACTAGCTTTTTGACTCAAGTCAGTTCGGTGTTGTTCGTGGCCTTGAAAGTTTTTCCCGTATGTCGGACATCTTTCCATACACTTTGTATTTTTTGAACACAAAAACAACCTTTGAACAACTCCATTGTGTTTGGATTTATTTCTTTGGGTTTTGCATCTAAACGTAAAGAACGGATTTTCAGCTTATAAAATAAGTAGTCCAATTGACTCGAGAAAATTAATTTAAGAGCACAGAACTGGATGCAGCTTTGTTGCATCCCTATAATAATTGCATTCCAATCAGCTTATTTTTCTTTCTTACTCTCATCTTTGAATTTATAGTTATACAGACCTGCAGCTAGAAAAATGGTGTACTTATGAGTCTCAACTAGAAAGAAATCACTGATATCAATTTAATCATATTTTTATGCTGTAAAATTATGGCATCTTGTACTTAACGCAGAACAAAGGAAGATGAAAATCTGACAGCATAAGAGAGCCACAGATAAAAATTATTATTTCATAAAAATGGATTCCTAATCACGCATGTACAATGCTTGAATACACTGTAAATAGTTTGTCTTAACATTGTTTTCTTTCCCATTTTCCCTCTCGCCTTCCATCTCTTTCCCTACGCTCTACTACTGGTCTAGGTTTGGTACCACGAGAACCTTGTCTATGGGGAACACCAAAGCCTCCTGAAGCCATCATATCCATGGTTGATGCAGTCTCTGGATCACCAATGCTACAAGCATCACCACTCTCTCTTATGCCATCAAAGCTATCATCATATCCTCGTTCATCACCACGGTCTCGGGCATGTGAGAATGCTGATATCTGTACTGGGTAAACTCTGGAACTGTTAGTGACAATTGTAGGTGTAGATGATATTGCACCAATGCTGGTGACAGATGCATTTGAAACACTTGCAGTTGGTGTTGCAGGAGGTGTTGTACCATTTTCACGCACACCACTTCCAGAACTACCAGGCCTTAAGCTACCCTCCTGAGAAGGCCTGCCACCCTCTCTCTCTCGATATCTCTCCCTTGGGCGGCTGCAAAGTTCATGAATAAATGTAGTTAACAGAGTCAGAGATATATTTTTATGTAATTCCTTCCGCTAACACCATACTAACCTGCCGGGAGTGGAAGTAGAGAACTCCCTGCGAGATGATCTGAGCCCTGATTCTCTCTGCTCTAACTCTCTCTGAATTTCTCTCTGTCATCAAGATGTATTTGTCTGAGCAACAATGTGCATAAATTGGAACATAATAAAAAATGTTCGAAAAAACTTTAAGGAAACAACGTCCTATTCATCTTTAGACTTGTGTTAAAAAATCTCGAGTTCGAGGCTGCTCGTTTCTCTAACACAGCAGACCAAGGTGCCTAATTATTTGATATGTGCCCATATGCCAAACATACTATGACCAACAACAAAATTAGAAGAAATGTAATATAAATTTATTTATCTACATAAAGAAAAATAAAATGGAAGAGAACCAATCCAAAATAAGAAACAAAGCATTAAGGTGGAGAATGATCATCACTGTAAACAGATCACCTCATAAGCTAGAAGGACCATATGAACATCTATTACATTTAGGAATTGCAACAAGAACTGTTTATAATGCTCAAAAAGGAGTGAAAGGAAAAAATGATTAGATGTGACAAGGATCAAAAAAACCTATCAAGAAACATCACAGCCACTGTAAGAGTTAATTGGTTCTTAAGTCAAGAAACGGGAAAGCAGATGTAGGAATTGAATACAAGTGAGTTCAACCATGCTCCGATCTCTTTGGAATCAAAACCAAAATACAAAGAGGTGATACAAACTTTAACCTTCTGTAATGGTGGCTTGATAGCTGCATTTGCTACAGAAATTGGTATTCTGTATTCATATTAAAAGAATCTCTTCTACATGATTGACTTGCCATAATATAGAAGTAAAAGAAGGCAGAATTCTTTTTATAGAAAACATGTTTCTTTCAAAGAAAACTCCAATTAATTTTGAAATATTTAGCTAGAATTCAGATACTCAAAATTTTAGCCACACATTTTAAATAGAACAATGAAAAAATCACTCATAGGAGGATTTGGCTATCAATTTTATGGAAGGCAAATGTTTACAAACAAGAGAAGAGGAAAGGGACATAGGTTTCCAAACCTTAGGTTGATTTAGCGGAACAGTCAAGAAAGTTGCTAATACATCAATTATCAAGTCATCACAAGCATTGGTGTCCTCTTCGCTTCAAATTGTATAGTAGTCTATCATTTTAGTTTTTACCAATCACTCAGCAACTCTTAACTACCTTTGTTGTAACTGGTATTCAATCAAAAACTTGATTGTTATGTATGAAATTTTGTTATCAAATTGCTATTTGTCTGTTGAATTATTTGTCAAAATCTCAAATAGTCACATTCTAGCTACGTTGCAGGTTATGTTAGAATCCAAACTGTTGAATTGCCAAGTGTTTGCGATTTGTCCATCAAGTTTGATTTTAAATATTAATTAGTAATTGATAATTTATTGACGATTGTTCATTAAAATTGTTGTTTAATTAAGAACCTATTATTAATTATTTATTAATATTTTATGGTTATTTGTTAGTAACTTAGTATATTTAAAAATTATTAAATATTTTTAATGCAATCATTATTGTCTACAATTTATAAAAAAATTAAAAATCAGAATTTTTTTTTATAACTATAAATATTGATAATTATTATTTTTGAAAAGCTTAAGATATTATAATTAATAATGGAAAAACAAAACTAAATAATCAAAAGTCAAAATTAAAAAAATCAAAAGCAGCATTCATTGTTTTGTTTTTAATATATATATATATATATATAACGAAGGCGGAGCAGCAGGTATTCAGGTTTAAGTCATCAAGAAGATTGTTGGAATCTCAGAATTTCAAAGGATTTGCCAGGTTCACAAAACTTCATCAACAATGTGAAAATCAGCACGAAAATGTTTGGTTTTAGAATAACAATTTCAATGCTTCATCGAGGGCTTTAGATGAGAGTCACCAAGGTTCATCAAATAATCAATTTTTTAGAACTCACATTGGAATTTACAAAATTTATCAAAAAGTTTCACCAGACTTCATCAAAATAAAGGAAATATCGTTAAATCAGAATCATCCAGAGCCACCTTCCTTTAGTATCTCATCATCATTTTTGAGAACATGAAAATGTTCCACAAAAAGCTATTTTTAGTTCGATCTTGCTAGTTATAGCTTTCCACTATTTTAGTGTTCTCTATTTTTAGCTAGGAGTCTATCGCATCATGCAAGAGATGAGAGCTTTTAAGGGATAATAAAGTATTTTAATTTTCAGTTGAATTAACAATTGCATGATGTCAAATATGAATTAGTGGACCAGGTAATTTGTAATAGAGCTTTCTATCATGAAGCAATTGTAGTTAGAGTAGAAATAGTAGTTAATTTATTCCTTTATTTTCATGCAGCTTTGTAAATAGCACATATAAGTGCATTTTTTGCAATTAGAAAAAGATGAATAATAATTCTCATACCTGAATATTGCTCAAATCATTGTTCATCAAGTATTTGTGATCATTAATCCAAAGTTCAATATCTATTAAGTTCAATAGATATTATTATGCCTATCTTGCTTCTAAGAATCTATTGACATGTTTTTATCTGATGAGGTATATTAAATAACTTATACCCAATTTGTGAGCTTTGTATTGCATTTTTTTTCAAAGTTCGATATTGTGGCTTTGTATGGTGTCCTTCATTTACTTACCAAAGCCATCATGTTTTTATGCATTAGCTCATTCAATTCATGTGTACTTGCCTTGCTGAATCTCTGTGTTTAGTTATAGTCTTATAGAATTTAAAGAATAAAATCCCTTGTCTTTGTATTGACAAACATTTCAGCCTTTTACACTAGGCAAACCCAAAAAGATATATCTAAAGTTTATTTAGGATAACATGGAATCACCCCCAAAAAAACTATAAAGTTTGCAAATTCAAAGTACATATTGTTCATAATAGGCTACCGCTAAGTTTTATTATATATTGAAGTTCCCCTTCTAATTTGAAGAGTGGTTCTACCACACGCATGTTCTATTTTGTATTGCATTGTGTCATGTCCCCTCCTTGACCATTATATATATATCTTAAATGAGACAATTATTATTATTAATTTAATATATAATTTACCAAAAAAAGATGATTTGAGATCTATTTATTTATTAAATAATATTTATTACTAATATTCTGAAATGTTCAAAAATAAATAAACTAATATTATATTATAATTCATATATTATAGATTATAAACATAATTTATATATTAACACACATATATATATGTGGAGCTTATTAGAGCAAATGTGCAAAGCTTCTATTTACAAAGATTGAGGTTTTTCATTTAGTACGGAATATTATTATTGATCAAAACGTTGAGAACTTGAGACCATCATAAGATACGAATAGTAAAGACGTTATGGAAGATATCGATCATTACAAGATATCTGATCGAAACATATGCATTATGGTAAGGAGCAAGAGATTGTTATCGGGAAAAAGTGTATAGTTAGTAATGTTAATTATCAATAGTTAGTTAGCCGACGGGTAGGTAGTTGGAGTCGCGACGGTTGGGTCGCACCCCTTCGGCAATCATATATTGTATCACCTCCGGGTGTTGTGGTGTAATGTTAGTCGTGTCAGATGTAATGTTGACGACAGATATAATATGAACATCCTTTGACATTAATGGAAAGCTTATTCTGGTACTTCTTTTATATTTGCATTGTACATTGCTGTTCGATTTCTGTATTTTTCCTGTTTACCCAGTGAGGTAAACATTTGGCGCCGTTGCCTAGACGAACTCAGGAATGGAAGACACGGATGGCGCACAGACACAATGGGCCTACCCGTTGGTGAAGTAAACCCGGAGAACCGACGACAGCAAATTTTACGAGAATTTCATGAGCGCCAGGATGACGGACGTAGGGAAGACCGACAAAGGACAAATAATCCTTAAATTGTGAAAGGAGAGAAATAAAGAACACTGTTAGAAGCAGAAGAATTATGTTGATTGTATACAAAAGAATGAATTAATAAAGACGTGTTGTGTTTCGATTTATGTGTTGAGAAACATGAAATTGTACCACAATTAATGCCCAATTTACTGAATAAAGACAGAAATAAGAAATTAGAAACCGACGAGTGGGAGGCTGCGCAGAAGGCTTTGATTCTGGAACAACGTGTAGAACGTAGACGGAGGCTGAGGCAACTTGCCGAAGGACGACCTGCCGAAGGGTTGCCCGAAGGGAACCAAGGAGGTGTCACGGAAGGTGCAGAAGCCGAGGGGAATTTCTACGCGTCGCCAGACTACGGTAGAGCGAGAAGCCTTGAAGAGTTTCTGGAGGAAACTAGGTTACGGAGAGAACTAGTTGAAGAGACTCGAGATCGGTTCAAAAACTTATCTCTCACGCCACAAAGGGAGGATCACCGAAGGGAGCCGGGCACGGGTGACGACGAAGTGCCACAAAGGGAGGATCACCGAAGGGAGCCTGGCACGGGTGACGACGAAGGGGAAGTTAACCGCACGGTAGGTATAAGGCAGAACACCGTACCTTTGGTCACCACCACAGGAGGCATCAGCGGCATCGAAGGGAGCAGCACCGGAGGGCAGACACAGCCACAACCACCTCCAAGTAGACGATTTCCATCAATGGCGACCAAACAGAAGTTACCCAAATTCAACGGGGATAGCAAAGATGATCCCGCACGGCATTGCCGTACATGAGAAACCATCTGGACAGCCAACGGGGTGACTGACCAGGATGAATGGATGAAGCAGTTCCCCGCCACACTGAGAGGAGTGGCTATTGATTGGTATGCAGACTTGGATAAAACCAGTGTAACTACGTGGGATGAATTGAAGAAGGCATTCGAGAAGGAATTCCGGCTTCTCCGGGATGATAACGAGATAGTTTCCGAAATCTACGGAACAAAGCAAGGAAAGAAGGAGACCGTACGGGCGTACGGGCGCCGACTAAAAGAGTTAGTCGGGAAAATGGAAAGCCAACCGGCCGATGGCTTGAAGAAGAGGTGGTTTGTCGAGGGTTTGAACCCTAAGCTACGACGGAAGATGAAAATTGTGCCTCCAACATCCTACGACGATGCATACAACCGGGCCATGGACCTGGAAAGTGAAAATAAGACGGCCAAAAAGAAGAAGAATAGATCTTCATCATCATCTGAAGATGATGACACATCGGAAGAAGAGAGTAGTAGTGACGAGAAGCCGAGGAAGAAAGTCACAGCCCTTCAAAAAGATATGGAAAGGATGTTAAAAGAATTTAAGACAATGAAGGGGACTACAAGTAAGGACGATGAACTATGGTGCACGGAGTGTAAGGAGAGCGGCCACACGAAAGGTGCCTGTCCCAAGAAGGCATTCTGCGACATCTGCCAGATTATGGGGCATTCTACGAAGGAATGTCCATACAATCTGAAGGCACGTAACCAGCAAGTGCTCTTTGCGCAGGAGCAGCCATCCACATCGGAGGCAAACAATAATGCATCATCTGGAGGATACTGGGACAACAGACGCGGCGGCGGAAGGAATAGCAACAATACCAATAACGGAAGCCGTATCCAGTATGACGCCAAGGGCCGGCCAATTATCCAATGTAGGGCCTGTAATCAGTGGGGGCACTTCGCCCGTGATTGCACGAAGGAAGCCACCCCTCAGCACCTCTGCCGTTGGTGTGGGCCAGGCGACCATGAGGACGCAAATTGCCCGCAGGCAGGGGTTAATCTCCTCAACATTGAGAAGGCTGAGAAGACTCGTGAGAAAGAAGTACTGGCTATCACCCACGCCCAGACGAAAAAAGCCACTTATCCCGACCCCCGTACGGAGAAGGAGAGATTACGGGAGGCAAAGGTCAATATTGAACGTGAGATGACGACCGAACGACGGGACAACGAGGTGGCGAGTACATCATTCCGTACGGAAGCGGAAAATAACATCATTGGGCAAATATTGCAGATGGAGGTGTCGATAAAGGTAAAAGACCTTCTAGACTCTATGCCACAATTGAGGACTGCCATCCTCACCAATGTGCAAAGCACTGCATCGTCGAGTGCACCACAGGTAGGGGTTCCCGCCACCGCTACGAAGAGTACACCACAGGTGGAGGTTTCCGTCAGCCCTTCGACTGACCCGATGTTACTAGCCTTGAGCAGTGGTAGACACCCAGCTGTGGTAGAAATTGGTATCTGTGGGACCATTCTGAAGGACACCATTGTGGACGGTGGATCTGGGGTGAATGTACTACCAGAAGAAACATGGAAGCGGCTGGGGAAGCCCACCCTGTGGCCACCCACATTCAACCTGGTGGGAGTGGACCAACACGGCATTAAGCCACTCGGCCTGTTGATGGCCCAGCAAGTGACAATTGGTACGCAACCATTCTTGTTAGATTTCGTGGTCATTCCCTCGAAGAAGAAAGGCTATGACGCCATCCTGGGGAGAGTGTGGTTGATCAACGCAAGGGTAAACCACAACTGGAAGAAAAATACACTTTCCATGGAGAAGGGAGGGCGAAAATATACCATTGACCTACACACCCAAAAGGTCGGCGAAGAGCTCGCCTCTTCCGACTCGGAGGACTCTAATAAAGGGGAAGGGGGTCCCGATGAAAGTAAGGGCAAGAACGCGATGGAGCCGAACAGTGAAGGGGTGCTAGAATTGGAGGGATGTTCTGAAGATGAGAGATGCTCACTTAACGGGCTCTTCCATTGGCAGATGGAAGATTACGAAATGTTCCAAAGCTACAGGCTCGAAGTAGAGGAACCAGAGCAACCAACAGAGGTGTACCTGCCGGAATACAAAGAATATTGGAAGGGAGACGCCCCAAACCCTGGCGACGTAAATAATCCGAAGAGTGTCGGCACCGATTGGAACCCTGTGTGGAAGGCCGCAGCCTTCAAAATCTTTATTATCCTTCTTCTTCTTATGTACGAGAAGGAGGTCGTGGTCCCTGTAGAATTTGTGGTTCCAGGTCTTTCAATGACCAGTGAAAATAGATTGGCCACCAACGGGTACAAATTGAAACCTTACCACGCGAAGCGCGCAGGGGACCCGAGAGGCCAGACAGACACTCGAGAGTCCGGAGGGGGACCCGAGAGGATGGAAGGAGACTCCAGAGGCCGGGCAGGCGACTCGCCAGGTATAGGACCAAAATAGGAGACTGTCGAGCGAGGAAAACCGAGAAGGATGAAGGGCAATCCCAGAGACACGGGACCCGAACAGACGACTTTCTAAGACATCTAAATTAGGAGAGGAGGGAAGAAAAAAAAAAAAAAAACCGTACGGTTGTATGACAGGCGACCGTACGGTCAAAAAAATAATTAGAAAAAAAAAAAAAAAAAAGAAAGAAAGAAAGAAAGAAAAACGAAGGAAAAGAGACCACCGTACGGTGGCACCACCAACGATGGACACCACCGTGCGGTGGCACCACCGAAGGTGGAACCCACCGTGCGGTGGAACCCACCGTGCGGTGGACACCACCGAAGGTGGAACCCACCGTGCGGTGGCACCACCGAAGGTGGAGCCCATCGTGCGGTGGAAGCCGCGAAGGGCCGCGTGGGCATAAAGCCGCCTACCGAAGGGAAAACCGCCGAAGGAGATAAAAAGCTACCGAAGGGAAAGCCGCACATGCCGAAGGAAGAAAAGCAGCCGAAGGGAAGACAATCACCGCACAAATGCAGAAAGAACCAATTACACCGCACGATTGGAGGTGGTATGGCAGGACATTACAGTGCTTTAAAAAAAAAAAAAAAAAAAAAAAACGACGACGGATTGAAAAATGATTCGATGACATCTGGAGCCTGGACACTGAAAATATTGGAGTGTAGAAGAAGGGTTTTTGACATCATAAAATATCACAGAAATGCAGTGCTGCCCCTCGACCCCGCTGGGGCGCTGCCCCAGACCCCGCGGGGGCGCTGCCCCTCGACCCCGCTGGGGGCGTTGCCCCCAGACCCCCAGTTTATTTTGAGCTATAGAAGACCACGGGAAGTGTTGTGGTTGTCCGTATTGTGAGAAAGAAGCCTGTAGCTAAGCATTGGCGGGAATGCCATAAGCCGTAGAGGGAGACGGATTTGGAGGTTGGGAACAAACAGAGTTTGACGGAAGGCATTGCAGGTCCGCACAGTTGTATGACACCAGGGAGTTATTCAGTTCAGTTTTTAGCCTTTGGGGAGTGTGATGGAGGATTTGAGGTGTCTCCTAGCATTTGTGCCAGCGGATTGTGGTCACCTCCAGGCATGACTGGTACGCTTTGAGGAACTCGGAGGATGTCTCGGCGGGACGTGAGGTTGCCGTGGTGGATGCATAGAGGGCTCGGGAGGAGCTGACCACCAGGTTGGAGGCAATAGTCGCGTGAGACTTAGTTCAGCGTACCCAGGAGTTGGATGCCGGGAGAGCAGCACGGGTGGCTATCGAGGACAAATTGGCTAGGGAGACCATATCAATTGAGTAGCAGTGGGTGGAAGCTGAGACTGAAAAACGTGTTTTGCAGACAAGTTTGGGTTAGGCACAGGAGGATTGTGATGGCCAAGGAAGCCATATTGGTGAAATCCGCACTTGAGCATTGGCTGGTAGCAGAAAAGGTTTTCAGGCGAGGACGCAGCAAGTGTATAAGATCTGGGCCCGACTAGCGTCAGTAGTTCCTGCCATTCATCTCTATTTTGTATTAAGTCGTCGGAGTCGACTTCTTTTCTTGGGGGGGATGATGTTATCGGGAAAAAGTGTATAGTTAGTAATGTTAATTAGCCGACGGGTAGGTAGTTGGAGTCGCGACGGTTGGGTCGCACCCCTTCGGCAATCATATATTGTATCACCTCCGGGTGTTGTGGTGTAATGTTAGTCGTGTCAGATGTAATGTTGACGACAGATATAATATGAACATCCTTTGACATTAATGGAAAGCTTATTCTGGTACTTCTTTTATATTTGCATTGTACATTGCTGTTCGATTTCTGTATTTTTCCTGTTTACCCAGTGAGGTAAACAGAGATCAACGGAGAAGTCTGAACACAGATGGCATCCAAGTGTCGATGATCAATAGCAACCAATAAACCACCGGTAGTAGCAGTATTTCAAGGCACTGAATATAATCGGCAAAGGCAAAGAGATTAGGCTCGATAAGCAAAATATACACATATCAACAATAGCGATCTGTATATACGGAATTCTTTGTGATTATTGAGCATGAAGTAGCAAGTATTCATTATCGCCACCAACGAAGTATATCAAACAAACGTTAACTAATCAGCAATTAAATATGGCCGATTCATATAAAGTCAGCCTCCTAATAATCGATTAATATCTTTAACAAACATAGCTATGAAGTATTTAATGGAAGGCAACGATAAAGATTAGTAAACGAAAGGGGAGCAATGAAGATTATCGAAGGAGAGGTGCGATTGCCATAGAAGAATTCTAGTCATACAAGGAAGAGATACGACCATTCGTCTTTTAGGCATATAAATGAGACATTAGTGACACTCCGATTAGGGGAACATGGTGGAGACAATTTTTAATGAGGGAATATAAAATAAAAGAGAATAGGGGAGAGGGGAGATATCATCTACAACATGGAATAGACCATTGAACAGAATAAAACAGAACTGTTATTAAGTTACAGGCAGTAATATCTGTGTTATTGGTGGTATGCGTGGGATGTGCTTAATGTGTATGCTTAATGTAAGAAGCTTGGTAATATTCTTACGCAGAATTTAGTAGTAATATTATTAATCAATATAGACTGCAATAATGTATGACAGTCATACTTAATTTTATATACATCAATAATAATTGAAAGACGAATATATTCAGGGTCTAAGTACTTAATCAACTCTAACCCTATTCCCCAAGGGAGATGGGTGCTGCTAGGGAAGGGCAGAGTAAAACCATCCAAGCCCCAAGGGTGAAAGACGACTCCTGAAATCTAGGCTGCAGGCCCCAAGGGTGAATGGACTGAGTTCCGTGGGGTCAGATTGGTTCAGGTTTTAGGCATGGTTTAATAGCATTATAAGTTATGTTACAAAGAGTTAGTTAGTTATGCTCAATTAAGAGTGATAGTAGGTAGTTACATAGATGTTGCCCTTGGGAATTGACAGCCTACAAATAGGGCACATTACACATTGAAAGGTGTGAACTAAAATGTTAACACCATGATGAATAGAAACTCAAGCCAAGTTGGCCTTATTCTACATATTGCTAATTACATCTTAGAAGTTCCCTCTCTGCATCTTTGTATATAACTGCAAGAAGTACATAAGTTACTAACGTCAGACTATATGTTGTGCTCTGAACAGCACACCCCATCCTTGACGGAGACCCCCGGTTTGCCCGAGTAGGAGAGAGAGGCTCCTCTAGTGGTCTAGCATCTAAAATCCTGAGTTTATAAATTGCACAAAAGTCTTCACTTGCCCGAAAACTTTTCCAGAGTCCAAATCGCGCATTTTGCTTCAGCATCCCAAATCTGGCAATGAAGGGGGGCGTCTGAGATAAAGTCGTGCATTCTCATTGAAGCCCAAAATCGCGAAACCCTAAGTAGGCCGAAATGCTAGAAGGAGTCATAATCACGCAAAAAGGTCTTTTAGGCCAAAAAAATCCAAGTTCGCGAGATAAACTCAACTTGCCCGAAAAGACCAAAGGCTCGAAAGATCGCGCAAACAAGCCAGTAAGCCGAAAATCACCAAAACTTAGGAGAATGAAAATTGTGCATTTCTTCTGAACGGGTCGAGTTTCCAAGATTCAAATCACGCCATTCGCCCATAGGCTTAAGTTTGACAGAAGATGAATAAAATGTTAAAAACTCACAAAATAACCCAAGAGGCCAAAGTCTTCTTCACAGGCCGAAATTCACAAAACGGCCTCTAAGGCCGAAAACTCAACAAGCTCTCAAATTCGGCCTTTAAGCCAAAAATTAGAAAGCAAAGTAAAGCTCACAAGTCAGCTTAGATGCCGAAATTCAAAGTAAAAATCGCGCAGTAGGAGAAAATACTCGAAAGATTTGAAACTTAAGGCTTTTGCTTTCCAAATCAAGCAATATACGTATTTGGCCCATAAACTTAAGTCAGGTGAAAGAGATAACAAGATCGTGAAAATAGCTAATAGGCTGAAATTCATCACACGAAATCCACCAAGCACCCGAAAAAGTAAAGAAAACCAACTTACAAAATCGGCTTAAAATGCCTAAACGCGAAGTTCAAAAGCTTACATAAGGCTTCAAAGAGCTGAATTTCCTCACATCGCACAAAATCATGCCATGAAGCTAAAGTTGGAAGTCAAGTAAAAGCTCACAACTCGCAAAAGCGGCCTCTAAGCCGAAAATAACAAAAAAGAAAAATCGCGTGAGAAAGCGAAAAGGGAGAATAAAATTCAAAATTGTCATTAAACTTCATTCCGCCGAAATCGGCTAGAGTGAGGAAAGATGCCCAATATCATTCTTTGGGCCGAAAACAAACTTGAAGGACAAAAATCTCTCAAATCACCTTGCAAAGCCAAATAACATTGCAACTTCTCTCAAAACCCCTCCTGAGCCGAAAATGAAAGCTTCAAGGTCGCATTTCAGGCTTTTTAGCCAAGAAAACAAGTAAAAACTTCAAAACCGGCCCATAAGCCGAAAATGGTAAAAAGAACAAGTTAGGTGTTTTAATCCAAAAAGACCAAATTGCACATTTCGGCTCTATAGCCCGATTTTTTTAAAAAAAAGGGTCATTGAGAGGCAAATAAAATCACCCATTCCTATCCAAAACGCCCAAAGTTTTTGAAAACTTAAGGTGATATAACTTGAGAATGAAAATTGTACAAAAGGCTTCAAAGAGCAGAAATTCACCAAAGTCGCACAATTCACAAAATCAGTTTATGAGTCGAAGAAGTTAAAAGAGTTAAAATCAGCATTATTTGGTCATTTTGAAAGCAAGTCAGTAAGCCAAGAAGCTTCAGTGGATCCAAATCACCCGACTGTCATAAAGGATTGGATTTCACGTTTGAAGAGAAACATTTAAAAGATACATCTCACAAAGAGCTTCTCAAACCTGAACTTCACCAAGACAAATCCTGATACATCTCACAAAGATGCATTTCAGGTTCATACCATTGGGGGCTTGCTGATTGTAGGCTACTGTGCATGGTTAGTCTGAACCTTACTGTGCTTAGTTCAACTGCAGGTGTTTGTCTTAGGCTGCGCCAGAATTGGGTTCCTAAATGAATGTCTCCAGTCTGAAAATCTTTCATCCCTTGGAGATTGTACTGTTCTTGTCTAGTTGTGAGGGTGTCTCTAGCGAAACAAGAATTTGTTAATGGAAATCTGTCTACCCGCTACACTAGTCATTCTTATCGTTGTCCTTAGGTTTCCTATCCCTTTTCTTTTGCTTTTATTTCCCAGTTCGAGAATCAGATGCTGACTAGCTTGTTGTAAAACGTAAGGCCCCTTGTGCTCCTAGCAAAACACATCGACCATTGAGTTATCTCGCAGTCAAGAACTGAAATTTGGAAACTTGAGGTTGTCCCCTTTGATCGATTAAAAGCAGCATTAGGGCTTCCTTATACAAGAGAGGATAGGATACTCGGCAAGATCATTCTATTCTACGTTGGCTGGATAGAGTTGTAGCGATGCGACTTTAGCCACGTCAATAGAATTGGCGCTAGAAGGAGGGCTGGTATGATTAATATCTAAACAGCTAAATCCAGATCATATCAGTCTATATTTGCGAGGAGTAATCTTATAGCTTTTTTACCCTCCTCCGCGCTCAACAGAATTAGCGCTAGAAGGAGGGCCCCTGTCAGGTTCCTTGCAGCAAGTTAGTCCATTGAGCCAATTTAAATGCTATATTTGGGATATGCAAGATCCCTGTTAAAACAGAAAAGCCAAAAAATCTTAAAATCTTAAAATACCAAAAAATTATGAGTAAAAATGTATGGTCAGTCACTTCGTGAAGGCTGCTCACAGTCCGACATTTTCCAAATCCAGCAAAGGCCGAGTCTGCAATTGTATCCAAAGCAGTTATCCGAATTCACATCAACAAGTCAATGCAGGATCCACAACACAACGAAGCATGATGAGTTGAATTGCTTGACGTTTCTGTCAAGAATTGAGTTAGGACTGCAGGGACAGATATTCTTTTGGGATATCCCCAAACCAGAGGAGTTCATAGAGCCGGATAACCCCAGTCCTCTATCCAGCATTGAGGAGTTTACACAATTTAAAGACTGGGTTGAGAACCAGTTTGGTCTCGAAGAACTATGCTTGGAGAGCATGCTGTCACCTTGGTGGTGAAGAATTCACCGCACCCCACATTCGGAATTCACTTGCTCATTATGCATGGAGGCAGTTAGTCAAGTCAAAGCTCAATATGGACTGCCGAAAGAACCAAAGGAGAGCAGCACCAGAAAAGTGTGGAGTGCTTACTGTTGTCATTTTATGACACCCTTGGTCCATCAGTGAGAACCGATCAAAGATATGTTCCATGGACTAGCACTGCCCCAGTTGACCAAAGAGAGAAGAATCATGAAGTGTGAAGTGTTGCCTTGACCGGAGGAAATTCCTCCCTTGGCCTTTTCTTCTTCCCCGGAACTCCGTAACCTCGAGGTTCCGAAGTTCTTTCTCTTTCCTTTCTCTCACTTTTCCTTCTCCGGAACCCCAACGTTCCGAAATTCAACTCCTTCTCTCCCGGAACTCCAGAACCCCGAGGTTCCAAAGTTCCTTTCATTTTCCCTTCCTCGGAACTTCAAAACCCCCTCCCTTCCCTTGCCTTCCCCGGAACTCCGGAACCCCGAGGTTCCAAAGTTCCCTCCTAGCCCTTCTTCCTTCTTTTCTTCGAAACTCCGGAACCCCGAGGCTCTGAAGTTCTCTTCCTCGCTTCCCCTTCTTCTCTCCGGAACCCCGAGGTTCCAAAGTTCCTTCCCCTTTGCCTTCTCTCTCTAGTTCCTTTTCTTCTCTTCCTCTCTATATCCCGAAACTCCAGAAACCCGAGGTTCTGAAGTTCTTTCCTTAGCCTTTTGAAGTTCTCTAGAATTCTGGAACCCCAAGGTTCCGAAGTTCCTTGGTCCTTCCCTTGTCTTCCTTACTTGGGGAGTCCGAGCTTCCGAAGTCTCCGAACTTCCTTTCGACTGGCGACACTTCCGGATGGCGTGATCGACACTCAAGGCTTTAAATGCTCCGACAGTTTTGGTGACTTGTGCACTTTCTTTTGTGGAGCCACAAGGGTGCATTAAATGTTTTGGCAGGATTTCCATCAAGGGAGGTACGGGGCCATGCTTGGTGACTTATGTCATGTCTTACTTTGGAAGGTTAGTCAATCCACCTTCTCAAGGTTGCCCTTTGTGGTATGGCTAGGTTGTTGGCATGTACAAGTCAAGTGCATGCACTTCCCTACACTTCCAGACTGACATGCAGGGGTCATGATCACCCTTGTAACCTTTTTTTCTATATAAAGGTTGTTAAGCCTCATTATAAAGGGTTCTCTCCCTGCTGGCTTGAACTATTCTATGCTCTCCCACTTTTCTTGTATTTATCTTGCATTTATGCAACTGTAAGTTTGGCCATTGGCCTTACAATTAATTGAAAATCACCATTCTTGCCTTCTTTCAACCTATGTTGTGTATGTTTTCTTACCTTCATTATAGGTGTATGTCTTGTGGATTCTCTCTCCATATATGCTTTGTTAACTTGTTTTCTAAGTGTGACTTGCGGGAATCCTTCTCCCCTCTTGACAGTTAGCGAATTCTAACTTCCATACATGCATTGGAGTCACTCATGCAACTGAATTTTGTGCATCTCCTGAGTGTTTCAGTTAATTCTTTGTGTCATCTCGATGGGGTGAGGAACTATTTCTTCTTGGTGCATCACCTCCTATTTTCAGCATTCTCTCTTACCTTTACCTTTGCAAGTTGTTTAAGTCAGCCTTCTCTGGAGCTTCAACCCCTTGCGCAAGGTCCCACACTTCAGGGTTGTTTCCATGTTTCACAAAGTTGCTGAGTTGATAGCTTAGCAAGGGTGCAACCTTTTGTGATAATAGTTTTTGGCATGCCCGGTGGGACTTCATTTGATTTACATACTAAGGATTCAATGCTATTCTTAGTATCTCAGCATTTAGAGGCAGTCATCTTCAAGCACTTGGCGACTCTGCTTACTTGCCGGAGCCCGGAACTCCGAGCTTTCCGTTACTAGTCGCTGAACTACGGACCCCCGGACCCCCGAGTTCCTAAGTTCTCGCAACCTTGCAACTTCGGAACCCCCAGGTTCCGAACTCCCGAACTTCCTCACTCCGGAACCCCGAGGTGCCGAAGTGGTCATACTCCGCAACTCCGGACCTCCGAACTTTTGGGGTCGGTTGCGGATTTCATGCCTAGAATTCACACAAGGGTGTCTTCTAGAGGTAGTTTCCAATTCATAGAGCTCCCATCTGCAGGCCCTAGAAGGTGGAGAGGTAGACCTTCATTATCACCAGTCAGGGGTGTCAAGGTTGTAAACACTATATCTCCCAAGTCTCGGTCTACTCCTCCATTTACAAGACCATTACTATCAAGGGCTCCCACCACTCATATCAATAGATCATTGTTTCACATGGCAAGAAATCAGGTTTTTGTTACCGTCAATGGAGGGAAACCCCTTATTTTGACTCAATGGAGTGACATACTAGTGGCTGCGTTGAAGAGTATACCATACTTCACTGGTGAGACAACTACTATGCCCATTGAGCACATTCAAGACATTGCAAACATCTGCTCCATCCATAATATCACTCAAGATGATGTCGCTGTCAGACTCTTAGCCACATCTTTGAAAGGCAAAGCTTTGCAGTGGTATAGAGGGTTGTCATCTAGCTCCATTCACAATTGGGATGAATTGGGGGAGAGGTTGTGCAACCATTTCGAAGACAAAAGTGACCACCTATCACTTGTGGATCAGTTGACTACGATCAAGATGGCACCCCACAAGTTCAGGGGAGATTTCAATTTCAGATTTCATAAGACATGGAATAGAATTCCTGCTCTAGTGAAGCCATCTCCAAATCATGCCTTCTTGTATTATCTTAGAGCTCTCAACAGCGAAATAGCTGTCATGGTACAATCAATGGGTGGAGCCTCTCTACCGGGTGCATATGACATAGCCATAAGAGCAGAAAATTGTTTGATTCAAGCTGCGAAGATAGCTCCAAGGCCTCCAATGCTTCTCTTCCTAGAAGCTCCTACTCAACAACCCACCTTGGCTCCTATCCCCATGGCTCCCGCAGGACAATCATCCACACCCTTTGAATCCTCCAATGAGCTCCATGAGGTCAAGGCTCTACTGCAAAACTTTGGCAATGAATTGGTGGCACTAAAAAGACAGGAAACTCGGTATAGCAAACCTTACCAAGCACAAAATCAAAACTATCAGCAGAATAGGCCACCCTTTCAAGGGCAAAACCAATGGAGCAATGCCAGGCCATTGAATAGTGTGAACCCCACAACCGCAAGCAACTCAAAGGCAATAGTTCCAATGCAAAATAACCTCGCCCAAGAGCAAGATTGGTGTCAACCATGCAATCAGCCACACAACCAAAGTGCATGCCAAAATGGAGGGTTTGTCAAAACTTTAGTAGTGCAAGATGAGCCGACCACTTCTAGCCAGCAATATCACCCAAATCAGCCTAGAGTTGGCACTCAGGCTCACTTACAAGGGGATTCTACCTTTGTCAATTGGCAGAAGGTAGAATTCTGTGGTTTGAACCAAACAAATGGTGAGTCCATGCTGCAGTATGCAAGATCAAAGAAGAGAGCCATGGAGGCTGCCTCACCTTCAACATCAACCCAAGCTCCAACACCCAATGTAGCCGTCCATGATACAAGCCAAAATACCATGCAAGGGAGCAAGAGGCAGGAGGAGGCCCAAGTCATCCAAAGAGAAAAGGCAGACCTTGTAGCCTCAAAAGTCAGCTGGTGTTCCTTTCAACATAGTTGATTAGATGAAGAAGGCCAACCTCAATGTCACTATGTGGGAGGCCCTTTCAGTCCCATCTCAAAGGGATTTGCTTAAAGAGGAACTAAAGGATGTCAATCAGTCAGGTGATGAGGCAACAGTCAAAGAAAAGGCAGTCTCCACCAGTTTGGTGCAACCTATGGAGGAGGAAGATTCAAGCAAGATAGCTTGGTTCACAATTGCATGATAGATTCAGGACCTAGTAGCTCAGTCATGCCTAAGAAGGTAGCTGATCTTCTTGGCATAGAATACGAACCTGTGACCAAAGGGGTGGTCCAGTTAGATGACACTTCTATTAAGACAGTAGGGGTGGCAAACAATTTGATGATAACCTTGCATGCATGCCTTGGTTGCATTGTCTTGCAAGACGTATCAATTATCAACCTCCCTGTTTTCTTTGCCATCTGCCTGTCTAGAGACTTCACAGCCAAGATAGGTGGGTACCTGTCTTCTGATTGGTCCCATATGCTATTTCGAACAAGGTATGGTACCAAGGTCACCATAAGGGCAGAACCCATTGCCCAAAGCCACATTGAGCCCTACACCCCTAGCCCTATAAACATGAATTGCACTTTGCATGAAGAAGGGGAGGAGTGTACTGTCCGTGAGCCTGCTACTCTTTTGCAAGAGGTCCTTGATTGCTTGCTGGACAAATGGGCCAATGCTTTTCAATTTGATCCATTAAATGAGACTGAAGAGATCGAGCTTGGCACCTATTGTATCCATGAGATACTCCTATCCCTAACCTCATCAAGACACAAGGAGACTCGGAGGGGCTATGGAACATGTTTTTTGATGGTTCAAGAAACAAGAATGGTGCAGGTGCCGGCGTGATGCTTGTTTCTCCTGAGCAGGAGAAATATTTCTTCTCTTTTAGGCTTCAATTTGGTTGCACTGACAATGTCGCTGAGTATGAAGCTTTGATCCAAGGTCTCCAACTTGCACAAAGCAAAAAAAATCAGATCTTTGCAAGTATTTGGAGATAGTGAGTCAGTTGTTAATCACATCCGAGCCCAAAGTGTAGCAAAAAACAGCCTACTCAAATCATATAAACACAGGGTTTGGGATTTGATTGAAGGATTCGAGGCCTTCAATATCCAAAGCATTCCTAGGGGTCAGAACAAGCATGCTAATAGGCTTGCAGCAGTTGGTGCTCAATTCGACAAACCAACGCATGTTGCAAGTGAGAAAGAGCAACACATCGGGCTTGTTGTGAAACCTGCTGTCCCAGACAATCAAGTAAATTGGCAAGTATTCGAAACCGAGCAGCAGATCGTCAACTTCTTGCAAAATGAAGCAAAATTTTCTGTTAAAAATCAATCTAAGTTGCAAAACCAGTATGGAGATCAAATCATGCAACTCAACTCCAACAAGTTGCCTAAAGGTCTAGTTACCTTGGAGGGCATTTTCAACTCAGATGATCAGTTGAAGAAGAGGATGAACTTGGCTGCAAAAAGGGGTGATTATAAGTCAGTTGTTGTTGCTGAGGGTAGGTCCTTGAACTTGGGCAAGGTGTGTTCCTCAACCGAGCAAGAGGCCTTTGTTGAACTTTGCCAACAATATGATGACATAGTTGCTTGGACCTATGAAGACTTGAAGGGTTTTGACCCTAGCTTAGGCCAGCATACCATACAGCTAAACCCGGATGCAAAGCCAATTAGACAAAAGAAAAAGCCAATAAATCCTAAAATTGAGCCACTAAAGGATCACTATCCCCTTTCCTCTATGGAGCAAATTCTCCAAAAGGTCAGTGGCTCAGAAAGATTTTCATTCTTGGATGGGTATTTAGGCTACAATCAGATCTTGGTCCAAGAATCAGACCAATACAAGACTGCATTTACTACAAACTGGGGTACCTATGCTTATTATAAAATGCCCTTTGGGCTAACCAATGCAGGTGCCACGTTCCAAAGAGCAATGGACATGGCTTTCAAGGGTGTATTAGCAAAGTTTGTGCTTGTATACCTTGATGACATCTGTTTATTCGAAGCATGCAGTTGACCATCTTGGTCAGCTTGAGCAGGTGTTCATGAAATGCAGGGAGCATGGTGTGTCCTTGAACCCTAGCAAATGTGTATTTGCTATTGATCAAGGAAAATTGCTAGGACACATCGTATCCAAGGAGGGTTTGACCATTGATCCAGAGTGAGTGGAGGCTATTCTTACTCTTCCACCCCCCAGTCACAAGAAAGGATTGCAAAGTTTCCTTGGTAGGATCAACCTTGTGAGGAGGTTCATTCCCAACCTTGCCACCATGGTAAAACCCCTCACTTCCATGTTGAAGAAAAACTTGGCTTTCAGTTGGACCAAGGAGGGAAGGGCCGGTTTCGAAGAAATCAAACAAGCAATTGCTCAGGCCCCTACCCTTGTCAATCCTGATTACGAAAAGGATTTTATCCTTTATAACTTCGGAGGAGAATCCAACATCTCAGCTGTCCTAACACAGCTGAATAATGACAATTTGGAGCAACCTATTGCTTTCTTTAGTGAGGGGCGAAAGGACTATGAGCTTAAGTATAGCTATGTAGAAAAGCAAGTCCTCACTGTTGTAAGGGCATTAAAAAAGTTCAGTCACATGTTGTCCAACAACAGGATCCAGCTCTTAGTTCCGCATGCAAGTGTCAAGGATTTCCTTCTAAATCAAGATATCAGTGAGAAGAGGGCTAGGTGGATAACCAAGGTCATGGAATATGACATCAACATCAAGATCACCAAGCTTGTAAGAGGCAGAGGCCTATGTGAACAGCTTGTCTCATCTTCTGAGACTACTTCAGAGGTCGCCCTTGTGTTACAACAGGATCAACCAACTGGCAACAACACTCAATTCAGTTGAGTAGGTGACATGACCACCTTAATGGAAGGTAGATACCCCCAAGGTCTGGACCGAACCAAAAGAAGACACTTCAGGTTGCAGTCCATTCCCTATTACTTAGTGAATGGCACTCTTTTTCGAAAAGACTCTAATGGAGTCTTACTAAGATGCATCGAGCAAAACCAAGTCAGCAAACTGTTAGAGGAATTTCATGATGGCTCTTCAGGGGGCCACTTCTCTGCAAGGACTACGGCTATCAAAATAATGAGGGCTGGTTATTACTGGCCATCCTTATTCAGTGACTCACATAGATGGGTGAAGAATTTCACGAAATGTGCTCTCTTCTCTGGGAAGCAAAGACTAGTTGCCTTACCTCTTCATCCCATCCAAGCAAATCAACCATTCGCCCAATGGGGTTTGGACTTCATTGGCATGATAAATCCACCTTGCATTGCTGGCCATAAGTGGATCTTGGTCGCAACAGATTACTTCACTAGGTGGACAGAGGCAGTTGCATTGAGGGATGCCACTGACGCCTCAGTGTTGGAATTCCTTGAGGGAATTGTGACAAGATTCGGTGTCCCCTCTACCATCATATCAGACAACGCTAGGGCATTTGTTGGAACCCAAATCAATTCTTGGGCAGTTAAGCATGGTGTATACTTGAAGACATCATCCAACTATTACCCTCAGAGTAACGGCTTAGCTGAATCTTCCAACAAGAACCTCATCAGGATAGTTGAAAGGACAATTGAAGACAACCAGAGGGCATGGCATATTAAGTTGAAGACAGCCTTATGGGCTGACAAGATCACACCTAAGAGGGCGATTGGTAACACCCCTTTCATGCTAGTATATGGGAAGGAAGCAAGACTCCCAACTTCCCTAGAGTTACCCTCTCTTGAACTAGCACATCAGCTGGAATTAACAGAGAATGATGCCATGACAGTAAGGCTAGCGGAGCTAATGGAGCTAGAGGAGGTTAGAAGTCAGGCTATGCATACACTTAAGACTCATCAAGAGTAGGTCAAGAAAGTTTTTGACAAAAAGGCGACTAATAGGGTCTTCAAAGAGGGAGATCTAGTTCTCAAATAGGATGCAGACAGAGCCAAAGTTGGGCGACACTCCAAATTTGATGCTATCTGGAGTGGTCCATATGTCATCACTAGTTGCAAGGAGGCCAATGCATTTCATCTCTCTAGGCTTGATGGCGAAGTTCTTCCAATCCTAGTGAATGGGATTCATCTCAAGCCCTGCTTCTGAAGAGGGTGTTGATAACTATGTAAATATTAGACTCGAAGTTGTTTTGCTTTCATAAGTGCTTATGCACATGCCGTTCTCCTTAAGAGGGTGTGCGCTCTAGTTCCTAGTTTTCCTCCAAGTGATGGCACACACATGTTTGGGTCTTTCGATAACTCAGTGCCCAATGGATGCTCAAGGCTTCTGGACTTCATGCTTAGCAGGCAAGCATCCCGCAAAAATCGCCAAAAAAGTTATTTTATGACACCCTTGGTCCATCAGTGAGAACCAATCAAAGATATGTTCCATGGACCAGCGCTGCCCCAGTTGATCAAGGAGAGAAGAATCATGAAGTGTGAAGTGTTGCCTTGACCGGAGGAAGTTCCTCCCTTGGCCTTTTCTTCTTCCCCGGAACTCCGTAACCCCGAGGTTCTGAAGTTCTTTCTCTTTCCCTTCTCTCGCTTTTCCTTCTCCAGAACCCCGAGGTTCCAAAGTTCCTCTCCTTCTCTCCCTTTCTTTTCTTCTCTCCCGAAACTCCGGAACCTCGAGGTTCCGAAATTCCTTCTTTTTCCCTTCCCCAGAACTCCGAAACCCCCAGGTTCCGAAGTTCCCTTCCCTTGCCTTCCCCAGAACTCCGAAACCCCGAGGTTCGAAAGTTCCCTCCTAGCCCTCTTCTTTTCTTTGGAACTCTGGAACCCCAAGGTTCTGAAGTTCCTTCCCCTTTGCCTTCTCTCTCTAGTTCCTTTGGAACTCCGAAACCCGGAGGTTCCGAAGTTCTTTCCTTAGCCTTTTGAAGTTCTCCGGAACCTCGAGGTTCCGAAGTTCCTTGCTCCTTCCCTTGTCTTCCTCACTTCGGGAGTCTGAGCTTCCGAAGTCTCCAAACTTCCTTCCGACTGGCGACACTTCTGGATGGTGCAATCGACACTCAAGGCTTTAAATGCTCCGACAGTTTTGGTGACTTGTGCACTTTCTTTTGTGGAGCCACAAGGGTGCATTAAATGTTTTGGCAGGATTTCCATCAAGGGAGGTACGTGGCCATGCTTGGTGACTTATGTCATGTCTGACTTTGGAAGGTTAGTCAATCCACCTTCTCGGGGTTGCCCTTTGTGGTATGGCTAGGTTGCTTGCATGTACAAGCCAAGTGCATGCACTTCCCTGCACTTCTAGACTGACATGCAGGGGTCATGATCACCCTTATAACCTTTTTTTTCTATATAAAGGCTGTTAAGCCTCATTATAAAGGGTTCTCTCCCTACTGGCTTGAGCTATTCCATGCTCTCCCACTTCTCTTGTATTTATCTTACATTTATGCAACTGTAAGTTTGGCCATTGGCCTTATAATTAATTGAAAATCACCATTATTGCCTTCTTTCAACCTATGTATGTTGTGTATGTTTTCTTACCTTCATTATAGGTGTATGTCTTGTGGCTTTTCTCTCCATATATGTTGTGTTAACTTGTTTTTTGAGTGTGACTTGTGGGAATCCTTCTCCCCTCTTGAGACTTAGCGAATTCTAATCTCCATACATGTATTGGACTCACTCATGCAACTAAATTTTGTGCATCTCCTGGGTATTTCAGTTAATTCTTTGTGTTATCTTGGTGGGGAGAGGAACTATCTCTTCTTGGTGCATCACCTCCTCCTATTTTCAGCATTCTCTCTTCCCTTTACCTCTACAAGTTGTTTAGGTAGGCTTAGGAATTAGCTTTAAAGTGTTGAGTTGGTTCAGCGCCTGCACCTAATTGAAGAAGGATGCCGGCCTTCTCCGGAGATTCAACCCCTTGCGCAAGGTCCCACACTTCGGGGTTGTTTCCATGTTTCACAAGGTTGCTGAGTTGATAGCTTAGCAAGGGTGCAAGCATTTGTGATAACACTTACCTTGCTGCAGACGAGTATAGACGGACGCAAAATCAATACAACGCCGCACTCCCCAATGATGTTGAGATGGAGTTGCCAATTGCTGAACAAGATGAACTAGTCAATCAGACTGTGGCAGCGAATGACTTTGCTGTCCTTGTTGCAAAGGAAGATGTGACAAAGAATGACTGTGTTGTCTCTGCACTTGATGAAGCCAAGGCTGAAGATAATGAGCAGTTGAGCTTTGTGGATCAGCCACAAGTTGAAGAGCAGTTTGCAGTAGCCCTGCCAATGGACGGTGCAGTCCAAAAGTCCGTTAAGGATGTTTTTGAGAATCATGCTATCGAAGAGTCCCTGTTGTTTTAAGACGTGTTGACAGAGGTGCATAATGCTGCATGGTTCATGCAATTTGAATATGCACCAGCAGATGATGCATTCCACTTTCTTGAGTTCGAGTTCGGTTTTGAGATCAATTTTCAGCCTGCGCAACACGATGAAAAATTTGATGCTGATTTGCGCGAACCAGACGTGAGCAGGATGTTGCACCACCAGTGGCGACCTCCTGATACAGTTGTTGAAGATTTTCCACTCCACGACACCCCGCACGACTCAGAAACTTGCCAGGTTGTTTCTTTCCCTCTTGCTGTTAATTTTGAAAATTTTAGTTTAATTTTGAATATTTTGGGAAGACAACCTATAAATGGATTGACCACGGACCTAATGAACTTCCTCAACTGATAATCCTGCCCGATTTCCTAGTTAAACCCAAGAGTGGCCAACTGAAAATTTTCTTTTCAGAATACAAAGACAAACAAGCCAGACTTAGAACTGTTCCCGGTGCCCTGTTACTTCTACACGTATTGAGAAATCACCCTAGGTCAGGAATGCATGCATATAGTCTGCATTTTGTACAGTCAATTTCTCCTTGTACATAGCGAGTTTAGGTTTTGCTTTCCGTTTTAGAGTAGTTTTCTTTTCTATTCTAGCTTAGTTTCCCTATTTTCTGCTTTAGTTTGTTTGCTTTGCTGCAATGTAGGTGTCCTTTCGGAAGGGGTTGTCTCCCTATTAGTTTTTGTAGGGGTATGTTTGCTTTTCTCAGCATTGGTGTACGAAGTTAGGAAGTTTTTCCGGCTCATTTCTTAGATGCCGACTTTGGTAGAGCACCTAATTGACGATTGCCTCCGTAGTCAGTTCATTTGGTTTAAGGCTTAGTCATTCTAAAAATTTAGTTGCTTATTGCGTTTTGTCGCCAACGTTGTGATCACTGTACGTTAAACGCTTAAAATTACCTAAGCATGTTGTTTTATAAAGGGAAATCATTGCAAGTAAAAATTTTGAAGCTCTGCTTCAACAAACACTGTAACGCTCAATCCCACGTAGGCTTCATTGCCTACCAGCTTAGGTGAAAAAGTGAAAATAAAAGAAAAATCAAAAGAAAAGAAATTGAAAAGCAAAGAAATATCAAAAATGCTTGGCTTTGGGAGTACAGACACCTCTGCTGGTACTCAAAGAAAAATCTATCGGAAACAAAGCAATCTCTGTGAGCTTACAGGCGATAACCTTGTCGGGGCTATGAACGTTCGCTGGCAGCGAGGCAATATCAAGGTTGCTTTTGAAGTACGATTCGTCCTACATAACTTGTCTTGACTGAAAAATGAAATTCCAACCTCCTTTAAGCCGGAATGAACTTCACTACACACACTAGATTTTCAAGGTTGGTGACTTGATTTAGTTTGCGACCTCATTTTTACTTTGAATCTGTCTTTTGTCATTTGGGTTTTTTTGTGGGGTATATATCAAAGATTCTAAGGTTCGATCCAGATAGTCATCCTTAAAATGTTCAGGAACATTTCCCAGCCGAGTCGCCATTTGTTGTGCTCTGCACAGCCCACCTCGTCCTTGACGGAGACCCCCGTTTTGCTCGAGTAGGAGAGAGAGGCTCCTCCAGTGGTCTAGCATCTAGAATCTCGAGTTTATAAATCGCACAAAAGTCTTCATTTGCTCGAAAACTTTTCCAGAATCCAAATGGCACATTCTGCTTCAGCATCCCTAATCTGACAATTAAGTATTGAAGCCCAAAATCGCGAAACCCTAAGTAGGCCGAAATGCTAGGAGTCTTAATCACTTAAAAAGGTCTTTTAGGCCGAAAAAACCCAAGTTCGCAAGATAACCTCAACTTGCCTGAAAAGACCAAAGGCTCAAAAGATCGCGCAAACAAGCTAGAGAGCCGAAAATCACCAAAACTTAGGAGAATGAAAATCGCGCAAACAAACCAAAGAGCCGAAAATCACCAAAACTTAGGAGAATGAAAATTGCGCAATTCTTCTGAACGGGCCGAGTTTCCAAGATTCAAATCGCGCCATTCACCCATAGGCCTAATTTTGACAGAAGATGAATAAAACGTTAAAAACTCACAAAATAACCCAAGAGGCTGAAGTCTTCCTCATAGGCCAAAATTCACAAAACGGCCTCTAAGGCCGAAAACTCAACAAGCTCTCAAATTCAGCCTTTAAGCCGAAAATTAGAAAGCAAAGTAAAGCTCACAAGTCAGCTTAGACACCGAAATATTCAAAGTAAAAATCACGCAACAGGAGAAAATACCGAAAGATTTGAAACTTAAGGCTTTTGCTTTCCAATTCACGCAATATACGTATTTGGCCCGATAAACTTAAGTCAGGTGAAAGAGATAACAAGTTCGCGAAAATAGCTAATAGGCCGAAATTCATCATGCAAAATCCACCAAGCACCTGAAAAAGTAAAGAAAACCAACTTACAAAATTGGCTTAAAATACCTAAACACGAAGTTCAAAAGCTTACATAAGGCTTCAAAGAGCTGAATTTCCTCAAATCGCACAAAATCGTGCCATGAAGCCGAAGTTGGAAGTCAAGTAAAAGCTCACAACTCGCAAAATCGGCCTCTAAGACGAAAATAACAAAAAAAGAAAAATCGCGTGAGAAAGCGAAAAGGGAGAATAAAATTCAAAATCCTCATTAAACTTCATTCCGCCGAAATTGGCTAGAGTGAGGAAAGATACCTAATATATTTCTTTGGGCCGAAAACAAACTTGAAAGACAACAATCTCTCAAACCACCTTGCAAAGCCGAATAACATTGCAACTTCTCTCAAAACCCCTCCTGAGCCGAAAATGAAAGCTTCAAGGTTGCATTTCAGGCTTTTTAGCCGAGAAAACAAGTA
Organism: Cryptomeria japonica; assembly: GCF_030272615.1. Taxonomy (NCBI): domain Eukaryota; kingdom Viridiplantae; phylum Streptophyta; class Pinopsida; order Cupressales; family Cupressaceae; genus Cryptomeria; species Cryptomeria japonica. The sequence continues at coordinate 542,319,462 of NC_081406.1, read as the reverse complement.
AAAACTTCAAAACCAGCCCATAAGCCGAAAAGGGGAAACAGAACAAGTTTCAAGTTCGTAAAGTAACCAATTTGGCCCAAGTTCACAAAATCACATTTGCAAATCAAGTTAGGTGTTTTAATCCAAAGACCAAATTGCACATTTCGGCTCTATAGCCCGAATTTATTTTTAAAAAAAGGTCATTGAGAGGCAAATAAAATCGCCCATTTCTATCCAAAAGGCCCGAAGTTTTTAAAAACTTAAGGCGATCTAACTTGAGAATTGAAAATCGTGCAGAAGGCTTCAAACAGCCGAAATTCACCAAAGTTACAAAATTCGCAAAATCGGCTTATGAGTTGAAGAAGTTAAAAGAGTTAAAATCGGCATTATTTGGTCATTTTGAAAGCAAGTCAATAAGCCAAGAAGCTTCAGTGGATCCAAATCACCCAAACATCATAAGGGATCGGATTTCACATTTGAAGAGAAACATTTAAAAGATACATCTCACAAAGAGCTTCTCAAACCCGAACTTCACCAGGACAAATCCTGACGTCATTTAAAATTTGATATATTTGTCGAATTAATTTAATTAATTTTTCAAATTGATTGTTCGCAAGGAAAGGACACCAGGAGAAAGCCTGAAACGCAAGTCGAAGAAGGATTGTGATCAAAGCCAGGCGCTTGAAGCTGGAGGAGAAAAAGATGCAGAAGCGCAAGATCAGAACCAAGCATTGGGAAGTGCGCCACCAGACCACTAAATTGAAGTCTACCACCGAGACCAAAGACAAAGAACATAGAACGCTACCTGAATTACGCATTCTTGAGAAATGCACAGCTAGATTTAATTCCAGAAATTCAGTTTTAAAACTAAAATTGTTTAATGTAAGGCTACCTATGGGTCCCGCTCAAGATATTTTAAAACAAAGTGGAACACAGGTCAGCTATTTCAAACTACCGGATAGACCCAAATTGCATCCAAACAGTTGTAGGTAGTTGAGATAGTGGTTGGGTCGATAGCTGAGAATTGAGTGGGCATGGATTAAAGCTGCCAGCTTCTGGAAGGCAGATTGCAGCCCCTGGATGCAGTCAATCCTGCCCATGGATTCATATTGTAAATTCTATAAAAGGCAGGAGCCTTTCTTTTGTAAAGGGTTAGACTCTAGTTAGATTATTGTTAGATTTTTAGGTAGTTAGACTGTTGGATTTCAGTTTTCAGATTAGGAGTAGAGTAGAACTACTACAGAAATTGTTGTAATGGCAGCTGAAGCAAATATATGAATGTTGAAATATGGTGTTTATTGTCTTTGCTTTCTTCTGTTTGCATGGTTTCTTTCAGCTAGTTAGAATTAGAGTGCAGAGATTTTAATGGTCAAGTATGGAAGGGTATTTGATGCATTTCTGGTTCATACCATTGGGGGCTTGTTGATTGTAGGCCACTATGCATGGTTAGTCTGAACCTTACTGTGCTTAGTTCAACTGCAGGTGTTCGTCTTAGACTATCCGAGAATTGGGTGCCTAAATGAATGTCTCCGGTCTGAAAATCTTTCATCCCTTGGAGATTGCACTGTTCTTGTCTAGTTGTGAGGGTGTCTCTAGCGAAACAAGAATTTGTTAATGGAAATCTGTCTACCCGCTACACTAGTCATTCTTATTGTTGTCCTTAGGTTTCCTATCCCTTCTCTTTTGCTTTTATTTCCTAGTTTGAGAATCAAATACGGACTAGTTTGTTGTAAAACGTAAGGCCCCTTGTGCTCACAGCAAAACACATCAATCGTTGAGTTATCCCGCAGTCAAGAACTGACATTTGGAACCTTGAGGTTGTCCCCTTTGATCGACTAAAAGCAACATTAGGGCTTCCTTATACAAGAGAAGATAGGATACTCGGCGAGATCATTCTATTCTGCATTGGCCGGATAGGATTGCAGCAATGCGACTTTAGCCACGTCAATACTATACTATACCAAAAATGTACCAAAGCCTATGAAGTTCTGACCAGATATAAATACAAAGTCAGCATTTCAGGTATGACATCTATGGCTCAAATATACTTTTAAAGTTCAGAACATAGTCAGAGTATTAATAGGGTGTGCTCTTCCAGATTGTGTATTTACTATTAATGCTTACAACAAAATTGTGAGATATTTCATCAACATATGGCCCAGTGGTAGGCTATATTAAGCTTGTCATCCTGACAGTAATGATATGAACTCTTGGTTCCCAGGAAAAAGGTACAACATATTTACATACTCTTTTTGAATGAACCAGTTTAGGCTATTAGAAAAATACAGATGACATTATGCCTATTGTTAACTTTAATTCAAGATGAAACTGGTTGGGCAATTTCCTTGTACACAAGCCAAAATGCTTTGAAAATTACAGACTTTCAACAAACAATAAGAAACTACGGGCAGAATGATTTTTATACTACTACCAGAAGTTGATGCTTTAATATATATTCATAACACAGATGACCAAAAGAGCAATTCTTTAGTGACCTAAACAACTTAATTAGGTGACAAAATATTTATCAAACAAGCTGCTGCTAGTCAAATCCCATTAATAGGAGATGGCTGTCAAGGTCTTTACTTTGAAATTGCCATTAAGATAGAAAACTGAAAAATAGAGATAGCAATTTGCTTCAAATTCCCAAAAAACGAACTGCATATTGGACTCTTTAAAACATTCTAGCTTGATCTCTGAATTCAAAATGGAAAATTCCAAACATAAAAGCTAATTTTGTAGAAAATCACCACCTCCTATGGTGCTACTCTGAACACAAATTGTACAATCCACCTTACAATTATAATCTCTTTGAAACTAGAAGAGTTTTAATTATTTGGATGAAGCTGATTTGTGGCCATAATTGTAATACTAATGCGACGAAACCCAGGAGGAAGATTCTCATTCTAGGATCCACATTATCAATTATCTTATTTCTTCTTGACCCATCTCTCTTTTGTGAGCATTGCAATGCATATGAGAACTGACAATAATTTGAGATGTTAAAAATTAAGCTTAACAATAATGGCAAACTTAAGTAAAAATAATAAAAATAACGTATAGCCCCTGAGCATAGGCTAGGACAGTTGGCTGATTTCTATGGTGTCCTGCATATCTGGAGTCCAAAACTCAATTCAAATTGTGAGGTGGGTGGGACATCCCAGCCAAGCCTGGTAGTTATAGTGGCTCACCCTGCATATCAGCACCTTCTAAGTATGCACCAAGTTGCTGGGCTACTGATTCCCCCAGTTAACAAAAATAATAATATATTCACCATATCAAGGGTACTACATCTCCGATTTAATTAAAAAGATCATCAAATTTATATGCAACAAATTAAGGCCTGTATTTCTGTACAAACAGGTTGTTTTTAGTTATATAAAAGTTAAAACTATATAGATAAATTGTGCCCTTCGATACAAATCAACGCCTCAAATTTCTGTTTGAAAAATGCATCTTTCCGATTATCAACCTTTGCTTTAGAATCAAAATTTCAATTCTGAATGTTATAACAAATTTTGCAATCCTATGAGTTTGTTTTACTTCCTATAGGATACTAAATTGATATTTAATAGATTAATCCCAAACAAGCTAATATTTTATGAACTCACTGGAATATTTTAATATATTGTAAATTCCTTTAAATTTAACTTTTCAAAAAAAATGACCAGACAAACAACAGCTTCAGGAGTACAAACAATTTCAATGTTTATATAGGCCATTGGCCTTCCCTTCCCTATTTTGATCTTCAATCTCAATTTTTGTACCACTTCTCTCTCCAATTCTCCAACCCTCCAACCATTGCATTTTATCCCTTTTATGCCTTGGAGTGTGTAAGTTCAACTGCTTCCAAAATGGTTCAATGATCATTTGCCACGTGTCTTTATATGATTCCCCTTCTCAAGATGCTTGCAGGCCTGCCTATTCACTTTATCTTCAATTTTTAGGGGTTCGCTTTTCGTTGAGGTTCAGAACTAGACTGTCCATCAACGTCCAAGACTCCTTTCAATCACTGTGTTACTTTCTTCTAGCTTGGTAGGGGTTTCGAGGATCTTTAGGAACCCATGCCTTCTCTCCACAATTGTTGGGGGTAAGAACATTGTTGAGAACCCAACGCATATCTACGCTTGTTGAGGTTCTTTAGAAACTCGTGTAAATTCATTGCTTTGGTCATCAATCTCATGAACTTCCCTAAGATCTCAAACACTTAGTCATCCAGGTAAATCTTGTATTCTTAATTGTATGGATCCATTGTGTTCACTATTATTGTGGTTGTTAAATTTTAAATAAGTAAAGCTTGTTCCCCCTCCACCTCTCCCCCCCAACTCCTCTCTCAGTATAAGTGTGTTATCATCAAGACAGATCTAGATTGCACAAAGGATATATATTGATCAAAGATAAGTAGTTTAACAAAAAAAATCAATATTTTTTTTGAAAAAAAAATAAATTAAAGGATTTTTCAAAAAAAAAAATAGTTTTTTTTCTTTAACTTTAATTGGTTTATACATATTGTAGGGTTGCATTTTTTATTTATTTAAAATTTGTAAGTTCTTATAACACTAATCTATCTAGAATGACCACTAGTTCAAGTTCGGTGATGTTGATGTGTAGCTAGGTCGGATCCTTGTAGGGCCGACCTAGTACACTTGATGGCTAATTGGCCTGTCGGCCTTAGTCATATTAATGGTTCAATTTGACATATAAATCTTGGTTGAGTCTGGCCCTAAATGGGCTGCAACATGTAACTTGTAATTGTATCTTGCTATGAATATTGGGCAAGACCTATATATAATGTAACTTGTTGATAGGACAGGCCCTATATATAAATGTAACATGTAAATGATTATTGGTCTGACCCTATATTGGGCGCCAACCTTAGATTATTATGAATTCAATTAGCAAGGCTGACCTAAGGCTTCTAGGTTAGTTTGTCACATATATATACAAAGTCATTTACAAGCATCATATACACAGTCAGAAAATCATCCTCTCATGATCAGTGAATTACTTCTGCTCATCCACAGCGAATTTGTTCTTCTAATCAGCGAACTCATTCAAGGTTTCATCTAGGGCTGGCGAATACATCTCTGAGATCAGTGAACTGCTGCTAGGGCTGGCAAATACATCTCTGAGATCAGCGAACTGCTGCTAGGGCAGGCAAATCCACACACAAGGCAGCAAACTTGTTCTAAGGGCTGTGTGTCACCTTCAAACCTAGTGAATATTCTGCATCAGATTATGAATTTCTCAGTTAAGTGTTGTTCATTCTGCTGTGTGCTTGTTGTGACGTATTCACACATCGCCCCATTGCAAATGGGGACCCCTACTTTTTTGCTTTCTACTTTTTTGCTTTCTGGGGTTTGCTTTCTAGGTTTTTAGGGTTTGTCTGTTAGCCTTTGCATGCTGGGTGTTATCACTAGGATGGCAGGCTCTGTTTGAGCCAGGGTGAGTCCACGGGGCCCCAGAATTAGGGTTTCTTTGAAAGTCTTCCTTAGGGCCTGGTTTTGCTCTTGTTGCTATTTGTGACTTGCTCAGTGAGTGAGTATCATCCTTGAAGGTTTGAGCTAGGTCAAGTTGGTGAGTGATGAAGTCTGGAATGTCATCCTGATCTTCAAATGCCCTGAAATTTGTCTAAGTCTGGAGTGTCTTCCTGAACCTGAAATTTGACTAAGTCTAGAAAACTGAAGAATCCTCCAAAAACTAGATTTTGAATTATAACTCTTGGAGGTCCAAAACCACTCTCAAACATCCTGAAAGTATATATGGAATATAACTTAAAGTATAAGAACATCTTTCTTCTTTCTTATACTTAAATGTTATATTCCATACATGAATCCTGACGAAGAGACCAAAATGTCAAATTTCGCTCCTGGCCCTTCCAAAGGGTCCAAAGCGAATTTCGCTCCTGACCCTTCCAAAGGGTCCAGAGCGAAATTCTCCATAAGAGCGAAATTCTCCATAAGACATTCTACATTGCCCAAAGTCATGAACTAGCTCATTCCCAGGCATTTGTGAAGGCAAAACACTTATTTGGAGTGAAGAAATGTGAAAATGAAGTCAGGATTTGAGCCCAAGGATGATTTTCGCTCCTGACCCTTCCAAAGGGTCCAGTGCGAAATTCCAAGAAGACACCTATTCTTCACCTTGTTTGCACTAAAAGTCTTGTTCCTTAGACATGTGGTGAAGGTTTTGATATGTTCTTGCCTAAGAAGTGTTTGAAAGCATTAAAGGATGAAGATTATGACCCAAGACATGAATTTCGCTCCTGACCCTTCCAAAGGGTCCAGAGCGAAATCCACTTTTCCTCCACTTTGCTCAAGGATATGACCAAGATTGTTGACTTTTGAGGCATAGTTGATAAAGTTTTGATGCATGTTTGCCTTAGAGAGGAGGTTGGGAATTTGAAATGGCGAAAATACACCTGGGAGGAGAGTTTCGCTCCTAACCCTTCCAAAGGGTCCAGAGCAAAATCCTCCATTTAGCCTTCTTTTGGCCTTAAAAACCTAGTTTGACCTTGCCTAGACCCAATTGGGTGATGGATTGTTTTGATTGCGATGGAAGGAAGTTGAATTGATCAAGTTTGAGCGAAAATGAAATGAACCTAGGTGAGAAACTAGCCAAGGATAGGGATTTTGCTCCTGACCCTTCCAAAGGGTCCAGAGCGAAAATCCCCTTAAAACTCAATTTCTCACTTATCAAGGCCAGGTTCATAGCTTCTAAGGCATGTATGGAAGTGTTTGACTTGTTCTAGCCCTAGGGAGTGACTTGAGGTGGAGGAGATGAAGGATTTTAGCCAAGAAAGTGAATTTCGCTCCTGGCCCTTCCAAAGGGTCCAGAGCGAAATTCTTGAAAACACTCATTTTCCCCTTAGCCGAAGTCAGGACCAAGATGGAGATGAAAGGAGAGTGGTCTATGTTTTCTCCCAAAACAAGATTGAAGTTTGAAAAATGAACTATCAAGCCCAAATCATGATTTTCGCTCCTGACCCTTCCAAAGGGTCCAGAGCAAAAATCTACCTAGACCTCATTCCCTTCCTTGTTTGACCAAATTTTGATTTGCAAGGCATGTTGAAAGGAAGAATGGACATATTTTTGCCTTTGGAAATGTTTGAAAGCAGTGGAAAGTGAGGATTTTGACCAAGAATGGAAATTTCGCTCCTGACCCTTCCAAAGGGTCCAGAGCGAAATTTCCCATAAACCTCATTTCCTTCTTTGTTTGGACCTACATTCTAGTATTGAAGTGATGGGATGTGAGAATATGAAGGATTTTAGCCAAGAAGGTGAATTTCGCTCCTGACCCTTCCAAAGGGTCCAGAGCGAAATTCCTTGCAAACCTATTCTTTTAACCTTGCTTGGGCTTAAAACTTTGTTCCTTAGGCGAGAAATGATGAAATTTTTCTTGTAAGGGAGAATGAGATTGAAAAGATGAAGGATCAAGTCAAGAATGAGAAATTCGCTCCTGACCCTTCCAAAGGGTCCAGAGCGAATTTTCTCAAAACCACCTTTTTTCCCAATTTTTGTGCCAAGCCTAGTGCAGACTAAGGTGAATTCAAGAAGGATAAGTCCTTAGGAATGACTTCAAATTGCCAATGATTATCAAATTTGAAGGAATTGAGCCAAATAGTGAATTTCGCTCCTAACCCTTCCAAAGGGCCAGAGCGAAATTCCTAAAATCACTTATTTTCCTTGCAAAATCAAGTCAAACTTGGGTTTTTATAGCTTGGATGAGTGAGGAGAAGTGTTTTCTTGCCTTTTGAGGTTGATTCAAGTTGAAATGATGGAGGAAGAAGACTAAAAAGTGATTTTCGCTCCTGACCCTTCCAAAGGGTCCAAAGCGAAAACCCTAAAAACCACCTTTTTTTCCAAAATTTGAGTGAAGTCAGGCCTAGACAAGGGTAAGAGAATCCATTTGGATTGCCTTGGAAAGACTCTTGATCACCAAAAATGCAAATTTTGAGCTAAAACTTGAATTTCGCTCCTGACCCTTCCATAGGTCCAGAGCAAAATTTTGGATAGGTCCTGTCCCTGGATAGGTTTTTGAGCGAATTTTCCTTTTCAAGCCCTTTTGAAGATCAAGCGAATGTTGCCAAGTTGAGAGATGGATTCAAAATGAGGGAGTCTAGAGGAAACAAAGTGAAGAGAATGGAATTGAGTGTGTATAAGCAAGCAAAAGGTGAATTTCGCTCCTGACCCTTCCAAAGGGTCCAAAGTGAAATTCTTCAAATCCACTATTTCCTCCTTGTGTCAAGTTAGGATTTTGATTCCTAGGGTGTGGTTGAGATTGGACTAAGGTTATTTAGCCTTGCAAGATGAGTTGAAGTGAAGAAGATGAAGAATTAAGCCTAAAAGGTGAATTTCGCTCCTGACCCTTCCAAAGGGTCTAGAGCGAAATTCACAAAATGTCATGTTTTCTTCAAGATAGTGTTGAGCCAAGTTAGTGATCAAGGTGAATGAACCTTAGAGATTTCCTTAGAAGAGATTGTCAATGAAAAAAAGGTGAGTTTTGACCTAAAGAAGGAATTTCGCTCCTGACCCTTCCAAAGGGTCCAGAGCGAAATTCTCATCATCACCTAATTTGCCCATGTTAGAAGCTAAAGAATTGAATCCCTAGGCTTTGTTGAACTAAAACTAGCATATGCTCACCTTTAAGAGGATTTTGGAGTGAAAAAATGAGGCAATTAAGACAAAATCAAGGAAATCGCTCCTGACCCTTCTAAAGGGTCCAGGGCGAAATCCTTGGAAACTCCTATTTTTCACCTTGTTTGGGCCAGGCAAAGAGCTAGTTGTGAGATAATGTTGAAAAGAGGTCTAAATTGGGCAAAATAGCAAATTTCGCTCCTGACCCTTCCAAAGGGTCCAGGGCGAAATTCTTATAGGGCCTGTCCCTGGGAAGGATTTTGAGCGAACTTTATTTGAAGTCTTCTTGTTGATGATTTAAGGTGGAAAATGCTTTGTTGAAATGAACATGTCATATGTACTTAATCACCTTTTGGTTTATTTTGCAGATGGAGAAAACCAGGCCAGGGCAAGGACGACCTCTTCCAGTCCAACATCATCAAGGATGACCTCTTCCAATCCAGCATCATCGAGGACGACCACTTCCAGTCCATCATCGTCAAGGACATTCCACAGGCAAAAGGGAAGACTCAAGGTGTTCAAGGAATTGCCAGCTACCTCCAGAATCTTCACTAAGGAACCACAAGATGACAATGAAAGGTGTTGCCAGCATTTCAAGGAGAGGTACTCCATTCATCAAACACATCAAAGACAGAGGAGAATCAACCAAGGTCGGTACCTGGGTCCGTTGAAGAAGCAGATAGTTTCAGAAGAGTTAATTAAAGTTATCTTCTCAACATCATCAAATTCAACATCAACCAAGTTACAAGTGTCAGACAAGGTGGCATCCCAATCATCATTCCTCCAGTCGGATTGGTCCACCTCAGCGTGTCCAGATTCAATGTACCTGACTCATCGGGGACGGCACAAACTTCGAGGCACCTACCCCTGCTTCCTATTGGTCCTCACCCTTGGAATGTAATTTTCTAGTTGGCTAAGGAAGTTTGTTGTAACAAACCCTAATTAGGGTTTCTATCTTGTAATCCTAGCCATTGATTCTAAATCAATCAGAGCCGTCTATTTGTAAAGGGTTTCTCTATATAAGCCCTGGCTCCTCATTTGTAAAAGGTTAATAGTGGGTTGATAGAGAATAGCTAGTTAATAGTTAATAGTTGGTTAATAGAGAATAGATAGTAGTGAATAGTCAAAGAGTAGGAAATAGTTAGAGTAGAATAGAAAGAGAAGGCCAAGATTGTTGCCAAGATGTTGTTGTAAAGGACTTGTAAACTTCATTGAAGAAATGGTGAATTCTATGAGTCGATTCAACAATTTGCATGGTCTCTATACTTCTCAAATTTGATTTCATGTTATTAGATGAGTGGAAGAAATGTCTATGATCGATGGTGAAATATGTATATCCATACTACTAGCAGTTTGTTGATTGCAGACTTGCCTTGTGTAGTCAACTGGAATCATTCAACTTAAGCTTAACTTCAATTGTCGCTTCTTCATTGATATGCATCAGCCTGATGGTGTCCATGCTTGTAGCAGTGATCTGAACATCATAAAGCTTTCCTTAGAAGATCGCACTAACCTTGTGGAGATGGTCCTGGGATGTCAAAGCAAGACTTGGTTAGAATTTCATCAAAGGTCATTCATTGCTCTTACATTCTTAGTATTAGAAATAGATCCCGTTTCAACCTTTCTCCTTTTTCCTTTTTTTTTTCAAAATCAACGGCCAGTAAAATCTCACATTCCAGCAATATACAAAGCAAATCAGACGTTCAGGCAGTCAAACGTAAGTCCCCTTGTGATTCCAGCAAAATCACATCATACCACGAGAAGCTTATCAACACGTAGAAAACCTACATACAAGAACCTTGGAGTTGCCTCGATTGATCCTTCGGCGAAATCTTCAGCAATCAGGAAACTTTGTTCAAGAGAGGATAAGGTACCTTTAGGTATTTTATTCTGTGTTCGTATGTGTACAAAAGACACATCAACAGTGCCCTAATTCGGGTTATCTGCTGATTATACCACTTTATGTGTGAAGTGAAGTTGTAAGACTTATACCGATGTCTGAGTTAATACAAATTTAGACTTTGTTGCTGGGTTTTTCACCTCCAAGAGGGAGGTTTTCCCAGGGTACTGCTGCGTTATGTGTGTTTCATTTCTTATTTTCTGCTTACTGTTATCAGTCTGATCTTAAAATTAATAGGTGGGACTTGAGGCAAACAAGCAATTTAAATATGATCAACTGTCTCCTCTATGGAAATATGTTACGAACTTACAAGTCATGATGCTCAAACATCTTGTAGGAGGTGGGGCTTTTTTTGGAATTATAATTATTGTGGGGTCCAATTTGAATGAATGAATGGAAGATTTTAATAACATCCATGAGGTCAAAGCAGCCAATGGGACCCACAGACAACACACACCCAAAAAGATAGGGCACCAAGTCCTTAGACAATATGTAACCTCTTCTCTAGGTTTTCTCTTCTGCAGTGAATTTTGATCAATAGGTTTGCTGTTTTTTCAAGTTTTGTATCTTCAAACAAAGAGTTTAAGTTGTCCGTTTTCAAAATGTCTTCATAAATGGCATGGATTGTAATGTCCCCTTTTGTTAATTACCCTAGTTTTGCCCTAGATCACTATTCTTAGTTAATAAGGGAGGGTTAGAGAGAGGGTACCTTTATCTTCTTAACGGGAAGACCTCCAACAAGTTAGAAAACAACCTACAGGCATAATACATAAAGTAAATAACATTTACAAATTAAACTATAAATGTAGAGATCATGAACAAAAATCGCAACTTGCTATTTAATTGGTGGGCTTGTGTGGACTGTCTTGAGTTTCACCAAATCTATCATGAAAATAATTAGATTTGCTAATACAGATTGACCATGTTTGGGGGAAATCTATAATGGCATTGACCGTATGATAGAAAAAATAAAGGTAATAATAGCATAGGAGAATGACCTTGAAGAAACATTTTTCCAAAGTGGGAAAAAAACAAAATGAACACACCCTTGCATCTCCTTGGATATGCATTATCCCCCAAATATTGTAGCACAAAGATACTTTCTTTGCTAGGGAGAACACCACCATATGGAAATAGTGAAGTTCCTAATGGGTGCAAGCTAGCATTCTAAAGAATATTCTCAAATCCAAAAGGGATGGATAATGTTAAGAACGAGTTTGGCAAGTTCATTTTAGAACAAGATCATAGTATTTGTGCTCTTTGAGACCAATACAAAGAAGACACTCGTACATGGTGGTACCTCCATGAGCAAGATTATTGGGTCCTCTAGCCTCTTGCAATCAGAATTCTATCACAAGTAAGCATTATTTATTTTATAACATTCTTAATATTTACCACTCTTTTGCATTTTTTATTTTTTAAGATGAATTGAGTTCCCAATTGTTGAGTACATGGTTATACTGAGAAGGGGAAGGTGAATCAGTATAACAAAAAAATTTAACATTTTCAACTTAATGTCACAAGCATATAACTTAGTCTCAAAGACATATTCATTGCATATTATCATTCACATAAGATCTAACTCTCATGCATCACAAATAGAACACAAGATATACATGGAAACCCTAAAGGGAGAAAACTGCAGAAAATTAATGCTTGTATATAAATTCTTCTTTTACCAATCTAATAGAGGCACCAAACCCTCATTCAATTTGTGAGAACCTTTCCCACTAGAGGCACCAACCCCTCATTCTTTTAGAGGCACCAACACCTCATTCAAATTTCCACCTTGTCAATGTTGCTTATTCGATAGATGATGGATCACAATTTTATTATAAATCTCTTCCAAAATCTGCTATAAAGTCTTCTAAAATTTGATCATAAGAGTGTCATAAAGTATCCACAATCTCTTCTCAAAAGTCTAACAAATTCTTCATATACTTCACCTGAAATCTGACACGATCTTCATATAATTCTCTCTCTTAATCTGGCATATATATTATATACTTGATTGTCTTCTTCACACATAATACACACGCTTCATCTAATCATTCCAATCTCTATTTATAACTGCATTCTATCAAGAGGACATGTCGTTTCACTTTTCATCACACCTCTTATTTAATATCATACCTCTTATAAAATCGCACCATTTGGAATAACAAAAATACATCTATATTAATTAAATTGGGCCTTTTGAGGAATGTTTTTCTCTTAACAAAATATGAGTCAATTCACACCTCTTCATTAAATCGCACCTTTTTGCCAAATATTCCCTTTGCAACTTAGAATCGCATATCTTCATTATGTGACTTTTCCTTAACAAATCGCATCTTGCTCCTTAGCCAAATTTGCCTTGCTTATTATGCAATCACTGGATGAAATCGCTGGCACATTAATTGCGAATCAAATCACATCTGTTGGAAAACAAACTGCCGCAATATATAACATAGTCGCTAATCACCATGGGTCAACTATAATAATTAATCACCACTTCTAAGCACATGCATACATTTCATTATATTTTATTTATTAATTATATTTGCTTCATTAAGTGCTACCACTTCCTTTAGTATGGATTACTTTTATTACTTGGATTACTATCTTTATAAATTGCTGTTATCCTCGAATTGATTCCCACAATGGATGCCGCTCTATTCTCATGATTCCTGCCCTTTAAGTAGTCAACACTCTATTAACAGTGATTGAATTGAATGAATGTTGGCACAGTGTGTTGCTCATTGATATTACGCTATTATATGCTACTGACCTTGGATTTTCATCTTGCGGAAGCTGCAGATTGATGGCATTAAAACAGATGCAAAAGACCCCACAACAATATAGAAATGATCATCTTAACCACCCTATTGATTAACAATATCTCTTGCACCATCTTGAATATTTTTCATTCATATAACATTTGACATTATATTAATCAATTCATGTATGGTGGTGCCACAACTTTATTATCCTATTTATTCCTTTCAGCTGCTTCATCCATGCCTCATCATTTGTCATAAAATCCATGTTGTTTGGAGTCTTTGAACTGCCTATGGACAATCAAACTATATATAATCTATGTCATGTCTTGCATCTTTATAATATACATCCTCAATTATTTGCTTGGTTAGTTCAGGTGACTCTAGCTGAATTCTAGTATCATCCAATGGATCTATAACATGGTTCCTTGAAGCTGCTTGTCTAGTTTATCCTCCTTCTGAACTTAAATCATTTCTCCTCTTCACAAGTCATCTTCCCTTTCTCTTCTTCACAAGTCATCTTCTCTATTACTGTCACCACTGCTTAGGCATCGACTTTTCATATCCAAATTTAGTATGCATCTTTGCAGCATTACCCAATGTATACTTACAAGGAGTGCATCTTATATTTTTTATTAAATTGCATTTGTAGTTCGTAGATACTTCATCCAAGACACAATTTAAAGACTTCATTGCTTGGAGACTTTGGGACCAAGACAGGATCATTTAGTCAAGGCACACATTGAACATATTAACTATGTTATTATTATAATATATTGGATGTTCATCATTATCCAGATATAATATAAAAAAATTATTTTGGGAACGATTTTGGTGCATATATATTTTATATTTTTGCATGGCTAGAAAATCACTTCCTGTCCTTCTCAAAAGAGGGGCACTCTAACTTAGCAAGTTACAGGCTAAAAAGTACTAGCTACATGAAGCTCTGAATAAGTATGAATGCTAATAAGAGAGACATCTCCTTCATTACAAATGGAATAGGGAAACCACAAGAATTTAGAGAAGGTTGATTGGCTAAGGACTTCTAACCAAATGCAGTATTGAGGGAGGCTTAGGACATTTATATATGACGGATGTTAATTTCCTTGACAGATTGATCTAATATTTACCATTTGTCCTTTGTTGTTTGTCTCTTTCTTTGTTGATGTACTATATTACACCTGATATATTTTCTATATCCAACAGTTTTTTCTAGTTATTCACAAAAACAAATGTATTATTTTATTTTTCAGACTATCATAGGTTGCTGATAGTATAAGATGATTGCTGGAAGAAGAATTACTTAAGATGAAACCAGAGGAAAAGAAAAATATCTTGTTTACTTACGACCTAAAGTCATTTTAAGCTAGCTATGCCAACCAAATTTAGTCCTTGTGTCAACATTGATAAAAACCATGGCCAGTTCTTTACCCTAGCCATTTTGATTTCAATACTCATCACTGTAGTACTCTCTGCTTTGCCTTACAAATCAAGGTTTAATAATTACTATTTGGGCTGGCATCAGAAAGAGAATGGACAAACCTGTGTGCGCCTTTCAGTTTCCAAATCAAGACTATGTCGTAACTCTCTAGTCTTTGCACGCTCTTTCTCTAGTACTTTTTGTCTCTCAACCTCACGCTCCACTTCAGCAATTCTTTCCCTACGTTATACCCAAAGAAATTATATAATCATCACTGATGCTCAGGAGTAGTACACATAAACTCATGTACACCACTGTTAGATTAAGCAAAAATATAAACCTTACAATTAAGTTACCATTGGTCATAAAATAGAACTCCAAGAATTATTTAAATTTATTTTCATCCTAAAGAGTCTTAAAATTTCAAATAATTGGTAATGTAGTAAGATAAAAACCTATCAAGATCTTGGAGAAGCTCTATTTCTCGCAGGGCTGTCTCTTCCAAAGTCATCTGGCGAGTGCGCCGTGCAATACGTTCTCTTTCTCTCCGAGCTGCTATTTCAGCTCGAATTTCAGAATGCTCCCTGATAAGCATGAAAGCAACTCCATGTATCAAAGAAGAAATAATTGATATCTGAGATATGCATTAAGAATACAATATATTATGCGCTTTAAACACATTAAAAGATACAAGCATATTTACCTATACTATTTTATTAGAATCAACCTTTGTGGATATCAAAAACATCTACCCACCCTTGGGTCAAACCCACCAGTCCATTCTATTTATTGTAGAAGCCAATCTCAAAAAGTCAAAATGGTATTCAAAGCATTGAGTCAACCACTACTAGCAATTTGAATTTTGTAGAAAGTCATATCTATAATCAAATTATCAAACTCAACATATTCATAATGAGATTGAATAAAGACAAGAACTATTTATTATTGTATTATAGTGCCTGGCTGACTTGAAATACGGTTCTGCATAATCGTGCGATTCGTGCCATTATCAAAATCAAAATGCTTTCAGTTTTAGATACTATAGTTAACAAAGCAATATCTTAATGTAAAATAGCACAATAATAAAACATATAAATATGTGAAATGTGTCATTAAATTCTTAAATAACAGTAAAGATTCAATACAAAAATGCAAACGCTCCATAGATGATGTATCTTTGGATAGAGAGAGGTTATCTTCCATAACCATTTTCTTGTGTGACTTCGTCTCTCTTATACTCCATATAGTTCATAGATTTGTCGTACATGCGCCTAAAGACAGTAATCATAAAAAAATGCTTCCCATACAGCATGGTTATGGTTTTTATCTGTGAATCATTATTTATTTTCAATTATAGATGTGCCAGACGCATAGTTTGTCCTAAAGTATGTTTCTGTTGTTAACTCCATTGCTAACATTGGGTTTCAACTTTGGGGATGAATAGTTTTGTAGACTGATTCATGTACTTAAATCATTTGGAAATTCTTTGCATTGTATATCAGGAAAGCTTTAGGATATTGTGTTTTGTTTATATTTATCAACATATTTTCTTAAATACTAAAAGCATGTCCAAGGGGTTGAGCTTAATTGGTTAAAATGTTGGATTTTCATTATATAGACCCAAGTTCAAATCCCATAGGGACATCTAAAATGAAATTCTAAGTTGTGACCTTGGTCTTCCATAGGTGATTTGTAGTGTGCTTGCTTGTAAAGAGCTTGTATCGGTCTCATGTTGATGCTCACATGAGCAGAATATTTGTAAACAATATACAATAAAAATAATAATAATGATAATTAAAGCAAGTGACTCGATAAAGGAGTGTCATAATAGTGTGTGATGCATTCCCCATTTATACCACTAATCTGGAGCTTATGATCAATCTAGACGGAAACTTGTTAAATAGCTAACTCAAATTGGATTGAATCTTGAATTGAAAAACAACAATAGTATTTGGGAGTTAAATAACAAATTTCAAAACTTGGCAAATATTTCCTGAATCTTTGGTGATTGTTTTTCACTTATGTGCCGTTAGGGGGTTTTTTTCCTCATCCAATTCCCAAAATCCAAGTTTTCACAATGCTGCATTCAAAGAAAAGATCAGCCCGAGTCTTAAGTTCTGTAATTCCACCTCCATGCTCACAAAACCATTCATAAACTTCCTTTCCTGTTCACAAGGAAAGCATTTGTTACATCAAAACGGATCCTTCTCCCAAAGTACATTTCCCAATTGAACAAATGGGAAATAGACCATGGTCACTCAAACAAAAAGCACTTATTGTAGGGTCGTGGGCATCTACCCAAGACCCAAGACACACAAAGCTTTGGAAATGGATTAGTAAAAACCAATTACATTTATTTTGTGGCTATCTGCATCACTACTGAAGAAATAGAGAATATCTTCTAGGAAGGACTATGGTTATGGGAAAACTAGTTCTCCTAATGAAGTGTTGAATCCAATCTTTCAATCCCACTAATAATCTTCAAAGCAGAGTACTATTGTGGGTACATCTACCCCTATTGCAAAGTTAGTTATAGGATGTACACTCCCTCTATGGGATTGGAAAATCCACTGGAGAATATATCGCAGAATCAAATTTTAATCTTCAATGAAGTATCCTAAACCATGTTTGAATAAGCAAATATACAAACCAAGAGAAACCACTCCCTAATTGGCTTCACTTAGATTTGGGAGGGATTGACTAGAGACAACCTACAGATTATGAAAACAAACCATTTTGTTCACATTATACCACAAACATAGTCATTTGTCTAGTGTTCGTCAAATGTCACTTTCAAAGGAATCATTAGAGACAAATTGATAGGAAAGGTGTGAAACTCACAACCTTGAGAAACTATTCAAAAGGAGAAGCCATAACACACTCCTAACGTAGACAAATGAAAAACTATTGCTTACCTCACATCATCAAGCAAATTCCAATTTCAACCCAAACAACAAAAGCTCCATCAAAGGTTTATTTGCATAGGCAATATCCTCATAGGGATTATGTGAGTGAGATATTCACCTCAAATCCCATTACTCCACAATGAAAATCCTATGCCCATGAAAGACATTCAATTATCAAAATCCAAGTTCGTGATTTAGATTGCTTTCGATACAAAATTTTCTTGAGTCTTTTTGACAAAAATACTCTCACAATTTTCTACCAAAAGCAAACTAAATAATCCTATGCCCAATTCATATTGTTATAATTCTACTCTCTTGTACCTCTATTCTATAGGATAAAAGAATCCAACAAATGGTGCAAATGATTTTCACCCACCCACTCTTTTCTCTCATAATCCACTCATTGCTCCCATTGTCTCACACGTTTGAAGAATTAGATGCATGCTGGAAGAGGATTACTAGAGAAGAAATTACGAATTCAGCACACAATAGAGAAGCTTACTGCATCCAGCATCTCCCTCAACAAATCCATGCAAATCATCATTTCTTCATAATTTCACTTATGAGTATATTAGTGAAGATCATATCTTGTAATCGCAAGGTATTCCCCTTCATGGTATAAGAATACAATGACCTGGTTTATTTTTTATCCAAGAAATCAAATTTGATTTCCCTAGATTCACTCACAAAAAGATTTCTCCTTGGGGACCCTTCATTTCATGTTCTCATAATGGCACAAATCAGTCCAAAGGGACAACTATTATTTGCCAACTAAGCAAATATCATAGTTACATAAATTAGCACAAATTGTTGAAACTTCCCAAGTCCCAAGGTGAACAAGTCTAGTTAAGGCTATACTCAAGAACCACGTAAACAATGAGTTTAAGCAGATTCATCAAGTTTGGCAAAACACGTCAAACCTAATAAGTCCCACTATAAGGACTTGGCCATGTAGCCAAATGTTAAAATGAGACAAAAAGGAAAAAAGAAGCAAAACAAAGACACTCAAATGTCTAACACTTGAATGACCTATGACACTCAAAAGACATTCACTTCATTTGCAACCACAAGAAGAAGGAAAAAAAGAGCATTGGAGCAAAACACAATCCATTGAAACAAAAGTTAGCTCACAACATTAGCAACAAACCTTGATTGAATGCAGCTTAAATGTTTGTAGCAGCCCTTACAGCATCTAAAGAAGCCTACTGTGCATTTGGAAAAGCCCATGTTGATTTGAAACAGCCCACCACCAAGTTGGAGCTAATTTGAAGAAGCATTTTCCTATTTTGAATCTTTTTCTTCCTCTTTTTTTCCCATTTTGCATGTCTTCTACATTTGTTTTCTTTACATTTTAGATTTATGGCATAAGAAATAAATGCAAGAAAAATGCAGAGAACTCATTTTTCCCTTTTTTTTCTCTTGTTCATTGTGGATTTTTTTCTTTTTATCTCTTTTTATGAACAAACCCTACTATTTTTTCTAATTTTATTTATTTTCTAGCTGCAAATCCTAACTATTATATTTTTTTTTCTGATTTTTTAATCTTAGTTTATCTAGAAACCTTAAATGTTAATTTCATTTTTTCAATTACTTGTTACTGCAAATTATTTCAATAGATTATTGTAATGTTGGGGCCAATTAAAAAGGACCCTTCTTGGAAAAATGTCATCCCAGGGACAAAGAAATGGGAGTTTATTTGCAAACATTGTACTTGTGAATTCTGACCATTCCTTTGCAATAAACCTCCCTCCTTGCTTCAAATTATATTCTCTCGATCCCTTAGCAGCAACAATATTGAATAGAAGAGATCTCAAATTGGTTAGCCCAACACCTAAATTCCCTTGTCATACTGGGAGGAATTTCAATCTCATCAAATATGTCAATTAAAAGACAAATGGTCATCTCATTAACCAGAAAGGAACATAACCACTCGATGACCTGGTGGACATGGATGATTTGATCAATCTCAAGTTAACAATTGGAGACTTTACCCAATGTAATAAGGGTATAAGATGTGTTGTTGAAAAATTGGACTATGAATTCCAAATAAAAACTCACAAAATCTCTTCCAGATTATGAACTCCACTTGTTTAGAGTACTGGCCAATTATCATGCAAATTTCTAATGCATCTTTGAAGCAAGTGATACAGCTGAATTATGAGAATTATTGCACACATGATTTGCAGAAAGCATGCCAATATGGTGGAAGCAAACTTCAAAAACTTGAAGATTTTCAATGTATCATTTTAAGGGTAAGCTCATATTTCTCAAGAGAAAACTACAACAACACACTACCAAGGTCTTCAGAATATTTTGACTAACTCGAGCATGTTCACACCAAACTGGAACTAGAAGCCATAACTAGGGACACTGATTTCACCAATCAGCAATACCCATTCTAGTAGAAATTGATTTCACAACCATCAGGTGAACACCAAAATCATTTTTTTCTATAAATCAGATGTACACCACTTACAGAAAAATCAGGTGTCTATATTCACCTACCAAGTGGGAGAGTTCTAGAATCACAAACCTAGATGCTTGAGCACATAACCAAGGTTTTTCCAAAATACCCTCACAAGGCCTCTTAAAGAAAATACATCTTGCCAAAACAGCATATTAGAGCAAATATCAACTATTGACAATAAGGCCTATTTTTAAAACAATTTTGGAGAGGAAAGTTTGACTTCTCTAGACAGGCCAATGAGATCCCTCTAGTACCTTTGGAAAACATCTTTATTTCCTGCATACTAAATAATCTTAGAGGAAAATATCAACCAGTATTTAATAAAAAAAATTAGATAACATAACAAAAAATACATCAACATAAAATGTCCCACTAGCTAATAATATAATTCTTACCAAAAGTTGTCCAAGTGGGCAAGGAAAAATTCTAGATAAATTCAGCTAAAGGACATTTAAAAAAATGATGAATGACACTCTTCAAAACTACAAAACTAGACAAGGACTAAACTGAGAAAATTTACAAATAGATCCAATAGTTAGTCTTTGATGAATATAACGCCACTTAAAAAAATCTATGTTCCACCAAGTTTCTGAGATGCCAATACATTTTAGGGACGGGATTTTTTGAGGCCATTTTTGGGGATAGTAGGGGATGTGTAGTGTCACATTATGTTATTACTTAGGGAGTAAGAGAACAATTGACTTGTAAATCAATTGTAAGAGACCTCTTTCCAAAAATCTCTTATAATGATCATAATTGATATTAATACAAGAATGATAGATTATAATTCACAATTGTTATTACTTACAATATATGATATAAGAACAAATATCTCTGCTATCTCTGATTCAACAATTAGATGTATGCAAGATGATCTTGATCTATATATCTGATACTGAATTGTGCAATCAATATAGCGTATCTCTGCTGTCCCTGATATTGTTGATGATAATTGTGCAAGGATGATCTCTGATCTGCACTGGTAATATGATACAATCTGCAATATGGAACAAAGAAACGGGACTCGGACTCGGCAAGGCCGACTCGAACTCGGACTTGGGACTCGGCGTCAAACTCGGCTCCAAACTCGGCTGGACTCGGGAAAGTGAAAAACTCAAGAAATTTAGAGATTTTTAAAGATTTAAAACTTGTTTCAGGCACCCTTTATTGAATACACCTTAAAGACACAATAACATCATCAAACTCGGCTCATTTGATTAAATACACAGGTATACATCAATCACATAAGCATAAATGCAAATTGTAGCTGAAGGAAATAACAAACACATATAAATATTGTCAAATGTATATAATATTACAAAACTCATGGAATAAAAAATCCATGTCATCATATGATCATCATCAAATGTTTCATACAAATACCAAAGGTAAATACAACTACAAGCCTATGGCTCGGAGGGGCATGCACCCTCCGGTCCCAGCCCCCTGCGAAGGCGTCTAAGGTAGGTCTTGGATGATTTGACAGCCATAGCCGCTCCCCGTGACACCATGCCATGCTCACCAACATCAGGAACATCCGTGTCACTATCTGCCTCTGAATCTCTTGTCTGTGCTCATGCTCTTCGCTCCTCCTCTACCATGGCTACAATCTCAGCCTCTATATCTACCTGGTCGATCCAATCAGTGTCAGACTCGGAGCTTAAATTTTCCCTACTTCTATCGACGCAATTTCCCCCCATATTTTTTGACGGGGGGTTGGGGGCAGCGCCCCCAAGGTGGGGTCAAGGGGCAGCGCCCCTTGCACGCTCCCTGTCGTGATACAGGGCGGGGTCGAGGGGCAGCGCCCCGCGAGGCCAAAAAAACTTATTATTTAATAAAGGTGTCGGGTGTTATTTTTCTATTGGCTGACATGTTGTAACCCTAATTTTTTTCATTCTTAGGCGAAGGTTGTAGTGAACAAAGACGATACCATTCATTTAAAAAAAACTTTTTAAAATGTATTTTTTTTGTCATTTTACTAACCCAGCTAGTAGCCGAGTTTGGGGCTCGGGACTCGCCGAGTTTGGCGAGTTTGAGCCAAACTCGCCAACTAGGTGAGTCGGGTCCGAGTCCGAGTCCCACAAACTCGGCGAGCATGACTCAGACTCGGACTCGCCGAGTTTAGGCGAGTCCGAGCGAGTCCCGTTTTTCTGCTTTTTCTAATATATCGATATGATGCTTGTTGTGATCCTCCTTATCGATGATAGCAAAGCTGCTATATTGCTGTATCTGATTTGGTCTGTATAAACATGCAAATATGAGGTGCTGTTTATGATTTATCACTGGAAGTATGCAACCGATTTGATGCCCAAGGGTTGATGCTCAATAGAGCCGATCCAATCTGGATACAAGGAATAAGAGACAAATCCGATGATTTCTTTCTTTCCTCCTTCAATCTTCTATATGTATCATTTTATTAGGTCATGTCTATTCATAACTGAAGAGTCACACACCTTCCAAAACATAATTACTTCTTTGCTTTGCTAATCAAACCTTTTGAGAGATAGTTACTATCATTTGGAAATATTAATTACTCTTCCTATAATTGGTATTGCTGAAATAAACTGCCACTTAGGTATGTATTGTATTTATCTTAATCAATATGTTTTTCCTTAAACATTTATCGCTGTCTTATGATGGGGGTCGACCAGCATGATAAGATCACTTTAACTTTGTTGTCCATGA
Source organism: Cryptomeria japonica (assembly GCF_030272615.1). Lineage (NCBI taxonomy): Eukaryota > Viridiplantae > Streptophyta > Pinopsida > Cupressales > Cupressaceae > Cryptomeria > Cryptomeria japonica. The sequence goes on along the minus strand of NC_081406.1, from coordinate 542,296,707 downwards.
TTTCCTAATCCCTGTCAAACATCATTATACATCACTTCTTTTCATGGGTGATTATATTCATCCACTCATAGCACTGTCTGTATCACATAGTCAGCCAAGAACCGAGTAGAGCTTTCCTTAAATTTGTTAGTCATCAATGCTTAATGAATATTGGTCTCTGCTATTGATAGGTGCATATTCTCCTTATCGGGCCTAATCTCTTTGCCACCTCTACTCATAGTGAGAGTGCTCACCAGCTAGGCAATGAAGATTATATACCAATTAGTGTATCTGCGATAGTTATTTTATCCTGCTGGTTTGGATTAGATAGGAACATGGATAACGATTTCTGTCTTTAGATCATGAGGCGGTTATTGGTTTATCCTTTGAATGGGACTTAACATATCAAATCTCGTCTTCACTATTATATCTTGTTCTCTATGTTTTACTTAGATCCTTGATGGGAAAATTGTGAGGTCTTAAGATGGGGACATCACAGTCTCCCCTTCTTGGAGATGCTTGCCCACAAGCATTCTTAAATTGTCATGTTGATAGCAGGGTCCCCAATAAGTATATAGAATACTCCAGCACTTATTCTTTGTGTCATGCTGTCATCATTGAACTCACCAAGTGTATTAATCCAGATTACACTATGCAACAATCTACTGCCATGATCTTTGTTTACCAAAGTAATTCCCAGATCCCAAGGTTTGTGGTACCATCTACTCAAAACGTAGTTAGGTTGAAAACCTGTAACAGTGATCTTTGGATAACCACAAATAAGATGAGTGATCTGATGTTGCACTAACTCCTTAGAAGATGGTCCTTGGAGAAACTCTAACCTTGATATCATAGGACTAGGCTTCTGAAAATCATCATAAGTTAATTCATTTCCAACAGTTGTTAGTTTTGGAAACGAAACAACACATTGATGCTGAGTCAATCCGATTTCCACAATCTGATCCTTAATTTCATTATTTCCTCCTTTGTTCATTTGTTCTTTCAAGTGTCTAGTTACTACACTTTGATTTTCTGTTTGTAAGATTTTACGAGCATCTATCACTTATCCAATTTCTTGCTTATTTTGATCTAGGGTCTCATGATATCTAGCTACTGATTTATCTTTGCTTACTATTTTTGGTAGCTCATCTTTCAACATCACATTTCTTTTTTTATCTTCCTCAAGGTGATTAGATTGGAGTCATTGGACACATGATGTAACTTCTGATTCACGGTCATTAGAATTGTTACTCTTATCATCCTCGGTCATTGGTTTGTTAGTGGATGTCATATACTCTTCAAGATGTGAAAGGGAATCTTAGGCAACATCCTTATTACTAAGCAACTTCACATAATATGAATTATGTTTCTTAGATTCAATCTCTACCATGTCGGTGTCAATGCATGACCAATCAACTGCTTCTATTTCCTTTCCTTGTATCTGTGGCTCCTTGAAATGTTTGCTGACTATATTCTGATTTTCTTGTAGTGCTTGATGATCATTTCTTGTTTTAGCCTTTTCTAAGGTTTCATGACTTGCCGGTATCAAACTTTTTACACTATCTTTTGATTTACTTTTGTTAGAGGGAGTACTCCCTTTGTCAATAATTATTGATTGATTAGAGGAGGTCGTGTCTTTTTCCAAGGGTGCAAGAGACCTTTAACCTAATTTATCTTCAATAGACTTGACCTCTTTAATGGTAAAAGTGGAATTAGAATCACAAAGATCATTTCCTTCCACCCTTTGAATCCAAGCTCATGTTGTAGATTTTCCCAAACCATCAAAGTAGGGTAATTCTAGCTTTTCAATCTTTCTCCTTAGGTCAAGGTGATGATCTTTATCTCTTTTAGACAGGTACATCGTCCTTAGATCTATGTGATTGCTTAGAGGCATATCATTTTGTAATCCTCCAGTCATCCAATCTTGTCGAAATTGATATCAACGTGGGTTCATCTACCCTAGATGGGAATGTTGGTATTATTATCTTCAAACTTACTGGAGATTGACTGTAAATGGATTGATTTCCATTTCCTATATTGCTTCCCTTGTTGCCATTATTGTTTACATGTGTAAGCATGCCCAACAATTGAGTCAGTCTCTCTTGAGTGTTTCTATATTGTGCCATGGAAGGATTCATTTTACCATTGAGTTTGTACTAACCCTTGAGTTGGCCTCATCTTCTGCTCATCTGAAATGTTTTCTCACTGGCTGGCAAGACCATTAGCTCTGATACCAAACATGTTATGTCCCCTTATGTTATTACTTAGGGAATAAGGGAACAATTGACTTATACATCAATTGCAAGAGACTTCTTTCCAAAAATCTCTTAAAATGATCATAATCGATATTAATGCAAGAATGATAGATTATAACTCACAATTGTTATTACTTATAATATGATGATATAAGAACAAATATCTCTGCTATCTCCGATTCAACAATCAGATGTATGCAAGATGATCTTGATCTATATATCTGATATTGAATTGTGCAATCAATATAGAGTATCTCCACTGTTCCTAATACGTATTTCTCGGAGTCATCTTCCCCTTTAGTCTTTCCTGTTTTGACAAATGTAGCATGTTTCTTGGTTCTTTCCAGGTACTTTGCAACAAAGTGTCCGAAATGATCACATCTGTAACATTGAATGTGAGATAAGTCCTTCTTTGAAGTATTCTTGCCTTGACGACCTTTTCTCTTTCTAAACTGCCTTTTCTTGTTTTGCTTGGTGGAGTTGGTGTTTAGAACTTGTAGATCTTCATCTATATTCTTATGTTTCATTCCCATCTTGTTCAATCTTGATTCTTCTTGGAGACAATCATCCCTTAATCTTTCAAACTTGGGATATTCGGACCTTGCACTGATGCCTTGGACGAATGTGCTCCATCCACTAGGCAACCCATCTAAAGCAATGAGTGTTAACTCTTTGCTTTGGATCTCGTAGTCCAGAGTTGCTAGTTCATCTTTTAGAACTAATATCCGCATAAAGTAGGCGTTGATTGTCTCCCCTTTGTTCATGGTGATATGATTTATTTCTCGTTTTAATGCTAGAGTTCGACTTGCATTTGATATCTCAAATGTGCTTTCAAGAGCTTTGAACATTTTATAGGCTGTCTGATGTTTTCTTATGATGGGCATTATGTTGTTTCTCACCCCATCAACTATTATTTTTATTGCCTTTTCATTTCCCTCAATCCATGCTGTTTTGTCAGGTTCATTTTCGGGTTGATCATTTTTAGTTTGAACAAACGAATCCACTTTGTTCTCCTTTAAGATCATTTGAATTCTGAATTTCCAGGCTGAAAAATCATCGCCACCTCCGAGTCTGTCTTCGAATCTGATAGCACTGGCCATTTGAAGAAATGTGATGTAGTATATAAACTTGTTCTTAAATTTGTTTCACGAAATTGAATAGCCTCAAGTTCGATCAACTTGGCTCTGATACCATGTAAAAGTATTGCAATTTCCAATTTAATGGACAAGTTATATGTAGGATGGTGTATTTTCGGTTTGATATTATGATTATGACACTAATATTGTTATATTTCTTTTACTGCATGTAATGAGGATGAACATTTATCGATTTCAATGTCATCTCCTTTAATTTGGATGATGTATAAATAGTAAGACAGCCACGATCAAGTGGCACCTTGATCGGACATGTCTTTAGACATGTCCGGCCAAGATGTCACTTGGTCGTGACTCTTACAACCATCAACCGATCCATAATGATAACTAATCGATGCTATAAGCATACCCGATAATGAATCGGTATCATTGTTAATGGTAACAGATCTATAAGCATACCCGATAATGAATCGGTATCAAAGCAAATGATAATGGATCAATATAAACACACCGATAATGAATCGGTTAAAGTAAACAATAACAATAACTGTTAGCATTATATGCTATCGGGTTAATACCCTGATAGTATGCTATCGGGTTAATAGCCCGATAGCATTTAGATTGACGCTTAACATAGTTAAGTAGGTCGTCAATCTAATCCATCATTATTCAATATCAATATCATAATTATGATCAATGTTATAGTCTGATAAACATAAAGCATGAATGAGTAAACTAATAACAGAATAGAGGAGATTAATGAGTTAGGAGAGTCTTATCTTGCAGAAGCTACTAATGCATTAACAAAAGTAACCACTCCAATCCAAAAGTCTAATCAAAACTCTTAAGCCCTATCGAAAACACAAACTTCGCAAAATACCCTTTAATAAAAGCAAGAGGTTTATCATTGAATATGAGATGCAATCAAATGGATCTAAAGGGTTGAAAAGGCCCTCCAACACCTAAGCAAGCACCATGCCCTCTAGAAAATTCTCAAGTCAATTCCCAAGCCTTCCGAATTGAGTAAAAAATGGGGAAGCCTCTAGATCTAACTTAGGAAGAGTCAAAGAGGATATTTTTTTTAAAGATTGCTAGAGATAATATTGTGCCTGACAAGCAGCTCCCAAAGCTCCTCACTAACTAAAGCTCTAAAGAGCCACTTAATAGCTAGAGAGACTCCTTGGAAAAGAGACTAACCAACCTCTCCACCATTTGTAACCTTTACTAATCTTGTTCGTTTGGTTAATGTGAGAGGAACAAGCTTACCAATAACATGGATAATAAATAGTGAATATGAATAAGGATGAGACCACCTAACAAACCTAAAATCTCCATACAAGTTAGAGGGGGTTTCCCTGCCTTTTGGAAACTTTATTAGCAACTTTATTACCTAGATCCACATCTACTTAAATGATGGAAGTAGGGCAAAGGGGACCCCAAGATACCTAATAATCTTAGAAGGAGCACCACACTCCTATCACTTCTCAACAATTCAATCAAGAGGGAGTTTAACTAGTCTACTATAGTACACTTGTGCAAGGTAATTTTACATCAAAAGGCGAGACAATAAGGATAGCTTGTGGCATGGTTCCTGTAAAAAGAATAGCCTATTAGTTCCCAAATCTCTAGCATCAAATTTAATTACTTGTAGATCTAGTCTCTAAATTTTAATTGATAGTTTAATAAATTCCCCAATTCAAGCCATAAACTAATTCAGCTAATTGTTCACCCAAGAGCTCCACGACCAACAATACAAGAAAGGACATTCTAATTCCAACCTATGCATCAAATGACAAGAAAATTCCAATTATTGATCAAACCATGTTGAGAATCATTAAATCATCTACATGTCCAAGCTTGTCACATTCAATTCCTATTGTCATCAAGGAAATAGGTGATTGTCCTTTGCCTTTGCCACAATCTCAATAGGATCCCCACAATGCTAAGCATGAGGCACCTTACACTCTTCAAATGGTTCACTACATGACCCAAAATAGAGATCACAATTGGAAAACTTGGATGCAACAACCCAAAATTTGACAATAGACTTGAGACTCAATAAAAATTTGCCAAAAACCCTTCTTCTCCACTCTGAATTTCCAGTGTCCTGGCTTCAAACTCTAGACTTGAGACTCAATAAAAATTTGCCAAAATAAATTAATGCATTTTGAGAACACACAAGTCTATTCAAATCATCAATTTGTTATAATTCAAATATTATAAGGTTCCTACCCTAAAAAAAATTACCAAGACTAATTTTCACAATTTTATAATTCAAGCATTTCATCAAACAGTAAGAAGAATGAATGATTGTGTAGCGTCCTAAATTGTACTCACCTACAATTTTGTCCTCACTTTGGCGTTCCATCCTCCAAGGCTTGATTGCAACATTGATTCTACTCACACCACTCATTTACCTCACATTTTCACCAAATTTCCAACGTATTCACCAATTTGGAGTCCCGATTTACATGACCAGGATGTACCATGCCTAGGTCCCAAATCAAGACCAGGACGTACCACGCCTTGGTCCTAAATCAGGACCAAGGTATATGCGTCATTGGCCTCTTAAACTGGCCCCAAATTGCCCCCCTCTTACGGTCACCTTTGATGGCTAGGAAATCTAGCCACATGTCGGCCTATTGCAGAAATTCAATCGGATTTTCAACAAGCAAGTATAAAAGAAGTTCAACTATATCGAATTCAATTCCTACTCTCAATTACACTCTAGCAAATGCAAGTAAGAAAGCAATCAGTCTTCTATCAAGCATTGGAGCAAAAGTGAAGTCAAGATTCAAGCATTCGAGTTGACATTCATGTTCTATGTTTTATGAAGACAACTTACATGAAACCCTAATTCCTTAGTGGACAAATAAAACTTCATTAAAGATATACCATTAGTGTTTCAGTCATTTTCAGCCTTTTCCTCAAAAGGAAAGTATTTTATTGCACCCTTTCATTTACATTGTCAATTCAATTTCGTGGCTAATTCCAAAACCGGGGTTTGACCTAAGGCAAACCCCTATTCCCAACATATTTCCCCTTTTCACTATGTGCAGGAATAGGTATTGAGCTACATTCAAGAAGATCGATAGGATTCACAAAGATGAATAGGTTCAGCTTTCGACGGTCAGAAATTCAGCGGACCATGGCGAATTGATACTACCTGGTCCCGAAAAATCAGGCTAAACATCTAGGAATAGATCCGAAACATCTTCTACTCAAATCCAAGTTGTGGCTCCATACGACATCCCTAGCTCACTGTCTCTATCAGATTGCTTCAATAGTTCACTACCTTGCCCTAATCTTCGACAATTCAATTCAACTCAACTCAAGGAGGATAGAGCCCTATCAAAGGTGCCTAGAATTTGATCAAAATCTTGGTCTATCAAGGCTAGATCTATTGGATTCCTCTCCACTTTAATGTAATCGGTTAATTAGGACATTTAGTGGTTTTATTATCTTAATTTAACCCTAACCCTAATTTTTCCACGAATACAAATTGAACAATAAAAAGTTTAAGAATCATAATTGTTGCCAATTTTCTTCAATAATAAAGATTACTACAATATTTAAATAACGAAACCAATTTCCTGCATTGGAGCTCACTTCAAGATTCATCGATTACATTCAATACAAACACATTTGTCATATACTTTGCAGATTTGAACCAACTTAAAGAAAATAGCCAAATAAATGAATGTCCAAGTGTTGTTACACTCCTTGGAGCTCCATGTCCCTCTTTAGGCACTCTAACAAAATCCAACGATACCATTTTTTGAGTCTAGACAGTCAAGTAAGGAATGGCAGTGACGACTATAAGGGAACCAACCACTTTTCTGCTCTTATAACCTTCCACAACCTCCCTAAAGACTATGCAAAGGCTCAATCAAAGTTAGCGGAACCAAGACAACACCCTTATCATGTATGGAAAGCTAGAAATAATCCCCATGCCCTTCTTTTTACTCTTGCGACTTCCCTTTTCAATGAATTGATCTTGTAACAATTCTCAAAAGAAATCTCAAGGTGGTAGAAAGCATCAACACCCAAGTTGGCAACGAGGTTAGTCACCAATAAATATATAAATTCAATTCCAAAGAACTCACAAAATGGCTACCAGTATTCATCTCATCAAAGCTCTGTAAAATTTAGCGACTAGTCTAACCAAGCATAAAATGTGAAATATAACCATCAACTCGAATGGCAAGTAACCCCTCTTACAAATTTATATTTACCTCCAAACCTCTATAATTTTGTACCTATGAATCTCCTATATTCGAAAGAAAATTCACATCAATTCAATCCCTCACTTTGTGAACATTCAACACCAATGTGAATCCCATATAAACCCATCTCTAATTTGACTAGAAAGAAATGTTTCATCTCTAAAGACAAATTACATTTAGGGGTTTTGTCCTAGGGTTTTGAGTTGAACATGCAAGCCAAACTTCACAATGAGAAAATATGAAAAATGACCAAAGATGATCTTTTTCCATTTTATATCTTGCATGCAAACTTTTGAGAACTTTTTAATTTTAAATTCACTTTCGATCCTTGAAAAGTCCTTTTAACACTCGTGGTCATCTTTTACATAAAATAATTAATTCAACTAAAGTTGTCCAAAAACTAATACTATAAGACAACTTAAATTTAATTTATTATATTCCCTCTCCATGCCCCCAAATTAGCCTACATGAATGAAATAAGCTAAGCAATCATTCTCAACTGCCTAGGTTGAAAAAGGGGAGATTACAATCCTCTCTCCTTGAAATTGCTTGTCCTCAAGCAATTGCAAATTTGTGTGCTCTGCTATCAACAATAACTAAAAGGATGTAACATCATACCCATACAAGGCCCTAAAAGATGTCATGCCTATACTCGTAATGAGTGGTGTTGTAGCAATGTTTTCCCAAATACAACCATTTGACCCAAGCCTTCTAATGACTTGTCACATAGTTCCTTAGGTATCCTTCAACCCACTTGTTAACTATTTCTAGTTGTCCATATTTCTATCAGTGATAACTTGCGCTCAATGTCAACTTTGTACTTGCCAATTTGAAGAGTTTCTACCAAAACACATTGAAGAACTTGCTGTCCCAATCATTAACAATGTTTTTAGGCAACCCATGGTGCCTAAACACCTCTCTGAAGAATAAATCTACAAATTATGGTCCCTTATACTCGGAAGATTAGCATAGAAGTGAGCATACTTGGTCAACGTGTCCACCACAAGATAAATACAATCCTTGCCTTGCACTTGGGTAGACCTACGAATAAATCCATTGATATAATCTGCCATTTTTTGTAATGTCCCCTTAAGTTAACACTTAGGAAATTGGGACAATTAACTTGCAAAATCAATTGCAAGAGACTTCTTTCCTCGAAGTCTTACTTAACACTAAGAATAACGATCTATAATACCACTTATGAATGTTTTATATTATATATTTGATGACAATATCACTGCTATCTCTAATATGACAATTGGATATATGCAAGGTGATTAAGTCTATATATATAGATAATAGTAATACTATGATTATCTTGATAATATGCATAATCCAAGGTCACCAGGAGACGAGGAGACTGGTACCAGTATTGGTACAACTAATTTTCAAAAATAGAAGGGGGTATCTACTTTGAGATGCCAAATTTTTTTTAATATAATTTAATAATTCCAAATTATATCATAACAATGTAACATAGAACTTTGAAAACAAGAACAATGGTAAAGTAGTGGTTAACTAAGAACTTTATTTTTAGATTTTTTTATAGAAAAATCAAAATGTCAAATCTGAAATCACTAATTAGTACACAAATGGCATTGTATCATATATATCATAGAGTCAAAGAGTTCAAAACACACACTACATATCTGATATCTCATATAGATTATCATTAGATTCATTACATATTGATAATGTCAAATTGAAATTCAAAAATATTGATAGTCTGATGCTGATATGTAAACAAAAAACAAAAGTCAGAAATCTATCATCTACTCTTCAATGTTTTGATCATCCATATCAAGGTCCTCAGCTATGATACTCTCTAGATAATCATCGCTCTCCAATTCAAGTTCCTTTGATGGTAGTAGAATAGGAGGTAATTCATTAAGGCCATCTAGTTCAACTGATTCATCCACCATGGCTGTAGCTTTTCCATCAATTGCAATTTGGTCCCATTTTGCTTAAGGACCCTCCATGTTCTCTGCTATGAATGTACACCAAGTTCTCTACTTTCTTTGACCCTAATCAGTTCCTCTTCAATGAATGAATAAAACCATAAGTACTCCAATTCCGCTCACAAGATGAAGAGTGAGCTACTTGTGAGAGCAATCTTATGAGTTGGACTACTTGCCGAAAACTCGACGAGTAGTTTAAAACTCGTGAGTTTTTACGACTTTTACTCGCCATAAAAACTCGCCGAGTTCTTGGGAAAAACTCGGCGAGTTTCTATTAAAAACTCGGCTGCATTAAAAAAAAGAGGCCCAAACATGTCAAAAAACTATCTATTTTTATTTTTTTCAGGTTAGTGTCATTCTCTTCATCAGAATATATACATGAAATATAACATTTAAGTATACTTTAAGTTATATTTCATGTATATATTGGCAGGATGATTGAGAGTGGTTTCAAATCTCTAGGAGTTATAGTGCAAATTCTAGGTTTTAGAGGATCTTTTAAATTTTCAAACTTAGTCAAATTTCAGTAATCAATATGCTCCTATCAACATTCTCTTGCTCTCTCGATCTCACTCACTTTATCTGCCCCTAATTTTAGACCTATCTATCTCCCTATCACTCTTCCTCTATCGCCCTCTCTACCACTCTCCATCTCACTCTCTCCTCTCTCCCCTCTCCCTGAAGATCTAGACCTATCTCTCTACCCCTCTTTCTCACCCTCAAACCCCCGCAAGGGGTGCTACCCTCAACCTAATTTCATTTTGCAGATCCTTGGTGGCAAAGTTGGGCTTGTAAATACCCCAAATCTCAAAAAAATTGCCCTCAAAAATTATGTTAACCTTGTAGTTCATCCAGTTGTGAGCGCAATCGGAGCTTGTTTGAGGCCATCCACACAAAGAAGAGGAGCAAGTTAGCTCAAAAACGCCTCAATGACCTTGTCTTTGTGCAATATAATCTTCAGTTCCGCATAATGTAGGTAGACGAAGCATCAGTTGGTCCAATTGATTTGGATGATATAGATCCTTACAATGATTAGACATCGCAGGAGCAACCTCCATTGTTTACAGAGGATGACATCAATGATTTGGAGAGGCAGGCTATGAAGGAGGAGGGGGCTAGATTTGATTTCACACTAGATGACATTGAGAAGGATGAGGAGGATAAGGAGTCATTGCCACTGCCAGGGTGCAGCTAGAGGCAAAGCTACATCTAGGATGGAGGATGAGCCACAACCTGAGCCAGTCATATCAAGCAAGGAGGCACAATAACGCTCACAGCAAACTTCTAGGACTAGACCCTCTAGTTCTACCTCCCCCCTAGTTTTTACTAGAGTTGGGAAGAGGAAAATGTAATTGTATTGATTTATTTACTTTTAGTTCTACAAAAACTATTTACTATTTTGCTTCCAGCCATCAACATTCCTCATGAGGATGTGATTTTGTACCCACTTTGCGTTTAAATATATCTAGATTCAGCTTGTTTCTTTTGTGTTCCCATTTATTGACTCATGGGATGCATCTTCTCATTGAATATTGCAAAAAAAAAAGCATTTCTAATTAGATTAAAGCAATTTTTTAAGTTATCAACTTTTTTGCTGAGTTTTTGTTGAGTATTGGCCGAGTTTTTCTCAAGTTTTTTTCAGGGCTTGGCAAGTTTTTGGTTTTGGCGAGTAGTTCAACTATGCTTATTACAAATGATTGCAATTTAGGAGTTTCATCTCCCTGGTTCCACCACCACTCTGTAGGGTCTTTCTTTGCTCGCATATCATATAAAGCTTCCACTGAAGCAAAATCACCATGCCCACGTGAAAACTTATTCCATTGACTTGTTCATTTGTGTTTTATGCACATGCGAATACAGAATAAAATACCAAGGTATCTTATCCTCTCTTGAATAAAGTCTCTCAAATGCTATGCTTCACGATCAAATGAGACAACTCCAAGGTTATGAAATATCAAGTCTTGACGTGTGGATAAGTTCAGTGATTTGATGTGATAATGCTAGAATCACAAGGGGAATTACGTTGTACATGAATGCTCAATCTTATCATGGATTAGGATGGGTATGCCGATGACTTAGGATTTTGCACTGAAATTCTTGATTTAGTTCTAACAAAACTTTCTAAAAAAGGGAAAAAGGGGAATAGGGTTCAAGAATTCTATTCTAAAGCCTAGAATGCAAGAAGTGATGAACAAATTCAGTGGAATCAAACTAGGCAAGGTCTCACCATCAAGTCGAACAAATTTTGACACGAGCTTAGTGCAATCATCTAAGGTGTATCTCATAGATTTTAAAATTACTACCATCAAACATTGAGACCATCCAAGTTGATGCATAACAATGGACGTATAATAATTGGAGTTAAGCTTGCATAAATTTCCAGTTGACCATGCACGACGCACTTACAATCGGCAAGAGGCTAGTGGTATGGATAAATGGATTCCACACAAATACATTCAACGAATTTTTTCATTCAATCTAACAAACTTGAAAGCAAATAACTAGGCAAGGTCTCAACATCAAGTCAAACAAATTTTGACACAAGCTTAGTGCAATCATCCAAGGTGTATCTCATAGATTTTAAAATTACTACCATCAAACATTGAGACCATCCAAGTTGATGCATAACAATGGACGTATAATAATTGGAGTTAAGCTTGCATAAATTTCCAATTGACCATGCACAACGCACTTACAATCGGCAAGAGGCTAGTGGTATGGATAAATGGATTCCACACAAATACATTCAACGAATTCTTTCATTCAATCTAACAAACTTGAAAGCAAATTCTAATCTAACTTGGAGGAATTGAGAACCTTGAATGCAAGACAACACTTAAACAAAAATCACCATAAGGTCGAACAATGATTTATATTCAAATCTGCAGCATCTACCAACAATTCTCAAAAATCTCTCTTACAAATGAGAGGCATTGGGTTATATATAGAGCCTCAAAAGAAATGAATGGCTCAGATTGATTCAAGATCAACAACCAAGATTACAAAATAAAACCCTAATTAGGGTTTGTTACAACCACCATTACATTGGCCAATGAGAAACGAGGGTAAGTAAGATAAATGATATTCGATGTAGCGCCATGTGTCACTTATTCCCTTCTTGAATGAACGTTGACTTCGTACCCTTTGATTAAATGGATGGTGACTAGGATGCCACCTCAACCTGCCTTGTACATCGTTGCCCCCATATTTGGCCTACATAAAATTTGAACTTCAAATCGGTCTCAGTGTCAAGTAAAGATCCAATAGCTGTTTTTGCGTAAATAGTGAACACGCAATCCAAGGTCCTTACTAGTCAGAATATGAAAAATGAAAGAATTTTGAAAATTATCACAAATTTAGGGAAATCACTTGACAGTCAAGACCTAAACATCATTTTGTATCACATGTCCAACTTTCACCTGAACCCAGTTCATACTTTGTCATATTTTAAACTTTCAATTTTTGGTGTTTGTTGCTCCCAAATGATTAAAATATCTCATTTAAGGCTTCGTCATGAGGTGTAAATAATTGTGTGGACCTTTTTCCCTTCCATTAACGCGAGTTTCTAATTTTAGGACCTAACTCCCTACCGTTTGAAAGTTATGCCATTTTTCTCCAGCCAAAGCATTATATTTAAAATATTTAAATTATTTCTCAAATGATAATTTAATATTTTAAATTATTTCATTATGTTTGGTCATTTGCGATAAGAAAATCGTCTTCCGTCATCGGTGGCATTCTTCCTCGATTCATTCTCAATGAAAAATGGTTTCCAAGGTGTAAAGGATAGCTCGTTAGCACAAGGTTAGAAATGCTCAAAAAGTGAGCATTCTTAACCTCATTTCTTAACGTTTTGCCAAGAAGGTTACAAATGCTCACTTTTTGAGCATTTCTAACCTTTCACAAAAGGTAACCTCATATCTTAACCTTGCGGGTCCCGCTTTGTCAAAGAAGGTTAGAAAAGCTCAAAAAGTGAGCATTCCTAACCTTTTTGAATAAGAGCTTTTAAAAACAAAAAAAAGAGAGCTTCAAGTAGCAGGTTATGAACATTCATCAATGTACTAAAAGAAGCACGGACATACCGGAAATGGAATATGGATGTGAAGTCTGGAAGGCGTAGATTGTCAGAATGAATGAATGCCTTTAGCTGAGGTTGAGTTAATCTACCGCGATATTTATCATAGCATAGAGGATCAAAGAACTTTGTCAGGCGTGGAGTTCCAGCTACTTGGTATGATTGATATGCAAAATATAGGGGCATAGCTACTGTTTTGAGAAAATGTACATAAACTGTTTTGGGAGATCACCACAGTCCACGTGATAATGCAACCATAGACCAAAGCATTTACTCTTTGACAAGTAATCACAAAGGAGGAGTATGTCACCGGCGAATGCAAACCATGGCAGCCCAGACAACGCATGTGAACCGTTTGACCAAATCACATGGCAGCTTTGAAGGCATCGTGGGAGTATAGACCACACATGTAAACTGTTTGATAGAATCTCTCAAAGAAACATGGTCTCATGTAAATAACGCATGACCACGCATCTAAACTGTTTGATAGAAGTTAATTCTAGCAATGTGGTCTCATGACATAGTGAATGCATAGGCAACGCATGTAAACCGTTTGTCAGATTCCCTCAAAGAAATGTGGTCTCATGGCATGGAAATGAGTAAGGTCGATTTTCATGATGCTTGGAATTCCTTATGATAGTTTGCATTTCATCCTTATGTTAAGGAATTCCATGAATTGTTCTCCCTTATGTTTGGAAAATTTTCCCGATCTTGGAATCTTGAAATATTTCCTTCCTTGGTGCTCTTTGATGTTGAAATTCCTTGATGTAGTTCTAGATTTCATAATGTGGAATCCTTTGTGCTCATGTCTTGAACTTGCTTTCCTTCATTTGTTCGCCATCAAGGTGAAGTCTTCTTTGAGATAGATCTAGTCTTCATCTTCACCTTCTGGAATCTCTATCCTGAAATCCTCATCCAATCTTTGAAGTATTGATCTTCATCATCCGCATTGCGTGCATCCTCCTCCACCTCAAGCCTTGATCCTCATGCTTCCCTTCCTCATAGCAATCCTACAAAACAAACAAGTATCGAATCAAACACCTATGGGATAAACTTTATTTCAACCTTGGTGGGAAATCCATCCGCATACGGATGGATCCGCTCTCAAAACATCCGCATTATCCTTATCCATTCTTTCACTTGGTGGAAATCTGATGTCTATCTGGACAACTTCCTTCCTTTGTAATTCCACCCTTCAGTGGAAATCCGATCTTCATCCGGACTCATTGTCCTTGAAGATTTTGTGTTGATTTGATCACCATTCGATGGAGTGGACATTCGGACACCATCAAAACTTTGTTCTTGACATTTGTCCCAACTTGTTCGGATGATCTTAGGTTCCGATTAGAAAATTGTAACACCAATTCCAAAAATGTGAAGGTCTGGATTGAAATCTAGAAAATTCTCCTCAAGAAAACCTGGTTTTCAGACTTAGGATAAGTCTGATCACAATTGCTAAGTTTGAAGACACCCATGTAAACTCGGAAAATCAAGCATTTGGAGCCCAAAATTGAATGTCCAGGTCCGGAAATATCACTTGGAGGTCTGAGAACACTCAGAAAGTGACTGATTTTTAATATCAAAGTTGTAATATAAGTCTGAATTTTTTAGGACAAAGTCTGAATACGCCCTCCAAGGTCTGAAAATACTCATAAAACGGTCTATTCAAGTCTGATTTTCTGATTCTTAAGTCTGAATACACCCTCTGGAAGTCTGAAAATGGCTCCAAAAAGTCTGAAGACACACTGAAGATGATGAAAATCACTGGCTGGAAGTCGTCACAGCCCTGTCACATGCTTGCACTTAAGTTGTTTCACCTTTCTAAGCTCAAAAATGGCCATGCTAGGGCATATGTATGTGGTTGGAAATGAAGTTTCAGTCTGAAGACAACCTTGTATACTCAGTAAAATGTCAAGAATGGGGTCCGGAAGTATACCACAATGCTTGGAAAAGGGTGTCGAAAAGTCTGATTTTTAGTTCTTAAAGTCTGAAGACAACCTGCAACTTCAATAAAACAATCATTTAAACTTGTTGCAGTTATAGGAAACACCTGTATTTGATGGATTTTACCTTCCCAAAGTGAAGATTGTCAAATCTAGGCACAAAGAAAGGGCTGGTAATGAATATCTACGTCTGCAGACAAATCTGAAATTGAAGTTTCAGACTTAGATCAGCAATGGAGTACTTAGAAAATGCTCCCAAAACTCACTCAAAATGATGCACAATGAAAATCGCCTAAGTGTGGAGGTAGCTAGAAATGAAAATTAGTCTGAAGACACCTGCAACTATGGACTTTCCGACTGTAACAACAATGGTGTACCTCAGAAAATGCCTCCAAATCACTCCAAAATGACTTTCCAATGAAATCGCCTAAGTGTGTGATGGCTGGAAGTGAAAAGTTAAAAGTGTGTGATGACTGGAAATGAAAAGTTGAATCTGGAAATGAACAATCCAGCCAACAATGGTGTCCAAATCACTTCCAGCAATGGCATCAAACTCTGATCTGAGAGTAATGGAAGCCTCCCAGCAACAATGGAGCTCAATAGAATCACAAAAATTCCCCAAAATGAAGGGCAATCTGCCTCACCAACAAAATCGCAGCCCCTCCAATCATGGTGCCATCTCCCAAAATCGCTATGTGGCTTAATCAGCCATTAAACATGTTGTAGCTCCTCTCCAATGGTGGCGCCGAAGTCTGATTGGGAAAACTCTTCCTTCAAATCTGCAACTTCAACTCCAACAATGGTGTCAACTTGACACTTGGGCAAAAATCGCCCAGCTGGGACCTCCAATCTGCCTTCAATCATTCTTCAAATTGTCACATCAGCACACCTATAATGTTATTTTAATGCTGGACAGGCATACTTTAACACATTTTCACCTTGAAACTTCACCACACAAGTAATGTGGGGCCATCGGCGGTGGATGCCACCGTGCGGTGGTCACCGCACACTGCCAACTGCCAACCGCCAAAAACAAGAAAGTGGGCCCACCGTGCGGTGGGGCCACCGGCGGTGGATGCCACCGTGCGGTGGTCACCGCACACCGCCAATAAAACCCCGCCCGCACACTTGTGCCTAACACTTCCACAACCCGCACAACTCCGAAGCCGCACACTCCCGCAACCCACAGCCCGCAGCCGCACAGCCACAACGCAGAGCCGCACAGCGCGAAGCCACACAACCACGCAGTCGCTTCGTCGTCAGTGGTCACTGTACGGTTGAACTGCGTTGGGCGTGCGGAAGGAGGACCGTACAGTGAGCACAGTTGAGCATGTTGTCCGTACGGTAAGGAGGGTGTCGATCGCATGGGAAGGTGGCCGCACGATTGGAGGTGTCAATGCTGTTGTTGACCGTACGGGGAGGTTGTAATTAAAAAAAAAAACGACGACGACCAGATTTAAAATGATTCGTTGCCCCTCGACACCACTGGGGCGCTACCCCAGACCCCGCTAGAGGCGCTGCCCCCAGACCCCCAATTTATTTTTTGAGCTACAATACACTTTTTCGAGTTGGGCGAAGGGAATCTGAGAAGTCATGGTAGGTGTGGGTTGTTCCGTACGGTGAGAAAGAAGCCTGACGCTAAGCATTGGCGGGAAGCCATAAGCCGTAGAGGGAGACGGATTTGGAGGGTGCGACCAAACAGAGTTGCCGGAAGGCATTGTAGAATCCGCGCAGTCGTACAACAACAGGGAGTTATTCAGTTCAGTTATTAGCCTTTGGGGAGTGTGATGGAGGATTTGAGGTGTCTCCTAGCCTTTGTGCTAGCGGGTTGTGGCCACCTCCAGGCAGGAATGGTATGCTTTGAGGAACTTGGAGTATGTCTTGGCTGGACGTGAGCTTGCCTTGGTGGATGCATAGAGGGCTCGGGAGGAGCTGACCACCAGGTTGGAGGCAATACTAGCATGAGACTTAGCTCAGCATACCCAGAAGTTGGATGCCGAGAGGGCAACGTCGGTGGCTATCGAGGACAAATTGGCTAGGGAGACAGTATCATTTGAGTAGCAGTTGGAGGAGGCTAAGACTAAAAAGCATGTTTTGCAGACAAGTTTGGTTTAGGCACAGGAGGGTTGTGATGTCAAAGGAAGCACTAATGGTGAAATCCGCACTTGAGCATCGGATGGTAGCAGAAAAGGGTTTTCAAGCGAGGACGCAGCAAGTGTATAAGTTTCGGGCTCGACTGGCATCAGCAGTTCTATTTAATGTCATTTCTATTTTGTATTAAGTCGTCCGGAGACGACTTCTTTTCTTTTGGGGGGGATGATGTTGGCGGCAATATTGTACACGGAAATAAAACTAGTTAATTAAGTTGTAATTGTGTTGGTTAGTTGGCAACCGAGGGGTGGCAGTTGCGGTGCGACGGTTGGCGCTAGCACCCCCTCGGTATCTTTATATACTTCCGAATGTAACTTATGAAGAATGAACAATTAGGACTGGAATAACATCTCTTATATTACATCTGATATCTATGGCATTATTGTTCTGCACTCCTACAGTCGATACACCTATTGTCACATCGACACACCTATAATGTTATTTTAATGCTGGACAGGCATACTTTAACACATTTTCACCTTGAAACTTCACCACACAAGTAATGTGGGGCCATCGGCGGTGGATGCCACCGTGCGGTGGTCACCGCACACCGCCAACCACCAACCGCCAAAAACAAGAAAGTGGGCCCACCGTACGGTGGAACCACCGTGCGGTGGGGCCACCGACGGTGGATGCCATCGTGCAGTGGTCACCACACACCACCAACCGCCAATAAAACCCCACCCGCACACTTGCGCCGAACACTTCCACAACCCGCACAACTCCGAAGCTGCACACTCCCACAGCCGCACAGTGCGCAGCCCACAACCGCACAGCCGCGCAGCGCGCAACCGCGAAGCCGCACAGCCACAGCGCGCAGCCGCACAGCGCGAAGCCGCACAACCACGCAGCCGCACAAACACACGCAGCCGCTTCGTCGTCAATGGTCACTGTACGGTTGAACTGCGTTGGGCGTGCGGAAGGAGGACAAATGTGGGATAAAAATTTGCCGTTATAGCCTACTTGGGAAAATTGATTTGCATTAGAAAAATAATTAATTATTAAATGATCATTGCAAATCATTAAATAATTGTTTTTGATTATTTGTCAACACTTGTAAAAACAATTAAATTTGGGTCAATTTATATAAAAGATTTTAAAATTTGGATCAAAATTGACCTCTGGGGAAAAATCGCCCCATATTGGGATAAAAATCCCAATAAAAAAACTTGTTAAAATCTTTAAAATTCCATCTGAGGAAAAATTGCCCCCTATTGCGATAAAAATCCCAATTAAATTTCATCACATATGCATGAAAAAACGTCCAAGGGAAAATTGACCCATGTCTGGATAGTTTCCAGATCCAAAAATCATCAAAGTCATCACTGGTGGAAATTTGCCTCATGTTAGGAATCATTATCCGCATTAAAATCCTTGAAATCTCGTCATAAAAAGCTCTGATGGAAAATCGATTGGCATCAAGAATCGTCATTCCGGTCATCATCAAATTCATCCACAATCTTGGTGGAAAAACGTGGGTCATCGGGAAGAATTCCCACACTTAGTCAATTTTTTACCTTTCTGGTTGAAAATCACCTCATGTCTGGAAAATGAGTGGGGGAAAAATTAGGTCAATCAGGAATCCAGGGGAAATTCACCTCCCATCAGAATTTTGAGTGGGGGAAAATCATGGGTCATCGGAAATGTGGGGGGAAAAGCACCTCCCATCAGAAATTTTGACATTTTGACTCTTAGAACATGGATTTTCATCAAAAATTTAACAATTTAACCACTCAAAATCATCTAGACACTTAGAATTTCAATGGAATAAAGTGCAAATTTGACTTGAATAAATTCCTAGGAGTGAGAAAATAACCCCTAAAGGACCTCTTAATGCATAGGCACAAAAATATCATTGACTTGCAACACGTAGCAAATTTATACTCAAATTTAAAACTCGTTGCAACCCCTAGACATAGGCAAAACTCAGGATCACTCTAACATTTTGACATTTTAAACACATGATCCTATTCAAAATTCAAAACCCTCTCATAAGCAAAGGCAAACACTAGGGAACTGGGCAAACTATCTACTCTAAAAAGCGAAAAGTGGGCGTCCCCATTTGCAATGGGGCGATGTGTGAAGACGTCACAACATGACTCCTCATAACAGAAGCCTCCTCACCTCAACCATAAATCTTTTTTACTGCAGCCCAAAACCACTTCATTACCTCTCTATCCTCATATGGAGCCCCTTATTGGTCTCTTGTGTATTATGCCATTTAGGATTTAAGGCATAGGCAGCACAATGGAGGGGTGCATTCAGCTTGTTCCATCTTCCATGTAACTTTTCTTCTATCAAAGGATTTAAAGAAAGATCTCTAGCATCTGTTGTTTTCTTGATTCTTTCACACATGGAATCTATTTATTCATAAATTTCTCCCAAACATTGGCTTGTTTGGGTCTACAAATTTAATCATCCCACATATAGGCCTAATAAAGTCTACAACAAATCTAATATCAGCCCAAAAACGGTTATCAAGGACCAAACCTCTCACCTCAACTGCAATATCTGATGTTGATTGTCTCCAAGCTGCCCATGCATCACTAACTACGGTGGACCACAAAAGCTCCTTTTGACTTCACAAAGGTGGTCAAGGAGAATAAAATAATATGCAAACCTTGTGTCAGCAGGTATCAAAAGTTCCACCTTGGCAAATTTTCGATAAGTGGCCTGTGTGTGGTAATGGTTACATATGAACATTTCTAATTTTCTGCCCTTCCCTAGTTCTGAAATCCACTAGAATGCAGCTGGTTATGAAGAAATTCCACATTTTTTTCTTGCCCTAAACACTCGATTGCCTTCAAAAAATAAGACCCTTTGCTGCATGTTACTATGAAATTAATTAGTGGACGGTTTCTAGTGTCTATCCACCCATCCATCACTATACTACATCCTTTTGTAGCCCACACTCTTTTGATTGGTGTTGTTTGTTGCTCTAATCAAAGTTTTTCTTTATCAATTATAGTAGTGATAAGTTTTTCAGATCCAAGTGGCTTATACCCAGCTAGTACACTATTAATAGCTTGGACCGTCTCTCCAAAAAAAGGTGAGCGAGCAACATTAAATGGTAGTACATTTGCATAAAGAAACATTCAACTACTTCTTAACCTTGCACATCAAAAAGATTTTAAATGGGGTTTGAGTTGCCAATGTACGGTCTCTTGTGAGAATGTTGTGGCGTTACATCTCTAGAGGACACATCTATTGTTTGCTCTCTCGGGTGAATAACTTAGAACATAAAGCACGTAATGCAGAATGATAACGCCATAGATATCAGACAAGTATAAGAGATGTTATTCCATTCATAATTGTCTGTTGCAAGTTACATTCCGAAGTATATAAAGATACCGAGGGGGTGCGAGCGCCAACCGTCGCACTGCAACGACCACCCCTCGATTGCCAACTAACCAAAACAATTACACATAATTAACTAGTCTTATGTTCGTGTGCCACTAACATCTATCTCTGTGGTCCCTCTACTCTGATTATGAGTTGTAGCAGTTGTCCTTATTGTTGAAGCATGAGAGGAGCTAACATTATGTACTTTCCCATCAACTCTCTCTTGATCCCTCATAGCATCATGACGTTCTACCTCATTTGTATAAGGTTCAACACCTTTCCCAAGGATGTGAAGGAAATGAACCCTCACTCTCATGTAAGTATCTTGCCATTGCATTGGACAAAGCTTACATTTGATTGTGACTGTTCCACCTGTACCTTTTTGCCCTAGAACACAATCACAATACTTCCACAATGGATACAAGGCTTGTCTTCCTCCACCTAACATTCTACACGAAAAAATTAAAAATATCAGAACCATTTGACAAATCAGACGGTTTTAGATTCGGCTTTTTCTTTTTTTAAATTTTCTCTTTTTCTTTTTGCACTCTAATTCTAAGCCAAGGGAATAAAATACATCGATTTCTGAATGCTTGTACTGTTGCACTTTTTGCATACATGTCTAACTAAACACTTCACTAAAAAGTTTTATGATTTTAATTTTCATCAGTTCCAGACTACCACTACTGAAAATAAACTGAATGCAATCACAATATCAAAATATGTAACCTAGAAACAAATCAGAATATGCAAATAAATCTTTAAAAAACTACGAATTAAGAAACAAATCAGAAATTCAAATTACTAATTAGTTTCTATGTTATTCGGTATTAAGAAACAAATCAGAATTTCAATATGTATTATACTATTATGTAACCTAGGCGTATCAAAAACTGGAATAAAAATAAAAACAGAGATAAGTGTATTTAAAAATATTAAATAAGTTACATTTTGCATACATGTCTTACTAAACACTTGACTAACAAGTTTTATGATTTTAATTTTCATCAGTTCCAGACTACCACTACTGAAAATAAACTGAATGCAATCAAAATATCAAAATATGTATCCTAGAAACAAATCAGATTATGCAAATAAATCTTAAAAAAACTAAGAATTAAGAAACAAATCAGAAATTCAAATTACTAATTAGTTTCTATGTTATTCAATATTAAGAAACAAATCAGAATTTCAATATGTATTATACTATTATGTAACCTAGGCATATCAAAAACTGGAATAAAAATAAAAAACAGAGACTAGTGTATTTAAAAATATTAAATTAGTTTTCATTAAGAAAACTGGAATAGAAATTAAAAATCAAAATGAAAATCTTTAAAAAAAAAAGAAATTTTTTGAAACCCTCATTACCCACCTGAATCTAGGCTCATTTTTTTCTTCAATGGCGATTTCTACCAGTCTTTTTGCTTGTTCTCTCCTGTTTCCTGCATTCACAGCTTCTAAAGGCTCATACAAATTCATAATGTAGACTTTAGGGCTCGAAAAAACACTTTTACACCTGACAAATTGTGAGAGACACGCAGGAGACACAAGGGTACATCGGGACAGCACGTTTTTTAGACAGAGACATTGGAGACATCAGGAGACAGTGCAGTCAAGACTCCTACAAATCTAGAGGTCTCTGGAGACGGTGCCAGTAGCGGAGAGGTGTCTCAAGGGGTTGGAGATGCATCTCCTGGTTTCATTGGTATAATCTGCAAATGGCAATATTTAGATTGATATTAGATCACTGTTGTATCTTATATGACTTTAGGGATCATGCAAAGTTAAGATATTCCAATCTACAGATATATAGAGATCTCTGCTCTTCCTGGTATATCGATGAAGTTATGCAATTAATCTCCTTCTGACTTGTTGAAGCAAGAATGATATATTGCTGTGTCTGATTAGTCTTTGAGAATATGCAACGGTGTTTGGTGCTGTTTTTGAATATCACCTTGGAATTATGCAACTTGATTATGCCAAGGGAAAAATGCTCTAATGAGCAGATCCAAATAGGAAACAAGAATAGACAAAGACAAAGACAAATTCGATGATTGTTGAAGCGAGGTCAAATGCCTCCTTATATCTTGTAAGTTAGATTGATTGGTTGTGTTCCTAAGACATGTCTAATGTCTATTCATCATTGCCTCCTTTCATTTATACTAATCGCACCATTTCACATACGATCGGTTAGTTATCTCATGACTATTGATTAGTCTTCTTACTAATCGTTGTCTTCATGATAATAGATTGCTGCCCCTAATCCTCTTTATAACAATAGTTTGTCATTGATTGGACTTCCTTCTTAATCCTGTTCAAGATCGATGTCTAATTATCATAAATTGCTGTCCAAAGAATTCTTAATATCATGCCTCTTCATAACCGATATCAATTAGTGGATGGTTATCATCCTTGTCTTAATTGACATTGTAATAGTTAGCATTAATTGACATTATTAATCATTGTACAAGCCACTGTTGCTTTATTTGAATCCTTCACTTATCGATCTCTTAATATGCTGTTGTTACTGATGACTAATCCTTTGTCTTCTCCTTAGATCGATATTATAAATCTCCATATAACATCTCATGATGACTGTTGTCATGATATGCACATTCTTCAGGTGTGATGGATGCATGGTTGTATCATCTTAATGGCACTAGAAAAATCGTCTTATTTATAAGACTTCATGATTTTCCTCTAATATACTTTATGAAATCAACTATCTACTTCCTATGCACGACTCGCTACTAACTACCTTCTAATTAACTGTTGATGCTCAAGGTCTGCTACTCCTTGACCACATAAGGGTTTATTGCTATCATATTATAATTGCAAAGATGGGGACATCACAATCTCTGCTCCTTGAAAATGCTTGCCCACAAGCATTCTTAAAAATCAGTTTTCTGGGATCCCAAACTTTCAAAACACAATCTTGTTGAGTAGTCTCTTGGAATCTATCAAGGGGTAGATCATTCCCATTGTTACATCCCACTTGTGCCCTAGTTGATTTTGTGCAGTATTTACGTCCTGATACATGTTAACCCTAGTGCATTTTGATATACTCGTATGATGTATAATGTGCCTAGTTTTATGCTTTAAATGATGGATTTGTTCAGATGATTATACATATGTGAATAATGATAATTATGTTTTCTATGCAAATTTGATGTACTTTGATTTAGTAAATTGAGGAATTTCAGTTAGCAATATGATATCATGTTTCACTTTTATTATGATTTATTAATTGTCAGAACAAGACAAGATTGGATCTAACCGATTTCCGTGGGCCAAGTGTGTGCAGGAGACCGTCGTCCTCCACAAAAGGAGGGAAAGTATCATCAGGTCGGGAGGTGAAAGGATGGAAGAACTCAATGCCGTTTGGAAACCCTAGCCTAAGCCAGGTAAACATATGTTGATCCTGTCAGACCTTGTTAGCCAATGCGCTAGGTAACCTGGTAGGTCAGTACGGAGAACCTAGGGTTGTCGCTTCTCGCGATAATCATAATTTTAATATTAATTGATTATTTTAATAATTATAAATTTGGTTGGCCGGACTAATGTTACTTTTATTATATATACATATATAAGTTATATATATGTATATATACGTAACTTATATATCCTATACGAGTACCTGGGTACGGTAGCACGTACACCTGATCATATACGTACTACCGCAGTGAGGTATTCGTAGGGAGTATAGGTCGCATATATATAAATATAAATAAATATGTATTATTAAATTTAATTAAAATTTACTGGCAGGGTGTTATATTGATTAAATAAATTATTTTTATTTGCCAACTTTAATTGGCAACTCAATAATTAAGTAAATGTAATTATTTTCTTTCATACTGTTGAAGGAAATAAGACTTAAATAAAACTTTTTTTTAAATCTTATTAATGTTAGCCCATTACATAATTTTTATTTAATGAGCAAGCCTTAATATTTTATCGGGCTAGTTGGAAGTTAATAAGAGCAAAAAAAATAATGTAATGTAAAACCATGTATATCGCCATCCTTCATTCTTGAGTTATCGGGCATTGAAGGAAATGAAGCAAATAGGTTAAAAACATTACACATCATTATATATCAATATGGAAAGATATTTTTGCCTTTTTATTTTGGAGGGCTTTTGATTGAAGCTAAATGCAGTCACGGGAAACGCAAGCAGGCCTGTGTGACTCATTGGGCAGTATGGAAAATCTTGCCTGGTATTAGGGCATGGGATTGAGACTACGTTGGTATATAAAACCAAAAGGATAAGAGAGGAGGGAAGATATTTTACGGCTGGCTTTTGGAAAACGGCAGAGGGTAAGGGTTGTTGTGCATTTTTCTGCCATTATCAGCACTGTTATTTCACACTTCTGAGGGTCTTCGGCTGGGTTACATCTTTTCTCAGGTCATTCTATCTCCCTGACCTGTGATTTCCTCTTCCTCTTACAGTTATTTGGTTTCTCAGATAGAAATTAGAAGGAAGAAATGCATATATGCGTTTGTGGTTGTAAAGTGCAGAAAGTCTGAAAATATTTCATGGAATTCTTACGGGTTAGAAACCCTTATGCATTGTTAAGAAACATAATGTTGTTATTTCAGTCCTCAGTAAATGATTTTCAGTTCGAAATTAGTCCATAGAATTTTGAAAGGGGTTTCAAGTAGCTGAAAATGAAATATGTAAGGAGGTATTTTTGCATACATATTTGTGTATATAAATGGGAATATATACACAAATATGTATGTAAGGAAGCCTGCAAGTCTGGAACTTGATATTATGCCCTTTAAAACATGTTTGAATAGAGAGGAAAAGAATTAAAAACTCATACCTCTGTTGGGTGAGGGTTTAACTTGTATAAAAGAAATTTCAGGCCGATTCTCTGCTGAACCTTTATATTAAACAGATTTGTTCACTGTTTGGAATATTAAGGAAGGAATAATGTCATTACTGTTATATATGTTGTAAGTAGAAGCATGACCTTGAGAGAGCAATTTATTTTGAGAAGGCAAGATATTTCTATTATGATAATCCTGTTGTTATCTTCCTAGAACAAGGAAATTAAATCTTCAGCAACCTCGATAGAACAACTGAAACTAAACAGCAAACTGTAAATAAAATTTATAGACTCACTTGTAAATCACAGTTAAACTACAGTTTGGAATAAATCTTACCTGCAGAATTCTCTGCTCTTCATGAAATTTTAAGTCGGTATAACACAAAGGATAAGGCCATTGTTAATTTATGACTAAAGTAAACTAGCCTTAAACCTTAGACACCTAGAATACTCTGTGTCTGCTACACATATGTACCATACTTGGGCATATACTGGCAAGTATGTACTAGTGTGTTAATAACTGGTAATACTTGTCGTATACACAAAGGTAATTGTACTCACGTGCCCGTGTATATGTATCTTGGCATACACTGGTAAGTGTTTACCGACATAACGGTGAAGATTTGTATCATTCCAAGGAAGAGAGTTATTTTCCGAGTCAACCTAAAGAAGATTTTGACCTCTAACCAAGCTTCCAAAATTTCTTAAACTAAGAGAATAAGTCAGCACTTAGATAATCTTATTTTTATTAAAAGCAACCTCTCTACTGTTAGGAAATTTATCCATACCCTAGCCTAGGAAGGTAGTGGGTGGAAGAGCGCGATTGTACATGATGCAGTAGCATCATCATCGGGAGGTTACTCCCAAGTGACCGGACAGCAGAGACATGTCCGACAGGTTAAATCCATACTTAGGATTTGAACGTACAATTGGCGACTCCTATGCCCGTATTTCCTAAGCCAGGGGTTCAGTTGAAACCTGTTGAAAACATAGTAGTTGTGCGAGGAAGAAATGGTTGATAACACTTGAAATACTTATACTATAACTATTGAACGTTAATCCCAAGATGGTCCTTAGACTTACTTTCGAGTTCAGCTGAACTCCTTAACCCAGACTTTGCCGAGAAGGGTGAGATCATTGATAGCGCGAAAACTCGTGCTTACATTGTAAAACCTTGGCCAAGGTGGTGTTGCGTAATGCATGCACTAGTCTGATCTTTAGCACCAAATACACCCTTAGTCAAAGCATCATACTAGTAGGGAGTTACTCTTAGTGTATGACCGACTAAGTGTGTAGGTCCTAATACCAAGTCTCAGATGGCATTGAGTTCTCGTATTCCTTTACCTCCCTGTGAAGGGTCGAGCCAGTCCAGAAGGATATGGCATGGGGGACTAGATAGTCCGTGGTTGGGCAAAAAAGCGCCCTAATGATACTTTCCCTCCTCACCAGTATCACAACAAAGTTTGAAGTTCAAAATTTAGCATCAGTTGAAAAGTACTCTCTAAACCCTATCTCTCTTTTATTTCATGCAAGTTAATTAGTTCTTAAATATTGCATGTATGCTTAATTTTTAGTTCAATGTACTTAATCTTCAGTTATCATTATTCATGTTCCTGTTTGAAATTTAAAAAATATCTATATATATATCCATCTTGCTATGCTTATGTTAACGGCTATTTTTGCAACGGTTAGATTATTTGAATGGTTATTTCTTTTAAAAATTTTAGCATGTTACACCCATGCTGCATACGTTCATTAGAGGATTGCCTTCTGGACACCTCCACTCTCAATATTGTAAGAGCAATTTTACCATACTCTTCATAGGTCATCTTGATTCTAGAGTTCCAAATACATCTTGGGAATGGAACATAACGCTGATGCTGCGCTACTCTGATTACAATAATCTGATTTTGCAATTGCTTCTCTTCGAATCTTACTATGTGTTTGTCTAACTTCCAGCTGCAATAGATATCATCCTTGATCAATGTAGAAGAAGCTTCGCTCAACCTTCGAATCAAAGTCTTATCATATTCCTTTAAGGTGTCAAAAAAACAATAATTCCCCCAATTTGAATGTAGGTGAAAATCACTGTCCATGGAGATGGAGTAAAGCTGATTGGCACTTGTAGGATCTCTTAGAAATGGTTTAATAGCCATTTGATCATTAGTTGAAATGTCACTCGGTTCCTTGAAGTGCTTATTTACTATGCCTTGATTTCTCTTCTATATTTTTCAACTTATCCTTTTCTTTATAATGATTTAGGATTTCATGATCCCTAGATGTTCACTATCTTTTGTATCTCATCTCTCCATACCCTCAATGTTATGTTCCCTCATTCATCTATCTCAAGGTGATTAGATTGGATACAAGAAGTAACTTCTGATTTTCTTGTACTAGAAGCATTACTCATCTCCTTCACAACCATGGATGTTAAGTCTTCTTCAGGAGGTGAAAGAGAACTTTGGTTGATATCTTTATCACAAAGCAATTCCGCAAAACCTAAAATTGTGATTCCAAGGTTCAATCTTTGCTATGTCATCCTCCGTGCATGATCCTTGAGATGGTGTAAGGTCAGACTCACAATCCTCATGAGTCCATGTACTTCGTTGTCTTGTGATAGAGGAAACACATGAAGAGTGAACTGCTTCTATCTCGATAAAAGTGTTGAAAACTATTTCTTCTTCTGGTATCTTTAACTCCTTGGAATGCTCAGTGATCATGTTCTAATTTTCTGCTTTTTGTTGTGCTTGATGATCCTCTCATTCTGACCTGTCCTAAGGTTTCATGTCTTGCAGTTGTCAAACACTTTGTATTTCCTTCCTTTGGTGTAACCACTCCCAAGGCCGCTAATAACATTTGTTGTGAGAGTGTATGGGTGAATCTCTTGATGCAGCTTTTGGATCACAATCATCCATTCTCTATACTTTAAAGTGTTTATTCTTCCCATTGTCCCTTCTTAAGTCCAGGTGATGACTTCTATGTCCCTTACGCAGGTACTTCATCCGTAGATCAATGTAGTCCTTCAGAGACATATCCTGTTGAAGACCTCCATTTAAAAATCTTGTCAAAATTGCTCATGTAGATCCACCAATGTTGGTTCACTGCTTTCACGTTCGACTCTAGATGGGAATGTTGGTGTAAGTGATTTTGAACTTGTTTAAGGCATATGCTTCTTTGGAGTTTGATTGTTGATGGATTGGTTCCAACTGCCTCTGTTGTTGTTCATGGTTGGTGTTAACATTCCCAATAATTGGGTCAATTTTTCTTGACAAATTTTTTGACCTTCCATGAATTGATTCATGTGTCCATTTTCTCCCATACTTGTGCCTTCTTATTTGTTGCCCTTTGATGAAGCTTCAATTCCAACACTAGTTTCTTAATTGTTTTCATCATCCATTAGTTTGAAATGTTTTTCCCACACGCTGGCAGGTTAATTAGCTCTGATACCACTTGTAATGTCCCCTTAACTTGACACTTAGGAAATAGGAACAATTAACTTGCAAAATCAATTGCAAGGGACTTCTTTCCTTAAAGTCTCACTTAACACTAAGAATGACGATCTATGAGAACACTTATGAATGTTTATATAATATATTTGATGACAATGTCATTGCTATCTCTAATATTACAATTGGATATATGCAAGGTGATTAAGTCTATACATATAGATAATACTAAGATTATCTTCAGCAAATGTATAATCTGCAAATGACATATTTAGATTGGATATTAGATCACTGCTGTATCTGATATGACTTTAGGGACTATGCAAAGTTAAGCTAATCCAATCTGCAGATATATAGAGATCTCTCCTCTTCCTGGTATATTGATGAAGTTATGCAAAGAATCTACTTCTGACTTGCTTAAGCAAGAATGCTATATTGCTGTGTCTGATTGGTTTTTGAGAATATGCAATGGTGTTTGGTGTTGTTTCTGAATATCACCTTTGAATTATGCAACCTGATTATGCCAAGGGCAAAATGCTCTAATGAGAAGATCCAAATAGGATACAAGAATAAACAAAGACAAATTCGATGATTGGTGAAGTGAGGTTGAATGCCTCCTTATATCTTGTAAGTCAGATTGATTGGTTGCATTCCTAAGACATGTCTAATGTCTATTCATCATCACCTCCTTTCCTTTATACTAATCGCACCATTTCACATACGATCGGTTAGTTATCTCATGACTACTGATTATTCTTCTTACTAATCATTGCCTTCATGATAATAGATCGCTGCCCCTAATCCTCTTCATAACAATTGTTTGTCATTGATTAGACTGCCTTCTTAATCCTCTTCAAGATCGATGTCTAATTAGCATTCCTTAATTGACAATCATTGTACAAGCAGTTGTTGCTTTATTTGAATCCTTCACTTGTCGATCTCCTAATATGCTGTTATTACCGATGACTAATCCTTTGTCTTATCCTTAGATTGATACTATGAATCTCCAAATAACATGTCATGATGATTGTTGTCATGATATGCACATTCTTCAGGTGTGATGGATGCATGGTTGTATCAACTTAGTGTCATTAGGAAAATTGTCTTATTTATAAGACTTCACGATTTTCCCCTGATATACTTTATTAAATCAACTATCTACCTGCTATGCACGACTCACTGCTAACTAGCTTCTAATTAACTGTTGGTGCTCAAGGTCTACTACTCCTTGACCACATAAGGGTTTATTGCTATCACATCATAATTGCAAAGATGGGGACATCACATTTCTAATCAAGAATAGGCAGAGGTTGCAATTATGAACTGTTGTGACGTTTTTGCACATGCCCCATTCCAGATGGGGACCCCCTACTTTTTAGGCCCTCTTGGTTTTTTGTTTTGGTTTTTGGGGTCTTTTGGTGGCAGTCTCTCCAGTCTCTTTGCTTTGCAGGTGTCTGGGGGGTTGAATTGGTCGAGTCTGCTTTTCCTTTGAGTGATTTTGGTGAAGTCTAGGGCCTATTTCGCCAATTTTATGGTACATACTCTGCAACTTTATCGACATTTGAAAATACCATTTTTTTTTTATATTCTTAAAAAACACATTTACACCCTAATGTTTAAACAATTCCTAGCTATATTACTAATTTTCTTACATTTCTAAATGGTGCATTATTAGGAATCAAGATTATCTTAAATTCTTAATATTTCTACAATATATATTTAATTTAATCTACATTTTTTTTACATAAATTGTTCTTATTATTTATATTCTTTTTAATAGATTGTTTTTTATATATAAATGTAAAATACAACAATTTATTAAAAAAAAAAATTACATTGTTCTATAACTATTATTAAAAAGAATATAGATTATTGTATAATTGTATTTGATATCGCAATGTGTCTGGGCATGAAACTTGTTAATATCGCCTATAGAAATTTTCCCTTCTCGATATTTTGTGAATTTAGCCTAAAATAACATATACAAATCTGAAATGTACACAAAACGATGAGCCCATAAACCATGCATTTTTGTTAAACATGTAGCAAGTAATATGCGAAAGCTATGAACTCTACAAATCCTAAAGCGCTAATGGAAACTAACTGAAATTTTACAGTGGGAAAGAGTTTAACTTTTAATATAGATCAATAAAAATTTGTTTGAAATCTATTGGAAATCAATTAAAACTATTCGCGTCAGCTACGGTGCAAATCCTATTGTCGTGCCCTATTCATGTTGTCGTGCCCTATTCGAATCGGCGATAGTGCAAATCCTTTCCTCGTCACGACAAAAGACAAAATATGAAATCAAAATTAGGTTTTCAACAATTTTAGTAACCTTCATTACTTTTTAGCACCGAATTTTCCCATGAGTTTTTGCGATTTTTGGCAATTTTCTGGGGTTCTACTAGATGCCGAGTTTAACCGCGAGTGACTCGCAGCCAACTAGGGCTCGCGAGTACTCGCAAGTCTTTTAAAAAAGCGTAGAGTTTTTCATAACTGGTTTATAGTAATTTCTATTTTTAGTAAGTTTCTATTTATAGTAAGTCATTCCTGTGTCCTGTTTTGGGGTCTATCGTTGACGTTCTGAAAATTTCTATTTTTGGAAAGTTTATTTTGGGCAGGACCATTCTGGCAAGGTGATGAAGATCAAGCATCCACGACTACTTCTAATTCCGGAAAGTCAAAAAGCAGACAAGATAAATGTAATGTCCCCTTCTCATCGATGACCTTCCAAAGGTCCATTAGCCTATCCCTGAGACCTGTAGGCTAGGTGGAATGAAGAATGAAGGGTCCAGCATTGATGAAACGAGAACTTACTATTTTTAGTAAGTCAAGGGATGGCTATTTTGGTGACACGGTCCTACTGAGCTCTCCATGCTCTATCTCTGGGCGCGAAGATCATGCTTTTCGGAGCATTAGTTCTTGACTTACTAATTTTAGTAAGTGGCAGTATGGCATAATTCTATTTTTGGCAATGGATAGGGTCCTGATTCTGCAGCAGTTCAGTGGTCATCCTGGTTTTGACAGTTATTAGTACGGGAGTCATATGTGACAAATTAAATATTATTTCCTTATCATAAGGTTTAATATTTAATTAATCTGATTAATTGCTACTAATTTATTGAATTTGGGATTAATGCTTATTTTTATCCTAAATTTTTGGCGAAATTCTAATAAGGGATGTCGAATTTATTTGGAGGGATATTCTTTTATCTTACATCTCTATTATTTGCCAAGTAATTAACGTGGGTCCATGCCTTCTTGGCGTGAGGTTTGACTTAGGGGAATGGCGCTACACATGGGTCCACGTAAGGTGAAATGAAATGCTAATGAAGGAAGTGGAGTTTGGGGGAAATTTGCATTTGAATTTGGTTGATGAGAAGTTATAAATAAGAGCCTTGGGCTCTCATTTGGGGCATCTTGAAAAATTGCAATGTTATGCTGCCGGTTTGGCGATAAAACTTGAGGCTTCGGAGTGCGTCTCCCTAGTGCTACCCGGTTTCGTACTTGAAATACAGTACCTAGCTGTGCATCGTGTTCTCCTACATTCTCAGAGTTTGCTATAGACATTTTTGATGGAAGTGATTCTGGAGACATTTTCGATCACACCTTTCTGCTGGAGCGACCGACGGTTATGGGTATCAGCTCTATCCTCCTTCCTAGCCATGGCGATACATTGTGTGAGTTTTTAGCAATTTTAATTAAGCAATGAATTTCCTAGACAAAATCGAACTTCCTAGGCATAGCGTGGGTTTTTGTACTTGCATTGAGATGTGTGCCAAATAAATATTGAGTTGTTTGGGTTGTAGTTTGGATTGGTTGTTGTTGTGAGTGATATATTGTGGGTTTGGGACTGATTTGAGTTGATTTGGGTGAAAAATGAGGGAGTTATGAGCATTTTGGTGTTTCCATAGGTTGTTGATTTGTACTTTCAGCCTGCAGATTGGTTGTAACAGAAATTTATATTCTTGCTGTAGAAATCTGCATTACTCTTCTCATCTTATCTCTATTTTGTAAGGTTGTTTCAGTAGTACTGATCAACCATTCTTGCTGTTCTTATTTGTAATCCTCACTGCATAAGTGGAAGAGGCTAGCTTGCCGCCTTCTTGCTTTGTAATTCAGTTTATGTACTCAGTCCTCCCACTGAATAAGAGGTCGAGTGATAAGTTTAATACAATGGTCCTCCCGCTGAAATATGCGGTAGAGTGATAGCTTAATGTAATGTCCTCCCGCTGAAATATGCGGTAGAGTGATTGAGTTTCAATTTCTTGTTATTTTCCCTTGGCTGGTTTACCGCCAAGAGTTTGGTTTCTATCCTGCTGGATAATTAGAAGGGGCTGGCTTGCCACCCAGGCATTGTAATTTTCAGTTTGTTTTATGGTGCTAACAATCCTCGGAACACCGTATGCTCTCACCCTCCCAGATTGGGCTCTCGGTGAACAAAAGGTGGAAGAGTTCCCTTTCAGCAGTTTGGATTATTTCTCTAACCTAACGGGTTGTTGTGTTTGCTTGTAACTCTTACTATTAAAAAACAAAAAAAAAATTACTGGGATATTACAATCAGTCAAAATGGCTAAGTGTTGGCATCAAGTTCAAAGAATCATCCAAGTCTGGAAAGCAGCTTGAAAATCCTTCAGCAGATCAATTTGACATCCAAGTGAAGGAGTCTGGCATCAAGGAAGGAAGAAATGATGAATTTCCTTCCCTTAGGCAATCCAGCGCCCAACTAAAGATGAAGGTGCCAAAATGCTCACACCATGGAATTTAAGGAAAATTGTGAATTCCTCCTTCATGAAGAATTAGCACCCAAGAAGTCATGGCACCAAACTAAGGGCCTCAAGGAAAATGAACAAGGCATGAAATTCCACAATAAAGTCAAAATTCCACCCTAAGACAAGGAAGGGTGCCAAAGTGCCCATGCCATGGAGAAAACCAAAATCATGAGTTCCAGCCTTAGTGAAAAATCCGCGCAAGCCAAAGGGCGCCAAAACAAGGGAATCAAGGAAGAACTCCAAAGTGTGAAATTCCTCCTTCAATACAAAATTCTGCCCTAGGAGTTGGAAAGGCGTCAAAGTCAAAAGGTCATGGAGAATGTGGAAAACCAAGAATTCCTCTTTCATGGTCAAAATCCACCCAAAGCCAGGCGAGGGCACCAAAATGAAGTCTCTATGGATAGCATGGAAATTGCAAAATTCCTCCTCACCACCGAAAATCCGCCCAAGAAGGTCAAAGGGCGCCAAAATGAAGTCAACATGGAAAATTTAAAATTGTGAATTCATTCACCTCAGTCAAATTCCGCCCTACTCCTCAAGAGGGCACTAAATAAGAGAAAGCATGGAAGGAAGGACAAATAGAGAATTCCATGACAAGGTCAAAAATCCGCCCAAGAAGGTCATAGGGAGCCAAATTCAAGGGATGGTGGATAATTCAAGCAAAGTATGAATTCCTCCTTCAGTGTGAAATTCCGCCCTAGCACTATGTAGGGCACCAAAATGGAATCAGCAGGGAAAATTTGGAATTCATTGAATTCCTTGACCAAAGGGAAAGGACACCCTAGGGAATAGTAGGGCACCAAATGGAGGGGATGAAGGAAAATGCTAAAATTCATGAAATTCCTTCTTCAATGAAGAATGGCACCCATGCTTTACCAAGGGTGCTCAAAGGGACATTCCATGGAGAGCATGGAAAGTGGAAGATTTTGTGATACATGCCAAAATGCGCCCAAGAAGGTCAAAGGGCGCCAAAATGAAGTCAACATGGAAAATTTAAAATTGTGAATTCATTCACCTCAATCAAATTCCGCCCTACTCCTCAGGAGGGCGCTAAATAGGAGAAAGCATGGAAGGAAGGACAAATAGAAATTTCCATGACAAGGTCAAAAATGCGCACAAGAAGGTCATAGGGCGCCAAATTCAAGGGATGGTGGATAATTCAAGCAAAGTATGAATTCCTCCTTGAGTGTGAAATTCCGCCCTAGCACTGTGGAGGGCGCCAAAATGGAGTCAGCAAGGAAAATTTGGAATTCATTGAATTCCTTGACCAAAGGGAAATAACGCCCTAGGGAATAGTAGGGCACCAAATGGAGGGGATGAAGGAAAATGTTAAAATTCATGAAATTCCTTCTTCAATGAAGAAGGGCACAAAGGCTTTACCAAGGGTGCTCAAAGGGACATTCCATGGAGGGCATGGAAAGTGGAAGATTTTGTGATACATGCCAAAATGCGCCCAAGGATTCATTAGGGTGCCAAAGGAGGGTAGGCTTGGAGAAGATGGAAAATCCTATATGCCTTCGCACAAATGCACAAGTTCAAAAATTCCTTGATGAGTTGAGACAGCGCCAAGGAAGAGATAGAAGAAGCCAAGGTAACTAGGGCATGGAATAAGTGCAAAGTAATGAAATTCCACCATGCAAAGTGAATTCTACGCCCAAATTCAGGATGAAGATTTTCCGAGGCAAAGGGAAATTTGGGGGTCAGAAATGGAATGGAAAAGCAAAAAAATTCCCCTCAATTCAAATTTGAAAAAATCCATTTTCAGGGCTCAAATGACGTCCAAATTTAGAAATTTTTGAAGATATGGATTTGTGAGAGAATTCTCTCTCTCCTGGACCAAAACCCTAAAATTGTGGAAATTCCTAAAAAATAGGAGATGGTGGAAAATTGTTGAAAATCTCCTCCAAAGCAAGGAAAGTTCGAGAAACTTCAAGAAAATTCTTCATGGATCAAATTCTTCTCTCCTGAAGTTTTCCCTCTCCAAGGTTTTCTCGCCAAGTGGCAGCCGAGTCAATGCACGCTGAATTAATGAAGCATCTCTTTGCATGCAGCCGTCACATTTATGGCATTATGGCAGATTGCTTTTGCATGCGGCTGTCACGTTTAGGAGATGATGGTGCATTTATGGCATCATGGGCGATTTTTGCATGAGGGTACATTCATTGCATAGTGGGCACTTTTTGAATGTAATGGTTAATTAATGCTTTATGGGTGAAATTTTTGGCAAGATTGTAATTAATTGTTTATGGGCTTTATGGGGTATTTATTGTTGATTCCCACCTTGGTGCATCATGTGTGGGGAATCTTTTAGGGAGAAACCCTAATTAGGGTTTTGCATGTAGCCATGGCTTGAGGCCTATATAAAGGGGTGACCCCCCTCATTTGTAAGGAGGGAGACTTGTATGAAATTGTTGTGATAAGTTTTGAGATAATAACAGTGAAACATTGTTCTCTGATGGTGTCCACTT
Source organism: Cryptomeria japonica (assembly GCF_030272615.1). NCBI lineage: Eukaryota > Viridiplantae > Streptophyta > Pinopsida > Cupressales > Cupressaceae > Cryptomeria > Cryptomeria japonica. The sequence continues at coordinate 542,260,159 of NC_081406.1, read as the reverse complement.
AAGTTATTTTTTCAAAACTTGCATGGTTTCACCTTCCTCACTTAGAGTAGAAGTAATATAGTGCTTTGATTTCAATGGAGAATGTAATCGTGTTTGATGAATTTCCATGGTTCATACTTTTTGCATCTTGCTGATTGTAAGTTGCAGTGTAAAGTTAGCCTGAACCCCCTAAATTTGTGCTAAGTTCGATTGTGGATGGCCATTTAGATTGCGTCGTTTTTGGGTATTCAAATGTACTTTCTCGATTTGAAAATCCTCTAGCATCCCCAGATGATTGCACCGGTTCTTGTGGAGTTGTAGTTGATCTTGGCGAAGCAGAGCTTGGTTTATTTGGAATTTGTCCACCAAAGCATTAACTGTTGATATCACTGCCCTTAGGAGTAGATTTAGATCCATCTAAACCCCTTTTCCCCTTTATTTTCAGTTCATTTTAGTCCGTTCGAAGCAACATCATCGCAGAATTCCCATATCCGATGATGGAGTTCCAGGCTTCCAGCCACAACAAAGAAATGAAAGAATGATTCAAAAGTAAGGCCCCTTGGATTACCAGCAATCACATCAGCCAACTGAGTCACGTCCATAGCATAAAGGAACCTTGGAGTCGATTGTTTGAACTTCTTGCAATCTTAGCATGCAATTGCACTATGATCAAGAGAGAGTGAAGTGATCGTTAGGCAACTTTATTCTGTGTTCGACGCTGTCATAAAAAACACGTCAACACAAACCTTGCCAATTTCCAACTCTAAATTATGTTGTTGCAAGTTTTAGTTAAAATTTGCAACTTAAGGTAATATTAGAGTTGCACAATAGAACCTAATTATACCACAAGGAGGATCTAAGGATTAAAAATCTCCAAGGGTTGGTTTTGGGATCATTACATTGCAACAATTTGGTTAACAAAATTAAAATTGCCATTGCTTGAGGACAAGCAATCTTGGGAAAAGCGGATTGTCATATCCCCTACACATTGGCACCCACCCTGCCAAGTATGGGATCCGCTAGACAATACAACTTGACAAAGAAGTCCACCACAAGTTGCAATGCCAATGTACATGTGTCAAGGCGGCTGCCAATGTGCCAAGGTGGGTGCCAGGGTGGGTGCCAGGGTGCCAAGGTGGGTGCCAAGGTGGGTGCCAGGGTGTGTGCCAGTGTACGAGATCGCAGCCCTTGTAAGATAAAATTGCAGACTTCAAAAACTCAAATTGTAGTCTTTATAGCAATTAAGCTAGGACCAATTGAGATTAAAGAATAACAATTGAATTATGGTCGACTAGTTAAAATAAATCATACTAACATTTCATTGTTAGAGGCCAACTAAGATCCAAGGTTATAACCTTTTATTAAAGGTTGACAAGGTGCACAAAATTAAATAAGGAGGCCGACTAATATTAATATTTAGGCAGCAGTCATCTAAAAGCATGAAAACTAAAATAAATGACAGCGCTCCATTATGAAGAAGTGTGACTATTTGCAAAGAGATTGGTGGAAAGAGGATCAAAGAGGCGACAATTCATGTTGCAATTCATCATATATTCATCAAACGAATAAAAATAGATACACCACAGCCCCCGAAGTTTGAATGGTTCGTTTTATAATATCAATCAGGAGCTTCAAAATGTTCCCAAGTATGGGATCTGCCAGACAATACAACTTCACAAAGAAATCCACCACAAATTGCAATGCCAATGTACAAGTGTCAAAAATCCAAGTGTTTTCACCAATTATATCTACTTTCTAAATCATTTGACCATTTCCACAGAAGCATTACTTGAAATCAGCATTGCCTCACCAAACAAAAAGTATAAATGGAATTCAATTACTAGAGATTTAATCCAGCATAGCCCAAAACATTTTTTACATTTTATTCTTTTAAATCGGAGTGGTGATATGGGGGCAGTAAGGATCTTCATGGCACATGCACCCTTTTATTTGTTTTTTCATTTCTTTTTCTGCTAGATGATTTTTTTAATAGTCTGCAAGGACTTCCTCTCTTCCTTTTGGCAATTGCAATAGAGCATGGGTTAGTGTATATATAAGTTTTTAGTGTAGGGGGCCTTGGTGATCACCCCTTTTAGGTTTAGGTTTAGCTTTTAATTTTTTTAAAGCAACATGACTGTTATTTTAAAATATCTGGGGGATGTCCTGTTGCTTGAGAAGGTTAAGGAAAGTCTGCATGTCCCCCATCTGCCAGGGGTGTTGCAAGGCATTCCCCTAGAGGGGAACCTATCCAGGGTAGCTTCATCCTTGTCCCACCACTCATGAGATGTTCTCCATTCCTAGAAACAGGTTAAAGACCACATGGATGCACCCCTGGAGAACTTTAGTTTAGTGTTAGGGTTACAAAGTTTAGCTTTTACTTCAAATGCATTTACATTTGAAGTTAAATTTTAGACTTTGTTGAGGGTTTTTTCCTTTTTAATTTATACCCTAATGAGAGTTTACTTTTTTTAAAACACAGGGCTACCACTAAAACTGTAGGTTATGCTTCATGTCAACACAGCCTACTTTTTGAGGGCCAGCCCTTAATTTTTTTTTAAATATGATGTAATTTTAACTTCACTCTTCTTTTTGTGATTCACATTTTTTATGAATTGTGTTCATTTCCATCTCTGCACACTATATTTGACATATAATAAACTCAGGCTTTTTTTAATTTAACAAATATTACATCGTTTTTAATTCACTGAACTTTTCTTGTTTTATACGAGAGCTAGTATATTACATGTATACTTTTTTGAAATCATGTCAATACTGTGCAAATGAATTGCTACCATGGGTAAACCTATTTATATATTATAATCACCTATATCTCATACTATCAAGTTATACTTTTAATTCAGATGCATGGAGCAAAAACAAAAAAAAATAGACATTACTTTTCATTGTTCAAGCATACAAGAGACAAAATAACCATTTTTACCAGCTTCGCCTTAAATACATCACCACTTACATGTCACGTATTTGTGTCCTCAATTCCTGAAGTCGTTGATGAGTAGACTTCATAGGTGGTCCTATTAACAAAAAACATTTGTTTTTGTTTTTAAAACATGTATTGCCTGATATAAAACTACTCTAAACATCACAATCAGAGGCTAACAAACCATAAAGCTCGCTGTTTACTGCAGAGTAGCATTTCTTACTTGATGAGCTTCTTATTGTTTGATGAATTTGGCTACTATTTTTCAATCCTTCTTGAAGTGTTTTCTCTTCCTGCATGAGTTCCAATTCAATTTCTGCCTCTTCCAGTTCCTAAGCCATGATATAGAAATATAGTCAGATTTATAATTGATAAGGAAGTTTACTTTTAATAACCAAATGTAACAGTGGATTAGAAAATTGGGAAGACTATGTCTTCTCGACACAATCATTGGGCTAGAAAACATATACCTTAGCTTCTTTCTCAGCAAATTCTGTGAAGCCATCTGATTTAGATCGAATGGAATTGAGCCTTGCCAGAACCTGTGGACAATATATGCATCAGTCATATTTTGACAGTTGAATTATTATAACAGAATCAAGTCATCAAACCATGAGAAATTCCTTAAATAATGGACCAACAAAAAGAGAAAGGATAAATCCTCCATTTCCATACTCTTTGCCACTTTGAATTCGGCATAATTAAAAAGAGACTGTTTGTAAGGAAAATGAGAAGGCTGTGTTACTGCTACTGCAAATGAAAGTGCTATAAGAATCATTGTATATTCAACATACAAGCCAAAGCAACAAATAAATATGCATGCTTGCATGTCTTATTTTGAATCCCTCAAAGTTGCCATCATATTATCTACTGCTCTTGGTAACAATCCTCACTGGAAAGAAGACTTATATCCATGCTATTAAACTTGGTAAAACTGAGAAAGATTGAAAGCATGCCTAAAACAGTAGATCAATTAAACACATTGTTTAATTGTTTAGGAATATTTGCAGAAAAATAAGAATATATTGTTTCCCTTTAACATACATTCTTCTTCCCTCTAACATACTCTATATCAAAATCATATGCTTTTAATTTGCTAACCCACTTCTATTGTCTTTCATTTAAATCTTTTGAATCATGAAGTATTTAATGCTGTTATGGTCAGTTAACACTACAATCTTCCCTCCTACCGAGTAGTGTTCAACATACATTCTTCTTCCCTCTAACATACTCTATATCAAAATCATATGCTTTTAATTTGCTAACCCACTTCTATTGTCTTTCATTTAAATCTTTTGAATCATGAAGTATTTAATGCTGTTATGGTCAGTTAACACTACAATCTTCCCTCCTACCAAGTAGTGTTCAAATTTAGCCAAGGCATGCATTATGGTTAACATTTCCTGATCAAAAGTAGAAAATCTTTTCTCTAGCTATTTGAGTTTCCTGCTCTCAAATGCAATAGGATGCTTGCTGTGCATAAGGACTGCTCCAATGCCGTCACCTGAAGCATCACATTCCAACATGAAAGACAGAAAAATCTGGCAGAGTTAAAACTAGACAAGTGCTCATCACCTCCTTTAGTTTGTCAAATGTTTGTTGTGCTGCATCTATCCAAGTGAATGAACGCTTCTTGATCAAATCTGTCAAAGGTGCTGCCAGCTATGAAAATCCCTCAACAAGCCTCCTGTAGTAATTGCATAAACCCAAGAATCCTCTCAACTGAGACTGTCTTGGGTGGTGGCCAGTCCCAAATTGCTCTAATCTTCTCCATACCAATCTTGACCCCCTCTATTGTTAGAATTTGTTGTCATTGATGTCATCAAAGGAAACCACTGAAAGAATCTACGAATTTTGTGCCAAATTTATGTCACTCATTTTGGTGAATTCATCCATTCACATCACCCCACCTTGGTGACATTTCTATAGTAAAATAAAGTTATATTTAATTAATTTATGAACAGTCCCTATATGAAGTAGCTGCCCACCAAGAAGAAAAATTAATGTTAAATAAAATTTATCGTTGCTAAGGGCTGATCCCTCATTTAGTGTTTTAAAAATGAAAATAAATATTGTTTATCGGACTGACCAAATACTCATGATGACAGTAGTGGCACCTAAAAACTATTTTATGGATATCATCTTCTCTGACTTTAATTTGGCAATACCCCAATCATAGATCAATCTTTGAGAAGTAAACTGCCACATGAAGTTCATCAATCAGTTTGTCGATCTTGGAAATGGGGTACCTATTCTTAACAATTTTCTTGTAAATTCCTTGTAATCAATGAACATGTGCATAGTTCTGTCTTTTTGATCAACACCACTAAGAAGCAAACTTGTTGAAACTATATTAGATATTCCCCATATCAAGGAGTCCTTCGATTGCCTTTTCAATCTCCTCATTATGCCTTTTTGGATGGCGATAAGGAGTACTAAAAACAGGTTCAGCACCCTCCTCAATCTCGATCACATGCTCAAACCCTCTATCCAACGGCCTACCGAGAGGAATATCACCAAACACTATATTGTACTTATCCAATAGTGACTCTATATCAACATGATATTGTTTTTCACCATCGATGAAAGTCTTGGTGGAAATAAAGCATTGGGCTGCACATTCAGCCTCACCATGTCTAAAAATGGCCTCCATCTTTTTCGCTGAAACTACTTTTGGTAATCCATCAAACATGCCTCAAAGAACCACTTGCTATCCATCCACTTTTGGGTGCTTCATCAAACATGAAAGTTATATAACTATTTCCCCAACAAAATGTAGCCATTGGACCCCCAAAACAACACATGTTTCACCAATTCCAACTACATAAAAGTCATCAATCAATCTAGGATTACGCAACATGAGCTTTGTTGGTTAACAGATTTGTCATTCTTAAATACCTTTCAAACATGACTCACAAATGTCCAAATTGAAAGACAAAAAAAAAAAACAGTTGAGCCCCTTGCAATGCTAAGTGCAAGTGCTCTCTGAATTTTCATATGAAGGTACAGCTTCCTTCGTTGGATAAAATGTATGTTTTTTGAATATGCTTTTAACCAGAAAGCAATAAAGGCAAACTAACATCTACCCATAACCATGAAAGTAGATGTGAAAAACTGATTTAAAATGAAGTGAATGAAAATAAGTAAAACACAGTTTACTTACCCACACCCACGAAAATACCTTTTCCAATAGAATCAAAATGCCCTGGACTCTGATCGAGTCTATCTCATGCCTCAAAGACAAGGGGGATCAGAATGCCCAGGCAAAGAGCTAACAGCATTTCTTTCCAATATACAAGTCATTTCTGAAATCAAAGTTTCAAAATCAAATTCATATACACAGTTTGTATTTTAGAATATTTAATTATATTTTAGTCACCTATATTTAGTTCCTTGTTTAATGGTCATTTAGCTTTTTAGTTAATTAGCTTTTAAGCTTTATTTAGCATTTAGCTTTTTCTTTTTAGTTAATTAGCTTTTAAGATTTATTTAGCGTTTAGCTTTTTAGTAGTTCACTTCAAACGACTTGTTCTTAATTTAGAACGCCATCCTTGTAATCTCTTTATATACACTTGTATATTGTTGAATAGATTATCCGATTATTGAATCATTCATTCAATTTATTTTTCATGGTATCAGAGCGGGTCGATGGGATTCTTTAAAGTTTGGCGATTTTTTTAAATTCATGGCCTTCTTTCTGGAATATTTTCCAGATTTTTTTAATTGTTTTTAATTAAAAAAAACAATTTTGCTTTTTTGAAGGTTTTTTGAGGGTTTCAAGGGTTTCTGGTTCGTGGGCGAATTTTTGTGCTGGGCAACAGTTCAGTTTTTTTTTTAAGGGTTCTGGAGATTTTTGTGCCTGCAACCTGGAGGTTTTTTTTGCAGATTGAAAATTTTCCTAAGGTTTCTGCAATTTTCGACTAGGGTTTTGACCCTTCAATTCAAATCGAAATTTTATTTTGGTTGCAAATTCTTGGTGGGTTTTTCGAGACCTCATATGAGTTGTCGTCAGATTTTTTGGGGTGCATCGTTTTTTGTACCTCGATTTTTGAGCCGTCAGATCTGCATTCTGATTTTCAGATTCTTAGTGGGTTTTTCGAGAGCTTTTTTGGGTTGGTCTCCTATTTTTTTGGGTGCCTCGCTTTCCGTGACTCAAATTTTGTGCCTTCAGAGGGTTGACCAGAGTTGACCTCAATTTCCAGAATGGCGTCTTTGACCAATGTTATGTTGGAGAGCAGTCAAAAGTTCAATGGGCAGAACTATAGTACCTGGAAGCAGCAGATGCTCTCAATTTTAGAGTATCGTTGTCTTGATCAAATTGTTTTAGGCAACGAATCTCTTCCTACAACAGCAGGTGATGATCAAGACAAACATGATGTGAAGAATCGAGAGGTTGTCATGCTTATCAAGTTATCAATCACAGATGATCAACTCCCTCAGGTGCCTTTAGGTAAAACAGCTAAAGAGATCTGGGATCTCTTAAAGAATCTTCATGAAACGTCCGACAAGAGCCGAGCTTTCTTCTTGAAGAATATGTTGTTTTCTATCATGATGGATGACAAGACATATATCCAGGCACATCTTACGAAGATCAAGGAGATCCGTGACCAGTTGGAAGCTATTGGTCGTACCATGGTGGAAGAGGATATGGTAGTGATCACGCTGAAAAGTATTCCCCTCTCTTACGAGCATTTCATTGACACGCTCAATATCTCTTCTACTAGTGCTGATTTGAAGTTTCCCGATCTTTGCACCAAGCTTCTACAACAAGATAGATGGAAGCAACAGTTTGGTAGTAACAGTGTCAGTGCGGAACAAGCTTTTACCGCCAAGGAAAAGGGCAAAGGTGATTACTCACAACAGAAAGGGCAGCACAACTCTAACGAGGGGTTCACGCAGAGATTCACATCTCACTATTCTAGTAGATCTAGGCATATCCAGAAGTTCTGCAGAAAGAGGTTGGCTGATCAAAAGTCCAACCAGGGAGGGTATCAGGAGCAGGTACAGGGTCATGTTGCAGATCATTCTGAAGAGAAGGAGTCAGCCTTCTATGCTTTTTGATTTTGTCATTGGTTGGGTTTTCTGATTTTTCACCATAAAAAATCATGGGAGGGTTTTGCTTGATTTTTTCCTCAAAAATCAACGTTTTACCATGTGATGTCTTGTATTTTACCACGTGATGTTGTCTGGTGTTTTCCCGCGTGATGTCTAATGTTTTACCACGTGATGTTTGGTGTCCTATCACATGATGTTTTGGGTCTTGCCATGCGAAGTTTCAGGGTTTTGTTCGATTTTTTCCTCAAAAATTGATTTAGGGTTTTTTACCATTTTTTCCACAAAAATGATGATTTGTATTCAATTTTGGAGGGTTTGCCGATTTTCCTCAAAATCATGGTTTCAGGTTTCAGTTTGGTTACCCAATGTCAGGTTGGATGGATTCTGGTATTCTTGGTCATTAACACTTTTCAGATCCAAGGAGGGTCTCCACCACGACAGAGTGTTATTTTCATTTGTGATCAAAAGATCCGCAGTGTCTTTTGTAGGGTAGTTAGTAGATAGAATGACCATTAAGGGAGGGTATTAGAATATTTAATTATATTTTAGTCACCTATATTTAGTTCCTTGTTTAATGGTCATTTAGCTTTTTAGTTAATCAGCTTTTAAGCTTTATTTAGCATTTAGCTTTTTCTTTTTAGTTACTTAGCTTTTAAGCTTTATTTAGCATTTAGCTTTTTAGTAACTCACTTTAAACGACTTGTTCTTAACTTAGAACGTCATCCTTGTAATCTCTTTATATACGCTTGTATATTGTTGAATATATTATCCGATTATTGCATCATTCATTAAATTTATTTTTCAGTTTAATGTAACAAAAAAGGCAATGAAAGGTAATTACAAGAGAAACAAATCTCAAGGTAATCAAAAGAAAATATTAACAGATGCTCAAATCAGCAAAAATCTTCATTATTTTATCAATGCCAAAATGTAGGCTCACAGACTCAACACCTCTGTAAAATAAAACTTTGCAGTCCAGAAAACTACGCTGCCCTCTTTTTTTTAGCAGCAGAAAAGGAAAAGGATCCAGGCTCTTTCTTTTCATTACATATATATAGCCTCATGTTTTTTAAGAGACTTTCAGTTATCAATAATTGATTCTTGAAAAGATTATTTATTTCCTTCTCACTTAACATTCCCGCGAATACAATTCTCGCCTTTAGGGAAATAAAGCTCAAATATTTTAATACATTATTGCCCTTGCTAGCCTCGGTGAATACTTTTTCACTTATAGGTGAAATACTTGCCCACTTTCCTTAATGTTTGAGTTTATATGAGTAAAAACTCAAGTATCTCCCAATTAATGTGACTGACATTGACAGTTTTGACAGTGTTGTGCTCTGTTATACATATCTTACAAACCAAACATAATCTTGGAAATTGCTCCGATCAAGATTTAGAAAACTAGGTTTTCTAAAACATATCAAAAATTCATCGGGATCCAACGATTGAATTGAGAGTTATTCCCCCCGCACAAAGACTGATTTTTCTGTCTTAAAAAAAAAACTCAGAAAATTTGTGGTTATAGGTTGCATTGAAAACTACAAACAGTATACATGCCAAGACTTACACATGGATCACCATTTTGAGCTATCATTTGAAGGAATGAGCTCTATTTTAAGACACAGATCTCTTTAGAATAGATGAGGATTGTAACTCTTTAGATTTTTTGTAATACTGTGTTGCTGAAACAATTCTTTGAAAACGTTATCAGCTACTATCCTCTGTTATCAACATATGGATTCATAACTAAATTCAACTTTTAAGAAGCCGAATCTTCCTTTGTAACATGAAGGTTGGACTTTGTATTTGTTAGTTTGGCTATCTCGAAAGTCATCCAAACACTTTTACTCTCGGCTCGGTGATCATTTTTAAAAACATCCCTACTATTAAAACTGACATTAATCAGCTCCAAGAGCACCTCCAAAATGCATCGAGCCTTAGACAAATCACCATTATCAGCTTGTTTGGTAAACCAACATGTTATACTACTTTAAAACATCGAACAACTCATGCCAATGTTATTGGATTATTAAAATCGCTGAATTTTGAACTCACACACTCTGAACCTGCATCTGTTTAATCTGATGAATCTCTGAACTCTAAATTTGAACCTCTAAAATTGAACTTTGAACTTTGAACCCGAACCTTGAACTTTGAGCTTTGAACTTTGAACCCGAACCTTGAACTTTGAACCCGAACCTTGAACTTTGAACCCAAACCTTGAACTTTTTGAAAAGGTTCAATAGTTCAAGTTCAATGACAATTGTTACAAAGACCTTTAACTCTTTTAAAAACAAGGCCGTGATACAACATACTCCACTTGAACTTGAACCTTGAAGTTGATGAGGTTCAAGTGAGGTTCAATTCAAGAAAAACTTCAACAAAACAAAAACTAAGACTTATACAAGCCTAGACTAAATAAAACACTCCTTATTTATTTAATAACGTGAGAACAAAATGCCTCAGGAAAATGAGGGTAACATCGGCTCTGACTAGGGACCAAGACTGTAAAGGACTAGGGAGGAATTCAGAATCTCTGGTTGACACCAATGCTTTATCCATTGGGCAATAGAGTCAAATAAATTGCAGGAATAAAGGGCGTTGTTTTGCAGAGGGGTGGAGGGGAACAGGGCAAGAACTAAAAACTAACAAGCCAAAACTGACCAAGTCAAAACCACTAAAGCCTACAACAAACCAAAAACTTTACTTGCAAATATGTATAGGGGTGGAAAAACCCCTTTACCTCAAGAAAACTCCAGGCTGCTCATGCAAAACCATTAATTGGCTGGGAGAAATATGAGCTAGTGCGGAAAAGTGGCCGGTAAGAAAGAAGCATCATTCCCAACTGCCAGCCTGCAACCACCGTGAGAAGAGACCCAACAACAATGTATTGTAAAATATTTCAAATAAAATATTGGGTCCAAAAAGCCACTCTACATTATACATTTCTGAAGCCAACTCAGATGTCTTGACATTATGTTGTACATGTTGATTTAAATTTGAAACAGAATGTTGTGCCAGATTGTCTAAATAATTAACCAGACTTTGAATTGGGCAGCCTCTATAAATATTTTGAAAGCAACACGCATCCTCATGTGCTGGTTTCTGAGACAGAGATGATATGACATCATTCTCAAAATAAAAAGACTCCAGCATTGGGTAACTGCTTGACTCTTCTAGGCACAATCTATTTTCAAAACTCTCATCACCAAATCTGAATGTTTTGAACTCTGGTTGCATATTAGATATTGTATCAGCAATAGATAATTCATTGTCTTTCACTTGTTTTCTGACACTCATAATTTCTCAAACACTCAGTCTGCGAGTGTCCTTCGCTATAGCTACAAGTGAATTGAAAAGAATCATAATCCATTTGCATAGCAACCTCCAGCTGTCTACAACTATCTATTTCTTTCCCATGTTGGTCCTTTATGCTTGCATGACCATTTGCTGAAACTACATCAAAAATTTTAAATGTGAAAGATTAAAAATCAGAAGAGGGAAAAATTTCTAGAAAACTTTTGCTTAATTCCTCATTATTCATGTCATCAAACGTTTGTTTAATAGCAGGTGTGGCTGGGCAAGCTGTCAATTCTTTTGGTTGAATGACATGATCATCTGCATCTCCAGAAGAATCAAATCCTTTAGCATGGAAATAATAAATTCTTGCAAAATTAGAAGTGTCATTCTCAGTCTCAGAAGATGCCCGAAAATCTTTTTCATTAAAAATTGTCAAGTTTTGACAATAAGAATTAGATGACACTGGCTTCACTTCTTTCATGACAAGATTATTTTGCAAAGGCTTCCTTCTTGGGTAAAAGTTCTGATTATGAAAGTAAATTTCAGATTCTGGAACTTTCACAGCACATTTACTCATGCATTTCATTCCACTCAAAATCATAGCATCCTCTATCTCAATAGCTTCATTCTACGCATTTTCTAGATTTTGCACCTTCTTACATTTCAACAAAAACTTAATCTGAAGACGTAATGCAGCAATAAATACACAATTGATTATTTCCAGTTGGTTGAGACCCATGGGGAATCTTTCCAACACACCGATTAAATCTTTCAATGAAACTTCTAATGGCTCATCTTCTTTCTTTCGTATTTGAAAGAAATTAAGCAACAAATCATACATATGAATCACAGTTTTGAATCTTTTAAGAAATTTTACCTTTAAATCATTCCAGCTGGTAATGCATCCATATTCTAAATTTTGAAACCATTCTGCAACATTTCCGGTGAGGCTTTCAACAAACAATCTCACAAACACATCTTCTTCTTGCACTCCAAGAATTCCACAGGCAACAGTAACTGCTTTAATATGATCATCTAGATATTGAATCTTATCTCCAGCAAACTTTGGAAAGCATTCACTTGATCTTTTAGGCAGGGTTGAATATTGTGGTAGAGCAAATGGACCAAAATAAGTTCCCCATGACTATATTATAGCCAAAGCCATGAGTTCAGACTGGAATTCTTCAACCAGGCATAAACAGAATCGCCAATATCCTTTCACACGGAGATGTCTTTAAAACATGGAAAAGAAAAACCCCAACAAAATCGCCAAAAATTTGTTGGTTAACAGATTTGCCCTTCTTAAATACCTTTCAAACATGACTCACAAATGCCCAAATTGAAAGACAAAAAAAAGAACCAACAGTTGAGTCCCTTGCAATGGTAAGTGCAAGTGCTCTCTGAATTTTCATATGAAGGTACAGCTCCCTTCTTTGGATAAAATGTATGTTTTCTAAAAAAGCTTTTAACCAGAAAGCAATAAAGGCAAACTAACATCTACCCATAACCATGAAAGTAGATGTGAAAGATAAGTAAAACATAATTTACTTACCCACACCCACGAAAATACCTTTTCCAATAGAATAAAAATGCCCTGGACTCTAATCAAGTCTCTCTCATGCCTCAAAGGACAAGGGGGGTCAAAATGCCCAAGCAAAGAGCTAACAGCACATTTCTTTCCAGTATACAAGTCATTTATGAAATCAAAATTTCAGAATCAAATGCATATACACAGTTTGATGTAACAGAAAAGGCAATAAAAGGTAATTACAAGAGAAACAAAGCTCATGGTAATCAAAAGAAAATATTAACAGATGCTCAGATCAGCAAAAATCTTCTTTATTTTATCAATGCCAAAATATGTGCTCACAGACTCAACACCCCTGTAAAATAAAACTGTGCAGTCCAAAAAACTACGCTGCCCTCTTGATTTTTAACAGCAGAAAAAGAAAAGGATCCAGGCTCTTTCCTTTCATTACATATATATAGCCTCTTTTTTTTTTAAGAGACTTTCAATTATCAATAACTGATTCTTGAAAAGATTATTTATTTCCTTCTCACTTAACATTCACGTGAATACAAGTCTCACCTTTAGGGAAATAAAGCTCAAATATTTTAATACATAATTGCCCTTGCTAGCCTCAATGAATACTTTTTCACTTATAGGTGAAAATACTTGCCCACTTTCCTTAGTGTTTGAGTTTATATGAGTAAAAACTCAAGTATCTCCAAATTAATATGACTGTGAGTTTGACAGTATTGTGCTATGTTATCCATATCTTACGAACCAGACATAATCTTGGAAATAACACCGGTGAGAATTTAGAAAACTAGGTTTTCTAAAACAGATCAAAAATTCATCAAGATCTAATGGTTGAATTGAGAGTTATTCCCCCCACACAGAGACTGATTTTTCTGTCTAAAAAAAAAGACTCAGAAAATTCGTGGTTACAGGTTGCATTGAAAACTACAAACAGTATACATGCCAAGACTTACACATGGATCACCACTTTGAGCTGCCATTTGAAGGAATGAGCTCTATTTTAAGATAAAGCTCTCTTTAGAATAGATGAGGATTGTAACTCTTTAGATTGTTTGTAATACTGTGTTGCTGAAACAATTCTTTGAAAACGTTATCAGCTGCTATCCTCTGTTATCAACATATGGATTCATAACTAAATTCAACTTTTAAGAAGCCGAATCTTCCTTTGTAACATGAAGTTTGGACTTTGTATTTGTTAGTTTCGCTATCTCGAAACTCATCCAAACACTTTTACTCTCAGCTCAATGATCATTTTTAAAAACATCCCTGCTATTAAAACTGACATTAATCAGCTCCAGGAGCACCTCCGAAATACATCGAGCCTTAGACAAATCACCATTATCAGCTTGTTTGGTAAACCAACATGTTATACTACTTTTGTAAAACATCGAACAACTCATGCCAGTGTTATTGGATTATTAAACTCGCTGAATTTTGAACTCACACACTTTGAACCTGCATCTGTTTAATCTGATGAATCTTTGAACTCTAAATTTGAACCTCTGAAATTGAACTTTGAACTTTGAACCCAAACCTTGAACTTTGAACGTTGAACCCAAACCTTGAACTTTTTGAAAAGGTTTAATAGTTCAAGTTCAATGACAATTGTTACAAAGACCTTTGACTCTTTTAAAAACAAGGTCGTGATACAACATACTCCGCTTGAACTTGAACCTTGAAATTAGATGAGGTTCAAGTGAGAGGTTCAGTTCAAGAAAAACTTCAACAAAACAAAAACCAAGACTTATACAATCCCAGACTAAATAAAACACTCATTTTTTTAATAATGTGAGAACAAAATGCCTGAGGAAAATGAGGAGGGTAACAAGCTTCATCTGAGATATTTTTTTCGTGCAACTCATGGCGAAACCTTATGCAACCATAACATTGGATCACTCAAATATAATGACCTATCCCAATTTCTATACCAAAATTTTGCTCTTTTCCCAATTTTTCAATGCATTGGCATTTCATCAAACAGTTTGTTCTGTAATAGACTCAATTTATTTGTTTTTGTTTGTTTGAGGATACATGTTGGACTAAATGATAATGTACATGTTTGAACATATAAAAACTAATAACTCATTCACACAAATCAGATCAAATGTCAAGGCGGAAACAATTGTTCATTATTGAATTTGCTATAATTTTTCATTCAGTACAATAACACAAAGACTTGCTTGAATACAATATTATGACATGCGTAAGATAAACTTCTAACCTAGGTAAGGTTATATTGCTGATGAAATCCTCAACCAAAAAAGGAATCGAATTCTCTGTTTGTGGTTTTATCCTCCCCAAATGTCACCAATCCATTTGAAATCGTGTCCCTTCTTGTAATGCAGATTTGTATATGGTAGAGGAATCTAAAATCATATGCTCTCTCAATCATTTCAAATCTTTTGCAAACTTATTTCGATACCTAGATAATGGTTGAATAAAATTGACATAAATTTTGATTTTCATCCCATCCCAAAGCCTTCAATATAAATCGCGATTCATAGTTGCTCCTTCCTAGTAGCCCATGCTTAAAATAATGGTATTTACTAGTGAAAGGGCTTCCACGATGGCATGAGAAGAATTAGGCACAAATTTGACCCCGACCTATCATCAAATCTCCTTCATTTTTAATGTGTTGTGACATTGTGACTTTTAGAAGGTTCTAAATGACATCGACATATCCTCACAACCAATCACATTCCACAACTTACCCTAGGAACTCTCACACCCAACTTTTCTCTATTAATGGTGGCCAGTATTAGTAATGTCAATCCACCAAAGCTGCCTTGAACTTCTATGCCCAACAACTAGGAGATTCATGCCCTGCTATAGGGAACTTTTGCCCAAGAAACAATAATATTCGCTTCGATCAACAATGTGTATGGCGCCTAGCCAATGATAATACACGAGCATAACCATGAATCTCAAAAGATTATTTTTTGCTAACAAAACTTCAATTGTTTTCTTCCAAAAAATGTCTCCAAGAAGATAAATTCCTCAATAAAACCAATCCTTCAATTACCATCTTTCAATACAATGACGACTCCTGGATGAAATCGCTCAAATGGAATTTGAGGGCTTTCATCCCCAAATCCCAAACCTTTAGCACACCATCAATCCCTGGTTGGAATTGCATTGCCTTCTAGATTTTCATTTGTTAGGAAACTATTGGGGTTTTCATCCCATTAGTAGAAATCTAGCCACAAGGACAAATCTCAAAAAAATAAAATTATAAAACTCATAATGAATCCCTTCCTTCACATCATCTCATTTTATAACCCAAATAGGAACTTTCTGAAATTTTAAATCATTGAATCACCATCTAAAATTTTTTAAAAAAACATTTTAACTCCCTTAAAGTGACTCTATACAGGAGTTCCCAAACTCGTCGTGAGCCAGGCGAGTTCGCCGAGTTGGTGAGTCGAGCCAAGCTCGGCTAGTTTTGTTGACTCGGGACTCGGACTCGGCGAGTTTTGACCATAACTCGCCTGACTCGCGAGTCAAGTGAGTTATGGCAAAACTCGCCGAGTCCAAGCTCCAAGACTCGGCCACAACAGGTCAATGTTTTGACTTGTTTGACAAGTTAGTCTCTCCGCCAGGATTCATATATGGAATATAACATTTAAGTATAAGTGACATTTCCTTATGTCTTTTCTCTTTCTTATACTTTAAGTTATATTCCATATATATTGTCAGGATGTTTGAGAGTGGTTTCGGACCTCCATGAGTTATAATGCAAAATCTAGTTTTTGGAGGATCCTTCAAATTTCCAGACAATTAAATTTCAGGCCATTTCAGGATCAGGATGACATTCCAGACTTTTAAGGCAAGTTCACTCTGACCTTGATGTAAGGGACGGGACCTAGGAGGACACTATGCATTCAACCAAGGTTTGATTTAGCAACTTGAAGCATGACCAAATAGTACACAAAAACCCTAGGAATGATCTAAATAACCCCTAATCACTCAACTGACCTAACCTTCTTCACTCCACCTTGAGGAGATCCACCTGATTTGATGACCTTTGAGAAACTCAATCCCTTCAATGCAAAGGCTAAGACACTAAAACGACCAACAACAAAACTAAAAGAGCTAACCCTAGAAAGCAAAAAGTGGGGGTCTTCATTTGCAATGGGGCGATGTGTGAGTACCTCACAACAGGGATGTTTCTTAAAATTTTGAAAAAAGGGGGTGAGTTGGGGACATTTCCTACCTGTCCCCACATCCCAAAAAATCCCCCCATGGGGTAAAAGGTTATTTTTGGCAAGGGACATGTCTCTGAGGAGCATATTTTCAAACCCTTCTGGCCTCACAATTCCCCCTTCCATCCAACATATATATAGCCTAAAAACTAAGAGGTCCAAGAAAGACCAAGGTCAACTATAGTCCCAAGGTAAAACCTAAGTTCAACAAGCACACTATTTAATGCTACCATACACATGCACTCCTTACAGTTTCCAAGTGAAGATGTTCATGATGTCTCATGTTGGTGCTCCCAAAATTTCAATTTGGCCAAAGAAGATACTAAACAGAAGCCCCAAACCAGTAGATACTCTACCAACATGCCTTTCATGGCATAACAACCTAGCACACATTATAATTGGGCTTTATTCAATAATGGGTGCATGAAACAAGTTTTAAATTGTTAAAAATCTCTTAATTTCAAGGGTTTTTTTATTTTGCCGAGTCATAGCCGAGTCACGAAGCGAATCGGCCTTGCCGAGTCCGAGTCTGGGAACTTTGCTTTATACAATTTATTTTTTTCTTATCAATTTCAACAAAGTCACTTCAAAATATTCAGGTTCAAAACATTAATAATTAAGTTATTTTCTTTCCATAAGATTGGCCAAAAAAAATGGGGACACTACATTCAAATCCTCAACATCCAAGCCCCTCTTAGACACTAAACCTTCATCAACGAAATTGTGAGTTGCCCCACTATCAATCAGACCAATAACTCATTGTCCTCATAAAACTCCCCTATCTCTGAATGAGTGATATCTGGGTATACTTGATAAAGTAACAACGGTTGTTCCTCTTGAAGTTCCTCCACAAAATTGTTCCTTTAGATTAGCTCTTTCCTCCTATTCACTTCCTAAGTCCTCCCCTTTCTCTCCACCATCTAAAACAACCTCAACATAGTGCACTTTACCTAAGCAGTTGTGCCCTAGCTCCAAAGTCTCTTTCCATGAAAAACATAAAAAAAATTCTACATAGCTCTCATATTTTGCCTCATCTAACATACTTGTTTTCTTAGGCCACTCCTTTTGAAAGGGCTTTTTATCTTTCTTGGGTGGGAATGTCTTACGATGGAATTTACTTTTACTTACAAAGAATTCCACATTCCTCGCTCTCTTGATAGCATCCTATAGTGTAAGAGGATCAAAAGCTTTCACCCATCCATGAAGAGGTTCTACCAATCCTTCAATAAAAAGAATAAGCCTTATTTTTAAGACATCGACAATGATCACTGATATCTTTGAAATTTTGATACATAGTTGTCCATTGAACAACTTTGCTTCAGTTGTGCCAACTCCTTAAAATATAGCTCTGGATCATTTTTAATTTTATCAAATCTATCCATCAACCTCTTAGTGAAATTAGTATAGGAATGAATGAGATCACGATCCAAGGTGACTGTCCTGTGGTGCCACCATTTGGAAGCCTCTCCATCCAAATGAAGAGTAGCATATTCAATTGCTTAATTCTCAATCATAAGATTGATTTGTAAGCCTCTTTCTCTTCTAGGTCTATTTCTCATCTTCAGTCAGGAAAAGTCAGCCAATGACATGGTAGAGTGAAACTCATTCCCCAAAAATTGGTATTCATGCAAATAATCCACAAAACCTTTGTTTTCATTATTTTGTCTCTCATTACCAAACTATTGTTCATCCAAAACATTAATGGTCTTAAAGACACACCACTAGCTGCTCTAGCATTGGGAAATTTGTTGTTTCAATTATTTCCAATGTCACTAACCTCCCCATGATTACAATATTCTTCTACTCAATTCTTTTCATGTTCATATTTTGCATCATGCGTGTTAGCAATTGAGTCATCTACTACTACCCTCTAGCCAAATCATTCAAAATCTGTTACATGTTGTTACCTTCAAGAGAATCTTGTTTCTTTGCCATGACTTCTCCAACTTGTCCCTAAACTAGAAAATCAGTAGGAACTCCTCCTATGTTTCCTAGATGATTTAGAGGTCTTATTCTCAAATAATACCTGCTGAAGCATTCACCTGTTTGCACAAGAATTATTTGCTGACATGAAGTTGTTTAATTCCCCCACAAGCTAGCAAGAAATGTGGCTCTGATAGCACTGTAATGGCCCAGACTAAAAACTTTCTTTGTTTTGTATAGATGTTTGGGAAACTGCTGGAATTGAAGTTCAGATTTCTTGATGAAATTGAGAGTATTTGACAAAACTTGTGATTGAAATAACTTAATTAACAAGAACCTTTCTTAAGTAAAAATGTAGCAAAAAATTTAGATTTTTATATGACTGAAACAATAGATTGCAGCATTCAATAGTTTCAAGAACTAAAAGTAAAATTTCCTTATACAATTATTAATGGGAGATAATTCTAACCTTTGGTATCTGTTGACATGGCTAAAATCGTTTTGCTACAACTCTCTCCGGCCAACGCAGAATAGAATGTTCTAGCTGAGTATCCTATCCTCTCTTGTATAAGGAATCCCTAATGCTGTTTTAGTTGATCAAGGGGGACAACCTCAAGGTTCCAAATTGTTTGCCCTCTCGGGTAAACGGTTCCGCCCTCCCTTCTCCATGGAAAGTGTATTTTTCTTCCAGTTGTGGTTTACCCTCGCATTGATCAACCACACTCTCCCCAGGATGGCATCATAGCCTTTCTTCTTCGAGGGAATAACCACGAAATCTAACAAGAATGGTTGCATACCAATTGTCACTTGCTGGGCCATCAACAGGCCAAGTGGCTTAATGCCGTGTTGGTCCGCTCCCACCAGGTTGAATGTGGGTGGCCATAGGGTGGGCTTCCCCAGCCGCTTCCATGTTTCTTCTGGTAGTACATTCACCCCAGATCCCCCGTCCACAATGGTGTCCTTCAGAATGGTCCCACGAATACCCATTTCTACCACAGCTGGGTGTCTACCACTGCTCAAGGCTAGTAACATCGGGTCAGTCGAAGGGCTAATGGAAACCTCCACCTATGGTGTACTCTTCAAAGCGGTGGCGAGAACCCCTACCTGTGGTGCACTCGACGATGCAGCGGCGAGAACTCGTACCTGTGGTGCACTCGACGATGCGGTGGCGGGAACCCATACCTGTGGTGCACTCGACGATGCGGTGCTTTGCACATTGGTGAGGATGGCAGTCCTCAATTGTGGCATAGAGTCTAGAAGGTCTTTTACCTTTATCGGCACCTCTATCTGCAAGATTTGCCCAATGATGTTATTTTCCGCTTCCGTACGGGATGATGTACTCGCCACCTCGTTGTCCCGTCGTTCGGTCGTCATCTCACATTCAATATTGGCCTTTGCCTCCCGTAATCTCTCCTTCTCCGTACGGAGGTCGGGATAAGTGGCTTTTTTCGTCTGGGCGCGGGTGATCGCCAGTACTTCTTTCTCACCAGTCTTCTCAGCCTTCTCAATGTTGAGGAGATTAACCCCTGCCTGCGGGCAATTTGCGTCCTCATGGTCGCCTGGCCCACACCAACGGCAGAGGTGCTAAGGGGTGGCTTCCTTCATGCAATCACGGGCGAAGTGCTCCCACTGATTACAGGCCCTACATTGGATAATTGGCCGGCCCTTGGCGTCATACTGGATACGGCTTCCGTTATTGTTATTGTTGCTATTCCTTCCGCCGCCGCGTCTGTTGTCCCGGTATCCTCCAGATGATGCCATTGTGTTAGTATGTTGGCCGGTACCCGCTGGTGCGGATGTTGTGGCCTGCTCCGTGAACAACACCTGGTTCATTTGCGTTCCTCGGGTTTTCATGTTGTATGGGCACTCCTTGGTGGAGTGTCCCATCACTTGGCAAATCTCGCAGAATGCCTTCTTTTCGCAAGTACCCTTTGTGTGCCCTTCTTCTTTGCACTCAGTGCACCATATGTCCCCTTCGTTCCGACCAGTGCTTCTCATTATTTTGAATTCCTTTCTCATTCGCTCCATGTCTTTCTGGAGCGCTTGCACCCGTTTGCCAGCCTTGTCGTCGCTGCTGCTTTCCTGTGAAGAGTCATCGTCCTCGGATGAGGATTTATTACTTTTCTTCTTCTTTGATGTTTTGTGTTCGCTCTCCAGGTCCATCACCCTATTATAAGCATCGTCATATGACGTCGGGGGTACAATTTTCATCTTCCTCCGTAGGGAGGATTTCAACCCTTCAACGAACCATCGTTTCTTCAATCCATCTGCGGGTTGGCTTTCCATTTTACCCAAGAGTTCTTTCAGCCTCCGACTGTATGCCCGTACTGTCTCCCTGGTACCTTGTTTGGTACTGTATATCTCCGTTACAATTTCATTGTCATCCCAGAGCAACCGAAACTCCCCCGTGAATTCCTTCTGTAGATTGGCCCACGTGGCCACTTTTTGCTTGTCCACATCGGAGTACCAATCTATGGCAACTCCTCGTAACGTGGCTGGGAACTGCTGTACCCAGTCATCCTGGTCTGTTACTCCGTTGGCGGACCAAATGGTTTCACATGTACGGCAGTGTCGTAAGGGGTCTTCCTTGCCCTCCCCTGTGAACTTTGGCAATTTTTGTTTACTCGCCATCCCACCGCTGGGTCTCGCTCCTCTAATTCCTTGTGTGCTTGTACCTGGCGATCCTCCGCCTCCTGCAACTGAACCTCCACTCGTGGGTCCTCCGGAAAAAGTTGCTGACACCGAACCAAACAAATTGCCTCCCGTATGGTACCCTTGTGCTCCCTCGGCACCTTCGGTCGTACCGTCACCTTCCGTTGTCTCCCTCCGGTTGTCCTCTGAAATGGACAAATTCTTTAGCAAGTCTCTGGTAGCGTCGATCAGGTTTAGACTTCGCCTTGTTTGTTCCACCAACTCTTCGCGGCTTCTTACCATACGGTGGTATTCTGGTGAACTGTAGAGTTCTCCTTCGGCACCCTCCGTGACTCCTTCTGGCAGCCCTACAACAGTGTAGACAGTGTAGTTCTCTCCGTCTATCTCTGCCTCCACAACCTCCGTGACACCTCCTGGGTTCCCTTCGGGCAACCCCTCGGCTGGTCCTCCCTCGGCAAGCTGCCTTAGCCTACGCCTTCGTTCTATCTGCTGACTGAGATTCAACGTGGTTTGTGCCACTTCCCATTCGTCACTCTATATCTTTTTATTTTTGTCCTTATTTAGTCTATTGGGCATAAGTCACTTCCATACACAGCAAACACACGCCATGTACACAAAAAAACTTTTATTATTTTTATTTTTGTTTTGCCTTTCGGCCACAATTTATATCAGCAGTGTGTCGGGATTATTACAAGGTTCAATTTCCTCCTGGCCTGGCGCCATCTCATTCCGTTTCTCGTCGGTTGTTCTCTTCGTAGCGTTGCAGGATTTGTTGTCGTCGCTCTTCCTGGGGAATCTCCTCCAGGCGGGCCTGTTGTGCCAACAATGCCTGTGCAAGCAACCGGGGGAGGTGGTTCATCAACCGGTTTATTGTCGGGCTAACCTCCAGCGCTATCCACACGGCACTTGGTGGGATTTCTGCCTCTTCCCCCTCTCGTCGGACGTAGGTCTGAATGGCTACCTGGAGCAAAATTGAAAATTCTCACGTTGCTGTGTCTTCTCCTGTGTAAAGTTTTGTTCGGGCGTCGTCGGCCTTTGGGTTTATTTCACCAACGGGTAGGCCCATTGTGTCTGTGCGCCATCCGTGTCTTCCGTTCCCGAGTACATCTAGGCAGTGGTGCCAAATGTTTGCCCTCTCGGGTAAACGGTTAAATGCAGAAAGTAAATGCACAGAACATAATGGAAATACATTAAATAACCAGTCTCTATGTTAATTCAACAGTCCATGTACATCAAGTGCTTATAACATTACATTTGACACGACTATCCTGATCCTACTTCAAAGAAAAGGTACACAATATATAATACCCGAAGGGGTACGACACAACCGTCGCGACTCCAACTACCTACCCGTCGGCTAACTAACTGACCGCCATAACTCATTATTACCGACGACAACATAAACATAATATAACAACATAACATAATGATTATTCCCGGCAACACAAATGTCAGTTCTTGACTACGGGATAACTCAACGGTTGATGACTGCGGGATAACTCAATGGTTGATGTCTTTTACTGGGAGCACAAGGGGCCTTACGTTTTGCAACAAGCTGGTCTGCTGCGATTCTCAAACTGCGAAATAAAAGCAAAAGAGAAGGGTTAAGAGACCTAAATTAACAAGGCTCGTGTGCGAGTAGACAGATCCAACATAACCAATTCCTGCTTGGCCAGGATAACTCACAACTTCACAAGAACGGTGCAATCTTCAAGGGGACTTAGAAGATTTTGAGACTGCGGGTGCATGCCTAAGCACCCAATTCTGGTGCAGCTCAAACAGACACTTGCAATTGAACTAAACACAATTTTTATGGCTCAAACTAACCGTACACAAGGATACACAATCAACATGTCCCCAATGGTATGAACCCAAATCCATCAAATACCTACACACCAAAAAGGATCTATCTAAACCTACTGAAGGAAACCATGCAAACAGAAGAAAACCAAGATAACAAACGCCATACTTCAATGTTCATATATTGATTTTGGCTGTCATTACAACAATTTCTGCAGCAGTTCTACTCTATTCCTAACTACTAAAATCTAACTAGAATCTAACAATCTAACCCTAAAAAAATCTAACCCTTTACAAGAGAAAGGCCTCCTGCCTTTTATAGATTTTACAATTTGAATCGAGGGTCAGGATTGACTGCATCCAAGGGCCCTGATCTGCCTTCTAGAAGCCTGGCAACTTTAACCCATGCCTACTCAATTCTCAATTATCCCCCCAACCATATTCTCAACTACCTACAACTGTTTGGCTTTAATCTGGTCAATCAGGTAGTTGGACATAACTGGTTTGTGTCCCTTTGTTTTGAATACATTAGGTAGGGCCCACAGGCAGTTGTTTACATTAAACAAGTTCAATTTTCAGAAACTGAATTTCTGGAGTTAAATCCAGCTGTGTATCCTTCTAAGAATGCATATTTTGTAGCATTCGAAGTGATCTTTGTCTTCGACATTGCTGGGTGGACTTCCCCATGCTTGGTTTTGATCCTCTACAACACGCTCTTCAATCTTGCTTCCTAGCGTCGCTCGTGATCGTGTCTCCAATTTGCGCTTCAGGTTGATGCTCTAGCTCTTCCTGATGTCGTCCTGTAAACAATGAATTCCACTTTGGATTAATCATTTTGAAAAATTAAATAAATTAATTTAACAGATTTAAATCTATTTACGTAATGTCGGGCTCTGTAGTTCAAACGCCTCCTCTTTATCAGTGAAATTCGGCCATTAACTTGGAATGAGTGAACTTTGTTTCCTTTCCCCCAAAATACAATTAAAGGCCAAAATTTTGTTTTGAATGCCCTTTGTCTCTTAACATGAAAGTTGGTCCGTGATGTATTTTGTGCGATTTTGCCTTTCTTCTTGCAAAACGTATAAAATTGCCAACTTTTCGTTGTGATTCGATTTTAATATTACCCTTGGCATTTTTTTATTATTTTGGCTTTGACCTGACTTTGTATTATGCGATGGTTATTTCGGTATTTTCGGCTCGTGAGAATTTTCGGCCTATTTGGATGACTCGCGATTTTCGGGGGGTTTTGTGTGATTTTTCTTTGAGTTTGCAAACTTCGGCATTTTAAGCCGATTTGGGAGCTTTTACGTTTTTCGGCCTTAGAAGCCGATTTGAGAGTTTTTTTCGACCTTAAAGGCCGAATCACGCGACTTTAGTTTTAACTTTAAAAGTCCCCTATGTCTTTGTCATGAAATTCGGCCAAATGGAGAAAAATTTGCGATTTTGTCTTCCTACTTTTTCGGCCTAGGAAGTAACTTTACGCGAATTTGGAGATTTTCGGTTGAATTGGGCTATGGCGCGACGTTAATGTCTTTGGTCACCTTCGGCTTACAAAGCCTTAGTGCGTGAATTTGGAGATTGGTCTCATATTCAGCCAAATTGACTAAAATGTGCAACTTTAGTTCATCATTTTCGGCTAAATGAAGTAGATTGTGCGTATTTAACCTTTTCAGCCTATGAGGGAGGTTTGGGCGATTTAAACTCTTCATTATTTTCGGCTTATAAGCCGATATTGCGTGATTTTGAAGCTTGCTTTTCATTTTTGGGTCAATGAGGTAGTTTTGTGGGATTTTACACTTTCCTTAGTTTTTCGGCTTTTATGGTCATTATGCGTGAACTTTGGTTTTTCTTTCTACTCTACAAATTCAGATTTTCAGCTTGGAATGGGCGACCTTAAACTTAGATGTTTTGAATGCCCGACCCATGTTACTTCGGCACTTTGAGAGATTCTGCGCGATTTGGCGCGATTTGGAATACACAACTTACCTTTTACCCTAAACGCCCTTCCCTTCTGATAAAATATCAAACTTTCAAGCTTCAACACGCGAATTTGGTTTTTGTATTGGAGAATTTCCTGATTTTAGGGCTTTAATTCCAAACGCCCTACCTGCCTAAGTTAGCAATTCAAGGTTTCACGGGATTACACAGAAAACGAATGACGCACGAAAGATCTGAACTTTCCTATGGCCCTCCCTCTCTCACTTGGGTAGACAAAAAGATGGGGGTTCCCTAAAACAAGGGCGTGTGTGCAACTTGCACAACAGTATCCACTACGATTTTTAAAGGTCACTATAAGCAACAATATGATTGATAAAAAGTTATTGATACTGCCTTAGAAATCTGCACTAAGCCAACAACTAGCAAGGATTGCAACTTCCAATAGTTTAATTTCTCTCTTTTTTTGTTTAACTCACATCCTCCTTCGCTTGATGTGTATTTATCTATACTCAGAGTTGTTGTTGGTAGGGTTCAAAAGCCTGTTCCCAAACTCCACATCACCTGTTTCAATATACCTACACATCCTCCTTGGCATACCCCAAATCTCTGGAGATGGCAAGACCACTGTAAATTGTGTGAAGCTTCAAAGTTGTGGCCTATTATGTAGTGCCTCACGTCTCCTTGCTTCCACAAACTGCATTCTCTTTCCATCAAAGGCGATAAAAAATAAACTCGACCATAGTATTATTCCATGCTCTTTCTATTTGGATGATACATATTTTAAATAAAAAAAATCTTCTATTCATTCCCATGCAATTGTTGTTCTTCCAAAGCGGCTGGCTTCATACACAACAAACTTCCACCTTCAAATTAATCTTTGATATCATTCCATGGCAACCTTATCTTCAAGCATAGAAATGCATAAATCTAGCAACCAACAAATTTAAATCAAGTTCTTACAAATTTATTATTTGTTTGCTAAACTTCTATAAATTTGTAAACTGTCAACTCTACAAACCTAGAAAGATAAATCACTTTGATTCAATCTCATACTCCACCAGCTTTCAACACGATTGTGAATCCTATCTAAATCCACCGCTAAATGTGTCAAATAGAATTTCTTCTCTGAAGCCAATTAAGCTTAGGGTTTTCATCCTAGAGATCTCAGCTAAACAAATTGTCCAAACTCACAAAAAAATGGAATCACCCAAAAGATTTTTTTTTCTCTTTGAATTTGATTTTTACATCTCCTTTTTCCAAACTTTTGAGACCCCTTTTAATTTTTAATTCACTTTTGGGCCAATATAAGTCGCTTTATAATTAAATGTTGCCAAGAAATGGTTAAACATTTCGAGAATAAGATCCTCACAATCAAGATCTAACAAAATAACACAAGATCTGAGTTTTGCAATCATTTCCAAAAAAATTTACCCTCTTAGCAAAAGACGGATTCATTGTATCACTCAAACTTCAATAACTTTCCATAATCAGTTGAAATACCTCTTTCATAATATTGTTGTCATAAGGAACCTGAGGAGCTATTATTCTCATAATTTCATCAACACAGAAAATAACTGCAAGTATCACCTCCTCATTTGGATGTCTCAAGAACTTCATCTTAACCAAAGAATTAACATATCTTTATCTCCATAGAATCAACATATCTATCTTTGAAAATCAACTCTCCATTGCATCCAAAATGCATGGTAATTGAAAAATAAAGATAAAAAGGAAAAGGGATTAGAGAGACTACACTACTCCTAAGATCAATGATGACGATGAATGTTACTTAGATAGACAAACTCCCTCAAATCAAGCCTTGCTTCACCATGATGACAACAAATACACAAGACTAATGCAATCTTCTAAGGAAATGGAAGATTTTCACACTACAAATACATCACTCAAATACCCAATGTAGGAGCAACTTGAACAAGTATCCACAATCGAACTTAGCATAATAATGAGGTTCAGGCTGACTTTGCATTGTGACTTACAATCAGCAAACCACAAAAAGTATGAACCAAGGAATTCATCACAATATTTTCATAAGCATCTACCATGATCAAAGAATTTTATCTAATTTTGAGGATGTGTAGAAGAAACACCATTATCAACCATAAATTCAATGAAAAGTATGTTTATTTACATGCCTTGGCAACAATTTCTGCCTTCTCCTCCTAGTCTACCTCTAGCTACCTAGTGTCTATTGATCTACCATTATTGATCTACTGTTATTTATTAACCATTACAAATGACAGCAAGCCTTATATAGACTTCCCTTTACAAATGAATGGCCAAGATCAAATCCAAATCAATGGCCAAGATTACATGAGAAAACCCTAATTAGGTTACTTACAACGAACTTTGCATTACATTTAATGCTTTATGAATGATAAAATTACATTTTAGGGCACATGTCCAACATTGAATTCTAACCAATCGGAATCGAGTTTAGGTAAGATAAACAATATTTGATGAAGTGACATGTGTCACTTGCTCCACTCTTGGATGCATTAGGTTCAATGTATCTGGATGTGTTGACCTTGATTGATGAATGAAGGTGAGTTGTCGCCACTTCAACTTACTCCTTGTAACTCAACAAGTAAGGTTGAGCAATATCTCTTGACACTCAACATTTCCAATTGCTCCTTGATGAATGAGATGATGGTGGGAGATATTCCCAAATTGCATCATCTTCATTTTATCTTGTTCATCCATCCTCATTGGAATTTTTTTATTCCGAGTTTCACAAAATGCTTGATCCTTGATCAATGTCTCATACTTGTAGTCCTTGAGTTCCTTCCTTCTTGCATTTCACTTGCACCTATTGTCATCTTGGAGCTGATCCTCATTCTCTATGCTGGTGAATCTTAACCACTTGATCATCTTGCTGAGTCTGTTGACTTGGTGGTCAGCACCTCCTTTGGGGTTCGCGACATGGCTTAACACATCTCGTGGATCTGGGTAAGTCTAGCGTTTGTAGCGGGTGTTGATAGCTCGATCTTTTGGCGCAACAACAAACATACCTACAATTGGTATCAAAGACTTGGGTCACGGGTTCGAATCCCGGGAGGTCTCCTTCATTTCGTTGGTGCGGAACCCTCAGTCAGTGTTGAGGGGGAGATTGTTGACTTGGTGGTCAGCACCTCCTTCAGGGTTCGCGACATGGCTTAACCGCCTCCCGTGGATCTGGGTAAGTCTGGCATTTGTAGTGGGCGTTGATAGCTCGAACTTTTGGCGCAACGGCAAACATACCTACAGAGTCTTGCATCCTATCATGAGTTGCACCTCTTCATTGACTACGCTGATATCCTTCCTTGAACCTTGACCTCCGCAAGCTGCTGAGATGCCCTTATTCACCACCATTCAATCATCATGTGCTTCTATCCTTGCAATCTGCTGTTTGCTGATGAAGTTATCTCTAGATGTTCCTCCTCTGCCTTGCTGGTTATCATCCCTATGCATTGCTTGACTCTTTCACTTGCTTCCACCACCATTCCATGCATTGGCTTTTGCATCAGACCTGATAGACAGAGAAAACACCTAATTATGATTGTGAATGGATTACAAACACATAAATTTATCCCTGCTTCCATAAAAGTGAATGTTAACTGGTATCTTAAGTCCGATTTAGCTTGTTATCAGATTGGTTATGATGGAACTCATCTCAGGTTGCCACAAATCACCTTAAAACTTGATAAAAATCACCCTCAATATCAGATAAAACACTGTTCCAGGTCTGATTTATCTTCTTTTATGTCTGGTTCTCCTTGATTTGATTCTGATTTGAATTGCTTCCTTGCTGGTATTCACTTCATCATTGCTCTGACTTCTGTTGCTATTGTTTGTATTGCCAAACAACTTGCTTTCCTTTATAGCTCGCTTCTTATCTTGATGTGAAACCCCTGGATGTTGATCAACCTGCTGGTGTAATTCACTTCAAATCAGGATGTCCTCTCAATGAATAGAGATTGAATGTCTCTCTCACAGTGCATTTATATGAGTTGCAATTATTTATCAAGGAGGTCAGCCTTATTTGTATTGATTTCCCACGTTTTGATCTTGAATTTCCCTTATTTTATGTTTCACTTTGATTCTTCACACGTTTCATTTAGGTTTAGGCTTGATTCATACGCTTGCTTTATGATTCCACACACTTCAAATTCAGCGCACACCTTATGACTTAGGTCCACCTTCATATATTTGCTCTTTCAATGTAGGTCATCTTCATTATGCTTTAATCTTGTCTACACATCTGATTTAGGACCACTGTTCCAGGTCTGATTTATCTTCTTTTATGACTGATTCTCATTGATTTGATTCTGATTTGAATTGCTTCCTTGCTGGTATTCACTTTGAGTTTTCACACGTTTCATTTAGGTCCAGGCTTGATTCATACACTTGCTTTATGATTCCACACACTTCAAATTGAGCCCACAACTTATGACTTAGGTTCACCTTCATATATTTGCTCTTTCAATGTAGGTCATCTTCATTATGCTTTAATCCTGTCTACACATCTGATTTAGGACCACCTTCATGCTTGAGTCCACACAGTTGATGCTTAAGTCCATATGCCACCTTTAGGTCTACATCACAAGTTTTGTGAGGACTTATTTTAATTCGACCAGGACCTATCTTGTATCTTGCCACACGTTTCAAGTTTAGGTGAGGACCTATTCCCTTACACGTTTCACTTCAGTCCACATTCACATGTTTTGACTTGCCTTCTACCCCAATTAGGTCCTAGAAAGGCGTGATTTCATGAGTCATGGATTTTTGCAAGCAGGGGACAAACTTGATGCTATCCACCCTCAAGTCATGGATTTAAGAGGGTCGTGGATTTTTGTGAGTCATGGACAAACTTGATAATGCCACCTCCAAATCATGGATTTAGCAAGGTCGTGGATTCTAGCAACTCATGGACAAGTTCAATCACTTCCACCTCAAGTTGCCTTTGTTCCTACTTGCTCAAGTTGATCGTCTAAGACATGCTTGCAAACTCGAAAGATTCTAAGGATTTGAAAGACTTATGGAGCGAAGGTGGCACTAAATGAATTCATCCTTAGAATCTTTCAAGTTTGCAAGCATAAGTCTTAGATGATCAACTTGAGCAAGTAATAACGAAGACAACTTGAGGTGAAAGTGATTGAGCTTGTCCATGAGTTGCTAGAATCCACGACTTGGAGGTGGCATTATCAAGTTTGTCCATGACTCACAATAATCCACAGCCCTCTTAAATCCACGACTTGAGGGTGGATAGCATCAAATTTGTCCTCCACTTGCAAAAATCAACGACTCATGAAATCCACGCCTTTCTAGGACCCGATTGGGATAAAAGGCAAGTCAAAACATGTGAATGTGGACTGAAGTGAAACGTGTAAGGGAAGAGGTCCTTGATTTCTGCTCATCCTCTAAGGATTGTGGAAGAACTGCCAAGTTCAATCCAACAGCATAACAATATCAAGAAATAGCTTATCCCCAAATGATTCCCCTCAACCTCTTTATATAGCTTTAGGAGGGAAAAATACCCAGTTTGAAACTATAAAACAATTCACTTTTTTCACCAAAAAGACCTATTAAAAGATTAATAAACTTTTTCATGTGTAAAGGCCCTTTATTTCTCCTAGGCATCCACTTTGAGGGACATAAACACCTTTTTGAAAAGGTTATTACACTTAAGTCATCAATTTAATAATAAACATTAGAAACTTAAGTGAATAATTAAAATATGTAACCCAAGCGGCAAAAAGCACTGCAACAACATTGAAATACAATTCTAACCACACATTGAAGAAACTAAGCAGTGGGATGATGATGGGAGCCAACTCGGAAACTTCTATGGGCGTACTCTCGAAAAAGTTTGGAGAACATCCCAAGAGATAGAAAACACTTTTGAAAGTCCATACTACCAACTGAGCTCATTGGCATAAATAGAAATGCTAAAATATCAAACCTACATCCTCCAAGAACTTTGGAGTCCCCATTCCCTTACCAGTCAACCAACGGGAACTCAAGACTTGAATTAAAAGCTCACATACCAATTCTGCTCAAATTGGGGACATTACATAATAATATATTGAAATATTAGTATTTACATATTAATATATGAAATAATATTATAATAATTATTAATAATATCTACAAATTCCTACTACACCAAACCAAATCTTGGATCTGATTCAAACTAGACCTGAATCTAACAGATTGGGCCACAAATCCGATAACTTAGGGTTAAACCATAGTTGGAAAATGGGCTTGGCAGTTACTCAGTTAAAAAACTCACCACTCAACAGAAACTCAAGGGAAACCTCTACAATAACTTAGCAAATCTATCAAACGTTTAAAAAACATACATATTATTGAATTTACGGAAAATATTACTGATTTTCTCACATCCATTGAACTATGGAGCATAGTGCTAATTTTCTTCATATATCAATCAAATTCAAAGTTCAATACACATCATAGACCAAAAAACAAGTTCAAATTTTCAAAACACGTGAACTTCAAGTTTCAATATCAATAAAAATTACAAATCATAAATTTCTCCTACAACTAAAGCTTCGAAAAGTTTATTGCCAATGTGTGGGTATCAACAAACTAGATGGTCTAGCTAAAGCATCCTCAACAAGAGCCAAAAGGAGCCTTACAAATAGGATCAAGTTATGTATGTGATGAACCAACCCTTAGTGACTTGCCAACCTTGCCTTCTACCTACTCGTATGCTGTCACATCTACTTGCCATTCAACTCAATCCCTTTCCAAATCAGCCATCTCATCAATAATAAGCAATGGATCTTCATACTCAACAACCTAATCCAAATATGAATCAATGTCATCGTGGTCAAGTGCATGATATATATCCTACCCCTCTTAACTTTTTTTCATGTAACTAAAGGTTGTAACACACAAAGACAAGGTCATTTGTGTGCCTTTGAGTAAACCAATCGCAATTGTCTATGTGTATGCTCTAAAGAAAACACTTGTGCTCACAACCAAAAGCACTATAGGACTGAGATAAAATGTGGATGACAAAGTTTTTACAGATTCAATGTTGTGGTGCCAAAATATTCCCACCACAAATTTTTACAAGGACAACATTTATACTTCTGTAAAGATTTTAGTAAATGCAAAAGTAAAATAAATGGTAAACTTGGAAGCCCAATCCCCACACCCTATAGCATCAAGTATCTCTAAAACTTGATCCCAATTGTCCCACCACTTTGTCCATCCGGCCCTATCAACCTTTGCATCCCCTTGCGTTCTGACATCCTTGAATCCCATTCACTAAACCCCAAACTCTGGATCTTGAAAGAACATAATGTTGGCAAACTAAATGGAAATACAACAAAGTAGCATCTCGACTCCTATTCCTCAATCCCTTTTTCCATTGCAACTTTCAAGTATGTTTTTCCCCTTGCCTTCAAGCATGCCTTTTCTCAGACCCTCACCATTCAAACAAAGGGTTTCACCTATCATCATGGCCAACCAAGGATGCCATTAATGGCCTCAGTTTAAATGTGATAAAATGTTGGAAAACTTTCAAATGCCTATTTAACATGTGTGGGCCCATGTTAGGCCTTCAACCTCTATATAAGGTGTGCACTTTCATAAATTTGCATCTTTCAGCCATTTCATTAAATCTCAACTCTAATTTGAGCACTTGTGTTCACCTAATAAATATGAAGATGAAAACACTTAGGTTCTAGAGATTAACGGACCAAACCCCATTGGTTTCTAAGAGTTAAGAGGACAAAATCCTTTTTGATTCCTAAGGGCAGCTTCACATGGAGGTTGCATCTACACTTCAAGTTTAGAGGATTCCGTTGTTATGGGCATTTCAGCATTCTAAATATATTTCAAAGATATTGTAATGGTTGTAGATGCAAATCCTTCTAATCATTTGCAGAAAAAATGTATTTGAAAGAAATATCTAGTCCCAGCCAGTGTTATGTGTAAATCTACATTATGTGTTTTGGGCATTTCATGTTCTTACTGTTTCTACGATTCTATTGCCAAATTATTTTGGTAGCTATTTCAGATCTAAGTGTTGTACATAAAAATGTAGCTAAGGACATTACAACTATTGATATCAGTCTCAACATAGGCCTAATATTCTAGTAGGGAAAATCTATTTCGATGTTGAGTAGAAGACTTGCCTTCTTGAAGTCAAAAACATCTCCAAGTGCTTGCTAAAATGGTATAGCTAAATTGAATTCACTGATTAGTAATAAAAATAGATATTTAAACTTGAAATGAGAATAGAAGCTCTCTTTTTAGATGACATTTCATCTGTGTTTGTTGAGATCCTTATTTGCTTATTTTTCGTTGGTGTATCACACAAGCATGTACAACATGAAATTGCATACTTCAGAATCATTTCACTTAAAGTTAAAACAGCTACAGGCAACTTAAGAATGGATGAAAAGAGTCAGAATTTGTTCGTCTGGATCTCATCTTAGTTTCAAATATTACAAAGATGGTTAACAGTACTTTCTGATTCCTTGCTTACTTTTTACTTCTTATTTAATCTTAGAAACTTATTTTAGTTTACTGACAAGATTTACTTTCCTTCTTCCTTTCTATTTATTATAATTATGACCATGGGTTCTTTCTTTCACCCTTCTGAAACTTTACCAATGCTCTGATGTGATTAATCCTCAAACGCATTTCACATGTCCATGTGTGGGGAGAAAAAAAACAAAAGTAATGAAAACCAGCAAAAAGCACAAACCTGAAGTACTGATTCACGTACATCTGCAAGATCTGGATTTACTTGTGTATCTTCTGAGCTCCTTCCCAATGCTGCCTTCAAAATCTTGATATTCAACAAAGTAAATGTTGAGTAAACACAAGGAAACAATACATAAATGAAAAAACACTTATACATCTGTACTAAAGTCTCAGTTCATAAAAAATTTCATATAATATTAATAAATGTGAGATGTAACAAACCTCTTTGGCTTCCTCCCCATGCTCCTTAAGCTGAAGCAGAGCATGACAAACAGCTTTCTCGGCGTGAATGAATGCAGCTACTGGTATTATTTCTGGATGAGATAACAAATAAATATAAAATATAAGGTCATTCCCTCTAAATCTCAATGACCTAGAGTAGAGAGATTTGATTCACCATGTAAACTGTGAAGGATGCCATAGCCAAATTCTAGTCCTAGCAGGAGCAATAGATAAATCAATTACTATTCAAAAGGGGGCGAAAAAAACTTACAAAAACAGCAGGAAAAAACCTAACTTACAACATCACCTCACATATCCCTTCTTGATTTGCCAATAAAATACTAAAATTAATACAACTCACAAATCATCTGCCATGGTCAGAATATGTGTTAATATAAAGTAATGTTGATGAATGATATCAAGTGACTAGGTAAGTGAGAAACTTATTTTCATTAAAGAGTGGTTCCTGGAGTAGTTTGTATTCCAGTCACAAACTTACAAAGTTAAATTACCAGAATCAATACCAATTGTACCAATAAAAAAGTATGGAATATATCACGTACTTTTCCCTCCTTTGTCTGAATATAATCTAGAGTTGTGTTTTATTCTAGAAATATGATATCAGAGTGCAAAGCAATAGGTGTATGGGTTTAGGGTTTGATCTGAGAAGCAAGAAGACTTGATATTAGCACAAATGTTTGGGATCTCTATAGGAGAATCAATTTAGAAAGAGGAAACGTAAACAAGATTAATGAGGGAACAGTCTTCATTTACTATTCCTGTATGGAGTAAGATTGCAGCAGTCACATTAAATGCTGATAGATGATAAATATTGAATACGAAAACAGACAAAATATTTTGAAACAGACAAGAACAGAAATAACAGTTCTATAAGAAAATAGATTTATCTGTTCAAGTACAAGGCAAATGGTTTAGTGTAAGACTTCTGATGAACAAAGAATTAGACAGACAGCTTTCACCTGTTTCAGAGCAGATGTTCTAAAGGACTGTACATCCATCATGAATGCTGTCAAAGAAGGAAGAATAGATGCTCAAGATGCATGATGTACAAGAGAAGCCTTGCTTATAAAGGCAAGGTGAGACCTAGGAAAGCATAGGATTAAGACGAGTGTCACAATCATATGATATGAGACACAAAGAGATAAGTATCCTATGTCTACCCTAAAAGTGACCTAAGTCAACTTAAGAACTAGGTGTGAATAGGTCCTAGAAGGAAACTAATTAGAGAATAACCCTTTTCACACCGACAGAGAAATCTGAGAGAGAACAAAGGAACCTTCTCAAGAGGTTCTGTAAATTGATGATATCCGTTAAAGATGCCCTTATCCCTTTGACCAGTTTACTCACCTATCACAATCTTTTTGAATCATGCAATCTCTTAGTCCAGGAGGATCTATCATTTTCACCATCTTGCTGTACAACTACAATGGCAGCATTCCATGGGACATGACATCTACACCACAAGCTACAATATCATCCCCACTACAGGTGATAGTGCTGCAAAGCTCTAACTCTCACACATGCTGAACAGTTTCAATAGTGTGAGCCCTATTCAACACAGTTCAAGTATTTGCCAAAGAAAGATGGCACATGGAGAGCTTGCATCAACCACAAAGCCTTGAAAAGGATTGTTGTGAAGAACCACCACAGATACAAGATTTGTTAGACCAGCTGTATGATGCAAAGTTCTTTACAAAGATAGACCTCAAGATCATCTAATACCAGAGTTACCCGGGGACGCGTCCCTGACCTGAAAACCCCTGTCCCCGTCCCAGGGACGTTTCAGGGACTTGGGGACGGCCAGGGGACGTTTCCCCCCGTCCCCAAATTGCCCTGTATTTTGAGGGGACGTCCCCGAAACGGGGGGATGCCTGCCCTAGCTCTAGGGGACGTCCGTACGTCCCGGGGACGGCTGGGGACGGCTGGGACGTCCCCAATCCGTCCCGGTGACGGCTAGATGTCCCCCATATCTAAGGCCCTTAAAAAATATGGGGGGAAACTGCATCGATAGAAGTAGGGAAAATTTAACCTTCGAGTCTATTGATATGCATATTGACAATGTGAATGAATTGAAATTCTGATTTATGAATGCATAATTGCATATTGTCTATTGAGTATTAACAATGTTGTATGTTCAGAATTTACATTCTAAAATGTTTTCAACTTTTCATAGTATCATACACGTGCTATATCCATGTTTTATTGTTTTCATATGAATATAATGTATGCATGCATGCTTTATCCATGTTTTCATATGAACATTTAGAATTTTGAAATTTTCCTATATATTTTAAATTTTTCCTATATTTTATATAGCCGTCCCCTTTGCCATCCCCCACCATCCCCAAATTTGGCAAAAAAATTTGCCGTCCCGAAAACGCGTCCCGCCGTCCCCTGCCGTCCCCGTCCCGGAAACTCGGGGTAACTTTGTCTAATACATATTGAACCCTTAAAATACTTTCATGATATCCTTCAACCATTTACCACTTCATTGTTTTGTATCTTGATGGCATATTCTTCATCAAAAATTAAAAAACATGCAAAGAAAACCTATGTCAGGTCTAGCAAGTTTCCAGCACTTTGTGGAATCAAAGTTTGTATGTGAATTCGGAGAGATGTTCTTTCACCATTTACAAGATCAATCATCTTGCATAAATCATTGACAAATATGGAGTACATATAGATCCAGCCAGTATATACATCCATTCAAGAGTGGCTTACATGAAGGCACTAATGGTCTCATAGAACTTCACAATTTCTTAGACTAGGAAATTTCTATAGAAAGTTTGTAGTTAGTTTCTCGAATATTACTTGGCAATTGAATCAAGTTACCAAGGGTAGAGGCAAAGAAATTTTTCACCACCTTAACCACACAAAGAAAGAAGAAAATAAATAAATAAAGAACTATAATCCTGAGTTCGACATACAACAAAGCATGCATTACCTAACTTTTAGCAACTATTCACTGCTTCAATCATTATTTTCTAGCCTGATGGCATGCTCACCATCAACAAAACATGTGAATAACATTTCCATCACATTCAAAAAGTTTCTAAATATATGCAGTCACAAACTATATGCATTGGACACCGTATCCATGTGTGCCCAAAAAACACTAACTTTCCAGCCATGTTGAATACCATCTGATTTTATTTTTAAAATTTTTGTGTGAACCTTCCTAAACTTAATTTAAAAAACTTCATTCATGCAGTTTTTATTTTACTTTTCTGTTTTTGTGAGTTTTTATTTTGAAGTTTAGGTTATTATTGTTTATTAGTTCTTTTTTTTATTTTAATATTTTTAATTTATATTTAAAATTTACTTAATTTTAAATTAGATTAAAATGAAATTATTGATAATTGATATATAAGTCATGGTTTGTAGATTTTTGTGTATATTGTAAATTGGTAAATTGACATAATTATTTATGTGGCAATGATGTCTCTATGTTGCTTTTAAAGTAGTGAAAACCTACTCTAATAGCTTAGAAAATTGTGTTAAATAAGTGTGTATGTGTTCTTTATGAGTGTCATATCCAGCAGTATCCATATTAGGGGTCTTAAAAAATGGCCGTATTCATATCCGATACCATACCCATATCTGTATCTGTATCCGTGTCCATGGAACTTTGCTTTCTTTTCTCTGTTTCTTGCTGTCTTTTTTCTATTTAACTTTTCTTTTTTATTTCTAGTAACAATTTGGTTAACCAAAAATTATATAAAGTGTGCCATGAAGAAAGATATGAAACAAACCATGTATTGTTCCCATTTTTATCTCTACAGTAAGCGGTGTTGTTTATTTTACCAATATTCCTGTCCACCATTTCTATAAACATTCCCCAAATCCGCTAGATTTCCCCTGTTTCTTCATCCCTCCCCACGACCACTTTCTGTTCAAAGAATTTTTTTCTAAACCCTGTTTGCATTGATTTTACTTCCTACCAATACCCAATGTTCAAACTCTGTTTATTCATCAGTACCTCCCGAAATTTGTTGAGAACCAAACCCTTCCATTTTTCTTCCAGACCTCCATCATTAAATCAATTCAAAGCAGTTGTTTTGGCCAGTTTTACATGGTTTTACATCCTACCTATATCTCTGAGATTCAAATTTTATTTTTATGTCAGTTACTGTAAGTTCAGATTTGATCTTTATGGTAGCCAGCTGACAAAATCTAGATCATGTATATTATCTGTATTTAATATGCTTTTTGAAATTATAATCCCGAAAGACATGGCAATTCATTTGTTTTAAAAGTGCAGGGAGCATATACCATTCTTAGACTTTGCCAAAAGCTCCAGGTTGTCCCATACACTTGGAGATATAATATCGATATCATCAGCTTCAGAGTAGAGACAGGCACGAGCAAGAACTGATAACCCGAGAACTGTAAGTGGTCCATCTTGCATTGAATAAGATGGCATACATAGACCTGGTAGTATAGTATCAACAGAACTAAAAAATGAACGCAATTGATAGCGTTCAGAAAATGGAATGAATCTTTCTAACAACTCCATGGCTTCCTTTCTTAAGGTCATAGATGGCTCACATGCTGCTAGAGATGCTATTCTGTCCCAGGTATTTGCAACCAGTGCTGAAACAACTCCACGTTGGCTCACTCTCTTCACAGTCATAACCATATTCATATGTGTACTTGAGCTTCCTGATATAGATGAAGATGTAAGCTTCCCAAGTTCTTCATGTTCAACAATCCTACCTAGATGCTGAAGAGCTATATATCTTTGCTCTGGTTCAGAATGCTCAAGCATTGTGCAAAATAAATCAACTAAAGACGATGTAGAACTTGAAAAATCCAGACAATCTCTTTGAAACAATTTTGACAACCACTTTCCAGTCTGCAACCTCCATGTAACTTTGGGTGCATGACAGCATACAAACAGAAGTGCTGAACATATAGGACCCAATACACCATCCAAAGAAAAAGAACTTGGCAAAGACAAAAGATATTCAAGAAGCACAGCTGCTACTTGCCAACAATGATTCTGCTGCAAAGTCAAAACAGCTTGACCTAGACCTTGAAGAGAGTTTTGCCATACAAACAGATTTTGCTCACTTTCAGATACAAATTGGGAGGATTCATTTTTCTCAATAGATTTGTTTGAATGAATTGATTGGTAATTTGACAATAAGAATCCAGAGTATAATAAACAAGCTGCTCCTGTCTGTGACAGTTTGCGTGTCATTTGCGAGTGAAATTTCCAGCAAATTTCAATTGTAGGGCTTAACATAAAAATCAGAGCCTCTAAGCTTTTTGTGAAATCTTCAACATCTGAAATACATGAAAAGTGTTGCAAAGCATTACTACCAGCTCGCTTTGTTCCATGTTCAATGATATCGCCATCACCTGTATTTGTCTGATCTTTCACTTGAAACGAGTCTGCCACCATAGATCTTTCTTCTTGTTGTTGAACTCCATAAAGGTCTAGGGTTTTCCTTCCCCTGTCACAAAGTTCTAATACTGACAGTTCCTTGCAAATGAAATCAATTGAATCCTTTTTAGAACAAGGATGTTCATTCATCAAGGAAGCACCGAGGTCTCTTAAAGTTTCTTGTACCAGAGAATTGCAACCTTCTAGAACCTTTCGAAATGCACACAGGTAATTATAGTAAGTAGTTGTTGCTTGGAATCCAGTAAATTTTGCCCACTGTAACAATGACTGCATAAGTTGCCTCCTTCTGGAAATAGATAGATCAGAAAGAAGAGATCCAGCAAGAAAAATCAACAATGCACCTTGTGAAGTGTTAACCATTGTGCCTTTCTTCTGTTCAGGACCAGATTCAAGCTGATTTATAAGAGCATCAAAGCACAAAGACTCAAAATTCATGCTTGAGGGATCATCCTCTACAAATTTCTCTGAAGCAGATGCTGTTGCAACAGTATAAGAGATCAGAGGCTTTAACGCACTTAGTACTGAATCCAATAAAGGCACATCACAATAGGAACTGCTACACAAGGACAGCAAGACCTGAATAACCCTTGGTATCTCAGGGATAATAGCTTCCATGTGTTCCAAAACAATTACTTCCAATATGTGCAGTAAAATGCACTTGACATTAGAAACCACCACACCTTTCAAAATGTCATCACTGGCATCAACATGTGCATATTGATCTCTATCTAAATCTAAGAAAGGATTGGAGCACAACTCTGAAAACCAGCTTAATATATCTGGAATAGAACAAGGTGGCATTGCCTTTACTTGCAAACAAACAGCTTCTAGCATAATCTCAGCATATGTAAAGAAATGCTTTCTCAGTTCTGGGAAGACTACATCCATTTCAGGATAAAATGCATGGACAACACCATCACTATCTAATGAATCTAAAGGACTATTTATGGTAACAGGTTTCTCAAGTCTCCCAACATTGAATTCCAGAAAGCAGGCATCTTGCAATCCTTCATTTTCTTTCCCTTTAAATGAACTTTTTACAGATATCAGTTCATCTGAAAAGATAGACAGCAAGCCAGTCAGTTGTCGCATGTCTTGGGTGAGAAGCAAACCTCTTTTCTTGTGTTCGGTTGCATAACGGGCTAGTCCCATCCATCCTATATATCTAACCAAAGGCAGTGGTGAGGATGAAAATTTTGATATTCTATCCATCCATGATGAAACTGGAATCAAATCCCTGTACCAACAGCCTCTTCTGATATGCATGTAGCCGTCCTCCATTATGCCATTGCCACTAGCCACAAACACTATTCTTTGAAGAAGAGCCCACTGCCGCCTGACTCGATGTATTTTTGCAGGTTCTACAGGAGGACTGGTTTCCTTTTGTTCCTGATGAAGAGAAAATAGCAATCTATTCAATCTCTCAGCAGACTGCAAAATTACATCAACAACATTCTCTGAATGACAAGATACATGTGTTGCTGAATACAGGAAAAACAGAAGACCATGCAAAAGAACTTCATACATGTTATGCTGCTCCCTTTGTAATTGCCTAACTAAAAATCCACAGAGTAGAGACTGATGCTGGCGCACTAGTGTAACAGCATCAGCAGACTGTACATCATCAGGGAAAATTTTAATACCATATGGCCTTTCTTCAAAGTCATAATCTATTGATTTATCCTCAAATGACCTTTCGTTCAAAGTTGCATTATGAATTCTGCTGTCCCATTGTGCAGCTTGAAGAAGAATGTCAATTACAGTCTTGTCTCTCATTCCCTCCAGTTGAGCAATTATTTTCGCTCCTGATTTTCCAACACCCACGGAAGGCTCATCCACAATGATCTCATTAACATGTAATGATGTAGAGTCTTTATTAGCAAAAATTATGTTTGTGAGCTGTTCATTTTCACTGGAACCCATCATAAAATATGGGTTCAGATGACACTCTGCTGCTAAAAGTAATGCATCAATTGCAGCATCATGACTTTCCAAGTTTATTTCAGATTGTGCATGCAATTCCTCTGCAAAACGTCTGAACTCTGAGGCCCTTAACTCACGGTCCTGATGATTCACTAGTTGTAAATACTCTCTTTGCAAATCAAAGTATTCATTTGCACAACCAATATCCAGAGTTAACTTTTTCTTTGATATATTGTCTTTTTCCTTGAATAGTTTTCCATCAACATTCAAATTTGCTTGACCAAAGCCCTGAGTTTCAGAAAAATTTCCCTCAAAAGGGGTAGAGAACTTCCTAAGTGATATGTTTTTCAACTCGGCAGGAGCAAAAAGAAGACTGCCATCTTCAGTTGCATCATTCCTTGAATTTCCATCTACCATGTCAGATTTTCCATCCACATCTTCCTCTATACTACTGATTTTACCTATTGTCGTTGATGGGTGAGCAGAAGAAACAGGTGAAAATGTAGATGCCTCATGCTCTGCACCTTTAGTCATTGAACTTTTACACAGATTGATTCCAGGTGGCAATGGCACATGAGGAGCCAAAATGGAGAGAAGCACACTACATCACATTTACAAAAGTAAGTGGTATGTACATGTACAGAGAAATGCTATCAAAATTTAGACAAATCATAAATAACGACAGTAAAACCAACCAATGACTCACAATCTGTATCTGAATTCTATGTACTACTGGAATGTTGAATAAAGCAGCAAATGCACCATGCATAATGGCTATATTAAACAAATACAAGGTGAGCAAGGAATATATTACTAAACAGCAGTCTAATGCACAAGAATTCTAGTGATATTTGGGGAAAGGGAAAACTGACAACTCTTTGTAAATTTACACATTAAATTATTTATGTGAAGGCTATGAGAGTTTTGTCATTGACACAAGTTAGTCACTAGACACAAGGAAACCCATATCTGAACCCTAAACACTACCATCCAACCAGGCAACAAGAGGAAAGAATGACTTTGTGCTAGTTTTTTGGTGCCACAAAAGAACATCATTATAGAAAGTAGGTAATCCAAGTAGGAAGAGGCAAGTGAGCTTTTAGACAGTTTCTGTGACAACACTCAAGGGAAGAAGCATCTTATACCTATATGATGTTATAGCCTGTTTTATAAACCTTATTAAGTGCTTCAATCTCTTCTAATTGCTGTCATATTTCATTATTAATGGTTGCATAAAGTTGACTCTCACACATGTTTCATCCCACAATGATGATTACAAAATGGTTTCTCATTTGATATTTCAAAGCTTTGGATGAAATACCTTGGTTCCACAACCCCTCGTCTCCATTCATTCTCAAGAGCTGGTAGGACTGCAGGTCTTTGTACTGCAGTACAAAGAAGGTCCAGCGCTATGGCACAAATCTTTTCCTGCTTCTCCAAGAAGACAGTAGAGACATCTCCGAAAGCAATAGTATTCTTTATTGTCGTGATTGCTGGTACTAAAAAGGGCTCTAACATTTCAATAAGAAAAAGTATACTGTGCTTTGCATCCTGCCAAATCAAATGAGAAAAGAAACTGCATTTACATTCATATTATGGATCCAAATGTATATTAATAGACTGAGTTTTGCCTGCCTTTGTCAAAACAGCACGTGAGATAATAGAATGGCCAGCAAACAATCATAAATCTTTAGAAGATAGCTCAGATAAACCTTAAACTTTGGAAGAAGGTCATCCATATGCCCAGACAAGGCTAGCATTATGTAAATCAAAGCTGCACGAGCATGTGCAATAGCGTGTTGAGCATTCTGCAAAATTGTAAAGAGACAGCCTGTTAAGGTTTTTATCAAAAAAAAAACTGTGGAAAAATAAAGTGAAAAAATTATGTAGAGGATGCAGACAATAAACACATTTTCTTGTTCCCCTAGTCATTTTCAGGTCCAACAGTAGAAGCATCCATTTTTAAAGCACTTTTCTTACTACAAAAGTAAAACGATGCCCTTTTCTTCAAAAATGGGCAAGCGTTTGCTTTCTGACTTGACTTGATTTTGTCTACATGAGAATATAGAATAAAGAAGTGGAAATCGCTACATGTTTAGCTAAGCCAAGGGAAATCTTAGCTCAGATTCTTGAATTGGTTAAATGGATCCAACAAGTCATCTTCAACCAAAACAACTCAAGCCACTCCATTGTATAACTAGAATAAGTATCTACCAGTAAACAAAAACCAAATAGCTATACATATCCTACTAGCAAAAGGGCGAAGAAAATATTGCTAATATGGCAAGTACGTAAGAGTAGCAAAAAGGCCTGATAACTAGATCAAAGAAGCTCATAATGATAAAACTTCTTCCTCATCATCTTCCAGAATAAAGGTTTCCAGGTCATTGCCATGATTGCTAACATTTGAATTGACAGCACCATTTCTTCGAAGTCCCAAGAAATTGTGTCTGTAGAATTTATACAGTAATACCAGATTCTTGACTTCACATTTGTTTGTTATTTAGCTGACTTTTTAAATACAAACCAATAGTAGTTCTTAATCCAGTGCCTGAGTTTTATCCTTAGAAAGAAAATTAATAGGGTTGGCATACAGTTGAAAGGATAAACATCCCAATCTGAATTTTACATTCAAGAAAATATAAAGGTAAATGTGGCTTTCAGTACATTGTCATGTGAGACACAAATCCACTGTACCAGACCCCCTTATGCAAGCATTCCACAAGGGTATTGTTTTACAAGGCCTACAGCCCTAAATTTTCCAGATTCAAACCTAAGCAATACATCAGGTCAACTCATAATAACCTTTGAAAACAAAGAAAAAGTAAAATGATAAAGGGCCTTTGATGTGGTTTATTCAACCAAATAGATGAACCAAAAAAACAATTCTACGGAGGAATTAATAAATATTTTTCTGAAAAAGAGTCTCTTTTAATCTTTGCATTTCGGTACAATGCTAGCATTACCACGGGGGGCAAGGTGTATATGGATGTTAGCACCCACAAACACATCATAACATGAATGTATAATATTACTTTAAAAATTAAAATATTATT
The DNA here is from genome assembly GCF_030272615.1 of Cryptomeria japonica. Taxonomy (NCBI): domain Eukaryota; kingdom Viridiplantae; phylum Streptophyta; class Pinopsida; order Cupressales; family Cupressaceae; genus Cryptomeria; species Cryptomeria japonica. The sequence continues at coordinate 542,215,455 of NC_081406.1, read as the reverse complement.
CTATCCTCTTAGACTTTTTTACCACAAGTTTTTAGATGTTTCATTCCAGTCTCCCTCAATAGCAGCTAGCAGGGCCATTTTCTAAAGTACTTGCCTATTTCAGTTTCCTAGTGTATGCCTTTCTTTTTCTCTCTATCATTGACAATTAGTCAGCATTGATAGAAGAGCTCTCATAGGAATATCTTGATTCCTTCTAGGATTGTCCAGCAAGGTCCCCCTAGCCCAAGACATCCTCCTTCGGCATTTTCAGATTATGTATTGGTCTAGTTGTGGTGGATGGCATAGTATCAAAACTCATAAAATTTGAGAAGCTGAAAGGTTTGCTAAAGATCAGAATGTTAAAATAGTAAAGAGGTTTGAAGCTATTTAACACTAAAAAATATGCATAATCACAAATATAGACTAATGTGTGACAAAAATAAATGTTTCGGGGCACATTCATATATTTTAAATTTGGATACATCACACTACCATACAGTATTTAAAAGGTAGCACGCACTGTCATGTTTCTATAGTCTAGGCCCCAGGGCCACTAGGCTCTAAAAGGACAATTTAGACCATCTTCAAAATAAAAAACATTCTACATGATCATTAGTCCAATTATTGCCAACACCCTGACCCAAAGCATACACACTACCACTAAAATATTTACTATGTCCATCATGGATTTCAAAAGCACTAATGATGTGAAATAGAGTTTATGTGACAAAATTGAGGTTTGATATCACAGTCAATTTGTTGAGATTGGAAGACTTTAGCCTCAGAAACTTCAGGTTTTAGTGGAAATCCTTAAGTTTCAGTCAAATCTTCTACCATGTTGGTGGATACCAATGCAGATGGTTACTCTTCTACCATGTGCATTGTAAAAAAATTGTTCTCCAAGCCTTTCAGCCCCAACTACTCATTGCCGTGCTTACATGGCAATTTTATATTGAATAATGTGGCTAGAGTTACCAACTTTGAGTTTACCTCCATTTTTGTTTTTATTGTTTTCTTCTAAAATTCTAGTGGACATAATATAGGGTATCAACAATGCTTTTGCACAAACTACTTAAAATCCAATGTGCAGATAAACCATATTGAACTCTCCAAAAAATATGTGTTACTTCTAACTCTTGTCGAACCATTGGCATGTCATCAATGTTTGTTGATATATTTGGATATTTTCAACACAATGATCTAGCTAAACGATTTGTTGCCAAGAAGACCTGAGTCCCAATCCAGCTCAAACCGGACTCACCATTCTAGTACGGTCCGTTGTGGGTTCGTACAATGTCCCACCAAACGACTGTGGGTTTGGTCCTATTGAACCCAAGCGGACCCAAGACGAATTTGCGCCACGAAAGTCATCGTCAAATGAACTTGGGCATTATTTGCATTTTTTTTTAAAGTCTTTTCTTTTTGCAAAAAATGGAAAACAACCCCCCAACCCTAAATTCGCCTATTCAAATCAACAAAAAGGCAAAGCCTACTTCATTTATGCTATTGTGAATGAAAAAGAAAACCATTTTACTCCATTGTTGAACTAATATTTTTACTTGCCATTGCACAAAGAGAGTTGAAGATTGATCGTTGAATGTTCCAAGCTAGTGTTGTGCTTCTCCTACACATTTGCAATTGTTGATTTGTTCTCAAAGAGTTTACAAAGGAAGATTTCTTCAAAAGAGGTAGGTTTTTTGTTGTTTTTTGTTTTTTGTTTTTTATTTTTTCCTCCATCTTTTTTACAAATGAACACTAGTTTTGTTTTGAAGTTTTCTTTGTTTTGGTTTGTGCCTATCCATGTTGTTTATAGAACGTGTTGTGCTAGATTGCCACCATAGGGTCCAATTAGGGCTGATTAGCATGTTAGGTGGTTCCTATCCATGTTGTTTACAGAACGTGTTGTGTTACTTGTGAGGGTTCATGAGGCACCACATAACATGCTATTCAGCCCTAATTGGACCCTATGGAGGCAATCTAGCACTACAAACACAGAAAACATTAAGAAAATGATCCTAGATGACATTTGATGGGATTGTGTTGAGTATCTCCTCGATTTCATTGAGCCTAAATTGAGCATGATCCGTTATACTGATGTGAACAGGCCTTGTTTGGGTGAGGTATATGATGGCATCAACTCAATGATTGAGAAGATGAAAGTCATCATAAATGCAAGAGAGCAAGATCCCAAAGAAAAATTCTTCAATGAACTACACCAAATCGTGGTAGAGAGATGGAACAAAATGACCACTTCATTGCATCTTATTGCCTTTGCATTGAGTCCCAAATATTATAGTTATCCACTCCTAACTAGTGGCAATGGCACAAGGGTTGCTCCTTACTAGTTAATTTTAAGTTGCTCAAGGGTACAAGGCAGCACTTCCTAAACTCTTTGGTAATCGTGAGATACAGGATGCAATGAGGGCTGAGTTCATGATTTTTGCAAGCACAAATGATTGTGGTCTTGATGCTCTTCATGATAAGTATATGGCTGATGCTCATTGTTGGTGGTACTTCCTGGAGAATCATACCCACAACTACAACCACTTGCCATCAAAATTTTATCACAAGTATTATAAAAAAATCTTCTACCTTTAAAGTTTTATTTATATTTAATTGTATTTACAACTCTTTAACTCTCTAATTTTGTCTTGATAGGTTGCTAATTCATCTTCATCTGAGAGGAATTGGTGCACATACTCCTTCATCAAATCATTAAAGCCCAATAGACTACACTCCAAAAAGGCAGAGGGCTTGGTGTTTGTGCATTCTAACTTGTGGCTCCTTACACACAAAGAAAATGACTACAAAGAAGGGGAGACAAAGTGGGATATCCGGCCAGACCATACTAATTTGGATGCTTCAATTTCCCACCGTGCTGCACTTGGAGTTGATGATGACAATGAGCCACCTAGTAAGCATTAGAGTGCTTGTGCTAGTGCTAGTGCCAATGCCAATGCCAGTGCCATTGTTTGTGGTTCTTCTAATTTACCATAGCATATGGAGGAGGTTGATGATATTTTTGACAACCCATATGATATTTGATCGACAAAGGCTGATTGTTGACACTTGACATTATTATTGAACTAATATTTAACATATATCATGACAATCGAGTTTTGACTATTAATATGGTTGCGTATTTTGCTATGTTATTTGAATATTAGTATAGCTGTGTATTTTGAACTCGATTACTGCTACAAATATGTATATATTTTTTATTTTTATATGTTTTTGTATGGACGAACCCAACCCCCACAAAAATATGGCCAAACATGCAAACCAAACCCTAGAGCCTGAACCTGAGCCCGAACTAGAACCGACAAGCTAGAAAATGATCTATGATAGTGGGACTCCTATAGTTCTTAACCTTGGGCACTCCAAAGTTTTGTGTTTTAGTGAACACTATATCGACTACCATTTTCCCATTGTATATGTTTGCCATTTAAACATTGATCCAAGAGGATCTACCAAACAAGTTTCATGCAGTAACACCAAGACTATCCTCATTGCTTGCAGTACATATAGTAACACTTATCACCTCCTAGACTAAGTTGTCGGTCCCGGTTCAGATTTGGATTCTGGTTTGAGATTTGGGTTCACAAGTTCGTTCAATTGTTTTTGGGGGTGGGTTTGAATTTGCTTTGGGCTATCCATACAAAAACATATAAAATTAAAAAATAAAAAATATATACATATATGCAGCAGCAAATAAATTCATAATACACCACTGTCAAGTGTCAACTATGCTAATAGACTAATAGTAAAGTAACATAGCAAAATACACCACCATATCAATGTTTCAGTTCAAAAATAATAATGTCAACATGCCATCACTGATCAAATGCACAAATGAGATATGTTTTACCTTTTTGGCCCTTTTAGTGGTCTATTTTAGGGTTGGAGGGTCAAGTTGACCAAAATAGGCAATAAAAAAAAAAAATTAAAATTAAAAAAGCGTGTTTAGCGCCCAAATTTGGCCCGGATTCTACTGCTGAATTTGAAATTCGCTGCAAATTTCCCAAAATTTTCCCTAGGTCCTTCTCAGGGAACCCACAGGGCAAATTCAGGACCCTGGAAGAATTTGCAGCGAATTTGTAGAGGACAAAAATTTTTGCAGAACCGAATATTTTGGAAGAAACAGGCAACTTAGCTCCTAGATGCTCATGGTAACACAAGGACCCTTAGTCTATCTCCAGAAACTACCATGCATACTCTAGCAAGTGTTGTACATGCTCAACAACTGCTGCAAACATTTTTGCATTAGTAATACCTTCACCAAACCTTCCACAGTTTCTAGCAGAGCTTCAAGAGGATCCAAAACACCTCCAAGCAAAATCATCACACTACAAGCATTGACTAGTACAGTTAACACAATTAGCATGTAGCACTCACAAGGCTTGCACCATGCCGAGTCGTTGGCCAACACCTTGGGAAACTAGTAGCAAACAGTTCAACACCACACAATCGTCAAAGGATAAGGAGTCATACATGGAAGCGGTTCCACTTCCATACCATAGGAACAACTCAATTTCCCTAGCAACTCTAGGCCTTCACAGTTTGTAATCTATATACAATGTACACATGTAAAATTAACAAATGAACATAAATTATGCTAACATAGAAGTAAGATGGGGCATAGAAGATAGCAGTCATACATCTCTGTCAAGAGTATGTCGTGTACAAGATGAACAAATAAATAACAACACAATTTATTGGTGCAAGTCTTTCTCTTCAACATGAATATGCACACATAGAAGCAAGACAGGAGATAGAAGATAGCAATCATTCATCTTTCTCAAGAATATACCATGTACATGATGAACAGATTAAATAATAATATATTCACTATTTCATCTCCCTCCCTCCATCCCTAGTCCACCCCACTTGTTTTCCTCCTCTTCCCTCTCTCTCTCACTCTCATCACTGATGTTATAAAGCTTCTGCATAACACCCATAACTTCATCTAGATCCTCACTAGAGAGTTGTACACTGGGCTTCACACTAGGGCCCAGATTAAGCATTCGATAAGATATCATATGCAGAGCAATTCCATTATCTAGTATTAGAGTAGGCCAACAAAGATTCAAGATGGAGGAAAACAAAGTGCTTTGAGCGTTCCTCTAGTAGTGCAAGCTTCAAGTAGCACCAGCTATTTAAACATGAGGCATAGGGAAGCCAAAATCAAACCCCAAATTGGATTCTTGCAAGCGGCATGACTACAAGAATGCACAAGAAGAGATTCATTGAAATAAACATGGACATGGCAGTTTTTGATGCAGGTATTCGTGCATTCTGAGGCATTTATTCCTCCATCATGTAGCATTCATTTTGGATGTGAGCATTGCAGAAATATATGGTGATCAGTAGCATTGTATAAATTTCATTGACTTTTCCTAGCAAGATTATACAGGAGATTGGATTGAACTATTTTTCCTGCAACACCACCACCTGCAGAGATATATGTTCAAAGTGAGTAACTGAAAGTGCATAGCAGATATAAGTGTTCACATAAAGAGTATAAGACAAAAAAATCAAAAAACACTAAAGGAGTGTATGTGTGAGGATTTTATATTAAATCTTAAAATGTGCATGATTTTTTTTTAGGTTAAAAAGCAAATGAATGAATATAAATCCATAAATGGTGGAATTTTGTTTGATATCAAATAAGTTATTTTGCAAACCCATATTCTAAGCTAGAATTCTACATTTGTTCTCTGAGAAGTTCTAAGAATGAAGGAGGAAAACCATCTAAGCCAAGGACCTTATAAGCTCTAAAGGAGAAGACATCAGCACATGCTTCTTCCTTAGTGATATCTTTAACCATTTCATCATTATCCCTCACTTTAACACATTCGGAATCACATCAAAAATTTCATGCTAACAACATATATCCTCAAAATTATTTTGAAGGGTCTCTTGAAATAAGGAAACAACAGCATCACCACTCTCCTCATCTATATTTAAAGTGCTATTGTCCGAGATAACCAGACATCTGATGGTATTTCCCTTCAATGCTTAAGGGTGGGTTAATGAAAGAACTTAGCGTTCTTGTCTCCTCCTATAAACCATTGAATTTGTGACTTTTTCTTCCAGAAGATTTCTTCTACTATCATGGGTCTATGCCATTCCTCTCCGATTTCAATATCAAATTCTTGGATAATGGCGACCCACTTTCCTCTTCTTTCTCCTAGTTCATTCTGCATGAGAAGAGTCTTGACTGCTGCATCTGGTACTATTGCATAAATTTTGGCCCTTAGTAGGTAATGTCTAAATTTCTTAACAGCCTTTACCAGTGCGTATACTTGTTTTTCGATGTTGGGATATCGGAGTTCTGCATCTTTCAGCGGGGTGCTCATGAATGCAATTGGATTTTCATCTCTTTCTTCACTTCTCTGGGTCAGAATAGCGGCACAAGTGTAGTCAGAAGCGAAGGAATATAAATAAAAGGGCTTGAGATAATCTGGACTGATCAATACTGGTGCTTCTGTGATGGCCATCTTTATCTCCTCGAATGCCCTTTTGGCTTGTGGAGACCATTCAATCTTTGCGTCTTTCTTCAACATCTCGTTCAGGGGTCTGACTATCTCAGCAAATCCGGTGATGAATTTTCTGACGAAGTTGATCTTGCCGAAAAATGATTTGAGTTCTTTCTTGCTAGCCGGCAAATTGATAGTGGATATGGCTTTTACCCTTTCAGGATCAATGGAGATTCCTCTTTCTGAAATGACATGTCCTAAAAGTTTTCCTTTTGTTACTCCAAATATACACTTCTTTGGATTGAGAGAGACACCATATCTTCTGCACCTTTGGAAGACTCTTCTTAAGTCATCCACATGATCTTCTCTTTGTCTGGAGAAAACTGTGATATCATCCATATATATAATAATGCATTTTCCAATTAAGTCCCTGAAAGCGATATCCATAGCTCTCTGAAATGTGGCCCCGACATTGATGAGTCCAAAAGGCATTCTCTTGTACGCAAATGTTCCCCACTTGGTGGTAAAAGCAGTCTTTAGTCGATCTTCGGGCTCGACCAGAACTTGGTTATATCCTGAATATCCATCTAGAAAGGACATCATCTGCGACCCGTTGACAATCTGTAACACCTCATCTAGCGATGGTAGAGGATAATTATCCTTTTCTGATGCTCGGTTGAGATTTCTGAAATCAACACACAATCTGATCTCTCCATTTTTCTTTCTGACAGGTACCAGGTTGGCAACCCACGTCGAGTGTCTTACTGGGAAGATGATCTTGGCTGAGAGCAGCTTCTTGACTTCTTGGTATATCAATGGTTCCAATAAAGGATTAACCGGCCTTTGTCTCTGCCTGAATGGCTTGCTTCCTGGCTTCAACGGGATTGTGTGGGTGATAATTGCAGTGTCGTAGGTTTTGAGATCTTCATAACTCCATGCAATAACATCCGGGAAATCTCTCATGTTTTTCAGGATTCCATTCCTTTCAGTTGGTGTGCAGGACTTTCCAATAAATACATTCTTAGCTTGTATATTATCACCTAGATTAATTGTGTCGCACATGTTTCCTTCCATGCTGTGGTTCTTCTTTTCTTTCAATTTGTCAGGATCAAAAATTCTCTCCAATTCTACCATTCCTCTTGGAATAGTGTTTGTCTTTAAGTTCAAGACACCTTCGGCATCAAATTCGGCTTCTCCCACTTCTTCTTCATCAATGATCTGGGTTAGGAAGACATCTGTGTTGGTTAAGAAATCCAATATGTGCTTGTTGTCCTCAAAAACTTGAAAATTTGTGATGTTATCCGGGACCGAAGGGACTGATGTCAACTCAACCGTGAATTTCTTCAATCCTTCCATTGCTAATGGTATCAAAGAACTGGCGGCTTGTGCGAGGGAATTAGCCACTTGATTCTGATGTCTGTATATAGAATTGATATTGAAGGCTTCAAAACTTTCAATGAGATCCCAGACTCGATTTCTGTATCTGGTCAATCTTTTATCATGGCACACATACTGCTTCCTGATTTGCCTTATAGCAATTTCTGAATCTCCATATACTTGTAGTATTTTTGCCTTCTTTTTGATAGCCATCAGTAACCCATGAATCAAAGATTCATATTCAGCCACATTGTTGGTGCAAGGAAATTGTAATCTGTGAGCGGCGAGGTAGGTTTCTCCTGTCGGGCTAATTAATTCATAACCTGCTCCAGATCCTTGTTTAGATTTAGACCCATCAAATCTTAATGTCCATATCGCATTTTCTCGATTTCCCGTCTCCTGGTCTTCCTGACTTTCGGATGATGTGTCTGATAAAGTTTCATCTCTTGAGGAGCTTTCCGCTTCCGAATCTTGAATCTCTTCAATGATCAGTGTCTGCGGGGCTCTTTTGTATACTTGTTCTAATGCAGTCTGACATAAAGCACAAGATAGTTCTGAATGGACGGCATTGTGTATTCTACACCAATTTGGAAGAAGCAGATCTCGGACGGATGTTAAGCTACCAAGTTGCACACTTTGCTGTATGTTTCTATGTACGAATCTCCTGAAATTTTCGAACATACCATCATCTTCTTGGTCGGACCCTTGATCACTCTCGATGACCATTTCTGTAGATTCCATTGCTTCTTGTTGAGCATCTTCATCTTGTACCTTTTGTATCATCAAGATTTCTTCTACTTTAGGCTTGTATGTCCCCAAGTCGGATTCTAAAAACAGAACTTCGTTGTCTTCCCCATATTCAGTTATCATAAGTCTCAATCTCGGAGTGCTGTCAATCTTGATTTGATTCGGGACTCCTCTCCATGGTAGCCACATGTGTGCAAAGTCAGTCGACACATACCCATTCAATTTTCGTGACCAATCTCTACTCAGGAGCATCCCATATGAATCAGGAATATCCACCACTGATATATCTATGAAATTTTGAACTCTCGGGTCTGCGGCCAATTGCATGTGAATGTTGTTCAATTCGCCCATAACTGGAACTTCTGTCTTGTCTAGCTGGGTGACCTTTCTTTTGGTAAATGCAGGAGTTATTCCTAGTCTTTGACAGACGGCCAGGGGCATCACGTTACTGGAAGCTCCTGAATCATAGAGGCAATTGTGCAATAATTTTCCAAAAATTCTGACTGATAACAGGAACGGGGCCGGTTCGTCTTTTCCTTGAGAAGGGGCTGAAGAATCCCCCCTGTGTTCTTGATGTTTTACTTCATTGACTTTTGGATAATCGTCTTTTGCTAGACTCTCCTCTTTTGAGTGATCGGTTTTGTTTGAAGATTTTGCTTTCTTGACCACATCTTTCTTAATTGCAACTTCCTTTTCTGGAAGAACCTGGCTAGTGGCGAGGCCTTCTTTGATGGTAGGCTGAGTCTTCTTAGTTTCGCCTCTTTTGAGTAATACCTTTCCTTCCAACATATCTTCCTTTTTAACTGGGAAGGTTATGGTCTGGACCATGCATTCATTTTGTTCGGATTGTCCTTGGTCATAGGCTTCTTCTTGGGTCATATTGATGGTAGCTTGGGTCTTGTTGGTTGAGTCCTGAACATTTGACCTGACTGTACTAGACTCACTTAGGCTATTGATCACTGCATCTTTGATTTCTGAAACCTTGAGCAACTCGTAGAGTGGTAGACTTACTTTGACTTTCTTGAGTTCATCTAACACCAATACTGCCAATCTTTTCATTTCATTGCCTACAGGGGGTGCAATATTCCTCTGTCTGTACTCTTGTGTGTTTTGTGGATATTCTGGATTATTGCTGGCTTGGGGATCCGGCGGAGTAGAGAAATTGTTCGGAGGAATTGATGTAGTCAAGGGTTCTTGAGTCCTTTGATTTCTGTGATAAACCCTTTGGTTCACACCTCCTGATGATTGGTGAAATACCTCTTTTATCCCTTCGACCAAGACACTGTTGTTCAATGGTGGAAAATAATACTCTGAATCTTCTATAGGTCCATTCGCAGATGTAGGTGGGAACTGGGATCCTGGAGGTACCTTTGGTCCATTAGCAGATTCTGGTGGAAATCTCCCATTTCGTGCTTGACTAACCTCCTCTTGTGGATACTTGCAGCTTTCAACAATCATGGCTTGACCGTATTGGGTGGTTGGGACCATTTCATATCCTGTCGTGGGCGGATTTTCAGGTGGATCAATGCTACGCATCTCTTGTTGGAAAATGTCAGTCGCAATCTTGAATTCAGGACACTGCAACTCGGAATGTTGGTTTGTATTGTGGAGTCTACACCAACTGGACAAGGCCGCCTCTGCTAGAAACACTTTGCTTGTAGGAGGATTTTCTTGACTCTGTGAATTTGGTGGGTTATCTAGTGGCGTCACCACATTTCCGTTATTGGGAGCTGTATTCCATGGTCTCCTCTGGAAGCCTTGGTTATTATTTCCTTGATAATTATTTCTGAAACCTTGGTTGTTATTTCCTTGGAAATTTTGATTGTTCGCATGTTGGCCATGGTTGGCCCTCTGCATACTTTGGAGTTGATTATTCTGGTTTCTCAGGTGAGTTACCTCGGTTGATAGTTTCTTGACTTGTTCAATCAACTCTTTCATTTCGTCCTTCTCTTCTTGTGTCCTTGACGAGCTTGTGGCATTTTGCAGGTACACAGGTTGTACGGGTGGAGCTTGTGAAATCGGGACTCCAGGGTGGAGGACTAATTGATTTGACGGCTGTACATTCGGATATGTTGCTTGTGGAACCGGATTCATGACTGGAGTTTGGTTAGCCAATGCCATTCCAACTGACTGCATCTGATTTGGTGCTACGACCCGGTCCCATGTGTAATAGTGGCCCAGTGATATTCTGTCCCATGTGCTTACTAACTTCAATAGCTTTTGCATATGCTGCGTTTAGATCATTCGGGGTTGGATGCGTCCTTACAAACATAGCAGTGAGATGATCTAAAGCTCCATAGTAAATTTCCCTTGGCTCCGCAATGAGATAAGGATGTCGTAGCATCGTGTATGCGCGGTGAAACCTGTTGTTGAAAGAAGTGATGGGCTCATGTTCTCTCCTTCGAACTTCAACAAATTGTCCATACAACTCCGCTGGTGTAGTTGGTATACCAAATTTTGCAATAAATGCATCTTTCATTGCGTCCCAAGTCCTGATTGACCCTGTAGGCAAGTGGACGAACCAAAAATATGCCTCCTCCCAATGAATAGGGAAAAAACCTACATGCTACATCTCCATATTCGATTTGTCTGTTACGAAGATGATCTTCGAACATCTTGATATGATCTTCTGTTGTGCGATGGAAATCACTGACATTGAACTTGGAACAAAAATGTTCTGGATTCTTCGGCATATCATGATAAACTGCAAATTCCAATGGTGACAGGTTGTTGATTAGCCAAGTCGCTCCATTAAGTACATGAGGAGGAGGAGGAGGGGGCGGAGCCCGTTGAGCCAACGTACTCTTCGAGGCTTGAGAGTTTGAAGTAGGACTTGATGAACTAGTTTGGCCCTTTGTTTGAGAAATTGCTTGGATACTTGATTGGATCGCCGCTTGCACTTGTTCTTGAAGAACTTGTGATGACTCAGGAGATTCTTCCAATCTTAATTCAAATTCTTTGGGAGTGTCCTCTCTTTTGACTCGCTTCGCCTTTGAGGTAAACTGAAGTTCACTAAGGTTCTTGACGCCTGGTGTTGACCTTAATAATCTTTGATGTTTTTCTGGCGAGAAAGAACCAATGCGATCTAGCGTGAAGTCTTGCGAAGATTATTGTGGGTTCCTCTGATTACGAAGCTCTCTAGCTGCGGCCCTTCGGTGTTCTTCTGCTCTGTCTTCTTCTTGTTCCAAGATGATTCTGACTCTGCTATACTCAACTTCACTTCTCCTTACGTTCCACGCTACCTGACTCAATCCTGAAATGATATCCTCTTGAGTGTTGCCTATCTGCAAATTTGGTTGCAAAACTTGATTCAATCCTTCATGTGGCAACACCATCGTGATTCATGATCATGTTTTGAAATGTACTCTTCTTCAAAAAAAAATTTGACTTCGGGTACTCAGCCCTCCTTCTAGCGCCAATTCTGTTGACGTGTATTTTGTACACAATCATTCACACAATAAAATACCCAAAGGCATCTTATCCTCTCTTGAATAAAGTCGCTAACTGCTGAAGATATCGCAAGAAGGATCAGTTAGGATGACTCCAATGTTCTTGTAAGTAGGGTCTCTACGTGTGGATAAGCACCAATGGTCGTTGTGATTTGCTGTGTCCTCAAGGGGCCTTACGTTGCCGAAGATTTTGCTGAACTAAACAAACTTTTACAAAAAATAACAAAAGGATAGGGTTCTACAAGAGGTCTAATTTAGTCTAACCCTAAGAATGACTTCATGTGGACAAGACTTGGCAAGATTCAACCAACTTCAATTTTGCCATAAAATAACAACTCAATTGAAATTGATGCGATCTTCTAAGGTAACGAATGGTTCTTCAACACATCAAAGATCAAAGACACTACCACGAAGGTACATATCCAAGATACAATAACGATTGAAGGTTAAGTGATTCAAATATCTCCAGTCGACCACGCAAGGCGTTCCTACAATCAGCAAGAAGCTAGTGGTTTGGAAAACGACTCCTACCAAAAATCAAGTCCAACACTTTGTCCTTCAAATTAACACACTACTTTGATTGAGAATGTTTCAAGAAAAATGAACAACCATGAAGATAACCAAGAGAATTGCAACAAAACACCATAACTTCAATATTTCATTGACTCCAAAGCCATCATGTACAACAATTGTTTGAATTCTTTCCTCAAAACTCAATCTTGCTACAAAAGTAAATTGCTTCTAAACTCTAATCTCTCTAATACATCAATAATCTAATCTTCTTCTCACATCTAACTTATGAAAATGAAATAAAATGAGGGTATAAATAGCATCCTCAATTACAATGAATGGTCCAGATCAAAAGTAGATCAATGGTCAAGATCATGACACCTAAACCCTAATTAGGGTTTTACTACAAAACTTCCCCTTTTATTGCACAACATTAAATGCATAGCCAATTATAAATTTGGCACGAAAATCTAGGAGACATAGACCAATGACAATTAAGGTGCCATGTCATCTATAACAACCTCTCATCTAGAATCTTATTCCCTTTCCAATGCTCCTTTTTAGCATATGCAATGAATCTTGATACGATTCCCTCGATCTCAGCAATTGGAATCTCGGGAAGATTCTTCATTCTTTCTTCCAAGTGGATGACCCGATCAAATGCATCTAGAAGAGCTGCGTCGCATGTAAGTTCAAGTTCCTTAGTCTTTTCAATCAGGAGCATGGTAGCAAACATCTGGTCCTGTTGCTCATCTGTGATATTGGCGTCCTTGCAAAAGATGACCTTAATCCTATCCTCCAATTCCTGCAAATCCACATCTGTCTCAACTTCGATCCTCCTGCCAAGAATGGTACGTAGTACCTCAAATACTCTGTCCTGGATCGGGTTGATCACCTCCTCAACATGACTGCATCTAGTACTGATGTCCTCAAAGAGAACTTCCTTCATCTGGAGTAAGGTGGACCACTGAAGTAAACTGTGAGGTCCTCCATCCATAATCTTTTCCTGCGCTAAGACCTTCCTCGATGTTTGTCTAATTACTTTCAAGACAGGAATGATAACGTCCTTGGTATGAGCAAAAGCGGCTACCGTTATCATCAAATTGTGGATGATCTCAAGAACCTGAATAGCACTATGAATAGTCTTCATCATCCTTGTTGCAAATTCTACGACAACTGTATGAGATTTATCTATCCAAGTACTCATACGCTGGACCATACTCCTGAATCTCTCTGCCTCACCAATTGATTGAAGGGGAAGTGCCTGTATGGGTGATCTTGCTGGATCCTGACGCCCTAAAGGCCGATTGAGATGGCTAAAATATGTTCTCCATGCACCGACCTCCCTCTCAAGCTTTCTACTCTTCTCCATTTCTTCTCTAAGCTTGTCCTTCAATGCCTCAAAGGAATCTGTGGCATCATCTAGTGTCTGCTCAGCTGTGGATGGACCTAGCTCAAATGTCTCTACATCATATTCCTCTGCTAGGATCTCACCTTCATACTTGTCTACTGCCGGTGTAGCTATCTGTAATTTTCTGGATCCAGTCTCATCTCTAATCATCTTGGACATCTTGGTAGCCTTTCTCTTCTCTGTCACTTCCTGGGAATGTCCAACAAGGCTCTCTAAATCAATCACATTGTCTTCGTCCTCGATCACAATCACCCTCGTTAATCTTTCCTTCAACCAATCTGGGATGGCTGATCTTGTCTCTTTGACCTGTATTTCCTTATGCAATATTTCTTCTTCTCTGTGAGGAGATGTTACTTCGTCATTATTCTTGTCTTCATGTAACTCATAATCTTGGAGAGATCCACTTGGCGACCCCTGAGGTACCTGTCCTTCTTTATCATTCTGAACCATCGACTCCATAGACTCCTCCACTTCAAGTGTCCTTTTCTCTTGTCGAGAAGATGTACCGGATGAACGATCTCGGCTGGCCTCTTGTTTCTTCTTGGAAGATTCTCTCTTTCCAGGTCTCTCTTTCCTCTTCGAGCCTCTTGGATGGAGATCGCCTTCACTTGCACTTCGAAGGTTGCCTTCATTTGCATTTCTGGGATTAGGATTACCTTCGCTCACACTAGCTCCACCTTCGGCTGGCTTCTCTTCCAAAGTGAAAGTCATAGCTATGCCTTGCTCTCTCAACTTCTGATGCTGCACATCAACCCATCTGCGAGTACAAGACAAGACTGGAGCCATCAAAGCATTTAGATCCACAACCTCGGGCTCATTCCCATCTAACCTTACTGATTTACTTTCTCGATCATAGGATGACTGGAGATGTCTGCCACTGTCCTGAGCTTGGTCGGCCACTCTGTAAATCTTGCACTTCCTGATGAAATCCAAAGGCAATCTAGAATGCATCTTTCTTTTCACTTCAAGATCGTCTAAGAGATTCATCATAAAATCTTCCGTCTGAAACTCATGCTTAAACTTCCTACCGACTGTCTCCTCTATATATCCATGTGGATCAAAGCTCTCCCTCAAAGCAAAGAATGAAAAAGAATACAAAGCTAACTCCTTCTCTGCGTCATCCATGGCTAAAGCATTAGGACATACCTCAACTGAATTGCCCAATATGATAGGTACAGGAACTCCATTTCCATGTCTGTGTCTGAATGCCTTCGCATAAGCTGCCAACTGTCTTGTTACCTCAAGTAACACAATTCTGTCTGTTGGATATCTCGGCAACATGTATGGAGGTGAAGGACATCCATGAACTCTGATATAAGTAAACTTCGGAAATTGGATAAACCAAGCACCGTACCTCTTTACTAGTTCCTGTGCATCCTGAGATAATCTGTTGTGAATCCCGCCTTGCAACGTCCTTGTGATGTTCATAGTGAAGGTATCATTAACTAACTTGTAGTTGCTTCCTGGCGGATGATGCAAGTGAACATAGGAATCACAAACTTTGACCTCGCCGGGTCCTCTTCCAATCACTCCTCTGTGAGGTAGTCCTGCGTACTCAAAGCTCCTGATCAAGGCATAGATGACGTATGAACTCATGTGGAAGGACTTGGTAGCTTTGAGTCTCCTCAACTGTACGTCCAAGCAATGGCTAATCATTCTAGCCCAATGAATTGTTCCTTTTCCCTGAACTATCACCTGGATGAAGTAGAACATCCACTTCTCAAAGTAGAAGGCCTGAGGGGCTCCTGTGACTCGGTTGAGCATTGTAATCAAATCTCTGTACTCCTCCTGGAAATCAATCCTGTGTGGTGTGTTCGGTACCTTGCTCAGGCGAGGACGACTCTTGAGTAACCAGTTCTTGTTAATGATGCTTAGGCAAGCATCTGGATCATCTTCGTACATGGACCTGGCTCCTTCTATGCTTTTGTAAATCATATCTCTGTGCTCTGGAAGATGGAAAGCCTCACTTATAGCTTCCTCTGAAAGATAAGCTAAAGTGTTTCCTTCCTTGGACACGATCGTTCTGGATTGAGGATCATAATGACGAGCACACTCGATCATCAACTCATGGCACTGTACTGCTGGAGGGAAGCCGGCCGCCTTAATGATACCACTTTCAATTATCCTCCGGGCGACAGGTGATGGCTTGCCAATGTAAGGGACCTCTCGAAATTTCTTTGTGCTGAAGTTGCCCAAGTTGGTATCTCCAATGTTGCTCCATTTAGACACGATCTTGGTCTCCACTTCTTCGGTCTTTTGATCTTCCTTCATGAGAGCAGGACGACTGGTGGATGCTCCCGCCTTCGGGGTCGCCATACCTACACAACATTTCATAATAAGAACTAGATTTTGCAATGCATAACATAGATTAGATTAAAGATTAATTTTAGGAAACCTCATGATAAGCCTTTGAGTTATCATTTCCTAAAAAAAAACGATTGAGCTAATGGAATTCAAAATTTCAAAATTCAAAATTTAAGCTATGACGATCAACGTTCAAAATCAAAACAATAAATCAATATCGCCATACCTTTCTTGAGAGCTAACACTAAAATGCAAAATGAAGAAAATCGCCTAGGCAAAATTTGAAATTAGATGGCTTCAACGTGATCTCCTTCAAATGAACGTCCTCTTTATCAATTCGCCACCCTTGGGGATGTCTTTGGCGTGATCTTCAATGTCCTTGGCAAGTTCGCTCAATATGGAAACTAAGGTTCGCACCTCCTTTGATGATACTCGCGCCTTCCTTTGCTAAATTCGCACTTCTCCTTCCAAGATCGCATGTGAAATGATAAAATGATAATGTGAAAATGAAAATTTTCACCCTCCTTTTATAAGCGCTCACCTCATATTCACTTTAAGGCCGACTTGGTAATTAAAAGCAAATTTTAAATAAAATAACAAGGCCGACTTTTGTAAAATAAACCCAAGCGCTCCATTTTTTATTAAAAATAATAATAATTAATTAATTAATTGCCATCGTTTTTTAATTAATAAACTCGATTTTTTAAAAGGCAAAAATCAATTAATTAATGTCCAAGCGCAATTTTTAAATGCTATTTAATTGAATTTTTAATTTTATCGATTTTTAGCATTTAATGAAAATTTAAAAAATGTTTGTTATCGCCAAAATTTGAAGGTGGAAAAGTACGAACCTCATCGCCCTGGTCCCTGACTGAGGGACAGGAGCGACCTACCATTTTAGCCTGGAATCTCGTGTTTTTGACGTTCAAAATCTCCATCCTTACGTTGAAATTGGCACTTTTGTTGGGAAATTCGAGCTTGATTGACTTGCTTGTGCGAATGAGTGCCTCTTGAGGTGATATCGCCCTGGTCCCTTGGAGACGGACAGGAGCGATCTTGGTGTTTTCTCCTTGATCTTGCTTGTTCGATCTTCAATCTTCACTATATGGCAAGTAACAACATTATTTCTTCATTCTACCTTTACTTCACTTGGTCTTTACAAGGCACTTTGATGTTTAAATAGATTATCGCCCTGGTCCCTTGGAGAGGGACAGGAGCGATCCTGAAGTTCTAGCCTAAATTGGTAATATTTTGACGTTCACTTCTCTTGCATCGCCTTCCAAATGATATCCTTGATCTTATGTACCTTGGCTTTGACGTGACCTTGAAGGAAAAGAGTGATTAATGAAAAATCGCCCTGGTCCCTGACTGAGGGACAGGAGCGATATAGCTTCCTTGTTCAAATTGATCACCCTTTGACGCTTAATTTCTTTGCATATCATCATCTTAAGATACCTTTGATATTTTGTGACCTCGCATAACCTTGTCTTGGCATGATTTTTGAATGAATTGGCAAATATAGTAAATATCGCCCTGGTCCCTGACTAAGGGACAGGAGCGAACTTCAATGTCCTGGGCTCATGCTTGCTTTCATCAACTTGCCATTGCTTTCATCGCGTAAAATGAAGTCCCTTGATCCCTCTTGGCCACTTGATACTTGATAAACCTTTGAAAATCTAAGCCTTTGTGAAGATTTCGCTCTGGTCCCTGGGAGAGGGACAGGAGCTATACTGAATTTCGCCCTGGTCCTTGACTGAAGGACAGGAGCGAACTTGGGTTTTTAGTGCAAGAATCTTCATCATATTAACTTGCAATTGTCTTCAAAGTGCAAAACAATGTCTTTTACTCCCTTTCAAACATTTAAAATGTGAATGGCAACTTAAACTTGGCCTCATTTGAACACTTTCGCTCTGGTCCCTGCCTGAGGGACAGGAGCGAATTTAGGCGTTTTAGTGCAAATCCTTTATTTTGGCGATCTTCATAACTTCATCCTTCGTTGAGACGCTTCAAAATGTCCTTGCCACCCTTCACCTTGACTTGGAGTGGTTTGAACTTGGAGGAAAGGCATCATAACTAACATATCGCCCTGGTCCCTGGCTGAGGGACAGGAGCGAATTTAGACTTGTAGGCTCCATCATACTTTGCCAACTTCCAATTTTATCTTCAACGGTCTTGTAATGCATCCTTTCATTCATTCATGGCTTGGAATTCATTCGAACTTGGCAGGAAATTGACCTAAGGCAAAAATCGCTCTGGTCCCTGACTGAGGGACAGGAGCGCCTAGGCCAATTTGAGTCTCCTATTGATGTCTTGTAATCTTCAATTTGTATTTAACAGGTTCATTTCACCCTCCTTTCTCGTCTCCAAACTCAAAACTTACTTGCTTTTGCCTGAATTTTCTCCTATGAAGAATTTCGCTCTGGTCCCTGGGAGAGGGACGGGAGCTACATTGAATTTCGCCCTGGTCCCTGACTGAGGGACAGGAGCGATTTTGGCATTTTGGTCCATTTCCCTTCACGAAGGCACTTCAAATTATATTCAATTGATAAAACATATCTCCTTTGATCTCTTCAAATCGTCAAGTTGCTTAAATCCTGCAAGGACAAGGCAATGTTTGGTTTTGAGCTCCGGTCCTCCACTGAGGGACAGGAGCGATTTTCACTCCTGGGGCATTTTTGTGCTTATGAACTTCTTCAAATTATATTCAATGGAAAGATCATGCCTCCCTTTACCACTTCCACTCGAAAAATCATCTTGATCCTGCAGGGACAGTAAGATTTTTGAAAACGAGCTCCGGTCCTTCACTGAGGGACAGGAGCGATTTTGCTCCTACAGGCCAAAATATCATGATTTCGGGATTTTGATCACTTCACAAGGTAAAAACAAGTCATTTCCAATGCCCGGGATCAAATATCAAAATTTTCAAAATTTGGTCAAAATCACTCAATTGGATAAAATTCGCAATTTCATCATTCATGCTTAGACAAATTTAGACTCTTCATTCAAAATTCCAATTGAAAATAGACCAACTCACTTAGCCTCTGGCGAATTCACTTTATTCAAAATTGCATCCTACGAGAGGAAGCTCAAAAAAGCTCTCAAGACTGACTGGACTCTGGCCTGAAAACGTCAAAACGGGAACCCTAAGGCTTGACCCTAAATCCAGACAACTGACAAACTACCAAAACCCTAAAAAGCAGAGCGAAAGGCGAGCAACAACGAGCAAAAAGAGGGGGTCCCCATTTAAGTGGGGCGATGTGTGAAATGGTCACAACAGTATGCAAAAATTCCATTTTCTATTCATTTATTTTGAAAGTTTTACAATTTCTTCCAAAATCTTTTGTATGTTTGTAAATTTATTATGTTTTATTGCAGCAAACTTCACTTTATTATTTTCCTCAACTTCAAGTTTCACAAAACTATCCTACAATGTCTACTTCAACTTCAAGACACCGCATTAGAAAAGACCCTGCTTGGAAATATCATGAGGATTTTCCAGGGCAAGGAAAGGGGCAAACAAAATGTACATTTTGCAAAACAATATTCCATGGAGGTATATATAGACTGAAATACCATATTTCTGGTGTGCGTGGACATGATGCCAAACCATGCCTAAAAGCACTCCCTGAGGCCGTACGTGATTGTTATGTAATGGTTGAGGAACTTGAAAGGAAAAAGAAACAAAAGGAGGATCGAGCAGCCATTGGCAGAGAGGCAGCTTTAGGAAGAGGGACACAGTTAGGTTGTGTTGGAGGCCCTTCTTCCTTACCTCCATATCGTCCCACTCAGTTTGCTACTGCTGGTGCTTCCGCTTCTCCTTCTATAAGTGGTAGTGCCACCGCCACTTCTCATGTTCCTAGCACTAGTAGTTATAGTGGGAGTGTTAGCATTGGACCTAGGATTCGTAAATCTAGGTTGGATACTTTCTTTGTGCCTCGCACTACTCCTGGGTCACAACAGTCACTTGAGGGCATGGGTTGGAACAAGGAGGTCCATGATGCCGCTAAAATGGCAGTTGGCAGGTTTTGGGTCTACAGCAGTATTCCATTCTTTACAGCTGGGTGAATGTTTTATAACTTTTATGTTTGATTGTTTTAATTTTTATACTTTGATTCTCTTCGTTTTATTTTTTCTCGTACATACTACATAGTACATAGATGATAGAACATACTTAACTATCTCATTGAATTTATTTCTGACAGGTCTCCTTATTGGCAAGAAATGGTTGATGCCCTTACCATTTGCGGCGCGGGGTTCAAAGCCCCTACTGAGAGTGATTTGAGGGGACCCATTTTGTCTCAATTGGTGAATGATGTGAAGAAGGAATTAGATGAACAAAGCCAGATATGGAGCACTAAAGGTTGCACCATCATATCTGATGGTTGGACGGATAGGAGAAATAGAACTCTCCTTAATTTTCTTGTTTCTTCCGCAGGTGATTGATTAATTTTAGTTTCATATAGTCTTTAATTTTTTAGTTTTTATTTAATGGTTTATTGAATGATCATTGACCTAGCTTTATTTTTTTATTTCAGGGGGCACCGTTTTCATCAAGTCCATTGATGCCTCCGCCCATTGCAAGAATGCCACCTACCTATGTGAGCAAATAGAGGAGGTGATTGATGAGGTGGGTAAGGAGAACGTGGTACAGGTGGTGACCAACAATGCAGCAAATTATGTTGCTGCGGGTAAACTTTTGATTACAAACTAATTTTGTTTGCAAATTAATTACTATTTTGTACCTCCATTAATTACAATTTACAATACAACAAATTATGTTGTTGTAGGTAGACTATTGATGGAGAGGCACCCATCTATAGTTTGGACTCCATGTGTTGCCCATTGCATTGACCTCATGTTGGAGGATATCGGAAAACTCCCATGGGTCAAGAGATGTGTAGAAAGGGCGAGAAATGTGTGCAAATTTGTATATAATCATTCATGGGTGTTGGCTCTTATGAGACAATACACAGAGCAGAATGAGTTGCATCGTCCAGGAATCACAAGATTTGTCACAAACTTCATCACATTGCAGTCCATGCTTAGCTCTGAGTCGGCCTTGAGACGTATGATTGTTGGTGAGGAGTGGTCTTCCTCATCCTATGTTGCCACCCCTACAGGGAAAGATATGGTAGACTGCATTTTTTATGAGCGAGACTTTTGGGTCCCATGTGATGAGATAGTGAAGGTAAATTTTTTATAAATTCTACAATTTAACTTTTTGTTTTATAACTTATTATATGTATTAAATTTCTCTTATTTGCTCATTTTTTTAAATTACACAATATTTTCAATTTTGCAGTTTGTTAAGCCCTTGGTGGTTTTGTTGCGAGTTGCGGATGGAGAAAAGCCCGCAAAGGGCTATATATATGAGGGCATGGATAGTGCAAAGGAGGGCATCAAATCCGTCTATGGAGGAGATGAGAGCAAGTATGGTCCCATTTGGGAGATCACTGATAGGAGATGGCATCATCAGCTTCATGGGTCCATCCATGCACTAGCCTATTATCTGAATCTGGCATTCCATTTTATCCCTTCTTTCAAAGCTGATGTGGAGGTCCTTAATGGGCTATACTCGATCATGGAGAAGATGGCACCTGCTGGTACTACTTAGATAGAGCTTGCTCGAGGGCTACAGTTGTTCTTAGATGCACAAGGGGAGACCTTCTCTCATCCCGTCGCCAAAGACGGTAGGACAACTATGATGCCAGGTAAAAATAAATTGTAAGCCTTAATTTTAGTTTTATTGTATATTGTAACTTGTTAAATGAGTTCATGAGTGAGACTGATTTTATTTATTTTTCTCATTTCAAACTCAGATCATTGGTGGAGCTTTTTTGGCCCAATGACACCAAATATTCAGAAGTTGGCCATTCACATCTTGAGCCAGCCATGCAGCGCATCTAGTTGTGAGCGCAATTGGAGTATGTTTGAGCACATACACTCCAAGAGGCGTAATAGATTATCTGTGGAGAAGATGAATGATCTCGTCTTTGTTCACTACAACCTCTGCCTGAGAATGAGAAAGAATGCATTAGTTGACATCTCTCCTATCATTCTAGATGAGGTTGAACTTGAAGCAAAGTGGGCCAATGAGAGTCAGACAAATCCTGCGATTCCTACGGCTGTCTTTAGTGATGATGACACTGATTGGATCGACCAGGTAGATATAGAGGTTGAGGCGTAGCCATGGCAGAGGAGGAGCAGAGAGCACGAGCAAAGACAGGAGATACTAAGAGTGACACAGTTGTTCCTGATGTTGGTGAGCATGGCATGGTGTCACGGGGAGCGACTATGGTTGTTGAATCATCCAAGACCTAGCTTAAACGCCTTCGCAAGGGGCCAGGGCGAGAGCGTGCATGCTCCTCTGAGCCATAGGCTTCTAGTTGTATTTACCTTTGGTATTTGTGTGGAACATTTGATGATGATCATATGATGACATGGATTTTTTATTCCATGAGTTTTGTAATATTGTATACATTTGACAATATTTATATATTTATGTTTGGTATTTCCTTCAGCTACAATTTGCGTTTAACTTTATGCTTATGTGATTGATGTATACTTGTGTATGTAATCAAATGAGCCGAGTTTGATGATGTTATTGTGTCTTTAAGGTGTATTCAATAAAGGGTGCATGAAACAAGTTTTAAATCTTTAAAAATCTCTAAATTTCTTGAGTTTTTCACTTTCCCAAGTCCAGTCGAGTCTCGAGTCCAAGTCCGATTCGGCCTTGCCGAGTCCGAGTCTCGTCTTTGATTCTAACGCTCTCCTTTATTGAATCCTCAATACTTACTTCAAAAGGCTTAAGATTCTATCAGAAATGCTTCTTTTGCATGGGTTTATCAGTATTATCTCTCTTCATGAAATACATAAGACATTTTCCACTGCAAGTCCAAAAGCAATTTTAGATAGAGAAGAAAATCAAGCAATTCTTGCAAGCCACCTATACATTACACACTCGCTTCCTACTTTCGTTTGTTTCTAGTGTTTAGCATTTCTTAAACTCAAATGTGTATTCTCTTTGAACTGCATTCATTGAAATTCAGTAATCCCTCAAAAAAGTCAATATAATTTGGTTGTCATATTTATTTGCAGCAAAGACTCAACACTTTTTTTATATTGCTAACATACGAGCATCAACATGAGACCAAGAGAAACTCCTGCAAGAACAACCATGAAGCTAATATTATCTCCTTTCAAGAAAACACATTAGAAACCACCTATAGAAGACCAAGTGTCAACTTATAAATCCATTTATTTAGAAACCATCTCCACATTATAAGCCAACTATGGAAGACCGAGAGTCACAACTTAGAACTCCATCTTCGATGTCCCATTGGGATTAGAACGTGTCTCCACATTGAGAACTCGATGCTTTAACGAATTAAGCTCAACCCCTTGGACCCATACACTTTTCAATATAGCATCCATCAATTTATTACATAGAACACACACCATGTATTCTAAAGCTAATCTCAACTGCTTAAGGAAATAAATGGTAGAGAGAAACTAACTTGAATTACACCCAAAAGATCCTCAAGTAGCTCAATTGTGAGATCAACCTGCATTAGAACAATATATTTACATAAGTACAGATAAAACAATTACAATACACTAAAACACTCTGATATAAAAATATCGAAAAGAAAAACCCACCTTAGCTATCACCATAGGTAACCATGGAGCAAGTGGACCTGAACAGAGATCTAGCAATACGCATGCTGCTCTAGCCTGTTAAACGTCAATCAAGACAAATGAATTTTTCAATATATAGTTAATACTGAGAAGAAAAGAACTGTATGATATATGGTTCATTAAAAACAGGTTACATTTGATGTTCACAAAAAATATACCTAATTTCAATAATTCAATTGTTCACATCAATACCACAATAGGTGTCTATACATATAATGACATGCCTGTAATTATCCCATATAATTTTTTTTTTAAATATAACAAACCCTAGCTTTAATTAGTCACAACCTTACAAGGAAATAAAAATGGACATCTGCAACATGAACCCTTATTTATTGACAATATGTACTGCAATTACAGTTCGTTTCCATCCAGAATGCTTTTATATTTATTTCTGAAGTATAAGGGTTACAACAGAAAACTCTAATATACTATCAGCACTTGAACTTATGCCAGAAATCCTTGATGTTATTTCAATTTAACTTTGATTTGAATATTTATCAAAATCAGAAATTGTGCAAATTTCTTCCAAAAATGCATTTTTTCCAACAAAATGTGGTAAAGGTATGCTAGGAAGATGGTGATCCAACAGCAGGTGAAACAATAAATGTAGTTTCATGCTCCACATGGAATAGAAATCAAAACAATAAAATGTCACCTTCTCCTTGCTTGACTTCCCTTAATTGGCTTTCTCCCAAGAGTCATAACTCTTCAAATGTCCTTTGTAAGCTTTAATTCTAATTTCTTTTTATAGTATAAATTAGCCCTTAATTTTGGAAGACTTATCTTAGGCTGCGATGGTATTACTATTAATCCTTCAACATCCTACAATCCTGAGCTTTATTGTTTATAATGTATATATTCTCTTTAGAAAATGTAAAGAAGTTAATGAACTTTCAAAGTTGATAAATATTATATAGCAAAATCAGCCAAGGCAATTCAGATTTCTGTGACAGATTGTCTCATTTAGAGCATGAAATATGTAATATGGGTTCCACCAAACTAATTCAGACTTAATTTCTCTTTTTTTCCAGTTTAATATAGAAGAAGGGACATCACGGTACCCTTAATCATATAGTGTGCATAGGGTTGTGACTCATGAGCAGTTAGCTACCTCAACTCTTAGTTAATTAATTCTAGTTAATTTATATGATCATTAATATAGTCTTATATACGTAGTTAAGTCGGCCTGAGTGGTATCGAAGGCATAAGTAGAGTGGATATAGGAGCTTGTGGTTTATTTTAAAATCATCATATTGTGAATTATATTCTCGCTGAAGATATTTGGAGGTTTGCTCCCTCAAAGTGGCTTATCGCATTATTAAGTTTTTACAGCATATTTCTTATTATATTATTCTCTTGTGGAAGTTATTTCATTAAAAGTGGTATAAGAGCATGATCTTGGCACCCAAAAGAAAAGAAACGAGGCATTTATTTTTCAATTCAAAAGATTTGAAAGAGTTATTGCAAATTCAGGATTTCCACCAAATTTGCTCCTAGAACTGCAAATAAATGAACTTTCTTCTGAATTATAGAGGGCTGTATAGGGTGCATTGGTCCATGTACAAGCCTGAATTGAAGGCATTTAGAGCCGTTTTGAGTACGTTATTGCAATTTTAGGGTTTTCATAAATTCACTCTATGGAGTGCAATCTTTGGAATTTTTCAAATTTGTTTGCACCTTTGGAAATCTTGAAGAAAATCAAGTCTGCCCTTTAAAATTTTAATTTTGAGGCTGAAAAACTTCTAATATCATTCAATCAAGATTTGGTCAAGAAAAAAAAAGAGGAGATGGATACCATATCCATGGAAGAGGTAAGGGAAGAAACTAACAAGATGAAGGAGGATATGCAACACTTGCAAGGAAACTTAGATTCCATGCAAGGAGATATATATAGCATCCATAGCACATTGCCATTCATCACTACTTATATCTCAAATTGACAAGCTCACAACCAAATGTTTCAAGCAACCAAGGTAGGTTATCCAAGTTAGCCAATCTAGATTCAAATTTCAACACTCATATAGAACCTCGAAATCCCCTTCCAAAGGTGGATATGCACAAGCTTGATGTGAATGATCCACTAAATTGGATAAATCAAATAAATAAAAAATGATGTACATTGAATTCCAAATGGGCAAAAAGTGATAATGGCTTCCTTATATCTTGAAATAGGGCAATCATTTGGTTCAGGTGGCTTTGTGTTAAGAAGAATTAGGGTCCTAATGTCAATTGGCCAGTTTTCATTGATGAATTACAGTCACACTATTGTGATAGCCTAGGAAAGAATTACTTTAGCCATTTAGCAAATTGTGCCAAACAAGATTTGTCAAGGATTAAATACAACAATTACTGAATGTATCATTATGAGTGAAAACAATCACAGATGAAAGTTTGAATGATTTACTTCTTGGTGGGCTCAAGGATCACACACAACATGAGGTGTGCATGTTTAAACCAAGTCATCTACCTAAGTCTTTTATCAAAGCATGTAGATAGAGGAAATGTTTTTAATTCTTAGAAGGGGGGAGTTCACTAGCAACAAAGATGGGAAAACCCCTCCACTAACATCCCTTCAATCTTCATGGTTGACTCCTCAATAAATTGAACAAAAGAGGACAAAGGAGATATTTAAATTGCGATGGTAAAGATAGAAGAAGAAATAAGTGTGTTGAGAAGTTATACTACATTGTTGGCACCAATGATGAAAAAAGGATGAAGAAGAGGTAGTCCAACCAACTAACTCTTGTCATGCACCACCAAGTATGACTACCTCACAAATGCTCAAGGTAAGGGATTTCAATAAACAACAAAAGTTAATAGTATTGATTGACTCAAAATGTACTCATAACATCATCAATAATATGTTGGCAACACAAATGAACTGTTTCATTTAACCACCCCAAGAATTTCAAGTCATGATAGTACATGGAGAAACAATTAGTTGTTCAAGGAAATGTCACAACATTAACTCACCATGGAAAATTACATGCTTGATTGCCCTATGTTATCTGCACAACTAGAGCAAACATTGCTTCAGGTGTCCAATGGCTCACTACCATAGCAACAATTGAATTGAACTTCAAAGAGCTATTCATGAAGTTTCACATTGAGCATAAAAAGATCAAACTAAGGCAATTACATGCAAAAATAGCACCCACTTTATTTTCACAAAACAATAAGACATTTAACTTTTGTGCTGCACCATGTTCCATGTGTGAGTATCTATAGGCATGCCACTATATTTATAGACACACTAGTATAGGAAGCTACTAAGCAATATTAATATACAGCGGTTAAAAAAACATGGGCCAATAAACCACCTATATGAACCAAAAATTTATAGTGCCTCTCATTTTCGAAACCCCTCATGAGGGGTTGCTACCTACCATAACCCCCTACCAAGGAAATACCCCAAACTGCATTGTTGTGGCAATTTGTACAATCTATAACAAGTATAAAAGAAGCAAAGTATAAAACGCATTTCCTATAATGTCCCCAAATTATAAAGACCCAAATTTTGCCCTAATTCTTAATTGAAACAAGGTAGGGTTAGATATACCTTTCAATTTGATTAAGATCCTGCAAACAAGTTAGGAATCATAATTCATATATAGATCTATTAATTAGAGAGCAGCACGTGTATAGAGTGCCCTAGAGATCCTCACCCTAATCACAAGATTGCTTAAATCATTTGGAGAAAGCTTAACCATAAAAGGGCTAAGATAGGGCAACTCAATAGGGTGTCCTAGAGATCCTCACCCTAGGCCCAAAGGCGGACCTTATCCCCTTGGACTCATGTAACCCGTGCCATCCATATGAGGTGGAATACCTAGTGAGATGTCCTACAACCATTCCCCTCAATCTTGTCATCCCTATCCTACTTCTTATGTTTGAGCATTCTTAATGCATTCATTTACCATGATAGAGAGCATGAGGAGCATTCACAATAGGGTGCCTTGGAAGTTCATCCTTTCTAAGCCCAAAAGCAGTATCCCTTTGTCCTCATGGGTCCCCCAAGTCATGTACCATGAGGTGGAATACTGTAATGTCCCCATTTTGAAATAGGAATTAATAATAAAAAATAACAGACATAAAATATTAAAAATATAATATAATTAAATTAAAATGTAAGTAAGTTAATGAAGGTCAAAAGGCATGGAATGAAGAGTTGTGGCTCTCTGAAACATGAGATATAAGAGAGAGAAGAGAAGATTTGAAAAGGGATGAGGAGAGAAAAAATGAATGGAAGCATGTGAACCAAGGAAGGATTAATGGAAGAAGAAAGGAATGGAAAGTAGAAAGGCTGTGTCTCTTTCAAAGGGCAAAAACTATGAAGAGTTGTACTATTTTAAAGGGTGAAAATTGTGAAAGGTTGTGTCTCTTGCCAAAGGGTGGGCATGATGAAGACATGTGACCTCTCCCTCACATGGGAAGATATAAAGGGAAGAAGGTTCATTCGAGGAAGAGATGGAAGGGAGATCAATTTGGAGAATAATTTATTATTCTCAAAGGTAGTAATGAAAGGTGGTAACTCAATTCTAATGAAGGGTGGTGACTCAAGTCTTATGATGGTGACCATTTCACCAATGAAGTATAAAAGAGATAATTCCAATCATTAAAGGATAACTTATCAATCATAATTCCAATCATTCAAATCAAGCAAATCATTCTATCAAATCAACAAACACTTAATCATCACTCACAAATAACTCAAATCATCAAATCAAAGGAATTCATTCAATCAATCAATCAATCATCAAAGGTATCCAAATCTGATATTTCTTAAGGCATTAATCCTCAAGCAATCCATCTGATTATTGTAGTGTGGTATGGATTTTCTGTGAACACATTAAGTGCTGTGACAATGTTTATATTATCTATTTCTGCATATCAATATCTATATATCTATTTCTTCATATTTATGATTAACCTTATAATGCCGATATGATTATTCATATATGTCATGGTAAATATATATCAGACTAGTGTACTCAGAAGTTACCTTATATTCAATGTATATCTTCATATGTTCTGAGTGTTTTCCAGCCATGAAAGAGGGAGAGAGGATTACAAGTAGGGGAACGGTGTTGGGTTTATCTTCTAGCTATGCCACCTCATGATATATGACTGGGGAGTCCCGTGAGACCAAAGACGTACAAAGGTATTGCCTTTGGGCTTATAAAGGATGAACTTCTAGGGCACCCCATTGTGAATGCCCCTCATGCTCTCTATCATGCTAAATGAATGCATTAAGAATGCTCAAATATGAGAAGTAGGATAGGGATGACAAGATTGAGGCCAGGGGGGATAATATTTGCCCTTGGGCCTAGGGTAGAGGATCTCTAAGACACCCTATCGAGTCACCTTATATAAGCCCTTCTATGGTTGAGCCTTCTCCAAATGATTTAAGAAATCTTGTGATTAGATCTGTACTTTAATAAATGTACTTGCTGCTTTCTAATTAATAGATCTATTTATGAATTATGATTATGAGTGATTCCTAACTTGTTTGCAGGATCGCAATCATAGTGAAAGGCATATCTAACATTACCTTGTTTCAATTAAGAATTAGGCAGAATTTGAATATTTATAATTTGGGAACATTACAAGTGGTATTAGAGCATGATCCAGCCAGCTTGCAGGGAAAAGCTAAAACAATGAAATGCATTCTATTCAAAACCAATTCGAAGGTCTAAGAAAGGGATCTATAAACTTAGTCGAAAAATAAAATCAAGTAGGCCAACATTGCAATTCTATATATGTATGCCTTTAACTACTTCATGACTAGTGCGTGCTAAGCATGCTTATTCCATGTATATTTGTTATATGTGCTTTTCTCATTAATGCCTTGTGTTTGCTTCATGTCCGATGTGTTTTCAGCATGTATGCCTTGTGTCTTATGTGCAGGTATGTGTTGCTTCATGACTCATGTATGTCCACTCCATGAGTGCCTTTCTTATATATGCTTTGTACCTTACAAGTATTTATGTATTGCTTCGTGCCTTACATGTGTGCTTCATGCCCCCGTGTATTTATCTGTATTACTTCATGTGCTACATGTTTTATGTGTATGCTTCATGCCTTGTGCGTATTCATGTGTATGATTCATACGTTACATGTATTCATGTGTATAATTCATGCCTTACATGTATTCGTGTGTGTACTTTATGCTTTACATTGTAATGTACCCTATTGGCTATGAAGGATTGTTGGGACTGTTACTATGTCAAGTGAATGTGATTTAAGCAAGTAATGGGAGTTAAATGAAAATATATGTGATCTCTGATATGTACTCAATGGATAAACACATGTATCCTGCCAGTTATCGGATAATTATAATGTCTGATATGTGGTCATGATGCAAACAATATGGTTTTATACAGCAATTGTGATGTCTGAGGTGTAATGGACCTATACAATAGGAACGGTGAATTCTATCACTTGCAGTGATAGATCGATAATGTTGTTCTCTGATTTAAAATGCAATTGGCAACCATTAATACTATAAGATATCAGATGTATTAAAGTTACTATGCAGTGGAAAGTAATTGCTCGAAATAATTGATGTTATAACTGGTTATCAATGAATACTTGCACTCTATGGGATAGTTGTATCTGGTATATAATATGAACTGTGTGATCCTTAAGACACCGCTTCTGATATATGCTGTTCGTCCTAGCACCAGTAAAGCCGATAGGCTGTTGGCCCTAAACAAAGTGTTTTCCCAAGATGAGAGGAGAGGAGATCATAGGTATTCGATGATTCCCTGAGGGATTGTGAACTCCCCTCTTATATTTGGATTAGAAGTCACTTTGCCAATGGTCATGCCTTATGGCCTTTCATTATCAATACTCCATCTCGTTAATATGATAATTATCGGTTAAACCACATATTTTAGTATGCTTAATCGCCCCATACAGAATCAATCATGGCACTAATGAGTATTGACTGGTCGTCCTTAAGTCATCTCCGTTGGATGAGTTTGCCAGAAAATGATATCTCAGTCATGCTCGGCAGCCATGAAGTCTCCTTAGTATCGATTTGTTTTACTACCATCGACACTAATCAAAGAATCTGCTAAAGACTCTGTATGTTTTGCCAATCAATTCAGTTACATCATCTAAGATTTGAGTGCAATAATTGGAGGTTATCAATATTGGCGGTGGAAATATTGACTTCGACTTCCGCCCAGGAGTCTCTGAACTTCTATTGGTGTCCGTGTACTCAGGATGAACTTCACAGCGGCAGAAGATTAAAGACCTCAAGTCTAGCACTTGAATACGATAATGTGATGATATATATAATCTGGTTTATCGCTATTATTCTCTCCGTAGTTAGATTGGAAATCCTTATTTTAGGGATTTTAGTTTTCTCAAAAATTATTATTAATTGATATTACTTATGAAATTAATATATTAAATGTTGTTTATTATTTATTGAGATTTTATTTATTTCATTCTATTTATTTGGATATATAATATATAATATATATACATTTTAATTGTATTATTATTTGTTGCCAAATTCTATTTTAGAGAGGGCATTAGATGGGGGACATCACAGTCTCCCCTCCTTGAATTTGCTTACCCTCAAGCAATATCATAATCCCGATTATTGTATCTGCAATCACATTTAAACAATACATGGAAATATACATATATACATCTTATATCTTTCTAGTTATTCATATATCGAGTATGAATCAAACACAGAGCATACACATGAAAACACAAAATATACACATGAATACACGGAGTATACACACTTACTTAAAACATATGTATGAATATATGGAAGCACAAAGCATACAAACAAATACACCTGTTGTCAAACCTTGTCTGAAATCCTGCAATATGTTAGGAAACCATTGGAACTAATAATATAAATCCCTAAAGAAAGATAATTAAGCATAAATTAACTTAACTAGGGTCTGGTTCAACTCCCTATAGGAGTTCAATAATAAGAAAATGGGAGTAAGAGGAATGATGAGGTGTCCAAGAGACCCTCTACCCTAGGCCCAAGGGTGGAGTGAAAGCCAGAGCCCCCTTGACCTCATGGGACCACCAGTCAACTACCATGAGGTGGGCTACCTAGTGAGGTATCCTATCACCGTTCCATTTCATCACTTCCATCCTTATTTCCTTGTTGATAATCAATTATAATAGAGAGGGTGTCCTGAATGTCCTTCCCCTCTAAGCCCAAGGGCGGTGGACTCCGGCTTACACCCCCTTGGCCTCATGGGACCATCAGTCAATTACCATGAGGTGGGTTACCTAGAGGAGGACCTCATCACCGTTCTCCCATCTTGTACTTCCTTATATTCATGACAATTTGCTCAATAGCTCTTTATGGATTTCTTATACATTTCATAGTTGTGTAAATTTAAGACAGTTTTCTCTCTTCCTTTCTCACTCATTGTTGTTGGAGCTCGCTAGGTGTAAGTACTCATGATCACTAAATCTGTTTTCCACAAAACTCCATTGGTTTGTTGACTCATCCTTTTTTTGATTGAAGCAATTTAAGATTTCCCCCATCATATCTTTTTTTTTGGGATGTTCCCCTTCATGAGGTATAACTTCTATATGATAGGCTTCACCTTTTCTTTCGCACTTATGTCCTAGCTCCCAATTTTCTTTGCATCGATAGCACAAGCTTCTATTCTTACGATTACTTCGGCTGCAAGCATGCCCATGCCCTTCCTCCCAGGGATCTTTACACTTGTAACACAACTTTTCCTCTTGATGTCCTTTATTACAAACATGCCCATGCTTCCAAGAGTCTTCACATTTAAAGCACAGTCTTTTCTTTCTAAGTTCTTCTCAAGTGGCTTGAGAAAGAAATACTCCCTCATGCCTGTCCTCCTTATGGAAATACTTAGATGTAATATTTTTAGACCTTTCTTTTAATGATGGGGTGTCAAATTTTTGGGCCTTATGAATGGCTTCTTCCAGGTTTGTTGGTTCCATGGAACTTACTATGTTTCTAATTGTTTCCTTTAATCCTTCCACAAAGAGGTAAGTGAGTCTCTCTTGAGATATTTCTAGGACCATGACTACCAAATTTTGAAATTCGGATGCAAACTCTTCTACTGACCCTTGTTGCCTTACTTGAGTTAGTTCTTTGAAGTACCATTGTGGATGCCTTTGATCAAACCTTTTGATGAGTGTTTGTGTAAACTCCTCATAAGTGCTTATGTGTTGATGGCCTTGGGTGATGAGACATGATGCCACCAATCATGGGCTGTTCCTGTTAATTGTAGCACTGCAAATTTAATTGCATTCTCCTCCATCATGGGGCTTAGTGATAGATAAGTATCTAACTTCTGGACCCATGAACGTGCTGTAAATTTTCCAGATCCATCAAAACAAGGAAGGGTTATTTTTCTTATTCTATCTTTAAGATCCTAGTTAGATTGTTTTTTCCTCTTCATATTAGGGATGGCCCTCATTTTGCAATCACAGTAATCTCTAAAAGACACATTCCCCTTTAATTTGAGATCAAGTTTAGAATATGCTTCTAGGATTGCATCAACATTATCCACAGGTTGGGTGTTTGCTTCTTCTCCTTCTTCCTCCTGGACTTCATTTGGTAGGAAGGAGAGTCTAGTTGATCTCATATTGGGAGTATTGTTATGATTATTTTCTGAATGGTTGGAATTGGTGTCCCTTCCATTACTCTGGTGGGGTCTAGCCTGATTGTTACTGATTGATTGTATAGCTTGAAGGAAGAGTTGATTAGTTCTCTCATTTGGTTTCATCAATTCAATGGTGGTTTGAGTTGTTTGCTCCATAAAGGCTCTTAAATCATTGCTTAATTGCTCACTCATCTTGTTTCCCCTTCTGGTATAAGTTTGCATGTGCTATCTTCCACAGGTTGGCAGAAAAGATGCTCTGATACCACTTGTAATGTCCCCTATTGGCTATGAAGGATTGTTGGGACTGTTACTATGTCAAGTGAATGTGATTTAAGCAAGTAATGGGAGTTAAATGAAAATATATATGATCTCTGATATGTACTCAATGGATAAACAAATGTATCCTGCCAGTTATCGGATAATTATAATGTCTGATATGTGGTCATGATGCATACAATATGGTTTTATACAGCAATTGTGATGTCTGAGGTGTAATGGACCTATACAATAGGAACGGTGAATTCTATCACTTGCAGTGATAGATCGATAATGTTGTTCTCTGATTTACAATGCAATTGGTAACTATTAATACTATAAGATATCAGATGTATTAAAGTTACTATGCAGTGGAAAGTAATTGCTCGAAATAATTGATGTTATAACTGGTTATCAATGAATACTTGCACTCTGTGGGATGGTTGTATCTGGTATATAATATGAACTGTGTGATCCTTAGACACCGTTTCTGACATATGTTGTTCGTACTAGCACCAGTCAAGCCGATAGGCTGTTGGCCCTAAAGGGAGTATTTTACTATTTTCCCAAGATGAGAGGAGAGGAAATCATAGGTATTCAATGATTCCCTGAAGGATTGTGAACTCCCCTCTTATATTTGGATTAGAAGTCACTTTATCAATGGTCATGCCTTATGGCCTTTCATTATCAATACTCCATCTCGTTAATATGATAATTATCAATTAAACCACATATTTTATTATGCTTAATCGCCCCATACAGAATCGATCATGGCACTATTGATTGGTCGTCCTTAAGTCATCTCCATTGGACGAGTTTGCCGGAAAATGATATCTCAGTCATGCTCAGCAGCCACGAAGTCTCCTTAGTATCGATTTGTTTTACTACCATCGACACTAACCATAGAATCTGCTAAAGACTGGGTACGTTTTGCCAATCGATTCAGTTACATCATCTAAGATTTCAGTGCAATAATTGGGGTTTATCAATATTGCGGTGGAAATATTGAATTCAACTTATGCCGAGGAGTCTCTGAACTTCTTTTGGTGTCCATGTACTCAAGACGAACTTCAGAGCGGCGGAAGATTAAGGGCCTCAAGTCTAGCACTTGAATACGATAATGTGATGATATATATAATCTGTTATATATATATATATATATATATATATATATATGTATATATATATATATATATATATATATGTATATATATATATATATATATTTTAATTGTATTATTATTTATTGCTAAATTCTATTTTAGAGAGGGCATTAGATGGGGGACATCACATACGTATATGCTTAATGTCTTACATGTATTCATGTGTATACATCATGCTTTACGCCTTGCATGTATTTGTGTGTATGATTCATGCCTTATGTGTATTCATGTGTATACCTCATACTTTATGTGTTTGCTTCATACCAAATGTGTTTCAGCATGTTTACTCCATGGGTGTTTTATATGCGTACCCTTCTCATGTAGGTTTGGTGTCTTGTATATATGCTTCATATCTTACGTGCATTTGTGTGTTTTCCTCATGCCTATCATGGTGTGTGTGTCTTCCTAATGTATGCCTTATGTCTTGAATATTCTTTGCATCATGTTTCATGTGTTTTCAACAAGTTTATTCCATGTGTATTTGCAAAGCAATTTCATATTGGGAATCATCTTGACCACTCCATGATCATTGCTTGAGGACAAGCAATCTTGAGAGGGGGCATGTTAAGTTTTGATCAGATTTGAATAGCTGGGAAATTTAACTTTAACTTTCTATGACTGTAAGTGTAACCTTTTAAGTGCTATCAATCTGATACTATATGTACTCGATACAATATGTGATTGCCACGATATGAACAGTTGTAGTCTGTCACCGATTGCTGTTCACTCGATCTGAGACAATGATGTTGTTCACCGTCTGCTGTATTATATATATATATTCGATATGCTATTGGTATTCTGGATCGACAGAATATAATCGAACACAAATTGCTATTATCTCTCTGTACACTGAGTGTATGTTCAATCTGCTAGCAACACAAATAATTTGGTTGCCACTGAGTTTATTCACTGCAAGCTATCGATTTCATATATTCACCATATATACTATCACCGTTTCTTTGCAGTCGTATTCAGTCTGATGCTATTTGTTGAGTATGCCAGCCATCTACCAATCGTATCTACCTTTGATCTGCACTTAGTTCAATATTATTCGAAGTCTTTTTCTATGTCTTTTGTATCTCCCGCTCCAATGGAAATGTATCATCCTAATATATGATATTCGTAGTCTACTTAAGGAGTCGTGCCTCTTCACAAGGAGACCATAGACTATTTGAATGCAGCCCGATTCATAAATGAATCGATACTAATATAATCAGTTACAACCAATCATAACCAGTTATCGATAACAACCAACATTAACAGCTACGATACAAAATGGAGTAAACCGATTATTACAAAAAGTCAATAAAGTAATGCAAGTGGATAATGGGAATATAGTAATCATAGCGATTAGTAATATGATAAAATAGTAATTACTAGAATACTAACTGATCTGTAAAATAAATATAATAGAAACAAGTAAATCGAAAAACACAAATGTCTAAGGCCGATAGGCCAATTAGACATTTTAATTAGCTAGATTGGTCAGAGGAATCCGACCACAGCTATAATATCTTCAACATGGTGGACTATAATGTCCCATTTTGAAATAGGATTTAATAATAAATAATAATAGACATAAAATAGTAAAATAATAATATAATATAATTAAAATGTAATTAACTTAATGAATGGTCAAAAGGCATGCAATGAAGAGTTGTGACTGTCTCAAACATGAGATATAAAAGAGAGAAGAGATTATTTGAAAAGGGATAAGGAGGGGGGAAGAAATGAATGGAAGCATGTGAACCAAGGAAGGATTAATGGAAGAAGAAAGGAATGGGAAGTAGAAAGGTTGTGTCTCTTGCCAAAGGGTGGGCATGATGAAGACATGTGACCTCTCCCTCACATGGGAAGATATAAAGGGAAGAAGGTTTATTTGAGGAAGAGATGGAAGGGAGATCAATTTGAGGAATAATTTATTATTCTCAAAGGTAGTAATGAAGGGTGGTGACTCAATTCTAATGAAGGAAGGTGACTTGATTCTAATGAAGGATGGTTACTCAAGTCTTATGGAAGGTGGTGACCATTTCACCAATTAAGTATAAAAGAGATCATTTCAATCATTCAAGGATCACTTATCAATCATCATTCCAATCATTCAAATCAAGCAAACAATCAATCAGCGAATCATTCTATCAAATCAACAAACACTTAATCATTACTCACCAATACCTCAAATCACCAAATCAAAGGAATTCATTCATTCAATCAATTAATCATTGAAGGAATCCAAATCTGATATTCTGAAGACATTAATCCTTAGGCAATCCGTCTGATTATTACAGTGTGGTATGGATTTTCTGTGCAAACACATTAAGTGCTGTGACAAAGTTTATGTTATCTCTTTCTGCATATCAATATCTATATATCTATTTCTTCATATTTATGATTAACCCTATACTGCTGATATGATTATTCATATATATCATAGTAAATATAAATCAGACTAGTGTACTCGGCAGTTACCTTATATAAAATGTATATCTTCATATCTTCTGAGTGTTTTTTCAGCCATGAAAGAGAATGAGAAGATTACAAGTAGTGGAACAATGTTGGGGTTATCTTCTAGGCATACCACCTCATGATATAAGACCGGGGAGTCCCATGAGGCCAAAGAGGTACAGAGGGTACTGCCTGTGGGCTTAGAAAGGATGAACTTCCAGGGAACCCTATTGTGAATGCCCCTAATGCTCTCTATCATGGTAAATGAATGCATTGAGAATTCTCAAACATGAGAAGTAGGATAGGGATGACAAGATTGGGGGGAAAGGTTATAACTTATAGGACACCTCACTAGGTATTCCACCTCATATGGATGGCACAAGCAACATAAGGCCAAGGTGGATAAGGTTCGCCCTTGGGCCTAGGGTAGAGGATCTCTACGGCACCTTATCAAATCTCCCTATCTTAGCCCTTCTATGGTTGAGCCTTCTCCAATAGAATTGAGCAATCTTGTGATTAGATCTATAATATATATATACTTTCTACTTTCTAATTAATAGATCTATTTATTAATTATGATTATGAGTGTTTCCTAACTTGTTTGCAATATCTCAATCAAAGTGAAAGGTATATCTAACCCTACCTTAAGAATTAGGGCAAAATTTGGGTATTTATAGTTTGGGGAGATTACATTTCCAACACCCTAGCTCTTACTACCCTAGACACCGATTTTCCAATAAGAGAATCCCTTCTACTATTCCCCTCCTTGTTTTCATTGATCATCACTAATTTGCACTTAACAATTTGAAAACTCATATTTAAGTTACATTTATATTTGAAATATATTAAGCTTTACATTATTATGATTGTGTACTTCTATTTTGTAAGGGATTTTCTTTAACATTTCTTTTTTTTTCTTACTTTGTTGAATTTCCCATTGTATATCAAGAAAGTACCTCAATTTAATTAGAGTTGCCATGAAATGGGGTTGCAAGAAGTCACCTGTAGGCTACTTTTAGAGGACAAGTCCCATAGAATAAGGGGGATTATCTTTTTTAATAGACATCATGATACATAACATAGGAAAAATCTCCTCTACATAAAGTAGTGTACACATCTTGATTTCACCAAAGGGATTTGTGTTGTACATTCTACAACCTATGCTGAATTGAAGCCATAGAAGCACCAGTATAGACAACTTGATGGGATAAATGAGTGTTGCTTTAAATTGTGATCTTGCTACTCCTCTTTCCTATTTAGCCAAATGCTTTGAGGGATACAATGTTGGTGTGAATAAGGTATTTTACCTAACTAGTTCACTAGTAGGTCCTATTCACATGTTAAGTTAACGTAGGCCCTAGGAATCTTCCTAGAAGGTCTTAGTTGTCAATTAAATTTTATCTTATCCTTTGGCATTTACTTCTTGTGTCCTTGGTAACTTAATATTTATCATGTTAGTTGTCTCATTGTATAAGATTAAGACACATGTCATGATCTTGTCTAATCCTATATCTCAATGTTTTCTATATAAGCAAGGCATCTTATGTACATTTTGTAATGTAGTATCTAATTCAATCTAATCCATTGTGCCCATAATTAGGAATTATTTTTCTTTTGATGTTCTCTTGTGGAATGAATCTTTTTGGTTTTGTAGGTAATCGTGGAAGATTGAGTCCATTGATTACTCAAGCATGGTATCAAAACTTCAAATTTGCAAGCCCCTTTTCAGATCTAGGATTTGTTGGGTGCACTTTGGTTAAATTAGACCTCACCATTGGGGGTTCTTTTTTGTGGCTTTGTATTGCAGGTTCGTTTTGGAGCATGTTGGCGCAAATCTAAGCTTACCGTTGAGATTGGAGTGTTCAGAAAAGTCAGATCTGACTTTAATTTCACTCAAGTTGGCCAATTTATGAAATAGTTGCAAATTGGGGTTTGAAGCTCAGATCTGATGAAATACTTTTACTGGAGCACTTTAGCCCAAACGGATGCTACCATTGCATTCAGAAGGCCCCAAAACTCCTATTTTCATATAATTTGTCCTTTTTATATGAATTTGATTTTTGGGAAAGTGTAGTTCTAATCAAATCGCTTCATTTCATCCCCATTTGAAGTATTGGCCTTTGATTTAATCATTTGAGTGTATCATTGTCGTAATTATGGGTTAAGCAACTCATCTTTTTGTAATCATTCTAACTAAGGACAATCACGAATCTTGGCAAAAAGCCATCCTGACAAATTGCAAGTGGCTCAATCTTTTGCCTCATATTTATAGACTCGTCCCTAAGCTAGAGACACAAAGGAAGAAATTAGTTTGCGCTAATAAAAATGATCACATTATAAGATTGATTGGTACAACTATTAGTGCAAGCATCTTTAGAGAGACCTACAATCAAAGCTCAGGAATCAGATGCCCATGCACAATTTGGACCAAAATTTTCAAGAACTATGGCGATCCACATAATACTCCATTCCCAAAAGATCCTACATCAGATTGCCCCATTCCACTTGATGATGTTGAAAATATACCCTTTGATGATGATACATTAGAGGAGCTTGGATATGATGCAGCACTTGGGTATCTTGATGATCAAGAGACCTCTCTTATAGCTCCCACTTTTCAATTGAGATCACACATCAGTCTTTTTTGTCAATTCATTGAGAGCTTCTAGTGATTCTGGAATATACCAAACGAAAGCTTGCAGTCCTAAACAGTCAATTCAGCTACAACAATAATATCAATACTCAGATTTCATCAAGAAACATCAATCAAATCATGAACACACAAACTGCTCACATAGGCTCCAATTTACAAATAACTCAATAGGTCTATCATAAGAATGGAGGATTATCTTCTCCAGATTAGCATCTGGTATACAGTTTATCAAAACAATTTATCACAAAGAGAAACAGAAATCCATACAGTTGTTGTTCCAGCTAGCATGTTGATGCTAAGGAATTCGATGGGAGTCTATGTGGATTGGTGTAGTCATCTCTATCAACAAACACTTCGGATAACTCCTCCTAAGCTTGATGCTAAAGCAATATCCCTAGATCCTTGGAACGGTTGACTCTCAGAAATGTGTCCGTGTAGATGATTCACTTGACTGATCCGATAACCAGATAGTTGCTCAAACTGGTTGTATCCTTTATGGTCTGGCTGCTCCTTCCATGATTTCTCCTTTGCTTTGTTGATGTTGGATGACATATAGCAAAGGAAGGTGATTACTGCCCACAGGTGCGCATGCCAAAGAAGACTTAATGGCAGTCCACGGTTTGACTTCTCTCATCCTCCTATCTTCTTCAATTCTCCAAGATGAGGAATTCAGCGTGGTTGAAGAGAGAAATAATAAGCTATGAAGAATGTATAGGCAGGGCTATCGTCCCACCTATTGTGATTGCCAAGATTTTCACCCCAGCAACATAAGCATTTGTTTAATGCCAATATCATAAAAAACTTCCATGCCACCAACTACAACAAAGACCAGTATAGATACTTGTGCCATCAAGGTCGGCCATAGGAAGGAAACTGCAACATGCGAAAGAGAGTCGGCCTAAAGCATCGTTTTAAGAATATTTAATAATTTCATTTACTAAAATTTTATTTATTAGTGATTTAATATTTTATTTATTGATATAAAAGAGGGTGTTAATAAACAACACCACACATTGGTTGGCCGACCCAACCTCAAATCAAGCTCATCACAGATTCTTTGCAGTAGGTAAATCATAGTCTTTTAGATTCTATCCTGTGGGATGATTACTTGACAGGTATTTCAAACTTCTTTGTGGAGTCTCACATTTTAGATTTGAAATACCGATTTGCGGGTTTATCTCTTCTATTTGATGACAGTCATGGCAAAACTGTAGTCAAATTGTCTTTGTCTTTTGATCTAGTTAAACATCAGTTAGCACTTGATCCTCATTTGTCGCCTTCTATTTTGATTAGGCATGTACTTGATTTGATTGCAGCATCCTCATCTACCAAAGACTTGGTGACACATGAGTAGATTTCAAAGACACAATCTTCATACATTCAAATTCTTCATCCTACCAATTCGTCCATGTATTGGTGTCTCTTTTGGTATAGTTGTTTTTTATATTTATGTTGAATGGAGCTATCACATTTTCATTTCAGATTTAGTTTCAAATTTGACATCACTTAAGATAGCTAATATTGCAAGCTTTCTTCACCTTGTTTTTCAACATCTTCTTCCTAAAGGGAGAAGTGTTGTTTGTAGGCATTGGATCATGCTTTGTCTTCAAGCATTCAACATTTCTACAAGAGATTATATAGTCTTCTTTGTGGGGGAGGCTATATAGTCTCTCTATTTCCTTCCTATGGAGGAATAATTCATTGTATATTTGCGCTGGATGTAATCCTTCAGGGGTATCATTGAGTCCTCCATCTTTCGTCACTTGTTTATATCTTTTCTCTCTTTTGAAAAGGGTTTTTGTCCCACTGGATTTCTCCTTTTCTCTGTTTATGAGATATTGCATTGTAAATGGGTACTGAACATGGCCTAGTTGTTGGGACCGATAATCATCACCTTTGCATCATTTGCATAGTAATCTTCTACTCTCTAAGTTGCACTTGGGGGGTGTAGGTGTGAATAAGGTATTTTACCTAACTAGCTCACTATTAGGTCCTATTCACATTTGAAGTTGACTTAGATTCTAGGAATATTTCTAGAAGTTTAGTTGTCAATTAGATCTTATCTTATCTTTTTGCATTTACTTCTTGTGTCCTAGGTCATTTAATATTTATCATATTAGTTGTCTCATTGTATAGAATTAAGACACACATCATGATCTTGTCTAATCCTATCCCTCAACATTTCCTATATAAGCAAGGCATCTTATGTACATTTTGTAATGTAGCATTCAATTCACTCTAATCAATTGTTCCCATAATCAGGCATTATATTTCTATTGCTGCTCTCTTGTGAAAGAAATATTTTTGATTTAGCAGGTGACCTGGAGGATTGAGTCCATCAATGACTCTAACATACAATAGCACACATACATATTTATAGAAATTATCTAGCCTAACTCTTTAGCTTCCAAGCTGTTTTTAGCAGGGGTTTTCTGTTCGGATCTTTGGGAGCTTACAAGTGTAGATGTCAATTGATTTTAAGCATATATTTCAAGGTTGACTAACAAGAACTTTCCAAGGTTGTGATTCCTTCCTAGCATTTATAGTCAAATCTTAAGTTCCAAGTCACCAGCAGCACTATGCTTTCAATTTTCACCATCCATAACTCTAGTTTTTAATAGTAAACAGTTGCTTACGAAGATATCTTTTACAGAAGTCAAGATAGCTTATGATTAGTATTTTCTTTCCAAAGAACCACAAGATTGAAGAGCCATCAATGATACAATTAAGTTGAACTAGTTCATCATACTGTCCATAACCTGTTTTGATATCAACAGTTTCAAAAAAGTTTTGTAATGGGGAACCCTATTATTATTTACTTAGTTACGTCTAATACTGATATGATCGATAGGAATCAATTTGTTTGCAGATTTGTGCTGCATTTAATTTTAAATTTTATTTCTATTTCAGCATAAAAGAACATCAAAATCCAAGCTAAACAGCAGTCATGAGATTTTAGGATGAGATGAGTGAATGTACAAACATGTGCGGGTGAATAGGACGATAAATAGCCTGCACAAGCATCAAGTAGAGGCTGATATGATGATGAGGATGAAACCGCTGCAATCTGGCCAATGAACACATTCATAGAAAAGTTAATGGGACTTCATTTTTTTATTAAGAATATCCACTATTTTATTTTGTATTAATTTTACTTCCATAATTCTAAGAAGTCTAAGATAACAATTGCATGGTACTATTACATACCTGTGTTAGAGAATGCTGCACCAAAGGATTTTGCCA
Source organism: Cryptomeria japonica (assembly GCF_030272615.1). Taxonomy (NCBI): domain Eukaryota; kingdom Viridiplantae; phylum Streptophyta; class Pinopsida; order Cupressales; family Cupressaceae; genus Cryptomeria; species Cryptomeria japonica. The sequence continues at coordinate 542,172,104 of NC_081406.1, read as the reverse complement.
CTGCCAAAAAGTCTCATCAACTTGATCTGAATTAGAGGCACTTCCAACAGCAGGGCGAAGGGCTGCAAGCATAACATTTCAAGAATCTTATTCAACTTTCAGAAAGGTCAACACTTCAAGTATCATAATAGCTAAATATTGAACACATAACATGATCAAATTTTTATACCTGGAAGCATTGCTTGAATCAAAGGCAATGCAGGTAAGAGGTCTGTCTTAGAGTCACCCAACCTGCGACATATAATAGGCTGAAATGTTTTAAGACAACAAGTTAGTTTGCTTAGCCAACAACAAAATCACGACACTAAAAGTAACTGTGGACTGTCAAAAACAGTAACTTAACAATGAAAGAGAGAGCAAAACTATATTAATGTCGACATGTGACTAAAAAAAGTTAGGACATAAAAAGTGCATAATATACAACAGAGACATACCCAGGTAAAAAGACCCTATGTAAAGAAAAATTACTAATTATTAACATCAACTGAGTAGATTCCAAAAATTACTAATTATTAACATCAAATGAGTAAATTCAAGGATCAACAGTGCACAGACTATAATCTGGAACTGATCAGTAAGTCAAATTTAACCACTAATCATGATAATTTATTTATTAGAAAGTTACACAAACCTGTGAGGAACAAGCATAAAGCATGTGAAGTAGTCCCTCTTCTACAGCAGCAACATCTAAAACATTTGAGATATTGACATCATACATGTCCTCCTCAAAGATTTTAAATTCTTCACCAAACAGATGTGAATAGTCTGTTATTGGAGTTTGACCAGCCAATTCTACTTTAGCTGTCACATCCTCAGATCCAGACAATGGCACTGACTCAGTAAGAGGCTGGGACACTTCCGATGAACATCCAGGTGCTGTAAGTTTTCGTAATAGTCTAGCAACCTGATAGATTGCTAAAGACCTTAGACATTACAGTGAATACACGCTACATTGAGAAATTATTGTGAAACAGGATCGACAATATTGCAACAAACAAATAGAAATACACAAAATAAAACTTCTTATCCATACTGATCGGCAAACATTTCCAAGGTGGTTATCCTTGTAAGCTTTTCTGAGCAACAGGAGAACTGCATCTGGACGGAAAACCAACGAGCTTGCAGATTGTTGAGTATTAGGTACTGGAGCACGTAGTCTCCTTGGCTGGGCCTGAAAATAAGAAAAGAATGAATACAATCTTTTTTATTACAATTATTTATAAATGGAATGTAATTCAGATTTTAAACATATGTAAAACATTAGCAACAGTAGCATAATAAATAAATTTTATGATTATAGAAAAGCCACAGAAACTAGACAGTACTTGCTTTGAAAAAACAAAAATAAAGTAAGATGAGGTTGTGATACGAGTATTAGTTCAACAACTGAACAAGCGTAAAAAATAGTGCAGAGAGAATTATTTCCCCATTGTCTTCTCTCTTCACTTCAATTAGAAACAATATTTCTCAATTCCCTAAATGGGTAATGATTTTACCCTAAATTATTGCATGGGTCTTAGTGTCTTTACATTTGCCAAGCAGAAGGATGAATGACATCAGATAGCCACTCAGGGATACTTTGAACACCGGACTTTTAACTGTTTCTTGTGGAGAATGCCAAGTAGTTAATTTTTCCCTTTAATAAATTATAAATTCATGATAAAGCATTTGTTGAAAAGTATTCCTAAAAATGTATGACAGAGTTATATAAGGAGATACAGAGAACAATGTGTAAATCCATCGATTATTCAATTCTAAATGGATAAGACAAACATATTGTATCATCTAAATATTCAGTAGATTACAAGAATACCATGCCATGTGCACATCACCTTGTCCTATTCTTCACATAAACACCTGTGCTAATGACTTAACATGGTATTCTGTTGACTAATCCCCCAGTTGCAGGAAATATCAGGTAAGGATCAGATTTCAATGTTTCACATTTCTGAAACAGGAATGTGGGCTCAGAATATCTCGGAAATGACCACAAAATACATGAAATTTTGTAGACGTTTCAGGGGCCCTACATTCCTTTAATAAAAGTGTAACTGTAGATGCTCTCAGATGTGAACGATATAATCCAGTTGATTTGTTCTAGTCTCTGACTTTCTAGAATGTGAAACAATGTATGATTTTAATTCGTATTTTCAGATAGTGAACTATGTTTTAATTTCAAAGGTTTAAAATCATCACAATCTACTTTTAAATTTTCATAAATACAATGTTTTCAATGTGTTCAATTATTTGTTCACTAACAACAGAAATTGCTTTTCTTTTTGGGGAGGTTGATGTTTACATTATTTTAACATATGTTTCCATTTTATTCCTCTTCCAGGGTCCTCAGAAATTCAGTGTTTCCTGGTAACCTCGAATATACCTAGTTTCATTTTGAAAAAGGGTCAAATATATTAATAAATGGGAAAGAGTAATACATCACCAACCAGAACAAGGTTTACAAGTGCAAAAACTGGTGAAAACAGTGCTGGAGAAAATGTTCACATAATCTGTACAACAGTTCAAATAGCAAATAAGGAAAGGAAAAAAAAATCACAACCAACGAGAATGTACATGTCCAACCATAAGGAATTAGTTTTCAAATATCTAAAAGTTTTAGAAAACAACTCATCTCTAAAAACTCTCTCAATCAAAATTATTTTCCTTCCAACCAGCTTCCTGTGATCAAAATTGGCATCATTAAACTTATCGTGTTTTGAAGTTTTGGTTTTGTTTCTTGGTGTCAAAGTAGTATTCTTTGCCTAATGATTCAAAATATAAACCACAAATATAGAAAATTGTTTGAATACCCCTCCCTCCACTTGGAAAATAGTTAATTAAAGTGACCCCCAAAACATTGAGAGTTGATGTAATCCTTTTGAAACACTTGTCCCTAATAACAAGCGCTTTCCATTGTATCCTGACTCCAAGTTTAGCCTGCATCACATGTCTGGGGATGGAAAAGACTGATAATCTGGATAACTCCTTGTATAGCTCCAGAAGCTTTCTGGCTAGAGCAAACAGCAAGGCTGAGGTTGGAGAGACTGAAAGATGCCAACTACTGATTGGCACAATCTGACAGATTTGTTTAAATAAAATTCTTTGACCAGCGTGTAGATGTTTTGGGTTTTGAAGAGTTTTGAGGTTTGCTTGCATGCTGTTGACTTTTGAATGTTGCACAATGAAAGAAATATGCAAAATACAACTAATCTAATACTGAAAATTGAATTCAGGCTTCTGATTTCTACAACAGCAATGTAATAAATCAAGAATAACTTTTATTTCCACTTAATGAGCAAATTTGCATACCAAGTATCTTGAGCCTGCCTGGTTGAGACTCCTTATTTGACTGAAATTCAATATATGATGAAATAGGAGCTTCCTAAATGTGCTGACAGCTCCAATTGACTTTATTGACCTTAGGATGAATTACTAAAAACAATTGATGAAGAAATATGCAGACCCAGATGGAATTCTAACTCCTTGCCAGGCGAGGCCCTCCAGGAATGAAGAATTTCCCTGTATTATTGAATATACTGATCACATATGACCTTATCTATCCAAAATAACTTCTTATTTGTTCATCCTAATTGCCAACAATGAATTTTAGCGCAATTGGTTGAGTTAAAACTCTTGTAATTATTTTCTACAAACTCCAGGCAAGAATTCAATGTATGGCTCAGCTGGGAATGGCACGATCTGCTGGAATAATGTCTGAATTGCTGGTAAGATCATCCAGATATGCTCAAACCTGATGTAAAAGCCCTGTAATTGCTGTCTAACCCTACAAACTTCCAAGTTTTGGCCCCCAATGGCCTGAAATGAAGTTCTTTGTGTGTCCGAACGCTGAATTAGTGAAGGGGCTACGTCCTGTCACCAAAGATGGAGGTTTCCGTCTCCAATCTGCTCTCAGATCTCTGTCGACCTGCTGATGAAAAGTAATCTCCAAAAAAATGAATAACAATAATGCCAAAAAACTTCCCGTGAAGCCTCTTTTCTTCCCAAATTCCCACGCCCAAGTTAGGGCTCCAAGATTCTATGATTCTAAATGGAATATTCCTCCTTGAGCGCTCATCCTTGAGGGATTTATAATATGAGCTTTATAATAATGGCCTCTTTATTCAATTAAGCTTTATTAAACTCTTGCCTAGGTAGGCGTGCAAGTTGGGGGGTCACTTTATGATTTTAAGTTGTACTTTATAAACATCTTTTATAAAGTCACTTTTAATGTAATATTGCCACTTAAGGTAAAAGAAACTTTACAATATAATATTACCATTAGTTCACCCTCCTTATAAAGTCACTTTATAAAATATTTCTATTTTTAGAATTAAGGTAACTTTATAACATTTTAATATAAACTTCACTCTAATTAGAGCGACCAAGGCCAAAATTAGCTAAGTATAGGGCCTCCTTGCACTCTCCATCACCTCCTAACCACTGGATTCACCTGCGGAGGTGGCTAATAGGTGAATGACGTCCTAAAAATTGGGGACATTACAGAGACTCTCAGCTCTTAGAAGTTCTTATAGAGAGATATAGTTCCATTAATGACTGCCTAGACCAAAAACCCTGCATTGATATCATGAAGCATGCAAATAAAATACGAAACCCCCTCATTCTATGTCCAAATTAACTTAAGCATATGTGGAATTCAAGTTCAAACATAACAAGCAGGTATATTGTGGTTGCTCTTATTATAACATCCAGAGGAAAAATGCAAGCAACGTAACTATTTTTCCAGGTAAACTAACAATCTAATAGAGTGCTTCGCAGACATAATATCAAGTATCAACCATATTGAAAATGAGCACATGAATACATGGTTTATAGATCACTTATGCCATTTGACCAAAGCAGGAATAGAAGCTAGAAACAATCGTACAATAAACACAGCTCAAAAATAAGAAATAATATAATTTCAAAATGCATTTCAATTTTTCAAAATTTTCAACAGTTGAGATTGTTCATTCAGAGTTAAATTTTGATCATGAATATATTTGTTGGTTATCAAACCTTAAACACCATTGAATTAGCAAGTCTCAATATAAGTATGGTCCATATCACTATCATTTCAATCATTTGTGCTTCAAGAAGATGATGAAAACAAATATCTTTCAATCATGAATTAACCGTCAATACTTTGAGCTAATTCTGAAGATAAACATTGTTAAAACTAAACATCATTTCACTAAACTTAGAATTAACCAGGAAAGTTAATAAAACAAAATTCACCAAGTTGTGTTAAAATAATTTTTTCTTTCCCTACATTTGATGCAATACCATGGTAAGCAACAACATTTTTCATTGAAATTTCCACTCAAGGATATCCTACCAGGGTAACAATATCTTAAATATAAAGCAAGAAAAGAGACTCTCTGATTGGAAAAACATGGTCCTCTCAATAAAGAATCACCTGGAAATTCGAAGATATAGTAAGAATGCCTTGGTTGCTTCTCACTGGATCCATATCAAGCATTCCACCTGTAACCTTTGCGCTTTCCCTGAAATTTCAACACAACAACTCATTCCCCTAATTCAAAAGTATCACACAAAAAATAGCAGAAGGCTCTACTAATAAATGTTTAGTGTTAATATAAAAATATTTCATTTACAAATTTCACAAAGAGAAGACAGGAGTGCTTAAGGCTTCTCAAATTAGAGATAAAATAATAAAACAGAGGAACCAAAAACATCCCAAACCATGTTAAAATGGTTGGGACATTTTGTCCTGCCATATCATGGTAATACCAAGGAAACATAATCTAAAATAAAAAAGAAGAAGAACCTTTCGTTGGACAAAACATACTCCTCTCTACAAATAATTCTCTATTAAAAAAAACTCACAGGAGAATATTTCATTTACAAATATAATGAAGACAAAAAGCATCAAATATTTGGAAATATGATAAAAAAATAGAGAAACATACAAGAGACTTTATAAAACATGTACATTCTATGAACAACCAAATTTGTTTGCTTATCTCTATGAATAGTAAATTTCCAATTTTAATGTCCAAGTGATTGTGGTGTAATGGTAACGGAGGGTACTCATAGATTGTGAATCAAATAGGATTCTTTTGTTAAGTTCAAAAATACATGTTAAGTGTGGATCTAATCTTGTTACTATATGTTTCAGAATGCTAGAATCCGATGCTGTAATGCAAAAGAAAGGGCAAAGGATACTAAAACATAACCAAATAAAAAATAACCACAAACCTTAACAACAATAAAGCATAATTAGATAGAAGGGCCCATAAGAACATTAGGTTGTTGAAACCCATCAAAACTCTAAAGACTTAAACCAAGAGTAGAGGAGCACTTCCAAAGCATTGATAACAACTGCTAAAAGTCTGCAGAGTTATTACATAGAAGCATATAAGCGAAAAATAGCTAAACAAATGACAATTTGCAAAAACCCATCATCTACTAGAAATTGAGAGTGACCATGCCAAAACAATATGCACTACAATGTAAAATGAAGGAAATTGAAGCCCAAACACTTTGCGTTAGACTCACTGTATTTAGGCATCACGCCAACTAAAAATTTACAATATTATGTCTGAAATGACAATGAAGCAAAAAGCTTGTATTTTGTTTAAATTATGAAGCCTCATCTAAAGCAACAAATGGTAGGTTAAGAAACAGTAAACAGAAAGAGAGAGACCATATATACTTCATGAAGCTGTAACCAGAAATTTTAGGAGATTGCCCTTTCATGAAAGAGCTATTTCAAAATAAGGAAAGGACACACAAACCATTAGTGAAAACAAGGACAAAAGACTATTTTCAAAATGTTCTTGACTCAAAATGTTTCCCTTATAAAAGATTTTTCTCAATCACAGGAAGCACCAAATAATCCTATCGGGAAAGAAAACGGTGTTGTACTGTTGTGCCCCAAAAATCATAGCAATATTAATTATTAGGGAGAGCAAACAAGTTTTAAAAAGTCACTAGCAGCATAATTTCATTCAGTTTACACCATTGTAATGTCCATTCCAACAGGTTTATTATTATATTATAAACTAGCATCAAGTTCACAAACCAAGTGAAACCACAAGATAAGACTAGAAGTCATAGTGTAACAATAGTAAGAATAGAAGTCATAGTGTAACAATAATATTGAATAAGAAAGAATTCAACTTGCAGCAATTTATTCCAAAGACAAATTTTACAAAACATACAAATACATGTATACCTATTTCACATTACTATTTGGCATTTGCTCATTACCAACTTTTGAATATGCTTCAGTAAATAGAAGAGAAACGTTCAAGTTTCAAACTATTTCTCTCTGATCACCCAACTTTTCTCTAAGTCCAAAGTATGGAATGTAAACAAATCAAAAGACCTAAACATTTTCTACTTAAGCCAACAAAATTAAACTCTTTTTGACTTATGTACGAAAGACTCCAAATGTGTAGTCTATTACATACCCGGAGACTAAGAGGGGGGGAGGGTGAATCAGTCTTAATTTTAAACTTTAAACAATTTCACTTGCAACTTAAACATCAAATCATAATAACCAAATGAAGAATTGATGAAAGGAAAGCATGCACCACAACAATCACATAAGGACACCAATCTCTTTACATGGAAAACCCAATAAGGGAAAAACCACAATAAGAGTTATCTCACAATATATATGAATAAGTTTTATAATTTGTTTTAAGGCTCACTACCTAAGGAAGCACACTGCTCCTTGAATGGACTTGCTACAGAGGATCACTTCCTTACAACAAGATACAAAGACCTGCTAAGGAGACTCACTATCTCAAAGTAGGATACATGAATTTACAACGAGAAAACATGAACTAAACTGCAATAATAATGCATGCGTCATATGCGGATGTGGCAATCCCCTTTTTCACACACTTACTCCATCTTACTTGCTTGACAGCATCACAACCAATTTGATCTTCAATATATGCCCTTTGCATCATCTCAAAACACAAATTAGATCGGCTCAAAAAAGACCTTTAGATGAAACGTGTGATACCACATAGGTTGGCTCCAAACACATGCATAATGAAATAGAATGAGATGTGGATCAACCCAAGGCATAATTGGGCCCAATCACATTACACCACATCCTCCAAAGCAAATATACTAGGTCAAGATCAAACCGCACACAAAGGAAACCAAACTGTCGGCCCAAACAACAACACCACCAAAACTGCCAACTATATACCTTTGCACCATCAGGGAGAGACCAAAACACCATGTGGACCAAGATGAGAACAATGTAGACCATCCATAGCATCCCTACAACCATCTCTTGAAGTATCGGATCATTGTGTACTAGCGAAAGTAGAGAAACACATTGAACTGATGACAACAGAGCATCCTGGATATACTGTGACATTTCAACACTTTGGATATTGTACTACGGTGCACCAAATCAACTGAAACTCACATAAATAAACCCTTATATCTCACTGATCATATCCACAAGTCCACACGAGCATATCTATCCATCTGAAGGAATTTAGAGCATTCTCATGAACTGCTTAACATTGTTCTAGTGCACTTCGGAGAAAAGTCAATTCTAAATCTTACTGTAGAAATGTTTGACATGAAATCCTCAAAATAAACTCCTTGAAGACTACCAAACTTAACTCCAAAACCGCACATCTAGATCATGCAATGCAAAGGAATGCAGACTGAAATACAGAGACACGGTAACGAGGATGATATACTATTTAACCTTAGAAAAATTTTCCTTACCGGTACAAGTAAAAGGAAAAACAGAACTGACCTTCATCTAACTCCTTGAAACATGAAGAAACCAAACAAAGTGATTGCATTCCTCATCCAAAGCATAAACAATGTGCAACTATCTTAACCAAGTACATACTATGCTTCCAAACTATCATGCTGTTATGGATACATCTGCTGTTCTTATAGACTGTCATGCTCATCCTCAATCATGCCGATCCCATATCACCAACTGTGTTAAACTTAAACCATCTCTCTCAACTATGCTGCTCACAAACCATTACTCTGCTGCTTCAATTACACCAACCATCACTTTACATGTCTTCTCTCCCAAGGTAGGTAAGTTGACATCAATGAGAACACAAACTACACATATTGCCAACACAGTCGGGTGCTTCAAAAGAGTAGTTTGTATTAGAGAGGATGTTACCTGATATTTCACACACTGGAATTCCAACATGAGGCATGTGTTCATGCTATTTTCTTGATGATAACTAACCTTAGTATGTTACCTTCATTGCTAATTTGCTACCATTTGTTTAGGGGTTCAGTAATGAATTTCAACTATCATAATCCTTTAAATGCACAAGTATATATTAATGGTTTCTAATCAATATGTATGCCTATAAGTACAAGGGATGCAACTGTAGCAAGTGCATAAGGAGAAACCCACTTCAAAGGTGCCTCCTAACGAAAACAAATAAAAAGCCTTCCCAAAAAATAACCATTGAGATTTGCTAATGATTTCAGATTGTATTGATAGAGAAGAGTCTGCCATTTTGATTGAAAATATACATATGAGATAGAATGGTAAATTAAATAGATAGGCAATTTTGGGATGGGCAAGTAATTCAAACCCCTATGACTTTTCAGTGTAATGATGGTAAAACTGAATTCAAAAACATGAAGATTGGAAAGAGTTCTATTATTTTTGCATAAACATGGTTGTGGAACATCTTCGAAGAGAAGGTTGGCTTAGTGCTTTCTTAAAGAACTGAATAAAAGAAACTTTATTAATTTCTACAAATGACCAAATTACTTGGGACTCAAAAGTACAATCAACGACAAGAGCAAGGATTAGTCAGAAACGCACTCTATCATATAAACAAAAAAGTGGTTCAACGTAAAAGAAACAAAACCAAATTCAAATATCCATTTGATGAAATGTACATTTTATTCATTAGAAGAAAGGCTCACACCATATGGGTGCATGAAATATTAGGTACTCAATAAGGCATCCATAAATGACAGGTACTTGATATCAGAATCTGCGGATATTAGATACTAAACTCTCCAAGTTAGAATGTAGAAGTATATGTTATCATGTTCTAGACCACAAAAAGGATGTCAAAAATGTCAATGAAAACTAACCACCTGGCATGAAGGCCAATCTTTTTATAATACCCTTTGGATAAACTAATGAATCTGCTACATCAATGACACATTAACAAGAAAATATCTTAAGCCAAACTTCTATTGATGACCCTTGAAAGTAGTTCATTGCGCTTTCATTGACGGTAAAATTTTAAGCAATCCCGAACTGAAGCACTTGTTAGCAGTACTTAGTGTCCAAGGGGAAAGTTTAATTAAGCCAGACTCTTCATATCCATTTTTCACAAGGAAGAGGTCAAGTACCCAAGCTATGATGGTCTGACCGAATGTAAATTTCTTCGACTGAAAAATATCAAACTAGTGCTTGCATACAAAACACTTATTCAAATACATAAGATGATAATCCTTTTTGGTTTTGAAAAATTCCACCACAGAGAAGTTATTAATTCTTTGAAATATTTGTCACCTTTAGTAGGAATATCAAATAGATTCAGGGACAATAAAACATCAATCCATATTGGATTCAGTAGAAGCACAAATTCCAACCTTGGCAAACCAATCCAAATCACATACTATCTGTACTAACGCAGGTTGGTCACATGAATTTCAAGACATTTTCAAGACAAAGACAAAGTCATTTCCCTTATTATGAATGCGAAACACAAATATCATTCTTTCTTGCTGAACTTTCATTCTTGCTTGCCATTGCACAAATAAAGTTGAAGATTGATTGGTGAAGGTTCCCAAATGGTTGCTTTGTTATTCCTACGCATTTGCAAGAGCGCATTTGTTGCAAAGGAGATCTTAGAGGAACATTTTGCCAAACTTGTTTTGTTTTGCATTTCTTATTCTGTTTTCATTATGTTGTGCATCTATAGCGCATGCTTAATTTTTTTATAAGAGTTAAGTTGTACATATAATTTTTTGTTTTCATTTGTTTCAATTCTTCAAATGTGTTGTTTATTGAACTTGTTGTCATTGGGATTACAAGGGCAATTGATTCTAGCTCCATGGACCAACCCCCTACAAAAGAAAACAAAACAAAATTCCTCCCTTTGGAAATAATTTGATATAGTAAACCAGTTTCTAGCTGGTGGGGTTTATATTTGCATTTGGAGTGTGTAATGTCCCCAATTTAGAGATACCCATTTTTTGCCCTGACTGAGGTAGAGATACCTATTACTTTGACTGAAACTCTGCAAGTAAGTTAAAAATATGCAATAATGATATTTCATTAAATAGATCTATTAATTAGGAAACACCAATCATATATATGCAAGACATAGTCCTAATTACAAGATTAAATTATGCTTGAGAATCCAATCATAGAAGGCATAGAAGAGGGTGACTAGATAGGGTGCCCTAAAGACCCTCTACCCTAGGCCCAAGGGCAGATCTCATTCCCCCTTGGCCTCGTGTGGCCCATACCATATGAGGTGGAATACCTAGTGAGGTATCCTATCACCATTTTCCTTAATCTCGTCATCCCTTATCCTATGTCTCGTGATTAACACATTTATTCATCATGATAGAGAGCATGAGGGCTGTCACAGTAGGGTGCCTAGGAAGTCTATCCTTCATAGGCCCAAAGGCAGCACATTCTGTACCCCTTTGGCCTCATGGGACTCCCTGGTCTTATACCATGAGGTGGCGTGCCTAGAAGGTGACCCCAACACCATTTTCCTCTGTAACTTCTCTCTCTCTATCATGACTAGTAAGTTAGTAACACTCAGAATAAACCAACAATAATATCTCATAATTCATATCTATTATAGCAGATATGACCATAAAGTATGTCTAATAGGGTATCCAGAATATCAGCAGTATCCATTATAAATATGCAGAATATCGATATGATGAACATGCAGAAATATACAGGTACTCTTATGCAGAAATAGTCACAAATATTGCTACAGTATTAAATGTATGTGCACAGGAAACTCATGCCAACTAGGGTATTAAACTGATTTTCTGAGAGAGATGTTTAATATTCTTGTAAAATCGGAATCCTTCAATGATTGAATGATTGATGAATAATTGATTGATTGAATGAGTTCCTTTGATTGTATGATTTGAGGTATTGGTGAGTAATAATGTAATGAAGGCTGGTCTGATATATTAATGATTGAATGTATGCTGATTTAATAGAATGATTTTCTGCTTGATTGTTGCTTTATTTGAATGATTGGAATGTTGATTGATAAGTGGTCATTGAATAATTGGAATGATCTCTTTTATACTTCACTGGTATAAGGGTCACCACTTTTCATAAGACTTGGGTCACCACACTTCATTGCTACCTTCTAAATATTATATTATTTCCCAATAGTTCTCTCTTCCTCCCCTCCTCAAATGAGACCTTCTTCCCTTTATATCTTCCATGGTGAGGGAGAAGTCACACCCCTTATGCAAGCCTACCCTTCAAAAGAGTCACAACCTTTCACAATCACCACATTTCATAATTTCTGCCCTTTGGAAGAGTCACTTCCTTATTTACTTCTCATTCCTTCCTTCATCCATTGACTCTTCCTTGATTCACATGCTCCCTTCTTTCTTTTCTCCTCCCTCTCCCCTCTCAAATGAGGTTCTCTTCTTCCTTTTATATCTCATGTTTGAGGGAGTCACAACTTTTCATTTCATGCCTTTTGACCATTCATTAACTTAGTTAGATTTTAATTATATTTAATTTTATATTTTAATTTAAATGTTTTTTTTATTCTTTTGTATTTTAATTTTATTAGTATAATATATTGTTAAATCCTATTTCAAAATGGAAACATTACAGAGTGGGTGTGGTGTTTGGTATTCAAGCTCATACAATCAAGTTAAAATTTCATGTGTGCCATATCCCTAGGTTAGGCATCAAAGTTTGCTTAGAAAAAATTGGTATAACTATTCTAGAAGCAAAAATCATAGCATATATTAATGAGCAAGAAAAAGCAAATCAAGCAGCAAGCCACAAGACAAATCATCCTTTGTTAAAGAACGGGTCTCGAGGAATGATGCCTCCTTCATCGCCTTCTAATTTTCAACCTATAGAGAGCCACGCATTTCTAGCCATAAATTGAAATTGGAGCACATACTCCTTCATCCACTCAATATAGCACAATTGGCTACACTCGAAAAAAGGAAAAGAACTTAGTGTATGCACATTCAAAGCTACATCTCCTTTCACTTAAACAGTATGGCTACAAAGAAGATGGCACAAGAAAGTGGGATATCAAGCCAAAGCATACTAACTTGGAGGCTTCCACTTCCCACCTTGATGCACTTGATGTTGAAAATGTTAAATGAGCATGAGAGTGTCGGTGCTAGTGCTAGAGCCAATGCTAATGCCAATGCCAATTGCATTATTTGTGGTTCTTCTAATAAACCAATACCAACATCATTTTGAGGCCCCACTTCTTCAATGGTCCCCATGAGAATGGTAGTAATAAATGCACAATATTGAAAAGTATTGCCTCTTTAAAAGAAACTGCAATGACATTGATCAATGACTAATTTTTTGCATCCCTCCATCCACCCCTAAGGGCTTCAATGAATTCTCCACAAACTACACTCAATTTTGCAATAAGGTGCTATAGACGTCAAAACCTAACCCCTTGTACTTTTTTGAAGCCTAATTAATTGCTTTGACCATGTCTTGCCACTACAATGATCAAATAACATTGCAAGCCAATCAATTTGCATATACACACAAGCAATATTTGGTCAACAATAAATTGAGACTCATTGTGAAATATTTTTTTTAATGTTCCCTTTAATCTCTTGTGTGTAAAGGCCAAAAAATGAGTGGTTCTCTATAGGTTGAAGATTAGATGGGTGAGGAGGTGGCCTCGTTCCTTTAGATTCTTTCTTTAACAAAGAATTATTTGATTTGTGGCCTACTGCTCAATCTAATTTCTCCTGCATAGTAAAATATGCATGACTTGCTATAAAGGAATGGATGCACCATCCCTTCCTAGGCAAGCTTTGATGCCTTGTCCAAGGATGCCACACAATTGGGCTTTCACCTAGCTATACGAGCTTGAATACCTAACACCACAACTATTGCAAATCCAAATATAACTCCCACCACCTAGAACCTACTATACAATATCAAGATATTTCCAAAAGGAAGAATTTGGATCTATTTTGAAGTAGAGTCAACCCATGGAGCTAGAATTGCTTGCCATGGTAATCCTTATGGCAACAAATTCAATAAACAACAAAATTGAAACAAATGAAAACAAAAAATTACATATAGAACCTAACTAATTTTTTAATATGAAGCATATGCCATAGAATCATAGAAGAACGAAAACAATACAAAAAATTTAAAAAACAAAAGAGTTCATTGGTAACAAATGGGCTCTTGCACATGCATAGGAACAGAAAACGAAGAACTTGAAGGAAAAAACTACCTCGTTTTACAAAAATATTCCTCTGCAATCTCTTTGGCAACAAATGGGCTCTTGCACATGCATAAGAGCAGCAAACCAATCACTTTGGAACCTCCACCTATCAATTTTCAACACTGCATCAGTTATTTTCAGAGTTTAGCCTATTATCTTTGGTCCCGTAGGCTAATGGAGTGTTTAGGGGACCTTTTGTGGGTGTTTCGGGGCTTTCCAGCTGACCCTCGGGTTGTTTGTTTCAGTACTCTCCATCTCAGAGATTCAGTTATTTGGTGGTTTGCCTTCCAGAGGTCTTTCAGGCTCCATTTGAACATACTATTTTTAGTAAGTCTCTTGAGCATTTAAGTCCCATATTATTTATAGTAAGTCACTTAGACAATTGGAGACTACCCTGACTATTAAAGGGCAGTTGGAAGAATTAAATAAATGTCCCAATATTAGCACTTATTACAGTAAGTGATTAATATTAAATTATTAAAGTATTCAATTTAATTATATTAATCAAATTAATGACTTTATATTATTAGGGGATATAAGGGGTCAATTTAAATTATTAAGTCTAATTGGGACGCCAACTTTATTAAATGCCATTAAGTGAAATTAAATGTAATTTATTAAAAGTATTTTAAGTGGAGGCTTATAAAAGGTTAATTGAAGTTTTTTTTGCATTCATTCACTTATTCATTTTGGAGAAAATAGATGGAAATTGAAGAGCAAGGGTTTTGCTGAAGCTCCAAGCTTTTTGGGAACGAAAACTCTCCAAGGGGACAATACCTACAGGTGTGAGATACCATCCAAGGGTATTCAATGGATAATCTCATCCAGAGATTATTCTTGTGCATTGGATTCTGATTTATAGAGTTGAAAAAGGGCATTTAGAGGAGCAGATTGAAGATCAATTATTTTGCAGATTTAGGCAGTTTAAGGGCTTATAAATCCAGCCATTCCTTCTTCCAATCAAGCTATACTCTCTCAAGGGCTTGCCGTATATATTCTAAGGCTGCATGGGGTTTTTTAAAGAGAGTTTTCAGATCTGCTGTGGACTCCAATAATCAGCAAATATCATCATTCAAGGAGGCATTGGAATTTATGTATCTGATTTGTACTTTCAGCATCAATAATATTATTAGTAGCTGATAAGGGTATGTAATGTTAATTTATTAAATGCAATATAGAATTAAGGGTTTGAAGAAATTATTGTTAAATTATCTGAAATTATTATTTTAATTTCATACCATTATTTCCAAGCATTTATATTTCAGTATTTAATATTTATATATCAAATACCAAAAACTCAGAAAATTGCAACAAAACACAAAAAATTGAAAACTCGGAAAAACAGAAAAAGCAGAAAAAAGCAAAGAGACGAAATATTCCAAAACACAAATTCAAAAGTATAGAATAAGGTAGGATATTTCACACTATTTGTGCAAAAGCAATAATGAATGAATGTTCGGCAAGGTTGAATGATATTTTTGTTTTGCATTCACAAAGAGGGAAAGTAACTTACTTTTGTCTTCCAAGTGCCTTGGAATCCACGGTTTAGGGTTAGAGAGGTATTTTTTAGGCATATAAGTCAAAGTCAAATGCAAAACAGAATTAAAAAAGCAGAAAAAATCACAAAAATGTGGCAGGTTCATTGCAGCAGCAGAGGAAGATGGCATATTTGGAAAGGTTCACCTGGGTTTGTCCCACAAGGAAATAACAGAACCCTGTTTGCACTCTGTTGTGACCATTTCACACATCGCCCCATTTAAAATGGGGACCCCCTCTTTTTGCTCGTTTTTGCTCGCCTTTCGATTTGCTTTTTAGGGTTTTGGTAGTTCGTCAGTTGTCTGGATTTAGGGTCAAGCCTTAGGGTTTCCGTTACTGTCTTTTCAGGCCAGAGTCCAGTCAGTCTTGAGAGCTTTTTAAGCTTCCTTTTGTAGGATGCAATTTTGAATGGAATGAATTCGCCAGAATGGTCTATTTTCAATTGGAATTTTGGGTGCAGAGTCTTAATTTGTCTAAGTGTTGATGATGAAAATGTGAATTTTGTCCAAATGAGTAATTTTGACCAAATTTTGAGTTTTTTGATATTTGATCCCGGGCATTGGAAATGATTTGTTTTTGCCTTCAGAAGTGATTAAACTTGTGAAATCATGATATTTTGGCCTGTAGGAGCAAAATCGCTCCTGTCCCTCAGTGAAGGACTGGAGCTCGTTTTCAAAAATCTTACTGTTCCTGCAGGGTCAAGATGAATTTCGAATTGGAAGTGATAGAGAAAGGCGTGATCTTTCCGTTGAATATAAATTGAAGAATTTCACAAACACGGAAATGCCTCAGGAAGCAAAATCACTCCTGTCCCTCAGTGAAGGACCGGAGCTCAAAATCAAATATTGCTTTGTCCTTGCAGGATTTTAACAACTTGACGATTTGAAAAGGTCCAAGGAGATGCATTTTATCAATTGAATATAATTTGAAGGCACAAACATGAAGAAAGTGGACCAAATTGCAAAAATCGCTCCTGTCCCTCAGTCAGGGACCAGGGCGAAATCCATTGTAGCTCCCGTCCCTCTCCCAGGGACCAGAGCGAAATTCTTCATAGGGCATGTACTGGGCAAAGATCAAGCAAGTTTTAGGATTGAAGGCAAGAAAGGAGGTGAATTGAACCCGTTGAAGATAAATTGAAGATTACAAAACATCAACAAGGGATCCAAATGCCCAAGTTCGCTCCTGTCCCTCAGTCAGGGACCAGAGCGATTGTTGTCTTAGATGATTTTCTTGCCAAGTTACAACGAATTCCAAGGCATGGATGAGTGAAACGAAGTATAACAAGACCGTTGAAGATAAATTTTGAGGTTAGCAAAGCGAGATGAAGCCTACAAGACTAAGTTCGCTCCTGTCCCTCAGCCAGGGACCAGGGCGATATGATGATTATGTTGCCTTTTCACTAAGTTCAAACCTCTCCAAGTCAATGTAAAGGGTGGTAAGGACGTTTTAAGGCATCTCAATGAAGAACAAAGCATCAAAGGTCACCAGTATTGAAAGATTTGCATCAAATGTTCAAGTTCGCTCCTGTCCCTCAGGAAGGGACCAAAGCGAAATCCTCATGAAGGCCTAGATTTCGAAAAGTTTATCAAGTATTAAGTGATTAGGAAGGATCAAGGGACTTCATCTTACATTATGAAAGTAATTACAAGTCAATAGAAGCAAAGACAAGCTCAAAACCTTGAAGTTCGCTCCTGTCCCTCAGGCAGGGACCAGAGCGATATTGACTACATTGGCCAAATCTCTCAAAAATCACGTTAAGTCAAGGTTATGCGAGATGATAAAAGGTCCAAGGTGTCTTTTGAAGATGATATACAAAGGTTTTAAACGTCAAATGAATACCAATTTGAACAAGGAAGCTATATCGCTCCTGTCCTTTGGACAAGGACTAAAGCGATTTTTATTAAAAAGTTCATTTTTCCTCAAAATCAAGACAAGGCAGGATCGCACAAGATCAAGATAGTCGTTTGGAAGGCAATGAGCGAGAAGTTAAAGGTTAACTACAAAGAATGTTGATTAGAGCACAAGGATCGCTCCTGTCCCTCACCAAGGGACCAGGGCGATAATCCTCCTAACATCAAATACGCCTTGTAGAAGTCAAGTGAGACAAGCGTGGAATGAAGAAATAACATTATTGTTCGCCTTATGATGGAGATTTGAGATTTAAAAAGCAAGATCAAGGAGAAACTATGAAGTTCGCTCCTGTCCCTCTCCAAGGAACCAGGGCGATATCACATCTAGAGGCACTCCTTCGCACAAGCAAGTCACTCAAGTTTGAAAATCCTAGCAAAAATGCCAACTTCAACGTAGGGATGAAGATTTTGAACGTCAAAAGCACAAGGATCGAGACCAAGTTGCTAGATCGCTCCTGTCCCTCAGTCAGGGACCAGGGCGATGAGGTTTGCATTTCTCCATTTTCAAATTTTGGCGCTAAACAAACATTTTGAATTTATTTTAAATGCTAAATTCGATGGGTTTTGAAAATTCAATTAAATGGCATTTAAAATTTGCGCTTGATATTAATTAATTAATTGTTTTTTGCCTTGTAAAAAAAAAAAAAATCGAATTTACTAATTAATAAACGATGGCATTTAATAATTAATTATTAATTATTAATTTAAAATCAAATAGAGCGCTTGGTTTATGGAAGTCGGCCTTGTTATTTATTTAAAAAATCATTTTTAATTGCCTAATTTTACCAAGGTCGGCCTAGTAGTAATTGAGGTGTGAGCGCTTATAAAGGTTGGTGAAGATTTTCATTTTCACATTATCATTTTATCATCCACATTCAAGTGCGATTTGAGGAAGACAAAGGAAAGTGCGAATTGTGTTTAGAGAGAGCGAATTTCGTTTCAAGCAAGGTGGTGTGAAGTATCATCAAAGGGGGTGCGAATCTAAAATTTCATATTGTGCGAACTTGCCAAGGATATTGGAAGATCACGTCAAAGACTTGAAAGGTGGCGAAGTTGCTAATTTGAAGAGGAGATCACGTTGAAGCCATCTAATATCAATTTTGCCTAGGCGAATTCCTCTATTTTGCATTTTAGAGTTAGCTCTCAAGGGAGGTATGGCGATATTGGTTTTATTGTTTTAAATTTTGAATCGTTGATCGTCATAGCTTAAATTTTGAATTTTGAATTTTGAATTCCCCTAGCTCAATCGTTATTTAGGAAATGATAACTCAAAGACTTATCATGATGTTTCCTAAAATTTACTCTCTAATTTATGATATATATTGCAATATCCAGTTACTTATTGTGAAATGTTGTGTAGGTATGGCGACCCCTAAGGCGGGAGCATCCACCAGTCGTCCAGCTCTCATGAAGGAAGATCAAAAGACCGAAGAAGTGGAGACCAAGATCGTGTCGAAGTGGAGCAACATTGGAGATACTAACTTGGGCAACTTCAACACAAAGAAATTTCGAGATGTCCCTTACATTGGCAAGCCATCACCTGTCGCCTGGAGGATAATTGAAAGTGGCATCATTAAGGCGGCCGGCTTCCCTCCAGCAGTACAATGTCATGAGTTGATAATCGAGTGTGCTCGTCATTATGATCCTCAATCCAGAACGATCGTGTCCAAGGAAGGAAACACTTTGGCGTATCTTTCAGAGGGAGCTATAAGTGAGGCTTTCCATCTTCCAGAGCACAGAGATATGGTCTACAAGAGCATAGAATGAGCCAGGTCAATGTACGAAGATGATCCATATGCTTGCCTAAGCATCATTAACAAGAACTGGTTACTCAAGAGTCGTCCTCGCCTGAGCAAGGTACCGAACACACCACACAGGATTGATTTCCAGGAGGAGTACAGAGATTTGATTACAATGCTCAACCGAGTCACAGGAGCCCCTCAGGCTTTTTATTTTGAAAAGTGGATGTTCTACTTCATCCAGGTGATAGTTCAGGGTAAAGGAACAATTCATTGGGCTAGAATGATTAGCCATTGCTTGGACGTACAGTTGAGGAGACTCAAAGCTACCAAGTCCTTCCACATGAGTTCATACGTCATCTATGCCTTGATCAGGAGCTTCGAGTACGCAGGACTACCTCACAGAGGAGTGATTGGAAGAGGACCCGGCAAGGTCAGAGTTTGTGAATCCTATGTCCACTTGCATCATCCGCCAGGAAGCAACTACAAGTTAGTTAATGATACCTTCACGATGAACATCACAAGGACGTTGCAAGGTGGGATCCACAACAGATTATCTCAAGATGCACAGGAACTAGTAAAGAGGTACGGTGCTTGGTTTATCCAATTTCCGAAGTTTACTTATATCAGAGTTCATGGATGTCCTTCACCTCCATACATGTTGCCAAGATATCCGACAGACAGAATAGTGTTACTTGAAGTAACAAGACAATTGGCAGCTTATGCGAAGGCATTCAGACACAGACATGGAAATGGAGCTCCGGTACCTATCATATTGGGCAATTCAGTTGAGGTATGCCCTAATGCTTTAGCCATGGATGACGCAGAGAAGGAGTTAGCTTTGTATTCTTTTTCATTCTTTGCTTTGAGAGAAAGCTTTGATCCACATGGATATATAGAGGAGACAGTTGGTAGGAAGTTTAAGCATGAGTTTCAGATTGAAGATTTTATGATGAATCTCTTAGACGATCTTGAAGTGAAAAGAAAGATGCATTCTAGATTGCCTTTGGATTTCATCAGGAAATGCAAGATTTACAGAGTGGCCGACCAAGCACAGGACAGTGGCAGACATCCCCAGTCATCCTATGATCGAGAAAGCAAATCAGTAAGGTTAGATTGGAATGAGCCCGAGGTCATGGATCTAGATGCTTTGATGGCTCCAGTCTTGTCTTGTACTCGCAGATGGGTTGATGTGCAGCATCAGAAGTTGAGAGAGCAAGGCATAGCTATGACTTTCACTTTGGAAGAGAAGCCAGCCGAAGGTGGAGCTAGTGTAAGCGAAGGTAATCCTAATCCCAGAAATGCAAATGAAGGCAATCTTCGAAGTGCAAGTGAAGGCGATCTCCATCCAAGAGGCTCGAAGAGGAAAGAGAGACCTGGAAAGAGAGAATCTTCCAAGAAGAAACAAGAGGCCAGCCGAGATCGTTCATCCGGTACATCTTCTCGACAAGAGAAAAGGACACTTGAAGTGGAAGAGTCTATGGAGTCGATGGTTCAGAATGATAAAGAAGGACAGGTACCTCAAGGGTCGCCAAGTGGATCTCTCCAAGATTATGAGCTACATGAAGACAAGAACAATGACGAGGTAACATCTCCTCACAGAGAAGAAGAAATATTGCATAAGGAGATACAGGTTAGAGAGACAAGATCAGCCATCCCAGATTGGTTGAAGGAAAGATTGACGAAGGTAATTGTGATCGAGGACGAAGACAATGTGATTGATTTAGAGAGCCTTGTTGGACATTCCCAGGAAGTGACAGAGAAGAGAAAGGCTACCAAGATGTCCAAGATGATTAGAGATGAGACTGGATCCAGAAAATTACAGATAGCTACACCGGCAGTAGATAAATATGAGGGTGAGATCCTAGCAGAGGAATATGATATAGAGACATTTGAGCTAGGTCCATCCACAGCCGAGCAGACACTAGATGATGCCACCGATTCCTTTGAGGCATTGAAGGACAAGCTTAGAGAAGAAATGGAGAAGAGTAGAAAGCTCGAGAGAGAGGTCGGTGCATGGAGAACATATTTCAGCCATCTCAATCAGCCTTTAGGACGTCAGGATCCAGCAAGATCACCTATACAAGCACTTCCCCTTCAATCAATTGGTGAGGCAGAGAGATTCAGGAGTATGGTCCAGCGTATGAGTACTTGGATGGATAAATCTCATACAGTTGCCTTAGAATTTGCAACAAGGATGATGAAGACTATTCATAGGGCTATTCAGGTTCTTGAGATTATCCACAATTTGATGATAACAGTGGCCGCTTTTGCTCATACCAAGGATGTTATCATTCCTGTCTCGAAAGTAATTAGACAAACGTCGAGGAAGGTCTTAGCGCAGGAAAAGATTATGGATGGAGGACCTCACAGTTTACTTCAGTGGTCAACCTTACTCCAGATGAAGGAAGTTCTCTTTGAGGACATCAGTACTAGGTGCAGTCATGTTGAGGAGGTGATCAATCCGATCCAGGACAGAGTATTTGAGGTACTACGTACCATTCTTGGCAGGAGGATCGAAGTTGAGACAGATGTGGATTTGCAAGAATTGGAATATAGAATCAAGGTCATCTTTTGCAAGGACGTCAATATCACAGATGAGCAACAGGACCAGATGTTTGCTACCATGCTCCTGATTGAAAAGACTAAAGAACTTGAACTTACATGGGACGCAGCTCTTCTAGATGCATTTGATCAGGTCATCCACTTGGAAGAAAGAATGAAGAATCTTCCTGAGATTCCAATTGCTGAGATCGAGGGAATCGTGTCAAGATTCATTGCATATGCTAAAAAGGAGCATTGGAAAGGGAATAAGATTCTAGATGAGAGGTTGTTATAGATGACATGGCACCTTAATTGTCATTGGTCTATGTCTCCTAGATTTTCGTGCCAAATTTATAATTGGCTATGCATTTAATGTTGTGCAATAAAAGGGGAACTATTTGTAACAAACCCTAATTAGGGTTTAGGTGTCATGATCTTGACCGTTGATCTGCTTTCAATCTGGACCATTCATTGTAATTGAGGATGCTATTTATACCCTCATTTTCATTTCATTTGTAATAGAGATAGTTAAGAGATTAGAGAGAAAGTTTGATGTATTAGAGAGATTAGAAGCAATTTTACTTTTGTTGCAAGATTGAGTTTGAGGAAAGGAATTCAAGCAATTGTTGTATATGATGACTTTGAAATCAATGAAATATTGAAGTTATGGTGTTTTGTTGCAGCTTTCTTGGTTATCTTCATGGTTGTTCAATTTACTTGAATCATGCTCAATCAAAGTAGTGTGTTAATTTGAAGGACATAGTGTGAGACTCGATCTTTGGTAGGATTCATAATCCAAACCACTAGCTTCTTGCTGATTGTAGGAACGCCTTGCGTGGTCAACTAGAGATATTTGAATCACTTAACCTTCAATCATTATTGTATCTTGGATATGTACCTATGTGGTAGTATCTTTGATCTTTGATGCGTTGAAAATCATTTGTTACCTTAGAAGATCGCATCAATTTCAATTAAGTTGTTATTTTATGGCGAAATTGAAGTTGGTAGAATCTTGCCAAGTCTTGTCCACATGAAGTCATTCTTAGGGTTAGATTAGATTAGACCTCTTGCAAACCCTATCCTTTTGTTATTTTTTGAAAACCTTCTTTAGTTTAGTAAGACTTTCGGAGTGTAAGGCCCCTTGAGGACACAACAAATCACATCATACCGCTGGTGCTTATCCACACGTAGAGACCCTACTAACCAGAACATTGGAGTCATCCTAACTGATCCTTCATGCGAATCTTCAGCAGTTAGAGACTTTATTCAAGAGAGGATAAGATGCCTTTAGGTATTTTATTCTGTGTATGATGGTGTACAAAATACACGTCAACACACTCCCCCATTGAACCAAACCTGGATCTTGATCCAAGCTGAATTAGACCCAAACCAGCAGGTCCAGAAGGGCAAACCAATTAGTTAAATTAAAAACTTATCTATGAGATGCAACCCCTTCCTTAATTTCAAAATAGGATAGGATTGGACAGAAATAATTGATATTATAGACATACTAAACATTCTCCCAGCAGCAAACCAACATAAATATCTGAGCTAAATCACCAATATTATCAAGAACAAACAATCTTTCCAAACCTACAAGTTCTGCCTGCAACCATCTGCAATAACAGTATTTCCAAGAACCATCTTTTCAACAGCTTCATAGCCAACTGGACGACGATTTAAACCAAAAACTACTGTAACATCATCTAAAAGCAATGTGTGTGGCATAACCTTGCTAAACAAATTGGATACACAATAAAAGTGATTCGTTAAAGTCAAGTATCTGTTACTATTTAACTTTGCAAGATCACTTCTAGCATAAAATGAAAATGTTGCATACCTCTTAAGTAAACTAGATCTAACCAACCTTTCCCCATCAATACATAGACTAGGATAAAATAGCCCAGCCAGCATTGCTAGAAAACAGATTTAGATTCCACAGCTTCAGAAATTTGATAATTCAGACTGCAATACATGCTAGAAAATTTGACCGTATTTCGAGGAACCATCTTTTGAACAGCTTTTAGACAACAGTACTGCAATTTGAACCAAAACTTACAGTAGCACCATATCATAGTGATTTATGTGGCCTAACCTTGCTAAACTTTTCAATACATGACAAAAGAGATTCATTCAAGTATGTGTACCATGCAAGATACCTTCTCGCATAAATTAGATTAACCAACCTTTCCCCAACAATACATAGAATAGGATAAAATGGCGCAGCCAACATTGCTAGAAAACGGATATTAGATTCCACAGCTTCAGCAAAATTTGATAGTTCTGACTGCAATATATGCAAGACAAAAGAATGAGAGTGATTTGAACCAAATGTATTACAACTGGGCAACTTATAAGTGATGCTAAATATTAATAAATGCTTAAGCATTTTCAATGTTCCTTGCAAAATCCTATTAACATGTTTGATAGTTTGCAATACATACCTCTAGTTGAGGAAGAAACGGAGATAAGCGACACGTAACATCTTGTAGTAACTGCAAAACAACCCACGGTAAGCAATTTAGACTCTAAAGCTCCACTATACTTTTACTCACATAGGTATGAAATCGCATTATAGTAACAAACATAGAACACACCTGAAGGTATATGTCATGAGTATCTTGCTTATGCAAGACAATGTGTGGCAGCAAGTAGTCAACAACAGGTTGAAACTCTTGCTCAAGTCCAGGCACAGGGACTCCAATCAACTGTTTAAATAAAACGAACACTATTAATGTCCTGGAAAAAACCACCCATGAGAATAAATATTCAATTTTCAAATTTATACTAAATGATAATTATTAACTGCATAGGGTCTACCACTATTGACCAGGCAAGTGAAATTCAATATGTTCAGGGAAACCAAGGTTTTATTATTTCTAATAACAAGTACAGCAGATTGCTAAGCATCCTCAGTGAGATTCCAGGGTACTCCAATTACTCTCTAGGCAGATATGCTATCTTTCCCTGCATTCTCTCATGTTTGTACATCCAACAGGCAAAGTGAGTGTATCCCATATAAAGAAGACAACTGCACAAACTCCCAACAAATACCCAATTAATCAACATGATCTATCATTTTGCATTTACAAGAATTGTGTAATGTCCCCATTTTTCTAGTGATATCTCAAGAATCTAGATTTGCCTGTTAGTCATCTCCGCAGACAAATGATGGGGTTAGGAGATGTTGGATTCACCAGGAGGAGCTATACTTAGTCAATTATTGGAGCCTGGTGAAGAATTATTTAATAAAGTTTATATTATAAGCTAATAAAAGCTTATAAAAGATTATAAGTTACTTTTTCTATAAATAGAAAATATTAATAAAAGTAACTTATTTAAGTCACAACTTAATTTCACCCCTTTGTTCGATTCCCTAGGCAAATAATATAACTTAAAAGGTGGTAACTTTTATCATGATGAATTCACCCTCCTAGCTAGGCGCTAGTTTGAGAGAGAGAGTTTCCAATGGAATCTTTGGGAGATGCCTTTGTGATACGTTTAGGGTAAAGGTGAATAAAGGAGGAAGTCGTGGGTTTTTGGAGATACCTTTTGATTCTATTACATTTTTGAAGTCTAATTTCTGGTTTAGCACAATTTGCAGCAGAGAATTCAGGTTTGGGAGCCTGAAGAGGGCGAAAATCCTCCATTGGTGGAAGGTGGGACGTTACCCCCTCACTTCCAGCATTCCCACGTAGCACACAAGGTTCGAATCTGACCAACAGAGGTTAGAATCAATGAAAACTCTCCTCCATTGGCATCGGCAGACCTAAGACAGCAGATCTGGGCAGGTTGCAGGTTATTTCCATCAGTTTTGATGCCATTAAATGCAGGCTGTACTGCTCCAGCTGTGCCTTGCCTGGGAAGCACAAGAAAATAATCTCAGGGTCTTTGGAACTTGAATTTTGCTCAGAACTCATCACTGGGGATCAGCAACAGCATTTCAATCAACTCCTTGGTAATTACTTCAACAGAGAGAGCGAATCGATTATTGTTGGAAGTAAGGGTTTTTACCTGGTAAAGTTCTAAAGAATGCTTGGTAGTACGAGGTCTTCTCTCAAATTGTTTCAGTAATACTTTGTTAACATAATTAAGCTGTTTGGAGTCCTAATTGCCTTGAGAAGGATCCTTCATCAGCCATTCCTTGATTTCAGTGCAATAAGAAGGCCCATCGGTTGAGCTTGGACCCTTGGTAGACCAATTCTGGCTTCTAATGTCTCCATATTTGATTCTAGATAAATGCTGTCATTAAATCAGATATCTAATTCTTATTTCAGTGTTAATTCTTTTCTATATTGCCATTATATTTTATGTGACTCTAATATTCAAGCAAGAGAACTTCAAAAAAAGTATAAACGTCAGAATTGACAAAAAACCCCAAACAAGTCATGCTGTCAAAGATTCAAAATTCAAACAAACCTATCAGAATTGTGCTCAGTCCTAAACGGCATCTTTCAAATTGCCATATTTTTGTTAAAGGATGCTATTAAAAGATGTTTGGGTGTTCCATTGATCTATAAACCAATCGCATGGGAGGAATGCATCCACTATATGCTCTGGAAGACCCAAGGCTTTTGACTTGTTGAAAGTGAAAAAAAGCATAAACTTAAAACCATCTTTCAAGACATCAACAACTATCTTCCCATTCAATTGTATTGCCTTCCAAGTTCCAACTATTGTGTACCTCTAGCATTTATTAACCTACAGTACCAGTGTAAAAGAGTCCAGGAGTAAGCAATGATTACAATTACAAGAAAGAAATCTTACAATTATTGCATTTACAAGATATGATGAACTCCCCTACTCATCTGGGAATTATGGAGAACTGATATGAGTTATCATCCAGATGTGTAAAATCTCCCACCACTAACAGGTTTAAAACAAACTGATAAGTAGTTGCAAATCTATTGGACAGTTTTAAGACAGATGATAAATGGTGATTTATCAAAGATAAAAACAGAGTTATTGTATTCACAGGTAGTTTGATATTCAGAGTTATTGTTATTGATAAAATTAGAAAATAAAAGAGGAAGTAGTTTGGTTGATGTTGATTATAAGAATTCTTAGATGCTCCTGCATCAGACTCTTCATTGGGCTTTCAAGAAACTCCTTGGACCGGTCATTCTGAACTCATTGATTGATAATCTCTTCCTTCCCTTAATGTCAAATTGTTTATGATTGGCAGCTGTATCAGAGCTGCAACGTTACTCCCTTACTCTTCTAAATTACACACATCATCTGACAGTTTTATTTGTTGGTTACGAGAAGACAAATAGGTTTCATGGACATAGACAAACAATCCAAGAAATAGCCACAAACTTTGTAGTACCTAACTTATAGGCTCAAGGCTCTGCATGATATAAAATGTTCAAAGTATTTCCATAAGGAACTTTATTTAATCTTTCAAAACTTAAATTCATTACTTTCAATTTCAGATCATCTATAAGATTAAATTATCCATGTGAAATTGTTTACTAGTCTTCTATATTTGTTGACCATTAGTGCACTTTAATTGTAACAAACCAATAGTTTGGAAAATGGATTAATATTTGAAATTCACAAATTTTAAATTTGACAAGAGGAAAAAAATACTTTTTAAAAGAATTTACTGCAATTTAAATGAATTTTATGTAGATACATAAGGGATAGGTCTCATGAGAGTTGGTTTTCGGAGAAATTTATGGCTTTGATTTTCATGGTCAAAGCAAGTTCTATATGGAATCGAACAATCATAGAGCCTAATCATTAAAAGAAAGAATAGTAATGGACAAATAAAAGCAAGACCTTACCTGCACAAAAAATATTGCAATTGGATTCCCGCGCAAACAGGAGATGCGGACAAAGCGACACGGCATGTAATTAATTGGATACACCATATCACGCCTTGGTGCTTCACAACGAGGTCGTACTTTTAAAAACATATCAGGCTGCAAAATGAAAACCACCATGAATAATTCATCAAAATGCAGCAAGAAGTATTTGCTCAACAATGATCTTTTAACCATTATGTTTTTGTTTATACTGACTGTAGACAGAATTCATGGGAATTAAGTATAACCACAATATAATTCAATCAATGACCAACCACAATCTCTACAACTTTACAATAGATGTAGTTTAAGTTGGAGAAATTTCTAGATAAGCACAGTTTTGTTCTACTCAATTGTGGAATACTTAACTATGGATATATCTAGGGGTACGAAGAAATCTATTGATTTATTACACATAAAGATGTTTAAACATCCCAATCCAAGCACAGAAGTGAAGAATCAAAATACCAAATCTAGAATAAGCATTAATTAGCATTCCCTTCAATCATCCATCAATTATGTACATTTATCAATACATGTATATTCTATCATAACCAAGAGCCATTAGATGTTTAACTCAAGTCGTTAAAAAATTCACAATTTACATAAGAATAATAAATCATGAATGTATATAGATGACCTAAGGAATACTTTCTTTGAATACCTTAAAGTTTAAACAATGGTAGCTGTCATTCATTAAAGCAAGTATAATGTCTCCTTCTCAAGCATAATCAATTTGAAAACAACTAGCCTATTTTCCAAATTTTTCCATAGGGTAATTAGTGTGCAAGAGAGAACTCCAACTTTCTTGGAGAGCACAAGATTGATCAAGCAATAGTTTTGTTCATGGCAGTGAGTTCAAGTGATCGTGGTAAGCCTCATGATACTTTTAGAATGTTTTGTCCTTTTGGGAGCTCTCCAAACTTCTTGAAAAAGCAAACTATTTCTAGATTGATGCCCAGTTGCTAAAGTTCATCATTCTAAGTCCTCTGAAACATTACGGTATGGTCAGAAATTGAAATTTATCTCTTTTTGATGCTTTCACAACTTGGGTGAGTAGCCAAATAGTTATAAGTTAACTTGTCCTATGGAGGATAAATCAACAAGGCAACTAAGGTATAATTATGTAATGTCCTCGACTCTAAATTTAATATTACTTTCAGATCTGGAAAATAGATTCACAAATATTATACCAAGGTTTCTCAAAATTCACCCAATTTTTCCATAGGGTAATTGGTGTGCAAGAGAGAACTCTAACTTTCTTGGAGAGCACAAGATTTATCAAGCAATAGTTTTGTTCATGCCAGTGAGTTCAAGTGAACGTGGTAAGCCTCATGATACTTTTACAATGTTTTGTCCTTTTGGGAGCTCTCCAAACTTCTTGAAGAAGCAAACTATTTCTAGATTGATGCCCAGTTGCTAAAGTTCATCTTTCTAAGCCCTCTGAAACATTATGGTATGGTCAGAAATTGATATTTATCTCTTTTTGACGCTTTCACAACTTGGGTGAATAAGTAAATAGTTAAAAGTTAAGTTTTCCTATGAAGGATAAATCAATAAGGCAACTAAGGTATAATTATGTAATGTCCTCAACTCTAAATTTAATATTACTTTGAGATCTGGAAAATAGATTCACAAATATTATACCAAACTTCCCCAAAATTCACCAAAACTAGTCAGCTAGTCTTGGATAAAAGGGCATTAAATTGAATGAAACTTCATAGAACACCACTGAAATGTATTTTATGATATCCAAAAGCATATTATCAAGTCTGAAACCTGATTTACACCGGCAGTAAAGTAAATATCTTCAAACTCCAATTTATAACAAAGTTATGGAAACAGCACCCCCTCAACTATTCAAGTATTTATTATGTTATTTAATGGTCATTTAGTTAATTAGTTAGTTTAGCTAGATAGTTTCTAATTTTGTCTTCTTATTTTGATTGTTTTGTTTAGAAACATTGTAATGTAAATTGCCTATATGTATTCCGTTTCTCTTCATTTATAGATTATGCAATTACCATTTCATGGTATCAGATCCAGTGAAGATTTTTTTGGCAAATTTTTTTGAAAAACAAAATTCATGGTTTATTCCTAAAAATTTTGGTAAAATTTTTACATGTTTTTATTACTCAATGTTTTTTAAAATAAAAAATCATAATTCTGAAAAGACAAATCAGGGTTTTTCGAATTCGTGATTCGTGGACGTTTTTCTTGAGCATCACAAAGTGTTTTTTGTGAGGATCTTGGGGTCATCTGAGAAATCGTGGGCCTAATATTTGTAATTTCACGAATTTCTTTTATGCAAGTAAAATCATGTGTTGTGCTGAAAATCGCGGAGGTTTTTGTGTTGAAAAATCGTGTTGGGTACGTGAAAAATCACACTGCCTTGCTGAAGATCGCGTCATTTTTTGTTTTTACATAATTCTTCAAATCGCGATAGGTTTTTTGGTGACGGATTTTTTCTCTAACACCAGCTCCTTTGAAAATCACAACGCCTCTCTTTGCAAACCGCGCAACTTTGCTCTTCTTCTCACACGAATTCTAGAGTTTTTAACGATTTTTACTAAAAATCGTGGCTTTTAATCCGCAACTAGGGTTTTTGTTCTGATTTTTTTTCTATTTTCCCGCACACCTAAGGTTTTTCGTGTGGCACAGGATTTGGTTTGCTATAGATGGATTGTGGATTATTTTTTACTTGCAGAAATTTTTACCGATTTTTGGATAAAACTGAGCTTTTTTGGCGGTTTTTTTAAAAATCGTGTCTGTTTTCTGCGTCGGGCTTCATTCTTTTTTCACGATTTTCAGAAGAATAGTGGGTCATTTGCATTCGACCTAGGGTTTGCCATTTTTAGCAAAAGGTTTTTTAATATTTCAGGATTTTTTGACTGAATTTTTATATAAAAATCAAGGGTTTTTTTATGAGTACCTCAGAATTTTTGCCTTTAGATTTGTGCCTCACAGTTCGTGCAAGGGTTTTGACTAATTTTTTACCACAATAAAAAATAGACTTCATTGAGATGCTCAACATTACATCAATGAATGTTGTCCTAAAAGTTTCTAGATTGTGCAACAAGCTTCTGCAGCAAGATAGGTGGAAACAACAGTTTGGGAGCGGCAATGAATCATCACCAACAAAACAAGCCTTCACTACCAAACACAAGGACAAAGGAAAAGGTAAAGGCAAGTCCTTTCAACCAAAAGGACAGAGTAAACCTAGAGCAACTCCAAGAAGGTTATCACATGTCACTACTGTGGTAAGCTTGGCCACATTAAGAAGCAATGTCGCAAACGGTTGGCTGACGAGCAATCCAACCAAGGAGGGTCTCAACAGAAGGCCCATGTTGCAAAGAACAATGAGCAGGAGTCTACCTTTTATGCTTTTATGGCCAAAAGACCAGTAAACCGAGTGAAATCATCTACCTAGTACATTGATTCAAGAGCTTGTCGACATTTCACGCACAGAAGAGATTGGTTCACGAAGTACACGGCTTGCTTTGATTCAGTGATCTTTGGAGGAGGTGAAGAGTATATGGTTGTCAACAAGGACAAATTTAGATTACATTCGGTGGGATGAATCTCATATTCCTCAACGTATACTATGTTTCGAGCATGGAGTTGAATCTGCTTTCTATCAATCAGATGATGCGACACTATCTGAAGTTGGATGTTGTCTTTAGTACACACAAGTGCCACATTATTGATAAGGAGTCAAAGAAGACAATTGTCGTTGGCCTGAAGGATCATGGATTTTGCAGGCTGATTGATACTAGGGAGTCTCAAGGCATTGCAACGGCTATGAAGAGTTCTTCCATAAGCACTCTTTGGCATTAGCGATATGGACATCTCAACCTATCATATCTCTCATAGTTGGCTCAAGAGAATTTGGTGGAAGGCTAACAAGAGATTCAACAACAGACACATGGTGTATGAGGAACTTGCCATACAGGGAAGCAACATCGAACTCCATTCTCCAATGGACAAGCTTGGAGAGCATCCAAGGTACTGCAACTGGTTCATGCAAATGTTTGTGGACCAATGAATACAGCAACGGTCATTAGTGCTAGGAATTGTCTTTTGTTTGTAGATGATTTCAGCAAAAAAATGTGGGTGTTTTTTCTCAAAGTAAAATCAGATGTCTTTAATGAATTTTAGAGGTTTAAAGCATTAGTTGAAAAAGAGTCAAGCCATCAGATCATAACTCTTAGGTCAAATAATGGGGATGAATTATGTTCTGCTGAATTCACAACCTGTTGTGCTAAACACAGCATCAAGCATCCATTTACCACACCTTGTACCCCTCAGCAAAATGGTGTTGTTGAGCACAGGAACCGTACCATAACAGAGATGGCTCGATGTATGATTGAAAACAACAATGTGCCTAAGAAATTTTGCGCTGAGGCAGTGTATACTATTGTATACCTTCTTAATTGGTCTCCCACATAGGCCGTTAAGAAGATGACTCCCAAGGAAGCTTGGTCAAGGAGGAAACCAAAAATCAGCCACATCAAGGTTTTTGGTTCGACTACATATAGTTGGCTTCTTGATGCCAAGAGAACAAAGCTAGAGTCCAAGAGTAAAAAGTCGATGCGTAGAAGCTACAGTGGCAATCATAAGGCCTATCGGCTGATTGATGTGGACACTGATTGTCTAACATTCAGCAGAGATGTGGTTTTCAATGAAGATAGTGAGCCCTTTCAGCTCACTTCTCCCATCCACTGTCCTGAAGATCAGCCTCTACAGAAAACAGATATAGGTGTTAGGCTTCCATTAGCTTCACTTGAAGGGAGTGATTTTGATGATTTTGAGCTTGAAGTTGTGGAATCTCCTAGGCATGATATTATTCCACTAGAAATCCCTCAAAAAAACCTGGATCAGCATCTAGATGAGTTTATTCCAAGCAGCCCAAGTCATGTTGATACATCTGATTTGGAAGTAGATGGTTCTGCTATCCATCCTAGGTGGTGGGAAAAGCTTATCAGTGATGTTCGTGATAATGAGCTTGTTGAGGGTAGATCTTCTAGAGGCAAGAGCAAGAAGAACATAGGTAATTTTGCTCTTATGGAAAACCTTCAAAGTGTTTATAATCCCCAGACTTATTCAGAGGCAAAAGGAATACCTAAATGGGAAAAGACTATGGAAGCAGAATATCATAGTCTTTTGAAGAAGAACACTTGGGTTCTATCAGATCTTCCACCTGGGAAGAAACCCATTGGCTGCAAATGGGTCTACAAAGTGAAGTACAAAGCTGATGGAACACAAGCTAAATACAAAGCTCGATTGGTAGCTAAAGGCTTCTCATAGAGAGGAGTTGATTACGAGGAAACCTTTGCTCCCACAGCAAAGATGAGCACCATCCAACTAGTTCTAGCCATAGCAGCACAATCTGGCTAGAAAGTCCATCAGATGGACGTGAAGAGTGCCTTCCTCAATGGTGATTTGGAGGAAGAGTTTACATAACGCAGCCTCAAGGTTTCAAGGTTGCAAACAAATAGCACTAGGTATGCAGACTAATGAAGGCTCTTTATGGCCTAAAATAAGCCCCTAGGGCATGGTATATCAAGATTGATCAATTCTTGCTGGTAATGACACCATTTTTCTTGTCATCTATGTTGATGATATCATCATTAATAGTAGTGGAGAACACTTGCTTGAGAAAATCAAACAAAACTTGTGTCAAGCATTTGATATGACAGATTTGGGACTTCTGCAATATTGTCTTGGTGTAGAGGTTTGGCAGACATAATAGCATTTTCATCTCTCACTAGATGCATGCCAGGAGTTTGTTAAATAAGTCTCGGATGCAAGATTGCAAACCTTCATCTACACCTATAGAGAAAGAGCTGAAACTATCAACCACATCAAATTCACCTATGGTGAATGAGTCGACATTCAAGCAACTAGTTCGCAACTCATCTATCTTACAGCCTCTAGACCTGATCTTAGTTATGTTGTGAGCTACATATCTCGTTTCATGACAGCCCCAAAAGCAAAATATTGGGTTGTAGCGAAGCGTATACTGAGATATGTGAAAGGGACACCTAACTTTGGCATTCTATACAGCAAATTGGGCAAGCTTTGTTGATGACATGAAGTCTACTTCTGGGCATGTTTTCAGTTTTGCAACGGGTGCATTCACATGGACCAATAAAAAGCAACAGGCAGTAGCTTTTTTCCTCGACAGAAGCAAAGTATCGGGGAATTGTTAAGGTAGCATGTGAGGCGGTTTGGCTTCGAAGGATGCTTTCTGACATGAAAATGTCTCAAGCAAGGCCTTCGCCCTTGTACACTAGCAATCAAGGGGTGTTGAAACTTGCCAAGAATCCAGTCTTCCACGAGCTAACCAAACATGTAGAGCTTCATAGTCACTTTATTCGAGAGCTTGTTGAAGATGGAACTATGGTCTTGCAGTATGTTCCATATGTGGACTAGACTACAGATATTCTCACCAAGTCTTTGAGCCCAGACAAGTTTGCAAAATTTAGGGGCCAACTTGGTGTAGTTGATAGGATGACCATTAAGGGAGGGTATTAAAGTATTTATTATGTTATTTAATGGTCATTTAGTTAGTTAGTTAGTTTAGTTAGATAGTTTATAATTTCATCTTTGTTTTCAATTGTTTCGTTTATAAACATCGTAATGTAAATTGCTTATATGTATTTTATCAACCTCTAGTAGGCGTATCGCTGTACTTTGTATGAATACAGAAACGACATGGAAGCGATACGACAGGAAAATGTTTCTCTTCATTTCAAGAAACTTGCCATTTTCTAAACCATGTCGAATTTAGCAAGAGCTGATTGCTAAATGTTGAGTTTTTGCGGTTTTTTCCTCTCTACATGGCGCACCCTTCTTCTTTCACTTGTGACCATAGGGAAATGTTAATAAAAAGATTGAAACTTTATTGCAATTTTATTTAATCGATTTACTACATAAATTTATTTCATCGATTTACTTTACAATGCATTTTAAATAATTAATTTATATTTAGTTTTTCTTTCTTTACTAATATTTTAAATTTATATTTAGTTTTGATTTATACTTAGATTTAAAATTTTATTTCATCAATTTACTTTACAATGTTTGCATTTTAAATTTTTAATTTAGTTTTAGTTTTTCTTTCTTTATTAATATTTTTAAATTATATTTAGATTTACATTTTATTTTATTGTTAACAGTAATTTTGCATTTTCAATTTTTAATTTTTATTTAATTTTTTCATTATTAATATTTTTAGTTGATATTTAGTTTTAATTTAGATTTAAATTTGACAATTATATATTTTTAGTTTGTAATTTGTATATTTTTGTAAAATTAAATTGTTTTTATTTATATTTAGATTTAAATTTTATTCATTCCATTTAATAGTAACTTTACATTTAAAAATTTTAATGTATATTTAATTTTAGCTTTATTAATATTTAGTTTTTTTAAATTTGACAATTATCGTGCATATAATTATAGATTTTTAATAACTTAAAAAACTTGTGTTAAATATATGTGTATGTGTTTTGTTTTTGTTTTTTGATTGATAACAGTATAATATATTGCTTAAAATAGAAAAGATTTACATCCAAAGAGCGGATAGACAATCTACCACAACATGGGGTCTCGCCCCTTCTACAAAAAGGAACCCGACTAGACACCACCCCAACAAGGCCAACAGCCACCAAAAAGGCCACTTGCAAACACAACCTCAACCAAGGAGGCCCCGATCGACCCAAAAAACCTATCTACTAAACCACCCCAAAGCCTCTTCCCTTGAGAAATTTGGGATAGCCCTGCTAGGCCCTGCCTCCTACGTCACGCTCCCTCCACCTGGCACCGTTCCTGGCCTGCTACCACACAGAGACCCACGCTCCACCACCTTCGTTTGCTTCTTTGGAAGCTGATGTTGAACCAAAGGCCTCCCATCCTCATCCATAGGGGCCTCAGACCGAATTGGGGTCACCTTCCCTCGAATTTTCACTCGCTCAGTCGGCCCTAATTTATGCACAAAATCCACAATCTCGCCCCAACCTTTCCTTGCGTCCTCCACCTGCAATGCTTGTCATGTCCCCTCTTTAGCTCTGTCTAGCAGAGACATGTGAGTCAGCTTATTATGGGGTCGTGTAGGCTGACAGGGTTGGACAGAGACCCGGTATGGTTATTCAGTGTTGGAGACTTGGTGTTCTAGCAGTTATTGATCAATTGGGAGACATTCCTTGTTTTTAGGAGGCAGTTCCTACTTTTTAGGAGGTTTGATCATGCCCAAGGTTGGGTCTCCATGAGATGCCTCTTTGGGTTCAGTTTCAGAGAGATTGGGCTTGTTTCCTAAATTTTAGGAGCATCCCTAGATTTTAGGGATGAGACTACCAGTGAATCCTTGATTTCCGACTTCAGTCACAGACAGGTGACAGGATGATTTTAGGGTTTGTAATGTCAGTTGGGCATTTTATGGCTATTTGGGTTATATTTTTAATATTTCCTAAGTTAGCGTTTAATAATTAAATAAGGCTAAGTTGTTAGCCATTTTGGAGTAATAAGGGGATTTTTGGCCTCATCTGGATGCGCACCCTATTGTGTGATAGCTCGTTGGAAAGATCTTGAAATTCTTTAAATCTTTCTCTTTGGTCTCAGGGCAATTCAGTGAGCGGATTTCTGTCTATGAGGAAAAAGGTCATTTTCTAGTAACATGACCACTTTAAAATAAGAAATTATAACATTTCCACTAGACCATGCCACTTGGAGATAATTAGGGTTCGATTTGCAATTGAGAGGGGTTATAAGGGGATAGGAGCTTCATTCTATGATCATCTTTTGCATATTTGACAACTTGTATGAATTTGCTCTGGAGAGCGATTTCTAGACTGGGACGCAAACCCCAGGATTAGGATTGGCTGGGACGTAGCCCTCAGCAATCTTTGGCACCAGACTTATAAGGCATTGTGCGTGGTGATTAAGGACAGAGGCATCAATTCTCAGTAGGGGTTCAGCGTAGCCTACCATCTTTCCAGTGGACACGTGGTTCATTGCAGCTGGAGGAATGCCATTTGCAGCAAATACACCACGTGGTGTATAGGGTATTGCTTGTATTCACTTCCAGTGTATGTGGGTTTGGAGAACATTCTTCATCTTCCAGTTTGACTTCGAATTTGTATGAGAGCTTGGGAAATACATTGGATTCATTGTTTGGCTTTGTAATTCAGACAAATCTGCCTGGTACGATTTGCAATAATTCTGACTTTTGCTGTATAACTCATTTATTTCAGTATGGCTTCATATTTGCTGTTATCTATTCCTTCCTATGCTATAAAACAATCAAAAACACAAAAGTAAACAACCCTTTCTGCACTTCTGTCTAGTTCTGTAAGAAAAACTTAAATAAACAGGAAAACAGAATTAAAAATAAAAAAATTACAGCAGGTTAACAGCAAAGATCTATCAGGGATCTTTCAGTGGTATCAGAGCCTACATCCTGCCAGCCTGTAGGGTTTATGAGAAATTATCACATTTGGGTACTGGATAAAAAGTTTTGATAATTCATTTCAGCATCTGGATACTGGATAAAAGGTTTTGATAATTCATATCAGCAACCGGGTAGTTGTCAGCCTACACATTTATGCTTACAGTCGACAGCTAGTAAGACAATACGTTGGCCAAAGTCCCAAAATTGTTGAGAACAAACTTTTATTTCGACTTTCAAGATCCGTTGGGATATTAGTTTAGTTACAGGTAAATACCATGGCTAGAACTAAAATTGGGCACTCAAAAGTTTCATCTTCTCCAGCACGTAAAAGAAGGATGCCTCCTGCCAAGATATTTAATGATACAGTTATGAGCAGCTATCATCAGTATTGTTCTCTTCCTAAGATGATACGTGAGCTCCTTTCCTTCACACAATTTATGGGTGTACCCGGAGCAGACGAAAATAACTTGGTAGCTACAAGTTCAGGTCAGTGGCAAAGAAGGAAAGAAGAATCAAGGGTGCAGGAATTAGGAATGGACAGAGAACTTTCATTTAGGGGTAATATACCTCTACATAAGAATGTTTTGGTGCCCTCAAGTTCCGATGAGTGGGACAAGAATTTATGTGATGATTTTGTTAGACATGTGGATTCAACTCAAGGAGACATTAGGACAGCTTTGGATAATGAATTGTCCTCACCTTCCATGCAGGGGATTTCCCAAGAGGCAACTGATTTAGAGGTTAGCAATTCTGATTTTTATGACAGCAGTGAGGTACCTTTGCATCAGCTTGAGGTATCAATGTCTACACTTGTGCAAGATGGTGCCAATGGGCTGTCACATGAAGGTATTCAAAATTCGGGTACCAATGATGCTTGGAATGTTGAGAACTCATATCATCATGATTCTGATTTTATAGATCAGACCTTAGAATCCAGCCCAGTATGTTCTCTTAGTAGCACTGGACCCCAGGATCGTGAGCCAGTGGGTTGTGCGGACACATGGGATGCAGAAGAGAGTGATGACAGTGCATTTTCAGCAGTATCATCATTGATAGATGTGGTGTTCTCAGAGGCACAGAGCAGCAGTACTTTGGATGAGGTTGTATCCATGGCCGAGTGCATACATGATGTTGACTACAGAGAGGTACAGGATACAGATACAAATTCTTTCCACAATGTAGATTTTGAGTTTGTACAGGTACAGGAGAGCCAACATTTTCGGACTCCTCATCACCTGATTGGACAACTCAAGGTTGATGACAGGCATATAGACACAGTTATTGAGCATTTCGATGTCACTCGCCAGTTGTTGGCTACACATAGTTGGAGCACCCTCATGATTGATGAGCAGGGCAGCAGTGATTTTTCCTTACCAGAGTTTCATGCTCTTTATGGAGCCATTGGGATATTGAAGCATGAGTATTTACAGTTAGTGGCTGACCGAGATTATCTCCTTCAGAGGGATTTTATTAGTTATGGTGCTTTGTTGAGGGAAGAGGAGGAAGTTGATATCCTCTCTCAGGAGCTTGAGGCGACTGTTGTTGCATGGGAGGATACCCAGTTGTCCCTTCAAGAAGCGAACTCCAGATTGGAGGAGCTTTCTGATAGATTGAGAGTGGCACAGACATCATCAGCGATAGATACAGTACAGTGTTCTATTGTGACACTACGAGATTCACCAAAGAGTTGTGATTTGACTCACGATATTACTCCATCATTGTTTTCACAGGCGACTAGCAATTTGTCAGCTGGTTGGGAGTATGATACTCCTGTTGACTTGTTTCCTTCTCTGGAAAGCAAATCTTCTTTTACACCTCTTACAGCTGACGAGGGAAACCAGTATGTTACACCGCAGAGCCACAGTGCTCAGTTGAGGTGTATTATCGATTTTGGATCTCAAACATATGAGTTGTCTTCGGATTCATGGTTTGAGAGCAGTGGGAGTGATGATGAGTTTGATGGACAAGATTATGACACAGAGCCATTGAGTGAGCCTACGAGAGTCCATTTAGATTACCTCGTGAGGAGTGCACTTCATTTCTCTTTTAGTCCGATTGTAGATGATTGGATGGCTCGCAGATGTGAGTTGGTTCGGGACTTATACTATCCGTGTTGCGATAGTGCTCTCCCATCTTCAGAGGATAGAGTTATTGATTGCAGGCACCTGATCCAGCAGTTTGGGATGGATTGTTTGCAGGATCAGCAAACAATCAACCGTTATGATGAGCAGCGACCGTCAGAGTTTTTCATCTCCTTGACACAGAGACTTCATCCAGGATCATGGGGGAAGGATGATGCATGGATTAGCAGGTGTGTTGTTGTGGATGGTTATCACAGGTGTGAGAGTTTCACAGTGGCTGTAGAGAGACACGGTATCGAGGATGCCTCTTACTATCATTGTCTCTTCATGACAAATGGATGTGGATTTAGTTTTATTTGGGATCCAGGTGTTGATTCATTTGATAAAACATCTTATAGGGATTATAGTATGTTGCTCCAAATATTAAGATTATATGGCACTTATATCAGAGGAGAGCAGCAGGAGCAGTTTATGTCCTACAGGTGGTTTGTGTGGGATCATGGTATAGACATGTGTAATACCTTTCTTTCGTGGATCCTACATGGGTTGCTTCACTTTAGATGTATAGATGTAGTCATGGGTGTACAGTGGTTGTTGACACTTGGACGGTATGTTCGGAATTTCATGAGGATGGAGCTGGAGTTTACCCACTATCCATCTCAGTTTATCGAGCAGAGTGGGACAACAATTGATCCACAGGTTGATTGTCATCAGATAGCTAACGTGGATGAGTTATGTGATGTTACTCCTAGTGAGTACTTTGAGCCAGTTGATGTGGCAGTTTCACCTGATTCTCTAGACAGGGTGATTGTTTCATTGCTGGTTGGTGATTACATATTTTTAGATGCCAGTCTGGACAGTGATGATTTTAGTCAGTATTATATATTGTTTAGTGAGTTGGCATTAGATCTTCCAGCACATCAGCAGCAGTGTGTGGCAGTTGTGTGTCACTTGTGTCAAATGGGGTCAGATCATAGAGGGTCTTCCATGGATTGGCATTCATTAGATATTATGACAGATGTTATGCATGTTGGTGATCACCGACACACTAGTGATCTTGGAATTTATGGATATTTGATCTATGGAGATGATATAGTTTTCCATTGCTCACTTGAGGTATTCAGCGGGAGCTATGCTTCGCTCTGGGACCCAAGCAGTGTTGATTTGACAGCACAGGTGCTTCAGCATTTTGAGGAGCCATTCCAGACCGAGGTATTGCATGTTGTTTATATCAGAGATGAGCAACAGTTACATGCAATGATTTGTTTACGTCTTATTTGGGATGGTGGAGGATTGGTGTTTCAGTTGCTTGTGGGCAAGCATCTCCAAGAGGGGAGGACTGTCATGTCCCCTCTTTAGCTCTGTCTAGCAGAGACATGTGAGTCAGCTTATTATGGGGTCGTGTAGGCTGACAGGGTTGGACAGAGACCCGGTATGGTTATTCAGTGTTGGAGACTTGGTGTTCTAGCAGTTATTGATCAATTGGGAGACATTCCTTGTTTTTAGGAGGCAGTTCCTACTTTTTAGGAGGTTTGATCATGCCCAAGGTTGGGTCTCCATGAGATGCCTCTTTGGGTTCAGTTTCAGAGAGATTGGGCTTGTTTCCTAAATTTTAGGAGCATCCCTAGATTTTAGGGATGAGACTACCAGTGAATCCTTGATTTCCGACTTCAGTCACAGACAGGTGACAGGATGATTTTAGGGTTTGTAATGTCAGTTGGGCATTTTATGGCTATTTGGGTTATATTTTTAATATTTCCTAAGTTAGCGTTTAATAATTAAATAAGGCTAAGTTGTTAGCCATTTTGGAGTAATAAGGGGATTTTTGGCCTCATCTGGATGCGCACCCTATTGTGTGATAGCTCGTTGGAAAGATCTTGAAATTCTTTAAATCTTTCTCTTTGGTCTCAGGGCAATTCAGTGAGTGGATTTCTGTCTATGAGGAAAAAGGTCATTTTCTAGTAACATGACCACTTTAAAATAAGAAATTATAACATTTCCACTAGACCATGCCACTTGGAGATAATTAGGGTTCGATTTGCAATTGAGAGGGGTTATAAGGGGATAGGAGCTTCATTCTATGATCATCTTTTGCATATTTGACAACTTGTATGAATTTGCTCTGGAGAGCGATTTCTAGACTGGGACGCAAACCCCAGGATTAGGATTGGCTGGGACGTAGCCCTCAGCAATCTTTGGCACCGGACTTATAAGGCATTGTGCGTGGTGATTAAGGACAGAGGCATCAATTCTCAGTAGGGGTTCAGCGTAGCCTACCATCTTTCCAGTGGAGACGTGGTTCATTGCAGCTGGAGGAATGCCATTTGCAGCAAATACACCACGTGGTGTATAGGGTATTGCTTGTATTCACTTCCAGTGTATGTGGGTTTGGAGAACATTCTTCATCTTCCAGTTTGACTTCGAATTTGTATGAGAGCTTGGGAAATACATTGGATTCATTGTTTGGCTTTGTAATTCAGACAAATCTGCCTGGTACGATTTGCAATAATTCTGACTTTTGCTGTATAACTCATTTATTTCAGTATGGCTTCATATTTGCTGTTATCTATTCCTTCCTATGCTATAAAACAATCAAAAACACAAAAGTAAACAACCCTTTCTGCACTTCTGTCTAGTTCTGTAAGAAAAACTTAAATAAAC
Organism: Cryptomeria japonica; assembly: GCF_030272615.1. Classification (NCBI taxonomy): domain Eukaryota; kingdom Viridiplantae; phylum Streptophyta; class Pinopsida; order Cupressales; family Cupressaceae; genus Cryptomeria; species Cryptomeria japonica. The sequence continues at coordinate 542,129,931 of NC_081406.1, read as the reverse complement.
AGGAAAACAGAATTAAAAATAAAAAAATTACAGCAGGTTAACAGCAAAGATCTATCAGGGATCTTTCAATGCTACAGGCCGGGAAGCCGACCAAATGACAAACGGCTGCAGCGCCCCCACATCCACTCCAATCCTCCACCACGGACCTTCCATCAACTTCAGCCCCTCGCCAATGACGGCTCGAGCCACCACTTCCTGCAAACCACCCGCCCATTTGGGTCTCACCACCAAAGAGGTAACCAGTTGCACTTCCTCCACCGACTTACCCACCTGCAAGGCTAAGGCAGCGAAAAGCGATGAAATGTCAAGATTAGTTCTCGGCTGGCTGTCCAAAGTTAGGAATTCCTCCCCAAACAACAACCTCACTGCCCTCCAAAAATCTTCTCCATCCACTCAAAGACATTCGTCAATCTATTCCTCGAGATCAGGCCACGAAACGCAGGCATTTGCCCTTCCGACATCAAAGAAAAGTTTACTTCCATCCTGGCTCGCTACTGCTCCAAAACCTGAACACACCGCCTACCACCAAACAGCCACTACAAAATGCCAGGGAACGCAACACAAAGGCCACCACCATCACATGACATGATTACTCCACACACATCGCAGAAAACTAAGCATCATCGCCAGTCACTCACACCGATTGCCTCCATCATCATCCATCACCGATAGGCCACTTGCAATAATGTCGTAGATCACACACCACGAGGATCATAACTTCCCACAGGTCCATGGCTACAATTGGTCATTTCAATAACAAGCTCGAGTTCACTTTTCTAAGATAAGCCATCTAACCAAAATCAAAATCATGACGACTAAAATTTCTAAAGTCCTCGAACAATCTAAACTTATTTTCCAAGGAGCCATTCGCTCCCACATTTGAAAGTTTGTTCGCTTCCAAGTTTGCTTCCCGGAGGACATGAGTCACCTTAAAATCTTCAAAACGACCCAACAGAAGTTGCATTCTTCGAAGCTGCTTGTCTAAGTGCCACGCCTCCATTCGGCCTCGAGCTATCCCGTTCACCACAATCTGAGAGTCTCCCTCCAAATGGAGTTTCTTCACTCCCAATTTCTTAGCCATGAGGATGGCTTCTAACGCCACTTGACACTCAGCAACGTTGTTCGATCCATCCACCAATCTTTTAGCACCAATGGCCAAAGTATTGCCCCAATCATCTCGAGCAATTACCCGAACTCCAGAGACCCCTGGGTTGCCCCTCGAAGCGCCATCGAAATTTATCTTAATCCACCCCTTATCTGGCAGAATCCACTCTGGGATTGATTGACCCTTACTCTAAAGATTAACCCTCAACAGCCCATTAACAGGCCACGTGTATGTGTTTTTAACTTTTTTATGAATGTCGTATCCTGTTGTTTCCAAATGAGAGGTCTCAAAAAATAGTTGTATTCGTATCCGTATCCATATTCGTGCCCATGCAACTTTGATTTATAAGCAAAACCCATAAAAACTATTACAACTAAATACTGGCAATGGCATTGTAAACACCACAAACCTAGGTTACTCTATGTGAATAATGGAGATTCGTCCACTATCCACCTGAAACTCTTGGGTTTCCATCCACAAGCCTCCAATCTCCAATAGATTTCTGTCCACTAAAGAATTTTGAAGAACATGAAGTTCATAAAATGAGAAATTGAGAAGTCGAAATGGCATAAAGCTCAATTTTCCCAAATATGCTTTGTATTTATCTTGTCCTTGGCCAATTTGGTGGGAAAATAATTTATTAGATAAATTACAAATTTCCACTCCACTCTTACTTTCCAAATTTGCACCTAGTGGGAAAATCATTAATTAGAAATATTTTAATTTCCCACTCCACTCTTGCTTTCCATATTCTCTTGGTAAAAACATTAATTACAAATATTTCAATTTCCCACTCCACTATTGGTAGGAAAGTCATAATTAGAAATATTTCAAACTTTCCATTATGACACAAAATCCAACTCCCCACTAAGTGTTTCCAAATATTTAATTTAATATTTGAATGTCCTTTTGATATTGAGAATATTTGGACATTCATAAATATTAAATTAAGTATTCCCCTTAATCTTGTCTAATTAACCCATAGAAGAATAAAACGGGTTAATATTGACCAAAAACCAATTTTTAACAAAAGGGGACAAGACAAATCCTCCCTCCCAAAATTGCTTGTCCTCAAGCAAATACAAACATAGAGGTCCAAGGTCCTAATGCCACAATGTTTTTTCATGAAAGTTTGTATGCCAAACGTCAATCCTTTTTCTATGTGGTCTAGCATCTTACACCAAGAGACACTGCGCAAACTTGAAAGATCAAATTCTTGAATGACACTGTCATGAAACCAACAAAGATATCCATGCAAACCTTTAATACATTCACTCCAATTCCGAATCTGAACCACATCTTCCCAAAGAAATTTACCAAATGCCATTTCATCCATCTTCCTTCCTTTTGCAACTTGCTTTTCTAGTTGTGTATATGCACTAGCATGAAACAAGTATAACTCCTAGTAACTTCTCCCAATGATATATATCTGATTTTTGTTACTATTAGGATTGTTATAAGAATCAATATACTCTCTAATACAGAAAATATGAATTTCAGAAATAGCCACTTCTTTTTCCTCCACAGTGCTGATAGATGCATTACAGAAATTTACAACAATAGGCCCATACTCAACCTCAACTTGACAGATGTTACTTGCAACTTCAAGGAATGATCTATAATAGCAAGAATTCAGTAGAGTATAAAATAGCACCATACAACAGCAACATATGATCCACAACTCTCCAAAAACTGGACAAAAACTCCAAATCACACTTTTTGCCAATACTGCACTGCTCCAAACTGAACAGATAAACCCACAACTTCTGAAGCTGATATGAATTGAGAAATTATAAATAGGATATGGTCTATATTAGCATCAAAATGATATATACCATCAGCATAGTCCATAGTACACAGCACCCACAAATCTTCACACGATTTCACTAAAAACCTGCAGAAAACGCATACATTTTGCACTATTGGGACGGCCTCCTTGAATCTCCTCCAAATTAAAGTTATGATTGCTGAAGTATTTGACACTAACAAAGATGACCTTCTTCTAATATCATTATGCAATGAAATTATCGCCAAATGCAACAATATATAGCTGTTCAAAACTAAAGTCATCAAGATCAGCAACCTACAAATTATGTAAAAACTACAAAAATGGAAATCTTGTGTAATAACCATCAATGTGATAAATGTAAAATGGGTGGCCAGCCATGTAAAAAATAAAAATTATCTTTGAAAGCATCTGCATATTTCTCAAACCTTTCAAGATCGTCATCCTTGGAAATGCTTGTTCAATTGCATGTAGAGGATTGTAGTAGCCCAATATGAAGATAACATTATTACAGTTCGGAACTATGGTGAACTGATGTGCCTATGTAATTATCCAATGTTTGACACCTTTGCAATACATTACACCAAGATTATGCAGCTCTAATTCCATGCTATACTGATTACTTTCTTGAAATTTTCTTATGGTGCAATTCGCTTCCTCAATAGGACAAACATTTCCTGCATATCTCCTTCCTGATGCACCACATTCTATAACCAATGGTTGTGAGAACTTTGAAATGAAAATATGAAATATGCGATGACTAACTTCTGAAGCTTATCACGATCTTTGTGAGTTCTATCCATTCGTACAAAAGCCTCTTTATTTCTCATGTTGTCTAGAATATCCGTGATCAATTTTTGGTGTTTCAAATCATCCTCTTTTGCTTTGCTACACATCATAAAATCATCAAAATATATCAAAATAAATTGTTTCAGCTGATCACTATATACTTAATTCACCGTGGATGGAAAAGTGGTTGACCCATTAATCATATTAGATGGCATGAACACGAACTCAATGTATCCAATAAGGCATCTGAAGGTTATTTTCGGCCCATAACCCATGCAAACAAAGATTTCATGATAACTTAATTTCAAGATAGTCTTTGAGAAATAAAGAACAAGATTCACATGCTCACAACCAATTTCAGATATTATAGTATGCTCACATTCCCTACCTGACAATGATCTTGGGAACGTATTATTGAACACCATACCATGCTGATTTACAAGCATTTGAAAATCAAAATAAAGATTGTATTTCTCACCACAACCTGAAACGGTATGCATATTCTCCAAGACTAAGCAACTTGCTGCCCCAACAACTTGTCCCATGTACGAATACCTCTTATCCTTACAATCATCTAACGTCAAACCCCTCAATGTGACTATCTCCTGTTTGAAATCACCCATATTTTCTTCATCAATTGTGGTACTTGGTTCCCATGACTTATTTGTAAGACTCTTCACAAGGAAATTAGAATGCAGAATAAATCCCATAAGTTTTCTTTCACTCCAAATGTGAGAGATGAAGAACTTGAAAATCATATTGAGGTATTTAACTATTTATCCATTTTGAAGCTCAGAATATCACTAGGTTCCCATATGTAAAAACAATATTGAATTTGAATCAAAGAATCATCATGCCCCATATTGAGAGTTATAACCCTTAGACTATAACCCTTGTTAGCATGCTTTCCATGAGGACTAGAATTCTGCAGTGACATAAAAGGAAGAAATGAATATGAAATTTGAACATTATTTGCATACCTTAAGCTGCCAACAATGAGCTTTACCTCCTTTAATGAGGTAGGAATACCAACAACATGTATATCCTGATTCCTTGCAACTCAAAATATTTTCTTCAAATGCGTGTATATCCATAATAATACTATGGATCACCCTTTAAGAGTATAGAGGATAGGGTGCATTCCTTCATCTTGAACTCCCCAAATCTAACAATTAAATCTCTTTCTTCCTTGAATTTATGATTTATAACTATTTTGTTGACACGTGCCATTATTAAAAGTTAATAAAACTCTTCCTATTACCAAAGGATTTCTACCTAGAATCTGTATGTTGGGTGTAGCTGAAAAGCTAGGAAACCACGACATCAGCCATGAGATATTTTGAAGTTGAGAGAAAGTATTTCCCTTCCACTTTGCACCCTTCATCTTTTCTTCATTATTAGAATGCTTCTGATGATGATTAAGCATGTGTAATGATGAGGAACCAAGTTGATGTAATAACTCTTTATTATTATCTCCTTTATTTCTTGAAATATAATTAGAGAAACAATTGATGCTTTTACCTTCCATTGCTGACGTCAACATCCTCAAAAGATTTGTAGCAACACCCTCATCCCCAATATGAAATTTATAAATAAAGAAAGATTCAGCTAAATTCTCCTTAAGTTTGTTACCAAAATCAGCATACTCCTCTTCTAAAACCTCTGAAAAGTTCGCTTGAAAATCTTAGTGTTCTACCTTTTTTCATTTCCTACAATCTCAATCCTTGTTCCTTGGACACCATTAGAATTAATGGGAATAAGCTTTTCAATTTTGGGGACTTCATTTTCAACATGCAACCTTGATTTTGAATTAACTTCATCAAAAGAAACACAATCTTGCTGTGAAATCTTATCTACTGAAATACCTTCTTCTAGCAAAAATTCATTGCATTCAAGCTTTAGCTCTAATTCTTCATTTTTCTATAAAGACATTTTGTTTACTTCAAGATATTGGATCTCCTCCTTTTGGTTCTTCTCATGTATTTCTTTATCCCTTTTTAGCTGCTCTTCTTCCTCTCTAGCCCTCACAAAAGTACTTGTCAAAATATATTACCCTTTTGAAAGTTGCAAGCTTACCTTGGTACTCTTCAAAGATTCTAATAATATCGTCATCTTGGTGCATTGTCCTTCCCATCCATTCTAAATACTCTTGAAATGTTAGAAATTCTTTAATAACTAGGTATTCTACATACCAATCGAAAAAAATCTTGCATTGTCATTCTATCTCATTCTTTTAAACATTGATTCGAAGAAACCCATAATTCACATAAATCATCCAATACCCACTAGGCTGGCAAGACCATGCTCTGATACCACTGTAATGTCCTCAACTGAAAATTTAATATTACTTTCAGATCTGGAAATTAGATTCACAAATATTATATCAAATGTCCCAGGAAAACACCAAAACTAGTCTGCTAGTCTTGCATAAAAGTACATTTTTTAAATATAATGAAACTTCATAGAACACCACTAAAATTTATTTTATGATATCCAAAAGAATATTATCATGTCTTTAAATCCCACCCCAATTTGTGCCTAAATTGCCACCTTTTACACTGAATAATTTAGTCAAACAGTTTGCAGACTTTCTCATGTTCTGGAATAATGTTTGTATTGCCAAGAACTATCTTCATCATTTACAAAGAAAACATATAACTGAAACAGACTTCCTATTTACTTAATTTGCAGAATATAATTTTAATTCACAAAGTGAAATACAGAAATGAATCTGCAATTAATTCTCTAACCTGTTTGAGTAGCAAATTACCAACATTTGGTCTTTAATGAAGTTGAAATCCCATACCTTGGAACACCATTAAAGTTTCAGACTTATAAACCTCCCGGCAACACTTAGTTGTCTCAGACCAGATCCAATCCATTGATGAAATTCCACGATTTGGTACGAAGTTCCAAATTTAACATGCCTAACAATTATCTTTCTTATGTGCAGATTATAATTTTCAAACCAGACCCTGCAAACTGTTGTAGCAACACTATTCACGTCAATGTAAATAAACTTCCAACCCTAGCAGATATGATTTTCCTTCATAAACCTCCAAATCTGAATTCAAACAAGCACAAGTATAATCTCTGGATAAAATTATCAACTGATTACCCTTGGATGATGTCTCACACCTGCAGGCACTGTTCCTCTTGAGAATTTTCGTTCTCAAAATTCTGGATCTTCAGCAACAAACCCTTGCTCTCCAAAAAGCTTCAACACTTCGCAAATGATCAATAATACAAATGAATGCTTTTTTGGCCTTTTTATACCTCCACAAAAAACCACGATTTCCTTTGGCTTATTTATCATTTAATAACATTAAATAACATTTGCTTTTAATGTTATAATTTACTCCAAGGTTGGCGTCCCACAATTGGCTTTAATAAATGATTTTTATATCATTAAATGAATATATGCATAAAATGCCCTTATAACACCATTACCTATAAAGTTGCTTTTAATATTTAATATTATTACAGTCATTACTTTAATAATAATAAATAAATCATAAACTCCAATTAAAACCAATAAAAAAACAATTAATTAATACTTCCAACACCCCAAGGGTAACCACCATCCAGATTGTTTACTATAAATAGTAAGGTCCAACCCAACGTCCATATTATTTATTAAAGATAAAAAAAGAGTGTAAATAGTATTTACACTCATTTTCTATATTTAATGAGTAAATTATAGATGGAATACTCGCAGAGTACTCGGTGAGTTTTGAAAAACTCGAAAGTTTTTTTACTTGGCGAGTATTCGACAAAAAATCGGCTGCATAAAAAACAAAGGCCCAAACATGTCAAAAAATTATCTAAATTTTTTTTTTCAAGTCAGTCTCATTTTCTTCATCAGAATATTTACATGAAATCTAACAATTAAGTATAAGAAAGGAAAAAGACTTATACTTTAAGTTATATTTCATGTATATATTGGCAGGATGTTTGAGAGTGGTTTCAAATCTCTAGGAATTATAATGCAAATTCTAAGTTTTTAAAGATCTTATAAATTTTCAGACTTACGTCAAATTTCAATAATCAGTAGGCTCCTATCGGCATTCACTTTATCTGCCCAAATTTTAGACCTATCTATCTCCCTATCACTCTTTCTTTATCCCCTCTCTCCTCTCTCCCCCAAGATCTAGACCTATCTCTCTACCCCTCTCTCTCTCACCCTCAAACCCCCACGAGTGGTGCTACCCTCAACCTAATTTTGGCGAGGTGGAGAAGCCACGTCGAACTCCTAGGATTAGACCCTCTAGTTCTATCCCTCCCCTGGTTTTTACTAGAGCTAGGAAGAGGAAGATGTAAAATGCTTTGATTAGTATTTTCTTTTAGTTTTACAAGAGCAATTTGCTATTTCATTTTGTTTCAGTCTATCAGCCATCGGCATTCCACAAGAGGATGCCATTTTGTACCCAATTTGCATTTAATTCCACCAAATATATCTAGACTCAGCTTGTTTCATTTGTGTACTCATTAACTAACGCGTTGGATGCATCTCCTCATTGAATTTTGCAAAAAAAATGCATTTCTAATTAAATTTAAGCAATTTTTTAAGTTGCCGAGTTTTTTTTTTGGGGGGGGGGGGCTTGGCGAGTTTTTGCTTTTGGCGAGTAGTTCAACTATGGTAAATAGAGCCTGAATAACCCATGGAAGGTAAATCTCAAATATCTCAATGCACTGGAAAGAAAAACACAAGAAAATGAAACCCAAAGTGTCAGCTGAAGAACCCTGAATGGCCTCCAAATCAACTCATTAGCCTGCACTTGGTGGGAAAATCATTAATTAGAAATATTTTAATTTCCCACTCCACTCTTGCTTTCCACATTCGCTCTTGGTGGGAAAATAATTAATTAGAAATATTTCAATTCCCCACTTCACTCTTGGTAAGAAAGTCATAATTAGAAATATTTCAAACTTACCATTATGGGACAAAATCCATCTCCACTAATTGTTTCCAAATATTTAATTTAATATTTGAATGTCCTTTTAATATTGAAAAATATTTGGACATTCATAAATTTAAATCAATTATTCCGCTTAATCTTGTTTGATTAACCCATAGAAGAATAAAATAGGTCAATATTGACCAAAAACGAATTTTAAGCAAATGGGGACATGACAAATTATTTAATAAAAAGATTTTAAGTTGTGCCTTCAGGGGACGCTAGGCACAAGGGGGACTTTGCTCACATAAAAATTATTATTAATTTTGAAAAAAGAGAATTTGAAGGAAAAGAGTGAAATAATATTTTATTTCCTCTATTGTGTTATAAAAGGAGGTTCTGAGCTTTTGAAGGGAAAAGAGGAAAATAATATTTTATTTCCTCCAATGTGATATAAAAGAGGTGAGCTCACCGTTGAGGTTAGACATGATTATGATATTTGCTTCTGCAATTGACAGGACCTATGTTCATCTCTGATTTTCCTGAGGATGAAAACCCTCTTGAAAATAATGATTTTGGCGGATAAAAAACCCACTAACTAGTCTTAGTGATTTCATACAAAAGTCACAGATTTGCCTGCAAGTGAACCTTTTTCCAGTTTGTTACAAAAACAGAGACTATTGATGTATTTTGAATCTATATTTTGGATTGCTAATGTTGTGTCTGTGCGTACTCATTTTTGAGGAGTTTTGAGGTGTCTTGAAGGAGGTCATACCATTTACTCTAGTCATACCAATTTTGTTGACTGTACCTTCTACTTGGTCATACCATTTGGGAAACTTCATGTTGGATCTTTAATTCTATCTCCTGCTGTTTTAAATTGCTACTGATGATATTATTGCAGGTGATACAATTCTAAGGTGAGTAAAAAACCAAGAATAGAGGTCATACTAAGTACCAACAGGCCATACATGTTTAAATGATGCATGGGAAGCAAGGGGGTGAAATGTCTCTCTTTGGGTGCTTATTTCTCCTTGACTAAAGGCATCTTGCAATTACCTGGGGTTTCCAAGTCCTGGTTGGGTGGACAAATTATAGGTGAGATTGTGGTGAAAATGTACTTGTTGTACCTGTTGTACCAGCAACACAGTAAGCTGTTACAGACATCCTGTTGTATGATTTTAATTATCAGTTTGATAGATAATCTTTGCAGCGTGTTTGGTGTGATTTAGAGGAGGTTGAAGTGTGGTTTTTCGGATTTTCTCAGCTGGGTGGCATTAGGAATGCTTCTAGTCAATGTTCTTAGTGTGTCACAGAGATTTCAGTTCTGATTTATAAAGCCAATTGGCAGTTACAGAGTTCCATCAGTCCAATACCAGCCACTGTTTCATATATTAGAGGTACTCCGCAGTTGGTTTATATCAGCATATATTAAGCAATTATAGTTCCAAATCATGATTTGTAATGCATTTTATATTATCTTGTAAAACCCTGGATGATAGTACCACCCAATGGTCTTATATTTACATTTTAATGTTATTGCGCACTCTGCTGAATAGGTATAGATGAGAATAGCTTGGAGCCTTGTGTGCATGTATTATTTGTTGTAATTGCATACTCCACTGAATAAGTGTATAAGTGTTTCCTTGCAGTCTTTTGCATCAAGCACACTCCACTGAAGAAGTGAAGATTTGGCTAGGTCTACTGCCAAGTGTGTTTCCTTTCAGTTTCATGATCAAGCACACTCCACTGAAGAAGTGTAGACCTGGCTGGCCCTCCCACTTTGTGTGCTTTAGTAGATTAGATCACTTCATGTGCTGCTTTAGACAATTGGATGTGGTCATATACACTATATGATCTCACCTTGCCCATGTCAGGACCTAGGTGAGAAGAAAGTGTTAACGGCACTGCATTGTAGCTTTGTTTCAGTTAATAATTTCAAAAAAAATAAAAATGAAGTGGTTATTACAGAAAGTTTCTCTTAGTTCACTCTATAGCTTTCAATGAATTACTCTTTTGGCTTTTTAACATTTTTCAGAAAATTGTAAGAAAACTTAAGGTTCCAGAAAGGAAATATATGATAGATAGAGAGCAATTTTTTAAAGAAAGAGCACCACATTTGAGTTATTGGTGTAAGTGGAAAAATGAGAACATTCATTCAATGTTTTAATTCTGATTTTTTATGTGAACTAGTGCTGAGTACAAGTGGAGTATATTTATAGTGTTAACTACCATCAAAAAAGATAAAGGACCAAGGCAAGCAGATAGCAGTTAAAGGACCATTTGATTTAAAGTGTTGCAAGTAAATTTTGGAAAAACAATCATCACGAAAATTAAGGATATTACAGATAGTAAGGTGCAAGTGGCATTGGAATTTTTAGGTATCCGTTCCCCCTTTGAAGGATAGCTAGAAAAACTAACGTACACTGAACAACCTGTCCATGTGCAGATCCACATACAAAGATCTGAAAGATGTAGCATATTTTAGCCTTTTGATTATGAATTCAAGGAACAAGGATTAGACTTAAATAAAATCGTTGATGAAAAAAGAGGGCCAGAGAAACAGAGCAAACCTTAATAGCCAAAATGAAGAACTGAGACTGATATCAAAGGATATTCTAATTCATGCTTCTAAGGAAATCCAAATGATCACAATCCGAGAGAAAACTTTGGACCAAGTAACAGAGGAGTTGATTGATAAAGCTTTTAACTGTGTATTCATTACTACTGGTTTGTAATGCTGAGCACTCTTGGCATCCAGGGTTCTGCCGTTTTTTTTAGGGCACACTTATCCACCCTCTAACCTGACAACAACAGTTTTGGGTTTTTATAAAAGCTGCCACCTCTTTTATTATAATTGATATTTTATCCAAAAAAATGTAAATTGACTGGGGCCTGAACTGGCATAGAAAATCTAAAAGGATGAGTGGGTGCTAAATAGAAATTTTGTGGTTGCCCTGACATATTTTTACAAGCAAAGGGATTTTTTAAGTTAACATTCCAAAAGACTAAGTATAAGGAGCAAAGATTTATTTATAGTTGCCCAGTTTCACTAAACTGTTGCCTTGTATTTGAGGCGTTGTTTCATCAAATACTTACAAGTAACCCTCTTTATAAATAGGTATAGCAAAATATTGTGGAAAGATTTGGAGCATAAGCTCCATACAAGGCTAGCTTAAAGGATGAAAGGTGGTTGTTTCTAAACAGATGGATTCAGTTAATGCAAGCTCCAGGTTGTGCCCAGCATTTCTTATCACTCATCAAAGCACAAGTCTGGGTCATCAAAATGCACATAACCATCATGAAACCTTCCCCTGATAGAAAAATGACAAGCAAAGGATCTTCTTAATGAAGAGGAAGATGGTATATCAACCAAAGGATTGAGGGGCTAGCAACAGGGAGTGGGTCCCTTAAACTTTGCTCCTGGTGCTGATCTAGTCTGGCATTCCTTGAGAAATCAGAAAGACCTTGGAGGCAAAGTTTAATTAGTATCTAAACATTATTAATTAAATTAAAATTCTCACTTAGGATGATTGGATCAAGGGATCTTGTATATAGACCTTCCTAGATAAGAATAGAAATTTGGTTGAATCAATTAGTGATTTGGGATATAAGGAATGAAGCAGTTGCTCTGCCATGGTAGTACTCATGGTCTTCTTATGCAACCTTACTTGATGAAAAAGCTTAGGGGCTATATGCCAAAGTCCTTTGAATGAAATCCTACAGGCGCTAGGGAATAGAGAGAAAATGGAAACATGAAAATGGTTCTTTGACAGTCAAAGACATTGCCTTTGGCCCTTCATTTCCTCCAGCAAATATCTGTACAACAGATGCCTTCCTTTGGTTGGTATTTTGTAAGAAGTCTCTCACAGGAGGTAGACTTCAAAGGATTGGCTTTTGTGGCCTGTAGAAGGTGCCAGATGTGAAGATGCCAAGGAATCACCAAATCACCTCTTCATCCATTGCCCATGTTCTTGAGATTTTTGGACTTCATTTTTCAAGAAAATGGGCTTGTGTTGCATATGCCTAGGCAGCTAACAAACCCTTCTGACCTAACAGCAATTATGTCAAAACTAAAACAGGTTATAAATTTATGGAAAAATATTGAATTGTACCTGGTCTCTGTGCATCATAGTTATCAGGAAACGGGCGATGGTACTGGTGCGAGAGTTTTAGATGGTTACCGGTGGATAATTTTTTGAAAAATATAAGAGGGGTACCTCAAGACAGTAATAACAAAAAAATGTATTTTTAGACTTGTTAAGGAAAAAAATTAAATATAAAATGGCAATGTAACTTTATAGTACAAAAATCCCTATCACTGCTGTACCAACAATTTCACACTTCAAACTTCTGCAAACCTTGAAAAATTGAAATCCTTGTTTGAATTTAACTGTTGTTTTTTTACAGCTGCAAAAAAGGAAACCCTACTTGTTTTTCACAGTTGCAGTTGTTTTTCGCACTCCAGTAACCATCATTTTTCACAATAAGCCTTTCTTGTTTCAGGCCTTCTATAATACTCACTTTTTGTCCATGTTAATCTTTTGTCTTTTACATTTTATGGAGGAGACACAAATAGGTGGCCCCAATCACACTTAGATGTCTCCCTACCCATCTATAAAAAATACACATCCATGTCTCTGAGAAATAAGGAGCAGGGGGCGCATCTCCCTGCTATCATGCTTAGCATATTTTGATGGAAGGTACAACAAAGAGTTCAAATAGAAAGCCCTACGCTCAGACAAGTTCATTGTAAATTGCAATGCTTCTTCTCTGAAATTATTTTAAGCATCCTCAAATGTTAATCAACCTAACAATCCATGTTTTTGTCTAAAACAAGAATGCAGCCAAACAATTCTATTTGCAGGATCAACAAAGATTACATTTAGTATCAGTTGCAAAACAAATATCTAGGATTCAGCATTTAGACGCTAAAGTCAAATCAACAAAATGTTCAACTTTCACCTTAAAACGTAGACCAACAGCAATTTCCCACTCCAGTACTGACTTATTGTGGATCCTTATGTGAGATAACAGACATGTTTCCTGCATAAATAGAGCTCCAGTGTGAATTCATCTGAAAATTTATAGGAAATTGAATAACTTGAATCTATATTATACACTGTGACACAAAGCTAGGACAATGTTAGAGAATTCTATGAGTACCATATGAGAATCTAAACAACCCCAGAATTGCAGGAACAAATGCCTCTAGAAGCCATTAATATATAAAAGCAGACCATGTGTTTCCCAGGTTGGCAACATGTTTTCATAAACTTCAAGTTCTCAGAATCACAACTATAGAAGACATACGACAGTTCAATACGAGGAAAATTTGTAAAAGACAAAAGTAACATTGTTGATGTGGATTAAGGTTAAAAACTATAGAGAAAAAGATGTGAAATAGATCAAGCTACAGTCCCATTCCAATTACTTATCTTGTATTACCAGTCACCACTTTATGAGAACATAGGTCTCATATTAAGGTAATGGAATATTTGCATTTATGAATATTGAATTGTTTATGTAGTATTTGTTTTTTTAATAAGATAAAGGTGGGGGAGAGAGTATTTTAAAACAATAAAAAAGGAAAAATAAACATAAAATATCCCAGTTTCCATTCCTTTGGTATGAAGAAAATGGGAGCTTTGGGGGCACTGGGGGCCTTGGGCGGGAAAAACTATTTTGAAAATTCCCTGCACAGACCTCGCAGGAATTATCAGAGATCATGACAGGGATATGGCAGAAAGCAAGGTCAGCACCATGGACAAGGCTACGGCACCAACGTCAGCACAGTCAGAAGAGATCGGCGGGGTCAAGATTACCATTACCACTTCAACACGGGACCGAGAGGCAGATGGCAGACTACTTTCCGAGGGCACAACATTGAATCTTCATACGGGCTTCTACCTACCCCTCATACCACACATGACTATCTTCCCAAACATAGATTCAACAAACCTAAGAGGTTACCCTTCCATGCCCATCGCCCCTTGAATAGAAGCAAGAAATTTTTTATATCTGTCAGGATGACAGACCTTTCTAGGAAAATGATAATGAAAAACCCTACGAAACCCGGGGACGCGTCCCCTACCTGAAAATCCCCGTCCCAGTCCCAGGGACGTTTCGGGGACTTGGGGACGGCCAAGGGACGTCCCCCCCCGTCCCCAAATTGTCAGAATTTTGAGGGGACGTCCCCGAAACGGGGGGACGGCTGGGGACGGATTGGGGACGGCTAGACGTCCCCCACATCTAGAGCTAGGGAAAAATATTATAAAAAAAAAGTCGTATTTTCAATTTTTTTTTAATTTTTCTAACGTGGGCCCTCTATATTGAAAAAATTTTTAAAAACGACTATCAATTTTTTTTATTATTGAATTTGAATAGTTATGAAATCAAAATATGACTATCTATATTTTATTATTTTTCTAACATGGGCCCTCTATCAAAAATTAAAAGGCAACATTAAATTTATTAATTCATATCAAATATTTATAATTTTAAATTAATTCATATTATAAATTTTAAAATTTATAAATAGAAAATAAATTAAATAATAAAATATTAAATAATAAATATTATACTTTGCTTTTTAGTATTTACTTAGTACTATTTTGATTTCCATATCGCAATTGGCAATGAAACAATATGGCAGCAGTGTGGCCTTTGGGCATTTTGTATGTTATTTCTTTAATATCTATTATGATATGCATATTGACAATGTGAATGAATTGAAATTCTGAATTATGAGTGCATATTGAGTATTGAGTCTATTGATAATGTTGTATGTTCGATGCTTGCATTCTAAAATGTTTTCATAGTATCATACACATGCTATATCCATGTTTTCATATGAATATAATGTATAGATGCATGCTTTATCCATGTTTTCATATGAACATTTAGAATTTTCCTATATCTTTTAAATTTTCCCTATATTTTATATAGCCGTCCCCTTTGCCGCCCCCCCCCCCCCGTCCCCAAATTTGGCAAAAAAAATTACCGTCCCGGAAACTTGGGGTAACGTAGGAAAAACCTGAAGATTCATCTATTCCCACATTCCTTACTTACCCAAATACCATCCCGATAAGAGAAAAAGAACGCAAGCTTGATGAACATGAAGGAGTAAAGTAGAGTTTGTAGAAAGCACTTTTGTTCCCCAATAACATACCATTGGGATCTCTCTTCAAACCAAATAAACAGTACCTGAAGGGCTTTGGTCTTCCTACATCGTCTCATGCAAATCAGGGAAGAAACAAGTTGCAGAAATCAAGAGAAATACTTAAAACCTGGGTCAGAAAGACGAATAAGAACATTACTCAAACAGAGCCTCCTCCGAAACCTACCAATATCGGCAGAGGTAATGATGAAGGTGAGTATAAGATTGTAGTCCCGGAGGAGCATTTATCTTCCCATCGAAACTTTACACAAATGGGCATTCCAGGAATGGTCAGGGCTGCAAGATATTTTCTACATAGATCATGGTAAGGGCTTCTTTATCGCTTATTTTTCTACCCAAAAGGATCAAGATAGAGTGCATAAACATAAACACTGGTTTTGCAAAGGAATCGGTCTTTCCACTTTGCTCTGGATGCCTAACTTCAATCCCACAAAGGAGGTTATAAAGTTCTTCCCAATTTGGATCTCATTCCCTTCAATCCCTCTCGAATACAGAGACCCGGAGCTAATAGAATCATTTGCCAACCAGTTGGGTATCTTTATGCAGCATGACCTAGTCCCCTTTGGGCATACAGATAAATCAGTTCGAGTATGCATTCTTCTGGATACCTCAAAGCCCACTCCTCAGAAGATTATCATTGATTCGAGATTCGGCTCCTATGCTCAGAAAGTTGTAATAGATGGTCATGCTCAGAAAGTTGTAATAGATGGTCCTGAGACTGTAAGTCATCATATGCCTCATCTAGGTCACTTCTCCTCCCAATGTTCGAAGGAAGAGCAGGCATATATCAGTATCTGTGAGGATCTCTATTCAAATCCTCCAGACTGCAGCAGGTATTCAGAGACATCAAATTCTTTGCATTCCAAGGCACTTGAAGTGCTTTTCTTCTTTTACTCTGTATACTTGCTCCATTGTTTTAGCAAGTGTGAACACCATTCTTTTTTGCTTAAGCATGCAACATCAAATTTATCATTCTCCATTTCTCCCATTGTTATCTATACTGTTCTTACTGCGCCTAAAGGCCCTTATCCTCATTTGATTCAATTAGTACAACTCACCCCAAGGGGATCAATGCCATCTAGGTTGTTAAAGACATCAAGGATCTCTCCTATTTCTTCAAAAGAATCTAACTCAGTAAATGGTTCAGGATGGCATCCTTACTATCCCTTGGAAACAAGCTCATCGCATGATCATTCTGTTAACTACTTACGGGTCCTTCCTAGACCTAACCAACTTCATTCCTCTTTTGATGATTTCATGAGGAAGATAATGTTTGATAAACAAACCATGAATTTCAAGGTGAATCCCCAAAAGAAACTAAACAGCAAGATGGGAGTTCAAAACAAAAGCACACCTGATCTAAAGAAGATGACGAAAGAAGCTGGATTCAACTATATCCCAACTATTTGATGAAATTGCAGAACAGATTCTAAATGAGGATAATCAGGATATAAAGGCACAACACTCACCACATATGGACAAAGATTTGATGATTGCAGAGTCTGAAACAAAGGGTCCAATTGACAGGGAATCAAAGGACATCCTCACTGCCAAGTTAACTTCAACAGCCCAAATTAACAAAGTTTGCTCTGGACTATCTGAAGATGGCGAACTTATGTTCTTAAACCCCCCCCTCTTGACAAAAGGTCACACCTCACAACAGTTACCCATCATTAACTCAATAGAGTTAGCGCTAGACAATGGCCAACAAAATACCAATGAACAATCAACTGATTTGCTCTTTGATTACTCCCAAACTCTCTCCATCATTGCAGACCCCTTCCAAAACTCAGAATCCAAAGAAAACAAGAATGGGCAAAAAGTCTAATAAAACAAAAACAAAGGAGGAAATAGAGGCTGGCATAAAGACTACACTAGATGGGCAATTTTCTGCATCCAAAAGACCAAGGAGGGCATGTTGCCCTCCCAGACAATAATGAAGATCATTTTCTGGAATGTCAAACGCATCAATGCCTCTGACAAGAGAAAGAGAGTCAAGAAACAAATTGACTCATCAAGGGCAGATATAGCTATGTTACAAGAAACAAAACTTTCTCAAGAAACCAATCTTGAGACAGTTCCCAAATGGAACAAATGGAAATCAGCACATGTTCCATCAGCAGGAGCATCTGGTGGATTACTAACTATTATCACAAAAGCTTGCACCCTTGCTGAGCTATCAACTCAACAACCTTGTGAAAAATGGAAACAACCCTGAAGTGTGGGACCTTGCGCAAGGGGGGTTGAATCTTCGGAGAAGGCCGGCTTCCTTCAAAATCCAGGTGCAGGTGTGAACCAACTCAACACTTTAAAACTAATTCCTAAGCCTCTCCTAACAACTTGCAGAGGTAAAGGGAAGAGAGAATGCTTGAAATAGAAGGAGGTGATGCACCAAGAAGAGATTGTTCCTCTCCCCACCGAGATGACACAATGAATTAACTGAAACACCCAGGAGATGCACAAACTTCAGTTGCATGAGTGACTCCAATGCTAAATGGAGGTTAGAATTCGCTGAGTGTCAAGAGGGGAGAAGGATTCCCACAAGTCACACTCAGAAAACAAGTTAACACAGCATATATGGAGAAAAAAGCCACAAGACATACACCTATGATGAAGGTAAGAAAACATACACAGCATGCATAGGTTGAAAGAAGGCAAGAATGGTGATTTTCAATTAATTATAAGGCCAATGGCACAACTTACAGTTGCATAAATGCAAGATAAATACAAGAGAAGTAGGAGAGCATGGGATAGCTCAAGCCAGCAAGGAGAGAACCCTTTACAATGAGGCTTAACAGCCTTTATATAGAAAAAAAGGTTACAAGGGTCATCATGACCCTTGCATGTCAGTCTGGAAGTGCAGGGAACTGCATGCACTTGACTTGTACATGCAAGCAACCTAGCCATTCCCACAAAGGACAATCCTGAGAAGGTGGATTGACTAACCTCCCAAAGTCAAAGTATGCAGACATGACATAAGTCACCACAACAAGCATTTAATGCACCCTTGTGGCTCCACAAAAGAAAGTGCACAAGTCGCCAAAACTGTCGGAGCATTTAAAGCTTTGAGTGTTGATCACGCCATCTGGAAGTGTTGCCAGTAGGAAGGAAGTCTGAAGACTTCAAAAGCTCGGACTACCGAAGTGAGGAAGACAAGGGAAGGAGCAAATAACTTCGGAACCTCGGGGTTCGGGAGTTCTAGAGAACTTCAAAAGGCTAAGGAAAGAACTTCGGAACCTCGGGGTTCCGAAGTTCCGAAGGAAATAGAAAGAGAAGGCAAAAGGGGAAGGAACTTCGGAACCTCGAGGTTCCGGAGTTCCAAAGAAAAGAAGGAAAAAGGGCTAGGAGGGAACTTCGGAGCCTACGGGTTCCGAAGTTCCGGAGTTCCGGGGAACTGCACAAAGGAACTTCGAAACCTCGAGGTTTCGAGGTTCTGCGAAAGAAGAAAAGAAAGGGAGAGAAGGAGAGGAACTTCGGAACCTCGGGGTTCTCAAGTTTCGGGAAAAGAAAGGAGAGGCAGCAAGGGAAGGAACTTCGGAACCTCGGGGTTCCGGAGTTCTGGAGAAGAAAAAGCGAGAGAAGGGAAAGAGAAAGAACTTTGAAACCTTGGGGTTCTAGAGTTCCGGAGAAGGAGAACAGGAGAAGGCAAAGGGAAAAGAACTATGGAACCTCGGGGTTCCTGTGTAACGCGGAAAAAGAAAAGGCCAAGGGAGGAACTTCCTCCGGACAAGGCAACATTTCATGATTCTTCTCTCCTTGATCAACTGGGGCAGCGCTGGTCCATGGGACATATCTCTGATCGGTTCTCACTGATGGACCAAGGGTGTCATAAAATGACAACATTTTTGGCGATTTCTGCGGGATGCTTGCCTGCTAAGCATGAAGTCCAAAAGCCTTAAGCATCCATTGGGCACTGGGTCATTGAAAAGACCCAAATCATGTGTGTGCCATCACTTGGAGGAAAACTAGAAACTATAGCGCACACCCTCTTAAGGAGAACATGACATGTGCATAAGCACTTATGAAAGCAAAACAACTTCTAGTCTAATATTTACATCGTTATCAACACCCTCTTCAGAAAAAGGGCTTGAGATGAATCCCATTCACTGGGATTGGAAGGACTTCGCCATCTAGCCTGGAGAAATGAAATGCATTGGCCTCCTTGCAACTAGTGATGACATATGGACCACTCCAGAACATCAAATTTGGAGTGTCGCCCAGCTTTGGCTCTGTCTGCATTCCACTTGAGAACTAGATCTCCCTCTTTAAAAACCCTATTAGTCGCCTTTTTGTCAAAAACTTTCTTGACCTTCTCTTGATGAGTCTCAAGTGTATGCATAGCCTGACTTCTAACCTCCTCTAGCTCCATCAGCTCTGCTAGCCTTACTGTCATGGCATCATTCTCTGTTAATTCCAGCTAATGTGCTAGTTCAAGAGAGGGTAACTCCAGGGAAGTTGGGAGTCTTGCTTCCTTCCCATATACCAGCATGAAAGGGGAGTTATCAATCGCCCTCTTGGGTGTGATCCTATCAGCCCATAAGGCTGTCCTCAACTTACTGTGCCATAACCTCTAATTGTCTTCAATTTTCCTTTTAATTATCCTGATGAGGTTCTTGTTGGAAGGTTCGGCTAAGCCATTACCCTGAGGGTAATAGTTCGATGATGTCTTCAAGTATACACCATGCTTAACTGCCCAAGAACTGATTTGGGTTCCAACAAATACCTTGGCGTTGTCTGATATGATGGTGGAGGGGACACTGAATCTTGTCACAATTCCCTCAAGGAATTCCAACATTGAGGCCTCAATGGCATCCCTTAATGCAACTGCCTCTGTCCACCTAGTGAAGTAATCTGTTGCGGCCAAGATCCACTTATGGCCAGCACTAGAAGGTGGGTTGATCATGCCAATGAAGTCTAAACCCCATTAGGCGAACGGTTGATCTGCTTGGATGGGATGAAGAGGTAGGGCAGCTAGTCTTTGCTTCCCAGAGAAGAGAGCACATTTATTGCAATCCTTCACCCATCTATGTGAGTCACTGAATATGAAAGATCCCTGATGGATCTCCTTGCTGATCTGCTGTAGTTTTTAAATTAATAAACTATATTTTCCTGTGTTTCCTTTGATGGTTTTAGAGAATAGACAAAAGTTGCAGAAGGTTTGTTTATTTTTGTGTTTTTGATAGTTTTTCAGCAAGTAATAATTGAAGAACGAGTACATGAAAAGAGTACTGGAAATAAATGTTCATACACAGCCAAATCAGAATCGAACCATGCAGATTTCTAATTATTTGAATCAAATAATTATCCAAATAGTGATTCCAAACAATTCCAGGAAGATTACAATAACAATGAGTCCAACCTGGATGAAGAGTGAATACTGTAATCAAGGAGGCTGCAGCAAACATCCAAAGCTCTTACATAGCTTCACGTGGGAAGAGAAATGGTTGCAAAGTACAGTCGTACGACTATTAGGTGATGCCAAGCTGAAAACCCCAATCTCCACGTTGAACCCTAACTCTGTTCACTGAATCCTCCAGAAAAGATGTCGTACCAACTCTAAGGCACTGAAAACTGAATGCAAGAACCAAATAACCACTGTGCTGGGGGCTACGTCCCAGACAGGCAAGACCCTGGGGTTTTCGTCCCAGATGCTGAATCGCTCTCCAGAGCAAATTCTCCAAATCAAAGATGATAATGTGTAACAGATGGATGATAATTAGGTTACCATCTCCTTATAACTCCTCCCCTTTAGCTCGAACCCTAAAAGTGTATGAAAAGTGCGCTTAGGCTTATAAAGTCTTATTTCTCATTTTTAGTCGCCAAGTATAGAGAAAACGCCACTTTTTAAATATAAAAGAATTCCGCTCATCAAAAGGGTCCCTGACAAATGGGAAACGTTTAGAAAAGTTCAAGACCTTTCCAACGAGCTATAACACATGGGCATATGCATCTAGATGAAGCCAAAACCCCCTTATTACTCCAAAATGGCTATAAACATAGCCTTATTTAATTAATTAAATGCTAACTTAGGAAATATTTAAATATATTAAAAATATAACCCAAATAGCTACAGAAGGCTCAAATGACTCCAAAAGCCTGAAACGGAACCTGCCACCTGTCTATGACTGAAGTCGGAAATCATGGATCCACTGGCAATCTTATCCCTAAAATCTAGGGATGCTCCTAGAAACTAGGAAACATACCCAAATCTTCTGAAACTGAAACCAGGGAATAGTCTCATGGAAACCCAACCTTGGATACTGTCATAACCTCCTAAATAGTAGGAATAGCCTCCACAAATGTAGGAAACTTTGCAATCCTTTCTTGTGATTGGGGAGTGGAAGAGAAAGAATGGCCTCCACTCGCTCTCGATCAATGGTCAAACCCTCCTTGGATACGACGTGTCCTAGCAATCTTCCTTGATCAATAGCAAATACACTCTTGCTAGGGTTCAAGGACACACCATACTCCCTGAATTTCATGAACACTTGCTCAAGATGACCAAGATGGTAAACTGCATGCTTCGAATAAACAGTTATGTCATCAAGGTATACAAGCACAAACTTTGCTAATACACCCCTGAAAGCCATGTCCATTGCTCTTTGGAACGTGGCACCTGCATTGGTTAGCCCAATGGGCATTTTACAATAAGCATAGGTACCCCACTTAGTAGTAAATGCAGTCTTGTATTGGTCTGATTCTTGGACCAAGATCTGATTGTAGCCTGAATACCCATCCAAGAATGAAAATCTTTTTGAGCCACTGACCTTTTGGAGAATCTACTCCATAGAGGGAACGGGATAATGATCCTTGAGGGACGCTCTATTGAGGTCCCTACAGTCTACACATAGTCTGATTTCCCCATTCTTCTTCCTTATAGGGACAAGGTTGGCCACCCAGGAGGAGTGCTTGATAGGAAAGATAATATTGGCTTCTATGAGCTTGGTCAACTCCATCCTCATTAGTGGCTCAATCTTGGGGTTTATTGGTCTTTGCATTTGTCTCACTGGCTTTGCATCCAGGTTTAGCTCTATGGTATGCTGGGCTAGGCTAGGGTCCAAGCAACTATGTCATCATATTTTTGGCAAAGCTCAACAAAGGCCTCTTGCTCATTTGAGGAACACACCTTGCCCAAGTTTAAGGACCTACCCTCAGCAACAACAACTGGCTTATAATCACCCCTCTTTGCAGCCAAGTTCATCCTCTTCTTCAACTGATCATCTGAGTTGAAAATGCCCTCCAAGGTAACTAGACCTTTAGGCAACTTGTTGGAGTTGAGTTGCATGATTTGACCTCCATACTGGTCTTGCAACTTAGACTGATTTTTAGCAAAAAATTCAGCTTCATTTTGCAAGAAGTTGACGATCTGTTGATCACTTTCGAATACTTGCCAATTTACTTGATTGTCTAGGACAATAGGTCTCACAACAAGCCCGATGTGTTGCGCTTTCTCACTTGCAACATGCGCTGGTTTGTCGAATTGAGCACCAACCACTGCAAGCCTATCAGCATGCTTGTTCTCACCCCTAGGAATGCTCTGGATATTGGAGGCCTCAAATCCTTCAATCAAATCCCAAACCCTGTGTTTGTATGATTTGAGTAGGTTGTTCTTTGCTACACTTTGGGCTCGGATGTGTTTAACAACCAACTCACTATCTCCAAATACTTGCAGAGATCTGATCTTTCTGCTTTGTGCAAGTTGGAGACCTTGGATCAAGGCTTCATACTCAAGGACATTGTTAGTGCAACCAAAATGAAGCATAAAAGAGAAGAAATATTTCTCCTGCTCAGGAGAAACAAGCATTACCCCAGCACCTGCACCATTCTTGTTTCTTGAACCATCAAAAAACATGTTTCCTAACCCCTTTGAATCTCCTTGTGTCTTGATGAGGTTAGGGATAGGAGTATCCTCCTCATGGATACAATAGGTGCCAAGCCCAGTCTCTTCAGTCTCAACTAATGGATCAAACTGAAAAGCATTGGCCCATTCGTCCAGCAAGCAATCAGGGACCTCCTGCAAAAGAGTACCAGGCTCACGGACAGCACACTTCTCCCCCTCTTCATGCAAAGTGCAATTCATGTTTATAGGGTTGCAGGTGTAGGGCTCTATGTGGTTTTGGGCAATGGGTTATGCCCTTATGGTGACCTTGGTAACATACCTTGTTCGAAATAGCATGTGGGACCAATCAGAAGACAAGTACCCACCTATCTTGGCAGTGAAGTCCCTAGACAGGCAGATGGCAAAGAAGGCAAGGAGGTCGATAATTGATACGTCTTGCAAGACAGTGCAACTAGGGCATGCATGCAAGGTTAACTTCAAATTTTTCACCACCCCTACCACCTTAATAGAAGTGTCATCTAATTGGACCACCCCTTTGGTCACATGTTCGTATTTTATGCCAAGAAGATCAGCTACCTTCTTAGGCATGACTAAGCTACTAGCTCCTAAATCTATCATGCAGTTGTGAACCAAATTATCTCCTATGATTAAGGAGAGATAGAAGGGGGGAGGACTGCTTATCTTGCTTGAATCTTCCTCCTCCTTGGGTTGCACCAAACTGGTGGAGACTCCCTTTTCTCTTACTGCTACCTCATCACCTGACTGATTGACATCCTTCAGTGCCTCTTTAAGCAAATCCCTTTGAGATGGGATTGAAAGGGCTTCCCACATAGTGACGTTGAGGTTGGCCTTCTTCATCAGATCGACTATGTTGAAAGGAACACCAGCTGACTTTAGAGGCCCCTTTGAAGCTACAAGGTTTGCCTTTGCTCTTTGGACGACTTGGGCCTCCTCCTGCCTCTTGCTCCCTTGCATGGTATTTTGGCTAGTATCATGGACAACTACATTGGGTGTTGGAGCTTGGGCTGAAGTTGAAGGTGAGGCAACCTCCATGGCTCTCTTCTTTGACCTTGCATACTACAGCATGGACTCACCATTTGTTTGGTTCAAACCACAGAATTCTGCCTCTGCCAATTGACAAAGGTAGAATCCCCTTGTAAGTAAGTCTGAGTGCCAACACTAGGCTGATTTTGGTCATATTGTTGGCCAGAAGTGGTCGGCTCATTTTGCACTACTAAAGTTTGGACAAACCCTCCATTTTGGCATGCACCTTGGTGATTGCATGGTTGACACAAATCTTGCTATTGGGCAAGGTTATTTTGCATTGGAACTATCGCCTTTGAGTTGCTTGCGGTTGTGGGGTTCACACTATTCAATAGCCTAGCATTGCTCCATTGGTTTTGCCCTTGAAAGGGTGGCCTATTCTGCTGATAGGTCTGATTTTGTGCTTGGTAAGGTCTGTTATACTAAGTTTGTTACCTTTTTAGTGCCACCAATTCATTGCCAAAGTTTTGCAGTAGAGCCTTGACCTCATGGAGCTCATTGGAGGATGTAGAGGGTGTGGATGATTGTCCTGCGGGAGCCATGGGGATAGGAGCCAAGGTGGGTTGTTGAGTAGGAGCTTCTGGGAAGAGAGGCATTGGAGGCCTTGGAGCTATCTTCCCAGCCTGAATCAAACAATTTTCTGCTCTTATGGCTATGTCATATGCACCTGGTAGAGAGGCTTCACTCATTGATTGTACCATGACAGCTATATCGTTGTTGAGAGCTCTAAGATAATACAAGAAGGCATGATTTGGAGATGGCTTCACTAGAGCAGGAATTCTATTCCATGTCTTATGGAATCTGAAATTGAAATCTTCCATGAACTCGTGGGGTGCCCTCTTGATCGTAGTCAACTGCTCCACAAGTGATAGGTGATCACTTTTGTCTTCGAAAAGGTTGCACAACCTTTCCCCCAATTCATCCCAATTGTGAATGGAGCTAGACGACAACCCTCTATACCACTGCAAAGCTTTGCCTTTCAAAGATGTGGCTAAGAGTCTGACAGCAACATCATCCTGAGTGATATTATGGACGAAGCAAATGTTTGCAATGTCTTGAATGTGCTCAATGGGTGTAGTAGTTGTTTCACCAATGAAGTATGGTATACTCTTCAACGCAGCCACTGGTATGTCACTCCATTGAGTCAAAATAAGGGGACTCCATTGAAGGTAACAAAAACCTGATTTCTTGCCATGTGAAACAATGGTCTATTGATATGAGTGGTGCGAGCTCTTGATAGTAATGGTCTTGTAAATGGAGGAGTAGAACGAGACCTGGGAGATGGAGTGTTTACAACCTTGACACCCCTGATTGGTGACAGTGAAGGTCTACCTCTCCGCCTTCTAGAATCTGCAAATGGGAGCTCTACGAATTGGAAATTGCCTCTAGAAGATGCCCTTGTATGAATTTTGGGCATGAAATCAACAACCTACCTGAGCGAGAGATTGGACTGGCAAGAAGAGACCTCGGAACCTAGGGGTTCCCGACCTCCGAAGTAGCAGACCTCGTAACTTCGAAACCTGGGGGTTCCAGGGTTCTGGGGTTGAGATGGCTTCACTGACTTCCTTCCTGGAGACCTCGGGGTTCCAGAGTAAGGAACAAATTGTGTACAAGAGACCGGCCTTGTGACCCGAGTCGCCAAGTGCCTGAAGATGACAGTTGCATAAATGCAAGATAAATACAAGAGAAGTAGGAGAGCATGGGATAGCTCAAGCCAGCAGGTAGAGAACCCTTTACAATGAGGCTTAACAGCCCTTTATATAAAAAAAATGGTTACAAGGGTGATCATGACCCTGCATGTCAGTTTGGAAGTGCAGGGAAGTGCATGCACTTGACTTGTACATGCAAGCAACCTAGCCATACCCACAAAGGACAATCCTGAGAAGGTGGATTGACTAACCTTCCAAAGTCAGAGTATGCAGACATGACATAAGTCACCACAACAAGCATGGCCCCGTACCTCCCTTGATGGAAATCCTGCCAAAAACATTTAATACACCCTTGTGGCTCCACAAAAGAAAGTGCACAAGTCACCAAAACTGTCAGAGCATTTAAAGCCTTGAGTGTCGATCATGCCATCCGGAAGTGTCGCCAATCGGAAGAAAGTTCGGAGACTTCGGAAGCTCGGACTCCCGAAGTGAGGAAGACGAGGGAAGGAGCAAGGAACTTCAAAACCTCGGGGTTCCGGAGTTCCGGAGAACTTCAAAAGGCTAAGGAAAGAACTTTGGAACCTCGGGGTTCCGGAGTTCCAGAGAACTTCAAAAGGCTAAGGAAAGAACTTTGGAACCTCGGAGTTCCGAAGTTCCGGGATAGAGAGAGGAAGAGAAGAAAAGGAACTAGAGAGAGAAGGCAAAGGGGGAAGGAACTTTGGAACCTCGAGGTTCCGGAGTTCCAGAGAGGAGAAGGAGAATTGAGGAAGAGAACTTCGGAACCTCGGGGTTCCAGAGTTCCGGAGAAAAGAAGGAAGAAGGGCTAAGAGGGAGGTTCCGAAGTTCCAGGGAAGCCAAGGGAAGGGAACTTCGGAACCTCGGTGTTCCGAAGTTCCGAAGAGAAGAAGAGGAGGGAACTTCGGAACCTCGGGGTTCCGGAGTTCTGAGGAATTGCACAAAGGAACTTCGGAACCTCGGGGTTCCGGGAGAGAAGAAAAGAAAGGGAGAGAAGGAGAGGAACTTCGGAACCTCGGGGTCGCAGTTCCGAGAAAAGAAAGGAGAGGCAGCAAGGAAAGGAACTTCGGAACCTCAGGGTTCCGAAGTACCGGAGAAGAAAAAGCGAGAGAAGGGAAAGAGAAAGAACTTCGGAACCTCGGGGTTCCGAAGTTCTGGAGAAGGAGAAGGCAAAGGGAAAAGAACTTCGAAACCTCAGGGTTCCGGAGTTCCGAGGAAGAAGAAAAGGCCAAGGGAGGAACGTCCTCCGGACAAGGCAACACTTCACACTTCATGATTCTTCTCTCCTTGATCAACTGGGGCGGCGCTGGTCCATGGGACATATCTCTGATCGGTTCTCAGTGATGGACCAAGGGTGTCATAAAATGACAACACTAAAATTATGGAATCCACAAACAGTACTTGCAGAACCTCTACATGAAGGACACAATTGGCAAATTATTAGCATTCAAAAGTTTGATCTATCTTTTAAGTTGATTAATGTTTATGGACCAACTTCCACTCATGAAAAAACGAGATTATGGGATACCCTAACAAGCTTCATCCAGCAATATGCAAATCATAATATCATCCTAGGAGGAGACTTCAATGCAATAACTTCTAGCTAGGAAAAAAAGGGTGGTATCTGTCCTGCAGAAAAAACAATTCAAGATTTTGTTGCCTTCATTGCTGATAATGACCTGAAAGATGTAATTCCTACCAAAGGCCAAATTACTTGGACAAACAAAAGAAAGAACTTCCTTCAAATTGCAAAGCGACTTGATAGATTCCTCATTTCTCATCAATGGCCTCTTCAAAATGTCAATATGGTTTCTGATATACTGCCCCTTGTATGCTCCGATCATTTTGCCATCTCATTACAAATTATGAAGGGTCAATAGCCATGTTCACATCGTCCATCTTTCAAATTTGAAAAAATGTGGTTTAGGCATCCACATTTTCTCCCACTCGCGAGACAATGGTGGGTTAAGTGCTGCTCAACAAAAGGGTACCAAAATGTTCCAATTAGATAAGAAAATGCAATATGTTAAAAGCAGAATTAAAGTATGGAATGTTGAAGTCTTTACGAACATCTTTGCCGAAAAAAGTTCAGTAGAAAAGCAATTATCCGATATTCAAGAGCAAATAATCTCACATGGACTTGACTCAACCACATATGAGAAACAGAAACAGCTTCAAGAAACTTGGTAAGAATTGTGCAAGAGAGAGGAAATATATTGGAGGAATAAATCCAAGGAGTTATGGCTAAAAGAAGGGCACAAGAATACAAAGTTTTTTCATGTATCTGCTAAGTCTAGGCGAGCAGCCTCAACAATATTCACTATTAATGATATTAATACAGGATGTACATTAACGAATGCAGCAGACATCCAAAATGAAGGGGTTACTTTCTTCAAAATCTCCTAGCTCCAGCCAATACAACTTGCTCAATCCCTAATAAAGATGTAACAGAAATTTTGAATGACATTCCACAATTGATCACACGTCAAGATAATGCAGATCTAATGAAGCCTTTTACAATCAAAGAAGTTAAAAAATTAGTTTTCTCATTAGCTGCAGATAAAGCCCCAGGACCAAATGGCTTCACTACCCTATTCTCCCAAAAATGTTGGGATGTTTTAGGCTCGGACCTACTAGCAACAATTGAAGAGTCAAGGAAAAGCAAAGCAGTACTCAAAAACTTCAATACCATCAACATTGCCATTCTACCAAAAGTGAAGGAACCCAAAACATTTTCTGAATTCAGGCCTATCTCCTTGTGCAATACTATTTACAAAATCATCACCAAGGCCATCTACATGAGATTACAACATTTAATACCAAAAATTGTTTCTTCAGAACAAGGTGGTTTTGTACCCAGAAAGGAAACGGTTGAAGGTGCATTAATCGCACATGAGGTCCTACATTCAGTGAACACCTCAAATCTACCAGCTTTCATTGCTAAAATTGATATGATGAAAGCTTATGATAAAGTAAATTGGAGTTTCCTACTAAAGGTTTTAAATAAGTTTGGGTTCTCAAATAGCTGGTGCAAATGGATAAAAGCATGTATCTCAAGAGCTCACTTTTCAGTAATCATAAATGGAACTCCAGCAGGCTTCTTTGCAGCTACTCAAGGAGTGAGACAAGGAGATCCCCTATCTTTGTTCCTATTTATCATTATGGCAGAATCCTTCAGCAAGTTGATCAAATCCAATCATAACAAGGGTCTTTGGCAGGGGATACATCTACCAAACACACCCATTTGTGTAACACACTCTCTCTTTGCTGATGATACATTGTTGTATGCCAAATCTTCAGTCCAAGAAGCTAGCCAAATGAAGAAAGTTTTGGAGTTATACACATCAGTATCGAGGCAGCAGATAAACACACAAAAATCCACCTTATATTTTCTCAATACCAAGGCTCCCTTGAAGAGAAAAATCATTAAAATCCTTGGCTTCAAGACAGATGAGTTACCGAGTACATATCTGAGTATACCTCTCTTCATGGGAACTAATAGGATTTCTTACTGGACCAATGTGATTGAAAGAATCAAGAACAGCATATCCTCTTGGAAGGCTAGATGGTTGTCTTTTGCAGGTCGGATCCTACTTGTTAAATCTGTCTTAACCGCCATTCCCAACTACTACATTTCAGTCGTTAAAGCCCCTAAATCTGTTATTATACAAATTGAAAAGATCAATAGGTCCTTCCTCTGGAAAGGAAACCTATCTGAAGAAAATAAAATCCCATTGATTTCATTAAACAATATGGCAGCAGAGAAAAATCAGGGGGGGTGGGGCTGTGTTGTGACCATTTCACACATCGCCCCATAAAAATGGGGACCCCCTCTCTTTTTTGGGGGTCTTGCTTTCTCTTTGCTTAGCTTTTCTCTGCTTGTTAGGTGTTTTGAGTGAGTTAGTGGTGGCCTAGGTTTGGTAAGTTAGGGTTTTCTTCATAGGGCTTGCCTCGGGTTCCTTTTAGGGCCAAGTCTCGCCTAAGCTTGGGGAAGTCATTTTCTCTGCCTCGAACCCTAATTTAATTTTAGCGGGATCTTGCCTTAGAAAGTTGGAGAATGTCTATTTTGGAAGGAAGTCTTGAGGAGTTTGAGTCATGATGAGTCAAGGTTGTGAGTTGTTAGGCCAGAGTCTTGTCTTTTGTAGAGTCTGAGTTGTTATGATGAAGCAAGTGATCGAAGTGTAGGCACAAAAGACGAATGCTAGCATGGGCAAGCTTGGAAGGATGTAATTATAAGGATTTGGCTTGAAAATTTGAGAAAAGGTTAAGGATGTGAGCTCAAAGAAGAATTTCGCTCCTGACCCTTCCAAAGGGTCCAGAGCGAATTTCCTAGTATCTCCCTTCCTGGTCCTAATTTGCATAGAAAACCTTGTCCTTATGACATTATGCAGAAACAATTGATGTATGCAACGATGAGAAGTGATGAAAGGTCAAGAAATTGAGCATAATTGCAAATTTCGCTCCTGACCCTTCCAAAGGGTCCAGAGCGAAATTTTTCCAAGCTCTTGACCCTTCCAAAGGGTCCAGAGCAAAATTCCCAATAGGACCTGTCCTTCCAAGGATACACAAGCGAGTTTGCTCATAGTTGCCTTTGAACATCAGTATTTATGCAAGGAGATCTCCAAGATGTCTACCTAGCAAGCCTCAAGGGTAGATCAACATGGATGAAGGTGATGTAAAGTGTTTTAATGCTTGTCCAAGCCCAATACCCCTAGTTCGCTCTTGTCCCTTTCAAAGGTACAAGAGCGAATTTCTTCAGAACACTTTATTCCTCACCCAAATCGCTCATCAAACCTTATTTTGAGCAACTAGGGAAAATTCGCCTAATTCAAGCACTTATTAAATTCAAAACTTCATAAAATTTACCATTTGGCGCCAAAGCATTTTTTTTTAAATTTTTACAAAGTCGGCCAGCTCAAGAAGGTGGAATAATAACTTTTTCATATATATAACAGAGTCGGCCTTTTAGAGGAGGGGTGAAAGCGCCTATAAAAGAAGGTGGATTTTAAAATCATTAGTCATTCAATCAAACATTCTTCCTTGGAGCGAATTTAAAGAGCAGACTTGGAGAAGCGAATTACAGCAGATAGAAGGCGAATTTCAGGTTTAAGAAGGCAAAAAATCATATCATATAAAGGCAGATTCAACATTCTTAATCTCAGACCTGATCCTCTCAAGGAAAAATTAGAAGATCGGCAATCCTTCGAAGGTGAATTTAAGGTGCAGACCTGAAGCTTTTAGCAGAACAAACTTCTTTGAACAACATTTAAAAAGGAGGTAAATTCAATATCAAGGCATTATCTATCCCTCTTTTCAGGTTTATTCCTTTCAAAGCTCAAAAATCAAGATTGAGGTATGTTCAATGTCTAAATTTGAATGAGGATCTGATTCAGTTCAATAAAGATTATTTTGTAAAGTTAGGTCTTCATGATTTAGCTCGATTCATATGTGATATCAATTTGAAAATTCATAATTTTAAAGGGTTTATCATTTTCATTTTCAAATTGAAATTCAATTCTTCTTTCTAAGGCCTTGAATCGCCTATCTTTGTGACTATACGTAAAACCTAACTTAAACCCTTTTTTATAGGTAACAAATGGCGGACCCCAAGGCAAGTGGATCCTCTACACGGCAAGCCCTCATTAAAGAAGATCAAAAGAATGACGACTTGGAGACGAGGATCATATCCAAATGGAGCAATATTGGAGACACCAACTTAGGAAACTTCAATGTGAAGAAGTTTCGAGAAGCACCCAGCATCGGCAAGCCATCACCCATAGCCAAGAAGATAATTGTGAGTGGGATCATCAAGGCCGCAAGCTTCCCTCCCACAGTCAGATGTCATGAGCTAATGATTGAATGTGTCAGGCACTATGATTCGCATTCAGGGACAATTGTAGCTAAAGATGGGACTATCCTCGCCTATCTCTCAGAAGGAGCTATAAGTGAAGCTTTTCATCTTCCAGAACAGAGGGATATGATCTACAAGAGCCTAGAAGGAGCCAAGTCTATCTACGAAGATGATCCTGATACCTGTCTAAATTTCATCAATAAGAATTAGTTACTCAAGAGTAGGCCTCGCCTAAATAAGATACCCAATACACCTCACAGAATTGATTTCCAAGAAGAATTCAGGGACTTGATAACCATGCTTAATCGAATTGTAGGTGCCTCCCAAGCCTTCTTTTTCGACAGGTGGATGTTCTTCTTTATACAAGTGATCGTTCAAGGGAAAGGAATGTTCAACTGGGCCAGGATTATCAGTAACAACCTAGATGTGCAGTTGAGGAGGCTAGTCCCTACTAAGTCATTCCACATGAGTTCATATGTTATATATTCTTTAGCCAGATGCTTTGAATATGCAGGACTACCACACAGAGGAGTTGTTGGGAGAGGGCCCAGAGAGATAAGAGTATGTGATTCTTATGCTCAATTGCATCATCCGCCTAAGAATTACTACAAGCTAGTCAACGATACTTTCACAATGCATATCACCAAGACACTACAAGGAGGAATTCACCAAAGATTGTCTCCAGAAGCACAAGAGCTTGTGAAGAAACATGGTGCATGGTTCATTCAATTTCCTAAATTCACCTACATCAGGATCCATGGATGTCCTTCACCTCCTTATATGTTGCCGAGGTATCCTACGGATAGAGTAGTACTACTTGAAGTGACTAGACAGCTGGCAGCTTGTGCTAAGGCATAAAGACATAAACATGGGAATGGTATCCCTATACCTATTTCACTTGGAAATTCAATTGAAGTGTGTCCTAATTCTCAAGCAGCTGAAGATGCAGAGAAGGAGCTATCTCTCTACTCATTCACATCTTTTGCCTCAAGAGAAAATTTTGATCCTAATGGTCATATGGAAAAAACAGTTGGGAAGAAGTACAAGCATGTATTTCAACTAGAAGACTTCTGGATGAATGTTCAGGATGATGTAGAGGTAAAAAGGAAGATGCACTCTCAATTGCCCTTAGATCTTATCAGGAAATGCAAAGTTTATATAGTAGCAGATCAAGCACGGGACAGTGGCAGATATCTTCAATCTTCCTGTGAGAAAGAAGACAAAGAAGTGAAGATAGATTGGTACGAGCAAGAAGTCGCAGACCTAAGAGCATTGATGGATCCAGTCTTGAGTTGTACTCGCAGATGGGTGGATGTCCAACATCAAAAGTTGAAGGAACAAAACATAGCTATGACATTTAGCTTAGAAACAAGAACGAAGGAAGGAGAGATGAGTGCAAGCGAGAACACTTCTCATTCTAGGGGGTCAAAGAGAAAAGGAGGACCTGAAAAGAGAGAATCATTCAAGAAGAAACAAAACGTAAATCCTGATCATCCCTCGAGTGCTTCTTCTAGACATGAAAAGGATATAAGTCGTGGAGAGGATCAAAGAGAGAAGGTGTATGAGATAGATGAGTCTATGGAATCCACAGTACAGAATGACAAACAAGACAAAGGAAGGACACCTCAGCACTCATCAAGGCAGTCTCTTCCTCTCCAAGTTGATGTTAATGAGCAACAAATAGAAAGAAATGATGATGAAGCGACATCTCCTTTTAGAGGCGAGAAGCCATTGCCTGAGGAAGTGCAGGTAAGGGAAGGAAAGTCATCCATTCCAGATTGGCTTAGAGAAAGACTTACGAGGGTAGTTGTGGTTGAAGATGAGGAGCAAGTATTTGATTTGGAAAGCCTTCTAGGCAATTCTTAAGAGGAGATTGAAAGGAAGAAAGCTACAAAGATGTCAAAGGAGATCAGAGATGATACAGGATCCAGAAAGATACAAATAGCTACACCAGCAGTGGACAAGTACGATGATGAGATCATGGCAAAAGAATATGATTTAGAGACATTTGATCTTGGCCCACTTACCTCCAAGCAAGCCATGGAAGATGTGACTGATTCAGTGAGGGCAGTTAATGATAAACTAAAAGAAGAAATGGAAAAGAATAAAAGGTTGGAAAAGGAGATTAATGCTTGGAGGAATTATTTTAGCCACCTTAATCAGCCATTAAGGCGACAGGATCCAGTAGTCTCACCCTTGCAGGCACTCCCTCTTGAGTCAATAAATCAGGCAGAAAAGATGAAGAACTTAGCCCGGCTCATGGATACATGGATTGATAGATTCTACATGGTAGCTAAGGAATTTGTCGGAAGAATGATGAAAACAGTCCACAGGGCCATCCAAGTCCTTGAGATTATTCATAATCTAGTGGTAATTGTCGATGCATTCACTCACACTAGAGAAATTGTCATCCCAGTATTGCAAGTGGTAAGAAGGACATCAAGACAGGTTTTACCACAAGAAAGGATAATTGATGGAGGAACTCATAATCTCCTACAATGGTCAACTTTGCTCCAAATGAAGGAAGTTCTATTCAAGGCCATAAGTAGTAGGTGCAGCCGAGTTGAGGACACTATCCATCCTATTCAGGATAAGGTGTTTGATGTACTGTGTACAATCCTTGATAGAAGGATAGAGATTGAAACAGATATGGACGTCCAAGAATTGGAGGACAGGATCAAGGTCATATTTTGTAGAGAGGAAGACATAATCACAGAAGAGCAGCAAGATCAGCGAGATCAGATGTATACTACTATGTTCCTGATTGAGAAAACAAAAGAGTTGGAGCACGGATGGGAGATGACTCTTCTTGCGGCCTTTGATGAGGTCCTTCACTTGGAAGAGCGAATGAAGAACCTGCCTAAGATTCCCATTGCAGAGGTTGAAGGTATTACGTCCAGATTCATTGAATATGCCAAAAAGGAACAAGGAAAAGGGAACAAAATTCTACATGAGAAGTTGTTATGAAATGATGTGGCGATTCAATCGCTATTGGACGATGCTTCCTTGTTATTTGTGCCAATTTCTATTGGCTATGTTATGATAATGCTTATCTAATTAGGGTTATTTTTGTAACAAACCCTAATTAGGGTTTAGGTGTCAAAATCTCAGCCCTCAATCTTCTTTAAATCTGGGCCATTCATTGTATTTGAGAATGCTATATAAGCTCTCACTCATTTCATTTTAAAGGTTAAGAGGAATAGGTTTATTAGCAGCAGAGAAGAAGAGTAGTTATTTATAGAGAGTACAAATTTGGTGAAGAGAGAAAGTTGAACAATTGTTATATTTTGCTTTGAGATCAATGAAATATTGAAGTTATGGTGTTTTATTGCAATCTTTGTGGCTTTTTACATGGTTGTTCATCTTCTTGAATCACTCTTATTGAAGATAGTATTTAGATGTTAGAGTTAGATTGAATGATAAATGTTGTGTTTGATCTTTTAGTGAAGCTCATAGTCCAAACCACTAGTCTCTTACTGATTGTAAGTGTGCCCTATGTGGTAAACTGGAGATATTGAAATTGTTTAGGGTTCAATCATTACTTGAATACTGATATGTATCCTATTGATAGTATCTATGTTCATTAATGATTCGAAAATCTTTGAATTCCCTTAGAAGATCGCACCGATTCCAGTAGAGTTGTTGTTCTATGGCAATACTAAGATTGGTAGAGTTTCACTAAGATCGCCCTCCATTTAGTCATTCTTAGGCTTAGCTTAGCATAGCCCTCTCGAATCCCTTATCTTTTGCCTTTTTTGAAACATCGGTTAGTATTAGGAAAATCCAGTTCCTCATTGGTAAAGTAGTTGCAAGAACCAGCTTTCATAGAAAGTACGTAAGGCCACTCGATGAAACAACAAACACAACGAACACTGGTGTTTATCCACAAGTAGAGAACCTACATATTAGAACCTTGGAGTTGCCTCGATTGATCCTTAGGCAAAATCTTCAGCATTCGGGGAAGCTTTGTTCAAGAGAGGATAAGGTACCTTTGGGTATTTTATTATGTGTTTGATCGTGTATAAAAGACACATCAACAGGCTACATGATCTAGTTAAACGAAATAAAGCTTTTGGGGGAAAACTAGTGTAGAGTATGTATAAAAAGCCAGAGTCAAAATGGTGCCAAATCATGCAAGCAAAATACTTAGACTCAAGCAATCCACTCAGAATTTTCTCCATATCAAACCCACCCGAAGGTTCTGTAATGTGGAATTATCTGATATGCTCCAGGGATCTAGCGACAAAGTATATTTCTTGGCAAATTCATGATGGGGAATCAGCTGATTTTTGGTATGATTCATGGAATGGCTATCCTCCTCTAGCTCAGAACTTCCATTTACAACAGGTAATCCCAATCTTCAAGTAAGTTAAATGGGGACACAAGTTAATTAACTATGTAAGTGGAGCTACTCTTTACTTAGGGAAAATCATTTGGAAGGACATAAATGAAGTTGAAATTGAAGAGGAGCCAAAAAAGCTTCTCCACTCGATACTTGCACAAAAAATACATTCCTCTTTTTATATCCAAACTTACTTGCTTCAATTCACAGTTCTAGTTCAGCCTAGTATTTCACAAAAAGTGTTGTGAAGGATTCTGTAGAGACCACCACTTTTGAGAAATGGAGTATCTACCGCGAAACTACAAGATCAACCTTGGGGTTGCTAGCTAGGAAAAGCCATTTTCAAGCCAAATCTCGGATGATGACCTCGACCAGATCTTCATGGTGGCAAATGTGCAGGTACGAAGAAGCATTAAGAGGATAATTGGGGAAGAAGTCCTATTTCCTCAATCAAACAGAATCATCTTCCCCTCACAGCTAGTTTCTATCTTCCTATCAAATGCCCTAGATTTATTGCAATCACTGGATTTGCTAGAGGAAATTTCTCACAGAGTGCTTCGAGAAATCTACATACCAGGAAACAATTTGCTTAGGGCCGTCCAAAGCTATGATCTTTGGAATGGACATGCAGAAGTGGGGGGGTCTATTTGCAAGACAATTGTTGTTGAACGGCCATGCGTATGTATCATTGTATGACAACATCAAAGAAACACTGGAGAAAAGAAGCCGGCACTATCTTCAATTTGGTTGAAGCCCCAGTTGGTGCCCTGACTACTGAAGGAGAGCGTACTTCAAATGGCGACCAAGAACTCCAGCGCAATATAATTGGAGGTGTATTGTCCGAAATGCCAGAGGAAGGGGAAATCTTAATTATCCCATGGTCAATGGAAGAATGAAGGCCAAACAGTTTTGTGGGGGAGTTTTTTTGCAGTTTTCACATGATCGAAGGTAAACACGTATGTCAAACAGAATTTTGGGGGTTTTTGTGATCCGCACAGGAAAGAGCTCGAGTCTCTCCAAATCTTCAGCCTCTACTATCTCCTTTGACAAGTCCGTTCAAGGTCACTGCCTGGTTACCTTCGGCACTACAAGGCAGGTGGGACATTTTGTGGAGCCACCATTTCGAATTTCCCTCTTGTCGGGCACCTATTCCCTGTGGTTTTTGTCGACCATCAACAGTTCTTGGACAAGTATGCCTTTCCGAGAAACAGCAAACTTAAAAATATTATTTTTTGTTGCTATACATTGTAATATGTTAATTTAGCTTCTTATGCTAAATTAATATAATGGGTTATGGATCCACATATATGTAATTTCTAGTTTTATAGGCATCCTTTCAAAGATCTTATCTGATATCAAATGTACAAAGTACAATATGGAAGATGCTTGTAATTGCACTCATAAGTGGTTGATTAGGCCCTTTACCTAATCTTGTATTTTGTATTTGAGCTGAGAAGGGAGGTTTTCTTTACTGATTCTTTCCTCCTGGAGCTCTCGAATCAGTTTTTATATAAATATAATTTATTAGTGGCTTGCCACTTTCGCTAAAAAATAAAAAACATAAAATATCCCTGTCAGATAAATAAATAAAACAAAAAATGCAAAAGACTGGCTACCAAAATTCCAGAAATATGCCTCTAATTAAGAACTTGGTCTTTTTAATATATAGTTTTAATAAATGCAAAAGTGATTTATGTATTTCAAAGACTTCTACTTTCTTCAGTCTAATTGTTTCTTAGGCTAGTATTTCAAGACAAAACTAGATATAAACATTATAACTCCTATGACTTGTAGTTTATCATCTTCACACAAAAGAGAATGGAAATGATAAGCTTGCATCTTTGATGGCAGCACACAAATCAGCCTAGAACCAAATCTTAGTCAATAGGACTACAAACATTACTTGGGAATAAAATGAAGGCCAAGATCATTATTTATAGCCTGCTAGAAGGAGCCTTTCTATGGTAGGATGTGAAAGAACTTGCAGACATTCAGTGTAAGGACTGAACTCACACCAAAAAGAGAGGACATACCTAGTATGGATAATATACAGATTACAATTCATAACATAATATAAATGTCCTGCAATTTAATCAATGTATAATTTTGGATGATTAATCCCTTTGAATACACATCTAATTGCTAATTTCTAGTTACTATAATCACAAAGGGCCAACTCGGCAGGACTTACACAGACTTGCATGGACTCATGAGTTGAAACAGGTATGGGTGTACCAGACCTGGGGACGTGTCCCCAGGGAAAATAGCAAATTTCCCCATGATAATGATGAACAAATGTTGCAGCCAATACAATCTCATTATGATCATCTACATGAGTCAAAGATCAAACAGTGCTCCATGCACTACATAACATGACATGATCCAAAGATATTCTTTAGATTATTGGGCATCTTCCATAATAATTGCATGCCAACAAGAAGAAAAGCATCCACAAACAATTAATGCTATCTAAAAGAGCCTAGCACACAACCATTGCTCCAAGTCCCAGAAACTCACCAAGGGACGACACTAAAATTGTAAGAATCTACATAAATTATAAGCAAAAACAATATTTACAATGAGTCAAAAATAGCTCCCTTTAGTTTGTGGATTTTTATACTTGGCATACACTCAAAAGAGATATATGATTGTCTAATGCCTAGCTAGTCAAATCTATCAATCTGTCTTGTGACTATTTTTTTTTTGCTGATCAAAACTGATATAATAAATGCAAATAATAAGTTTACAAAGATGATGATCATATCAAGAACAATTACAAAATAGTTGGGTTTTAATTACGACTTTTACCTTCCTATAGGTGTAACAATTTGTCTCACAAGTAGATGTTAGGCTACAAGTAGGCTAACATGGAGTGATCCATGGAAACACTATTTAACATGATGCAAATGTCCAATCACAACGTGGCACGTGACATATTTAGAAGCTATTAGTGTTGTGAGAAAACTTTGGATGATCCAAACAAACCACGTATGGGCAAAGTTTTGCTAGATTGCATCAATCTTATAATGTGATGCCACAAATATAATGCATTTCAAGAGATGACACAACAACAAGAGGATTTGGCACAATGCAACATGGCATGGAACCATGTGGCATGTCTACCATTGCTACAGTCATGCAACTTGGAAACAATTGGTCAAACAATCATATGATAAATCACTATCAATGTGAATCAAACAATTGTGCTATTGAGAAAACTAAGCAATATAATATCCTTTTGTTAACTATATATAACATATTAAAAAAATGCTGAAAGTGAGACTTAGCACTTGTTTTTTGATCCATTTGGCCTCAAGATTTCTAAATCATCACTAAGCACCAGTGCACCTCTTCCCCTCGTTTTATATCTAACTCAACATCTTTGCCTTGTCCAATTCTACCTTAAAGGGACTAAACACATCATAAGTTCTTTAGTCTCATGAACTAAGAAGTATAGTCAATCATACCAACCTAACTAAACTTTGATGATTTTCATGATTGTTTTTTATCAAAAGTGCCAACCTGAATGTTCAAATATTCCAATATCTAATCTCAAATCTATCAGATTGTTGCATTTCTCATTTTTCCCATATAATATTGTCCATGTGTTTTTCACAACTTTTTAACCTCTCAAGTTTTTTTGTTTTTTTTTCTGATATAACTGCTATAAAAAAGGAGTGACCGACAAAAGTGTCAAACCTTCTTAGCATTCCTTTCAATGACTTAGTATATTGAGCGTCATATGTGTAACGTATGATGAATTGAAATACCTTTACCCACGAACCTACACTTTAGTTTGACTATTTTTACTTGGCAACAGTTGAACTACGTTCCTTGACTACAACATGCAGGATGGGTGTTTGTATGGACTCGCTCAACTTCAGATTCCTTCCATTTCACTCATCAACTTTTGCTGAAGAAGAAAACCTTCTATGGTGAGCATTTTGGGATGCATAATATCTTATATATTCAATACTATTTAACTTAACCTGTGCAAGAGCAACTTAAGAATTCCATCCATTGATGCTCTATTTCCAATCATGTTAAACCTTCAATTTCGAAACCTTGATTGTATCAGGTATACCAATCCTTTCACTGCCATGGAAATTCATCTCAACAAATTTCATTAGAAATCTCCCCAATACTTGACTGCAACATGAGTGTAGCTCTGTTGTCTCTCAATCCTCCAAGTTGGCCGTTTCCATGCCTTGCACCAAGTCAACTAATACTTCACAGCCTATAGACATGTCCTCAAGCATATGCAAAGGAATTCCAGTCCACCACCAACAGTCATTTTTCAATTGTAGTTTACAATTCTTAATCCTCTTTTGTTGATCATTATGTAAGTTATTTGATTGTCAATTTAGCTTCTTTGCCTCACTTCGTCTGCAAACTGAAGGCTAAACTAGGGTTGATTGAGCTGTGTTGCATCTTGGTAAATGCTCTACACATCTATGCTCAAATTAAAAAAAAAAGGAACAAATAACTTGATGTTTGTCGCTTGATGGATGCAATAGTCCATAAAGGAGGTCGTGTCATATTTTTGAAACCCTGTCATTGAGACCTATATAATTTATGCATATTGTGTAGCATAAACAGGTCATCATTAAGATGAATTTGAGTTAAACTTAAGGATAAATATACTACAAGGAGTCTGAGAAGATGAAAGAAAAAAAAAATCCCAAATCCTACAGCAGAAGCTTTTGAAATTCAATCTCAAAGTTGTGAATGTAATGTAAAGATAAGTAGAGATAATCTCCTAGGCTCCCCTCATAGCGTTGACCATCTTTATTAATCAATAATATGGTTAAAATGAACACTTAATGCCAAGGAAATCTTAGCCTTGACAATGATTTTGGGTTTAACACCATAAACCCTTGTGAATTTTCATAGTAAGAAAATAAAATGTTACAACATTTATTGTTAAATTTGTCAACCAAATGTTTTTAATTGATGACATACATAGAACTCAATAAATTCTACCCGATATTGATAATAAGTATATCAGTTTACAAATTCCTAAGACAAGCCTAAATGTTGTCATTTTGTTGTAACTTAAGGTGATCATAGTCTAGGCGATGATGTTGGATTACTTGTAATGTCCCCTATTAGGAGGCTGACTGTTTCCCAATAATTAACATAAATCATTAAATATTATTATGCCTTGAATCAAGTTATTCAGATTAGAGAACAACTAATTCTTCATAATATAATCAATATCCATTATGTTTAGGTTTTATCCTTACTACTTCCCTAACCCTAACAGAGGACGGGGAATTACTGTGCTGTGGCAGTTGGAAACCAATCTACAAGCAGGCTCCCTCAAGGTTTCAGGAACATGTGTCCATACCCCATCTTGGGACTTAACTGTCTTGTGAGGAATTACTCTGCCTCTCCCTACACAAACCAACCTATCCTCATGAAGGTATTAGGCCAAGGACTAGACTGTTTAATATATTGGTTTTTCATGTATTACGAATGAATAAGAAATTAAGTATAAATCTGATTCTATCAGCAATGCAGGCTATTGATGATATTTCTTAACTGTATTTATACCAAAAATAATTATCATATCTTATGTTACAAATATTTTATATTATCCCTAATAGGATTTCCATATAGCATTAGTGCATAAGTGCGATACAGCATACCAATCGGTTATCACAGGTAGTAATGCCCTGCTATCCTCTTCTATCCTCCTCGATGAGAGCAGATTTCCTGTAAATGACTTTCGATCCTTTTGATATCCTTTCCCCAAATGAACCCTTTTGATATCCTTTTCTCAAATGAACCTTCTTCCCTTTTATATCTCTCAATGTGAGGGAGAGGTCACACCTTTTCATCATAGATGCCCTTTGGCAAGAGACACAACCTTTCACCATTAGCACCCTTTGAAAGAGTGCAACTCTCTATTATTTAATTTATTTCTGCCCAACACAACGTTTCACAATCAGATCTGCACTTCTTATTTAAATCAGATCTGTACTTCTAATATTCTCCCCCATTATCTCCCTTCAAATGAAGTTCTCTTCTCCCTTGTATACCTCATATTTGAGGGTGTCACAACTTATCTTTTCATGCCTTTTGACATTCAAATTTTAATCAGATTTTAACTATGTTACCCCAAGTTTCCGGGACGGGGAAACGGGTTTCCAGGACGGATTTTTTTTTCTGAGACTAGGGGACGGCAGTGTGGACAGCTATAAAAATAGGGAAATTTTAAATATTCGTATAAAAACATGGATAAAGCATGCTTATATACATTATAAAACCTTAACATATAACATTTGTGTTAAATAATTTAAATTGAGAGTTTGCATGAGAGTGGAATTCAAACAAATAATCAAAATTCAATCATTAATTTTATGGGACAGCCAAAATACGGGTTTCCGAAAGTTTCCGAGACGTCCCCGTTTCCAGGACGGGTCAAATTATGCCGGAAATGCGTCCCCGGGTATTTTAATTATATTCGTTTATATTTTAATTTTTATTTTTTTTTGTTCTTTTGTATTTTAATTTTATTATTATTTATTATTAAATTATATTTCAAAGTGGGGACATTATGTTACTACAATTTTACTTGTTGGCTTCCATTTCACTTATATTAGGCTTTTAATGTTTGATTGTTCGCACTAGTTACTTCAGTTTACATAGGGTACACATAAGATACTTATCACTTCATGTCTCAAGTCATAAAATTAAGACATGTGTCATATCTTATGTAATCCTATGTCACCTTGGTCACATTACCAAGGGATCTTTGTATTCTCAATTTGATCATCATTGTATATTTGCATCATTTGATAAAATAGCATTATTCTTTCATTTAAATCTCTTGTGTGCTTTCACTGAAGCTCCTAGATCTTGGGTGGCTATATCTTCAGCCAAATCTTCCACAAGATAGAGCATTCTATAACGACTCTTACAAATAAACCTGTTGAATGATAAATACATTATTTCTATATAATATGCCCAATTTGATTATAGGCATACAAGTTTGCATCTATGTGTAAGGGTATACAATGTCATACCATTTTTGTTTCAACTGAGAGATTCCCAATCTTGTCAATCAGTACCACTATTACTGAATATGGAGGCCTTAACATCATTGTTTGTGTAAACATATATGTATTAATCAGATAATCAGTTTAGTATTTTCATATGATCTTTCTTGATATTGATAATGGGAATTAAATCTTACAGTTAAGTGCTAGGTGGAATAAGGATCAAAACGTCCGCAGGTCTCTGACCTAGTAGTTAGATGGAACATCTACCATGACAACGGCACAGCTTCAAAACCACGAGTTTGGTCCCCTGACGTATTATAATGCAAGGGTTCAGAGCAGGTGAGCAGCGGCATCACGCTAAGCCACGTGAGTGAGGTCCCAGATTCAAAACCGACTTGTGCATCCTCGTGCCCGGATTATGGAAAAATGGAGGTTACAATTGGTTATGATGCAAACCAGGGTGAAAGCGATTGCATTATATAATTGTAATGTATAACAGTGGCTTCTGTCTTCCTTCCCGGATTACAAAAGAGGGATACAATTCTGTAGTATAAAAACTACATGTTCATAGCTCTGGATAGAAAATCATTCACCGTATCAAAAAATAAATAATAAAGATATGTCACAGTCCAAAAAGTAATATGTAAAAGCAAAATGTGCTCTCCGCAATCAAAGAGAGGCTTGTCCAAAGAAGAAGAAAAAAAAGATAAACATCTTATAACAAAATAGAGGATTATTTTCAACTGAGAACCTCGAAAGAATCCTAGATAACATTAATACTTCTACCACTACAGAATGATCGAAGTGACTGACCTTGAAACATGTGTTTAGAAATAATAACCAATCATCCAGAAAATAATGCACAAGTTATAAAACCACCCATGGAATTGAAGGTGTGAGCATTGCATTGATGCACTTATAATACAACAGAAAAATTTTGTAGAAAT
This sequence comes from Cryptomeria japonica, assembly GCF_030272615.1. Lineage (NCBI taxonomy): Eukaryota > Viridiplantae > Streptophyta > Pinopsida > Cupressales > Cupressaceae > Cryptomeria > Cryptomeria japonica. The sequence goes on along the minus strand of NC_081406.1, from coordinate 542,085,478 downwards.
GAGTAAAGAAGACAATGAATTATACCTCTAATTCAAGCAAAATCCACTCTTTAGTGTTGGTGGCGGTGGACCAATGCGTGCGGAGATCAGGGTCCAAAACGTGAACTGCCTTCTGCGTGGGGGATTCGCGGGACATGCCCCTGATCTTGTAGGGCAGTGCCTTCACTCGAGGTTCCAACTCCACCTCCATCTCTGCTGACACCAAGAATAAAAATATTACACTGAACGCTTTATTGCAACGCTTTAGAGTTCTCTCATAGCAGGTTAGCTCAAGGTGTCCTCCATCGGGATCTGAATTTTCAAATACGATTGTACTCTGGCATATCAATGGAGTCTTTCTCAGCTTCGCCCAGAAACAATGGTAAACCAAGGGTACAATTTATATGGATTACTGATTCGGACTCCTGTATTCAACTGGAGGTACAAGTTTCAGTTTAAAGACATTTTTATTTTTTAATTGAACGGGCCCTATATTTGATAGTCGTAGTGTTTAAAGATTTTAGACTGTATATTAATATATTCATTTTTTTTATTTTTTTTGTTTCTAAATTGTTTGATAGAAAATCTAAATTTTCAGTATTTAAAAGATGAATAGTAAATTTTTAATTTTTACTTTTATTTCAAATATTCTTAAGGTTTTTCATATGACAATTTCATATATAAATATTGATCTTTTTATATGCCTGGTATGTGTATATTTTTTAAGTAATTTATTAAATATTTTGTATGTTTTCTATGTTAAATGAATAGTACTATATAAATTTGGTTGTGATGCATTTGTACAAATAACAGAGATTTCAACATTGTAGAAAAAATTACTTCTATTAATCTTATTCAACAATAGCTCCTAGTTGGTGACTTGAACCCTACATATATTGGATAATTATTTGTTATTCTATTTTTTTTTTTAAATTTAACCCTTGTCCTTTTAACATTATAAACTATGTTAGAGAAATTGAACAATGTCAAACAAAGTAGAATAAATTTGTTTCAATGCTAAAAAGCTTTGTAGTTTGAGTAAGGAAAAAAAAAGATACCCTTATCTATTATTAGAGTTGTTTATGTCATAAATCTTGTGAGATCCATCTATGACTCTCAATGATTTCTCTAATGTTAATAATAAAGTTCATGCTTAGGATTTTCTAACATTTATAGAGAAATAAATGAATAGCATATTCATCTTAATTTGATGAGAGTTTAAAAATGTTGAGGGAAACACCTCAATTCACCAAGTTGTGAGAATCAAATGAGACTATATTGATAAGGTATTACACTTATTAATTAATATTTATCCACATCTTATTAGTATTTGCAATAACATAGAGGAATAAACCTTCTTGACAACATTGGCCAATGGTTACAATGCCCCATCAAAAGGACCAAGGTAAAACCTGACTGGACAAACTTTTCTTTTGAAATAACAACAACCACGAAGATGCGGCAACAACACGTTGCACTTGTAATGTGATGTAAAGAACATGCAACAACACAAAGGTGACAACAAAAGAATAATCTCACCCTTACATACACAAAGTGGCACCATTGGAAAAGAGTTTGTACATTCGTAAACCATTGGTTAGATAAATTGAACGCTTACTCGGGTTAAATATATTTTATCCTAGAAATGGATTCCCCATAAGAGTGCACCTTCATAAGGGGAGCTTGAACATATTTTACAGAGATGTAAAAGTTACTATTATTTAACTTAGCCAAGTCTAGATTAAGTAATTATGAACTTTCAACATGCATAATAAATGTTAGAGTTTTCTTGTCTCTAGAAAGAGTAGTATAGACTATAAGCATTGGATCTTTTAATTATCCTAACATGGAAAGGGTGAAAATGATGGTGTAGGAGCTTGCATTAAACGTGTTTTATGAAAACATCAAATTTATTATTCAAGAGATTGATAAATGATGCACATCACGTTGTTTCATGGTGCAATAATCACTTCATCTGTGAAGTTGACACAATTTTAGGGAGGAACCTACATCCATATAAAATGTTCTAAGAGACATCAGGTACATGAATAAATTAATTAAAAAATGTTAGACTTGTTCAATATTTGAGTTCATATTTACAATTTCGAATTTTATTATAAAATTTAATAATTGTAAACTTCAAATTTAATTTTATATATATATATACATGTATGTATGTATGTTGTAGTGTTCTAAATTGTACTCACCTACAATTTTGTCCTCATTTAGGCCTCACTTTGGTGTTCATCCTCTAAGACCTGATTAAAGCACTAATCCTGCTCACACCAAGTATCAAACACATTTCTTCACTATCTTTTCTAACTACCTAGATCATGGAGCCCTGATTTCCATGACCAAGGCGACCAACACCATGGTCCTCTCAAAAAGGGTCTATCTTTGGGCAGGGACCTGGATCCTGTGTCGGCCTGTGTCAAAAATTCAATTTGTTTTTCAACCAGCAAATATAAAAGAAGGTCTACCCATCTCATTTTGATATAGAACACTCATAATTCGAATTCGTCATCAACTAAAGAAAGCAAAATTGAGATCCCATATTCAAGTGAGCAAGCAATCAATCTTCTATCAAGCATTGGTGCATAAGTGAAGTCAAGATTCAAGCATTGGAGATGGCATTCATGTTGTATATTTTTATGAAGACTATCTACATGAAACCCTAATTCCTTGTCAAGATAAGATAGAGTGCAGAGTGCTATTGCTGAAATCAAAAGAGTAGTGAAAAGACAAGATAGAGTGTATAGAGTTATTGTTGATTCCACACCAAACCTCTTTTGAAACTCCCACCTCCTCAAGTTTGCATCTCCCTCTAATACCAGTTGATGTAATCAAGGTGCAGCCAAACATAGGATAAGATAATAGAGAGAGAGAGAGAGAGAGAGAGAGAGAGAGATAATAGGATAAGGAACGGGGGAGGGAGAGAGATTGGGAAAAGGAGAGGGGAAAAGGGAGAGGAAGGGATTATACGAAAAGGAGAGAGAGAGAGAGAGAGAGAGAGAGAGAGAGAGAGAGAGAGGGGGGCGGGGGGTTAGGAAGAGAGGGAGATTGATAAGGAGAGAGAGAGAGAGAGGGGGGGTTAGGAAGAGAGGGAGATTGATAAGGAAAGAGAGAGAGAGAGAGCGCTATGTTTCAGAGGATCAAAAAGATTCACAAAGACAAATAGGTTCACCTTTTGATGACAGAAAATTTGAAGGACTAGAGCAACCATCGCCAAGGTCTTGACAAATCAAACCGAACTTCTAGGAACAAATCCAAATAATCCTCTTCTGCTCAGATGTAGGTTTGTGGCTACATACGACGACTGTAGCTTACTGCTTTTATCATATTGCTTCTATAATTCACTATTTTACCCTAATCTTTAAATAATTCAAAATCAATTCAATCTTAGGGAAGGAAGAACCACATTTAGGAGACCTAGAAGCTGATCAGAATCTTGGTCTATTAGGCTTAGATCTATCAAATTTCATTCAACCCTAATGTAATGGTAAATTAAGCAAAGTTAGTGGTTTTATTACATTTTATGGTGAAACCATGATTTTCACCATTACATTTTGGTGGACCCAACTTCTTACACCTCAATTTATGATTTGTGATCTCATATTTTATTGTTTATGCATTTTCAAATTCAAATTTACACTTACATTTTTTATTTCCACTTGAATTACATAAAGGTAGAGGTTAAATTCACACAAACCCTCATTATAACTCTAAAATTGAACTTGTGGGTTGCCTAATTTGGATTCATTGTCTCAAATCTGATTGTTTATGCATTTTAATATCAAATTTGCACTCATAGATCTCATTTTCAATTGAATTACATAAATTTAGAGGTTAAATTCACAAGAACCCTAATTTATAATTTTTAAATTTACTTGTGGGTTACATAATTATTCAAATCCATTTTCAAATATGATATTTATGACATGTTAGAGGCATTTATCTTTCAAAATGATAAATTACATTGATTAATTAATTGGTTAATCAATCACAAAATTTTGCATTGTTTAATCACAATATTCAATTTGTGCATTCAAATTTCCCTCATTTGTGCATGAGTTTTCTAACCATTAGCCCTACCTACAATATTCCCTTGAGAAGAAGTTGTAGAATTAAGGCTTCCTAGGGTTTAATTACTTAGGATATGGAACATAATGTGGATAACTTGTTTCATGAGAATGTTGGTGGTTCCTCCAACCCAACAAATGATGTCATGTATCCCCATTCTTTTCATAATTCTCACGATGAGGATGAATCACTAACTAGGGTTACCATTGACCAATTGGAGAATGCTGATAATGAATTTGAAAATCAATGGATGAGTCAACAATGTCTTAAAAGTAAGGCAATCCCATTGATTGAAGGATTAAAAAGAATGGTACAAAGTGATAAAATTGGTGTTGATTTGTTGTGTCATCTTGCTCATATTGTTGACACCAATATCATGCCTATCAAAAGTTGTGCTAAAGTCCTTGATTACACTCAACCCACTACTCAAGTCAATCATTCTATTCCTATGCCTACATTCTTTCCTAGTGTGCCTACATTCACATCTTCTATCATGACTACTTCTACGCAAAATGTTAATCTGACACATGTTAGTTAAGGGGGCAACCTTGTTAATCAAAATTCTTATTTACCTCCTTCTGTGAGTCTTCCATTCGTGTCCCAATCATCTCCCATACCCACATATCATAGTGTTCCACCTCCTTATTCTCAACCTACACCTGCATACAACAATGTTACTCCTCCATCACAATACAATATGTCCAATTCCAATCCATCTACTAAAGCAACCATCAATAACTTAGCCCAAACCGTTTCATCCCTACAACAATAGCTGGCTTCCATTACCCAATCCATAATGTGCCCACATTTGATGTAGCGAGCCCATTATCTGATGACATTGTATGTGATGTGCCTGCTAAACATATGGAAATCCCTCAATTGGAGCCTTACAATGGAAAAAGTGATCCCTTGGCTCATGTGAAAATATTTCAAACTTTGTGCAGTGACTTTGCTCGTGATCAAAGACTTATGGCTAAATTGCTCATGATCAAAGAATTATGGCTAGCTTGTTTACTCGAACCTTTAGGGACAAATCTTTACAATGGTATTGTTTGTTTCCTCTTTGTTCTATTACATCATTTTAACAATTAGCTAATGCTTTCATTCAACAATTTCATAATAATATTGGTCCTAATATTACTCGATTGATTTGATTCGTTGTAAACAAGGAGTTAAAGAAAAAGTGACTAATTTTATTGGTATATATAAACATTTGTATTCTCAAATTGTTTATTCTATGCCTAATCATGACGTTCAAAGAATTTTTATTGATAATTTACAAAAATAAATTAAGGATAAGCTTCTCTTTTATGAGTTTACTTCCTTTATGCAGTTGTCCACGATGATTTTTAATTATCAGCTTCAAGTGATTCAATTTGAAACATCTCCTTCTGTGGCTCCGGATGATAAGAATGAGAGCCTCAACAATATTTTGTGAATTTTAAACCCAACAAGGGATACATCAAGATAAACGAAAAACATCAATACTCAAGTGGCAACCACAACATCTAGTGTGGCCCCTTTATCCAAATACTTTAGAAAATACTTTACTCCTTGTAGTCTAAATAATGTGAAAACCATTTAAACGTAACATAAATGAGACAAGTATTGAAATAGAAAGCAAATTAAGATTTAGAAATGCAAACTTTTCTCTCTTTGTAATGTCCCATCTTCCTCTAATCCCAAGGATTTTGAAGATCAATAGGTGTCACTCTCTGCAAGGATCATGCCCATCATAATGACTACCTAAGATGTGAGTAGCTACATGATTTATGATAGATACAAGATTGATGTGATGTGATACTAAGATGCTATGATATTCTTATGATAATTGATAATCTATTCAAATGATAATATGTAAAATGCAAGAGAGTAACAATGCAAAATTAAGCTAAGTGTCGGGTCTTGATTGATTGAGAATGGGATGCTTTTATAGGTTTTCCAAGGCCAAAGCTGAGGTGGCAGGAATTGATGGTTAGGATCTGATCTAGAGATATCAAGGGCTAAGGATGGAGAAGTTGGAAAAGAGGTTGGAAGGAGAGATACATATAATTCCTATGTTGACAAGTGTCCAATAATTTTCAACAAATTGCCCACAAGAAGGCAAGTGTCAAGGGATAAAAGACATGTGGCAAAGATGTTATGTGTCCTCAAGGTGGGCACTCCAGAGAGGTTGGAAAGAGGTTAAGATGAGGAAGTTAGAAAGGATAGGGTTAGTTAGACCCAAGGTTAGACTAAATGGGTTAGGTTGGAATATGGTTAGGATAAGTGGTTAAGATTAAGAGTCATGTGCTCATTTGAATTAAAAATCAAATAATTGGGAATGGATAATTAAATTCAACAAATGATTTAATTTGTTTATTTAATTATAGGAATAAGAGAAATGAATTTAATGGAGAGGAAATTAATTAATTGAGATTAATTAATCAAGGAGGATTATTGAAATGAACTATATAAATAAATCCTTAGATTTATTTACAAGTAGAAGAATAAAAGGGGAATTAATTAAATCACTTTGCATTTAATTAATTAGGAATGGTTTATTAATTAAATCATTGTGTATTTAATTAATTATCTCCAGACCGATTTTGAGTGTATACATTTTGCCCTTCTTTGAAGCGATGTGTGATGATGCATTGATTTAAAGAAAAATTTCGATGTGATGTTGATACAATTTCGATATGTTGCCCCAGACATTGATTGTCAAATGACGATACGAGGATGCCCCCTGTAGAGATGAATCGGATAAATTTGCGAATTGGCAATTTTTAGATTTGTTTTTTGGGGGGAATTTTTAGATTTTTATCCGATTAATCTCCCAATAATTTTTTTGAAACGATGCCCTGCCAATTGATAAAATTGATTTTTTTTTTTAGAAAATTAATGGGATAAAATATCCCACTTAAATGACCTTTTAACCCCTCTTTTAAGTTAAAAATTAAAAGTCGTTTTCACCACTTATTGTTATTTTCACACTTGGTTTTTGAAAATTTGAGCTCTGGAGAGAAAATGGTGCTCCTTCGACAAAATCGACGATTTTAGCGTGTCAGGTGATATAAGTGGCCTCCCGAATATGGTCCTCCGATAAGTACCCACAAAACCCTATTTTGTACGATTTTTGCAAATTTTAAATCAATTTTTAGTTAATTTCATGCGATTTTTTTCAATTTAGCACTCAAGGTTTTTATTTTAGCATTTTCGTTAGGCGTATTTGCATTTTAATTTTTATTGTTTTGATTTAGCGCTCTGGGTGCGTCACCTGGCATTCTAGGTAGGTTACCTTGCGTTTGAAACCTAGGGTTTCTAGTTTAGCATTTTGAGACATTTTGATAGAGTTTCAAATGTAGGGTTTTGTTTTTAGCATATTTGGTCCAATGTTTAGCGTTTTTGGTCTTTGATTTAGTGTTTTTTATTATTTAGCGATTTGGCCAAATCCTTTAGCGTTTTTGTTACGTCATTTAGCACTTTGGTGTCAAGTTGTAGTGCTTTATGCCTATCTTTCAACGCTTTGAAAAAAATAGCACTATGATGTTAAATATTGGCACTTTGAGTCCAAGTTTTAGCGCTTCTAAATTAAAGTGCTTTGTTGCCATTATTTAGCGCTTTAGTGGTGCAGGTTAGCACTTTAGCTAGTTTTGGTGTTTTTTGATGCCAAGTGTTAAGGTTTTGATGAGCTAGTCTAGCGTTTTGATATTAGATTGATTGAAATTTGATTTGAATTCTCCTGCTTGATTTGTTGTTGATCAGTTTCAATTATCTTGATTCTAGTGCTTGATAAGATATATGATGAAGATCTCATGATGAATGAGAGTCGATGATAATTGCTCAATGAGATTTGATAGAAACCTCACATGAGCGAGATAGATTGATAGATTGACTGATAGATAGATTGATAAAACAAATATTGACACTATGATATCATGTGCTTATAGGAGGACCTAGGTGTTCTATAGTCTCGGGAGAGATTCCCAAAGACTTGGAGTCTGATTCCTCGGCTTAGATAGCCTAAGCTTGACAACATTGACTTGCGGATTATCTTCATTTATCGATATGCCCTGATATACGATCAATCAGGGTTTCTTGACCGCGTTGGCTGAGAGATGGCACAACGATCATAACACCTTTCACCTACCGACTAGCAAGATGATAGTGATGTTAGGGGACATCTACAAGATTCTGCAGGTTCCTCTTGTTGGAGACCTTGTTTATTATGATTTGCCCGAGAAAAGTGGGATAGATGGACTCAGGTGAATATTCCATGATGATCATATTTACGGAGACGACATCCCTTAGCAGGAGATGCACAATTTAGTTGACTGATAGATATATTGATAAAATGAATATTAATACTATGATATGATGTGCTTATAGGAGGACCTAGGTGTTTTACAATCTCGGGAGAGATTCCCAAAGACTTGGAGTCTGATGCCTCGGCTTAGACAACATGAGATTGATAGCATTGATCGTTGTGGATTATCTTCATTGATCGATATGCCTCGGTATACGATCAATCGGGGTTTATTGATTGCACTGGCTGAGAGATGGCACAACGACCATAACACCTTTCACCTACCGACCAGCAAGATGATAGTGATGTTGGGGGACGTCTACAAGATTCTGTGGATTCCTCTTGTTGGAGACCTTGTTTATTATGATTTGGCCGAGCAGGGTGGGATAGATGCACTCAAGCGAATATTAACAGATATATCCCTTGGCAGGAGATGCTCGATTTAGGCTATGCTCCACTTCCTTTAGTTCTTGTTGGATTTGTTGGAGGATTCATTCATCCTGACCATAGGTCAAAGGGATTATCAAATGGCTGGGGTTGTCTATTAGAGTAGATGATCACACAGGACACACGGTTCGCCTAGGGCTCATGTATGTTGGCGCACCTATATCATGATCTACACAAAGTTGTGTATCTTGGAGCCACCAGTTTGTCAGCATGAGTTACATTGTTATAGATATGGTCTGGGAGCAGTTGGCCATTACATGCCCTTTGGCAGACAAGGATCGTCTAGCTGGGAGATCTTACGTCTATGGTTATATAGGTGTGGTTGTCCAGCGAAAGCTGGGAAAACTTGAGTACTGGCGGGCATTAGATGACCTAGATGGATTTATCTGTAGGTCATACCGAGACTATGAGCCATGGTCAGAGGATGGACGTGAGATTTCATATGCGTTTACATCTCAATATCTTATTAGATCCACTCCATATGTTATTGAGCATTGTATTATTACCCGATTACTAAGACAATATGGCAGAGTACAGGGACCTCCGTAGGGTACAACTCTTTATGCACGGAGATGGCAAGATGTGGTCAATTGGGGGCCTACCATTTTAGCTGAGGTAGCGCTTGCAAAGTATCTGTCACTTGGGGCATAGGATTGGGATTATCTATGAGGTACTATTGATGTAGGGATGACCATCGAGTATGCACAGTACTTTGCTACTCACTATTTCTCTCGATTGTCATGCCTTGATGAGCCAATGCCAGCTTTTGATGATGATGAGGCGAGACCACCATGTAGGGTTGTGAGACAGAGGAGAGATGGAGATGGTGGAGGAGGAGATGGAGGTGGAGATGGGGGAGATGGTGGTGGAGGTGGTGGAGTTGGTGGTGGAGATGGGGAAGATGGTGGTGGAGATGGCAGTTCGACAATAGGTACAACAGAAGGTTCAATGGGAGCTAGTAGCTCTAGGCCTTCTAAAGAGATGCCAAGTGATTGGGACACCCGAGTTGTCAAATAGAGGAGTTCAAGACAGGTAGTACATGTGTAATAGGTATCACAGTAGCGAGGTTTACAATAGCCAGCACAACTGCAAGGATCACAGGGACAGGAAGCGTAGGACATCGGCAAGCACCTTCATGACATATACTTATTAGAGTGAGATCCCAGCAGTAGAAGGTACAAATTAGTGGTCTACAGAGCCAGGTGCAACATTTATAGGCCTAGATTACATAGTTACAGGGTCAGCTGGCACAAACATAGGCTCAGATGGTACATGACCAAACTCAAATGCAGGTGCAAATTTCCACGGTAGAGAGAGATGCTGCCATACAGAGATATTGTCATGTTGAGGAGTTAGTTTAGAACATGCAATAGACAACTGCTTAGGGAGTGACTAGGGATGCTCTAAGGGATATCGCATATTATTCAGGATGAGCGGATTATTACAAGACCCTTTACTTCCAAGCTGTGCCCCTAGAGAAAGGAGCAAAGTCTTATGCGTAGAGCCCTAGGCATGGGGGATCTCATTGGGGTTCAGAGAGTCGGGGTGTTACGCGATCACTTCGTAGAGATCCCCAGCTGGGGACCCAAGGACAGGGCCATTAGGTGGTGGGGCTAGACCTACAACATCTGGAGAGACTTCTACACATTGTCCTAGTTGACCTACTGATATGAGACATTGATAGTTTGTATACACTTTTTGATGAGACATTAATGATTCTCGCGATAAATTTTTGTGAGGTATCTTAGATATTTTTGTGATATCATTGTACATTGGACCTCGATTCTTTTTATTATATATGAGATGTAGTCGAGATTATTGCACTATATGTTTCATGATGGATGCACTTATTTACATGGTTATGCATTTATTTTCTATATGGGAATGCATTTGCTTTATATGATGGGATGTATGCATTTATATATGATTATGTAGTTCATAACTTTTATTGATGATGATATGTGATGCATGATGGATCTACTTGAGATATTTATTGATGTTAATGAATCTATATGTATTATGTCCCTATGCTTATGATTGATGCAATGGTTCCTAATGGATGAATATGCAAAGACTCTATATGTGATGATATATGTATGCTTATGGTTAATGATTTTATATACCCTGTGATGCATATGCGATGAAATGATATGTTATCTATATGATATGCTTTATACATGATGCAATGTGATGATATGAGATGCCTATTGATATGACTTATTTTTATCGTTTTTATGATTTCCTCCATGTAATGGATCATGATGTGAAATGAAATGAATGCAATGAAAATGCTACTATGATAATGAAATGCAATATAAAATGTATGGACTAACTAAACCAATCAATGATTTATTGTATAATGATGAAAGGTGATGCAATGAAATGCCATGAATTGACCTAAAATGTCAGATGGATGAATTGTTTATTTTTGTTATTGTTAAATGTACTCAATCACTTAATAAGAGAGATAACACCTATTTGAAGCCTTTCGCCTTGGAAAAGTGAGCACATAGCATTCTTATGCAAAAATGAAATGCAATCTACTCTACATATGCAAATGCTTATCAAATACAATGTTGCAATCGGACCAGTCATGTGATCATTCTTTTTATCATCATTGAGCCTTTTAAAATGTGGCAAGCAAGCGCAAACATCAATGGTATAATTGAACCATGATGACATGAGCATTGTTTCCCTAGGTTTTCATGTTGCAAATTAGCACAAGCATCAAGGTATAATTAAACCAAGATGACCTGAGTGTTGCTTGCATAAAACAGACAAAAATTAACCATTTCTATGTGCAAATTGGAAATATCCTCGATGATGCCTTGCGAATCATATCTTGAGACAAACTTATACATTATTAATGATTAATTTATAGACAACAAACAAATAAAATATCACGTTCCTTTCTCTTTCCTCTAGTCTGAGACATCCTTGAGTCACTTAGGAAACACGATAATGAAAATCAAGAATACCACTATTGAACAATCGCGCTAAAGTATTTAAACCATTATTAAAAAGACATCATCCATTGGTGTTTGTTTTGCAATGTTGTGTTTGACAGTTGACGTGTTAAGCTTTTGATCTTGTGTTCAATGTTGGATGTCATAGTTTTTTCTATACATGCGTTGTCTCACTGGTGTTTTGCCTGGTTTCTTTTAGCTCAAAGTGGATTTTGCCCCTAGCTAGATTCAGGATTTTTATCCCAGTCTAGAAAAAAGTTTATTATGGATATATGTGATGATCCAAGCCATGGTGAGATGTCGATGCTCGAGTATGTGCAAAAGGCTTTATTATCGATATGTACAAATGCTCAAGATGGATGCAAAAAGAAAGTATGAACTCGTAGAAGGAAGAGCCAACTAATAGATAGCGCATGTTGCTAGGTTTTCACCATCTATTTTTATTGCACTTTTCTTATATTTGATTTTTTTTTCCATTATTTTCACTGTTTTTTGAATTTTTTGCTTTTTCACTATTTTGGGATTTTCTGTTTTCACTGTTTTGGGATTTTCTTGTTTTTCAAACATAGAACTTCTTCAGATGCATAGTATTGATGGTTTCATCGAACCAGTCACCTTCTGGTGTTGACAATTTATATGTGTCAGACCCATATGCAGCAACCACAACAAAAGGACCTAACCAATTTGGTTCAAATTTCCCCTTTTTCTCACGATCCTGTTGGTTGCGTTGATTTTCCCTTGATACTAACTCTCCTAGTTGGAAAACTCTAGATTTGACTTTGTGATTGTAACTCCTTGCCATCCTTTATTGATATGATTTTAAGTGATCAGAAGCATTCTGGACACTCTTGTAGCAACTCTAGTTCTTGCAACCTAGATATTCATTGTTCCTCATTCAGAATGAGCCCTTTGAGTGACACCCATAAAAAAGGTATTTCCACTTCGATCGGTAAGATTACTTCAGATTCATACATAAGAAAATATGGTGTTGCCCCAGTGGGTGTATGGATACTAGTGCGATAAGCCCATAAAGTAGGATTTAGCTAAACATGTGAGTCCCTACCAGCTTCATTAACTGTCTACTTTAGGATTTTCAAGATAGTTTTGTTGGATGCTTCAACTTGACCATTACCTTGAGGATAATAAGGCATGGAGAATCTATGTTGGATCTAGAATTTCTCACAAAGTTCTTGGACATCTTGATTCTTGAATAGTCTTCCATTATTAGTGATGATGGAGATGGGAATGTCGTAGTGACAGATAATGTAATTTAGGATAAAAGAAGAAATCTATTTCCTAGACTCTATTGTGAGAGGCATTGTTTCAATCCACTTGGTAAAATATTATGTTGCTATCAAGATGAACTTATGTTGGTTAGGAGAAGAAGGATGACTATTTCGTACCAGGTCCAAGCCCCACTGAGAAAAAGGCCACGAGCTCACCATAGGATGGAGCTCCTGTGGTGATGCGTGTATCAAATTGCTATGAATCTGACATTGTTTGCATATCTTAGCAAATTGAAATGAATTTTTCTCCATAGTAGGCCAATAATAACCCAATCGTAAGAGTTTCTTAGCCAACATGAGATCACTTGAGTGAGTGCCACAAATACCTTCATGGACTCCATGTAAGGCCTTCTCAAATTCATCACATTCGAGGCAACTGAGGAGAGTGCTATCCAGACCTCATCTATAAAGAGTGTCAACGATGATAGTGTAGTGGGCGGATTAACAGATAAAATTCCATTTTTGATTCGTTGAAAGGTCAAGAGGAATAATATTATCTTGTAAGTAGGTGTAAGTCTTGCCACAAAGGGAGGAATCAGATCTTGCTATATGACATACGATTTGGGTATCGGGAGAGTCATGGGCTAGATAAAACAGTTCTTCTACCAGGAATTTGTAACGATCTTGATTTTCTTGTGTTTGTAAGAGAGAAGCGATTGTAGCCATGACATTTGTTGTTTTGTTCTCATTCCTTGGAACTTGTGTAAAGGTGATCTCAATAAAGTACTTTTTGAAGTTGAAGGGGAGGAGATTTGTCCCCTCCAAGATGATGAATCTTAAAGGACAAATTAGTTCGCTGCTACCTATTCGAATTGGCGCTAAGATGAGCCAGGGGATAACAAATAACTAATCTAACTATGATATGGAAATAAATAACAGAATTATAATGTCGAAACCATAAAGTGTAGAAAAATAGATTTATAGAATAGTGCAGGATTAAAAGTAGAATATACCTCTGAGTCTAGGAGCCCTCAGGTTTTTGGACTTTAGCTTGTATGACCCGCGAATAGAAAGTTTTAAAAATGCTTCTATGTGTTCTTTTCGACATGCAAGACTTGTTCACCACCTATGCACACTGAGATAGAAAAAATATTGGGGGTTGTATAGGGGCATGCCTCAGTCAGACCCCCGTTTAGGTGTTTTCATCGCCATAAACAACCATATAGATATATTGGAAAAATAAATTGGAAACTTAGTAAATTAGAAAATTGGAAAGATGCAAATAGAAACTATACTCCGCTCCATGGAAGCAAACCCCTATTGCGCATAATGTAAAGATTGGTAAATTTGAAATATGAATGCACCTAGATAATAGATACAATCAAAATATGAAAAATGTATATTGCATGCAATGATAACATATAAAGAGAAGACAAGGCGTGTAGCCAAACCCCTCTTGTTTGAGATACGAGCATGACAAAGCCCTTGGTACGTGCTTGTTGGTAAGATTTGCTACAAGATAGTTGCAACTTAATGTTGGTAGAAGTGTGTCCAAGAGAATATAGAGAATAATATGAGAGAAAGAGTTCAATATGAGATCCACGAGCCAAAAACCAAGAAGGGAACCCCTCCAAATGAGCTAGGAAGGGTTTTGAAACCCAAAGGAGGCTTGGAGAGTCGTTACAGCAAAACACGAACCAAAGGAAAAACGTTTGCCAATGTTCGAGTCTATGCCAAATTCAAGATTCCACAGGTTTATCAGGATGTTAGTGCGGCATGAGGATGTCCACGCATCGTGCCTGCATCCAACCAAAGATAAGCCCAATGGGGTTTTTGAGGCGTACAAAGGCACTTTCTCTTTTGAGCCCATGACGTAAAAATGGTAGAATTTTGATCATGAGTTTGTCATTAATGCATCAAGTGCCATGCGTAGTGTCATAAATGCACTGGATGCAATTTAGGACACTCCATTTTGCCCCCACTTTAGTGGACTGATCAGCTCAAGGGATCAATCGCACTAAAGTAGTTTAGGATAATTCATTCATTAAGCCCATGTCATGCAATAAATATAGCAGGTGCAATAAATAATGCTATAGGGGTCGCAGAGGTCGAGTCGGAATCATGGGCGATGCCCCCAAATCTCCACGAGGAACCATAGTATTCCACGCGATGAATTCCATATTGCAAAAATTGAAAATTTGTCAGTATGAAAAAATGGAGAAAACTACTTCGGTGAGAAGAATGTTTAAGGAGCATTAGTGTAGAAAGAAAGGAAAAATATAATAAAGGCGATTATATGCCCCCTCATATTTGTCCCCTAGTGAGGTTGGGAAAACATGGAGGAAAACAAGTCAAAATCATCCCAAAAGGAGCAAGAAAAATTTTGGGCAAAATTTAGACTATATACTTGAAAGTGGGCCTCGACGAGGGTCATTTTCACTATTCATTGTGAGCATTTGAGCTAAGATTTGAATATTCTGAGAAAAAATTCCACACAAATAAGAGCACCGAGCTAGCAGGATCGAGGAGTTGCGGACCATGATCGAGTAGGATGACGAGCTTGACCAAGTACGGTTCGAAACACCCGTTAATTTGTCATTTTATGCATGTTTTGACCTTTTTTGTTCAAATGGTTTTGTAGGTGTCCAAGGGACGTGTTGCCATCCAAGAAATGCCCTATTGTCTCTAACAGGCGTGTTCGTCCGGACGATGCGCTAGCGTCCGATTGGGGCGCTTTCGTCCATAAGACACACTGACGTCTTATGGGCGCGCATGCGTCGACAGAGTAATAAAGATTGAGATTTATATAATTACTTTTCTATGTGCAGACATTGCTCAAGATGTGGGAGCACACTTTAGGGCATATGTTGCAGACTTTACATGGTTGAGCAGAGGAGCTGTCGGCGACTGATAGACAACTTCTTCAGAGAGTAGGTCTATGGTGGACGTTTGCTCTACCCGAGTTTCAGTTTTATGCCCTGATGCTACAAGCATTGATGGAGAGATGGGATGCAGACACCATGTCATTCCATCTGTCGATAGGGGAGATGATGATGACTTTGATTGACGTGTACCGCATCCTCTGACTTCCCATCTGGGGGAGCTGGTGTCACCAACCATACTATCCACCACAAAGTTGGTCACATAGCAGGGGTGGGCCCTGGGGCAGAGGATCAGTGCTTGTTCCCTTGGTACGATGCATTATGATAGCAACCTTTAAAAGGTGGGTGTTGACAGACGACTGAGGCTCAGAGCTGTCTACGGGGTTCGTGCCTCTAATATGAGAGATGGAGGAGAGGTAGATAGTGCACACGTGGGGTTGTAGCATGCTGGACCACCTCTACTATGAGCTCTCCTGGTACATGCATCACGAGTACCAGAGTCTCACAACGTGCACCCTCTTACAGGTCTAGGCCTTTGACCATATCACCTGTACCATCCAGTTGGATTTTCAGCGCCCATGTTGTTAAACATGCCATGAGCACATGCATACCCATTGCGGCCCGGTGGATGGGGTACAAGAGATCTTATGTTTTGGAGGGTCAGTCAAGATCAACTCAAGATTAGAGATGTTGTCTGGAATTCATTCCGAGACATGGGGTCTGGGTTACACACCGCACACAACTCCCTTGGATGCAGTGGGACCGCTTCTTACTCAGCCGCTACGATCATGTTGTGATGCCTTACTACTGGCAGTGATGCATGTGGTAGTTTGGACAGGTGGAGACTATCCCTCTCATCACACCCACATACGCACAATCAACTAGGAGCGCACTACAACTACAGGACCTGCCTCACCCTACCCTAGGAGATGTGTAGGTTAATCTTGAGGGTAGCGATGATGATGACATCGCGCCATCGATAGACATAGATGATGTTAGAGTCACACCAGGTTTTGCAGGCTGGTGGAGCAGAGTAGTTTCAACACCAATCTTCCCATTGGGCACAATAGGAGGACATGCCAGAGCTCTGAGAGGCGACAATGATGATCAGGCCTCCTTGAGCAATGAGGGCGAGAGGCCAGGGTGGAGGCAGCGGGTGGGGAGCCCGATCCCAAATAGACCCATTCCTACTGCCATGAGCCTCCCACCATCACCAATTGCACCACCTTTTGGACCACCTGCGTGACTAACAGCAACATCAGTGGTTGCGGAGGGATCCACCAATAGAGTGCCTTCGCGAGATCCAAACTGGTAGAGGGGCGATCCTGGTACGTGGTTTAATTTCAGTTGATGTACTTTAGTTTTTCTTCGTACATACATTTACGCACTTGTATAGATATATATATATATATATATTTTTTGATACTATGGATACTAATGTAGAAATGCTTTGTTTTTTCAAAGGGCATCACCGAGTGGCTTTTTATCCACCAAGCACTCACAGAGATTGTTCCCGATGTAAAAACCCGAGGTGTTGTACTGCACACCTATTGACCCCTCCAAACGACAGGGAGACATTCTTAGTTGCTCGATACTGTAGCATGACTGTGTACAACATACGAGGAGGATTGGGTGGAGTTGGTGCAAGGAGCAACGCAATTGACCACCATGATGGGGCAGCAGGACTGGGCCTTGTTCGAGGTTTGTGTTGTCCTCGGAGAGAGACCAAGCGATGACACAAGCTAAAAGTGTTGAGAGGGCACATGATTCTTTGTAGAGATAGGTCAATGACCTCCATCAACAGGTATATGTCACCTAGTAGGGTGTCATAGGTCACTTGGACCACCTTGAGTGCGTCAGTTGATGCCCGATCTAGAGGCATCGCGTTAGCGAGAGATGGTTGTACAAGAGGAGTTGATGACACAACGAGAGACCATAGCAGAGCTATAAGGGGAGCTGAGGGGAATGTGATTGTGGAACATCACTATCATGGGATCATAGTCCACCTTAGTGAGACATCCCCATCGCCGAGGTCAGGATCCTCCATCGCTAGCGACCTCAGGGAACCGCCCACCAGAGGGGTCATGAGACAATTTTTTTATCTATTCTATGTACAATATTTTTTGATGTATATACATATATGTATTTATGTATTTAAGAGATGCATATGATGACATCACATGTTTTTGTAGTGATGTGATACATGCACATTGATTTGGCATCATACATTACACACACACACACAAATATATATATATATATATATATATATATATATATATATATATATATATATATATATATATATATATATATATATATATACACATATATGAGATTCACCATTTTTGATATTGCGTTGTGTTATCATGGATGGATGTTCTTGCTATTTTATATGTTCATTATGTATGCTCATGTGATGGATGATTTAGATTAGATGTACATCATGACTTATTTTACATATTTTTATATGCATATGCATGATTAAACCAAAGTGAGAAATAATATTGTCTATAATAAAGCCACATATCATATCAGTGGTAGTCGATCTTAGTGGTATGGCTTTGACCCACTTTGTGAAATAATATATAGCAGTAATGATGAAGACATGACCCTTCGACAAAGGGGGAGATATTTTACTGATGATATCCAACCCCCATGTCTAGAAAGGCCACAAAGAAACTTGAATATGAAGCTCCTGCACAGGACCTTGAATCAAATTCCTGTGTTGTTGATATTGGGGGCACTTCTTGATAAAAGTAAAGGAAACTTGTTCCATTGTTTGCCAGTAGTACCCCATGTGGATTATTTTATGAATCAAAGATTTTCCTCTGAAATTTCCACCTCCAAAGCTGGATTGGGCCTCTTGAAGGGCAAGGGGTATTTAAACTTTTGTAGCAAGCAACCAACTTCCGAATCCACACACGTGAACTTTTCCTAGCGTCATTGGGAAATATTTCGGTCTTTAGGTAATTGAAAATGTGTGCAAACCATTCTCCTGAGTCAACATGGGCACACATGAGATTATTGAATTGGGTTTGATCAGATACAGTCGGAGAGCGAAGGACTTGTACCAGGAGTGGTATTCTTCCTTACCAAAGTCCGGGCCTACAAGGAAAGCGACGCTTGTTGTTGCATCCGCATGACAATTTTCTCTTCGTGAGATATTGTCAATCGTTTAAGTAGTGAAATGTTTAAGTATAGTTAATACCAAGTCCTTATACTAGGACAACTTCAACTGCTTAACACGATAAGCACCTGTAAACTAATTTACAATAAGTTCTGAATCTCCAGGGATGCTGATGTTTTTCACTCCCATGGCAATAGAAGCATGAAGCCTTGCAATCAAGACTTCATACTAAATGATGTTGTTGGTACAATGAAATGATAGTTCTGATACTTAATATAAGTACAGATCCGATAGCCAACAAGATGAGAGGGGGGGGGGTGAAACATACAAACTTAATCATCAATGAAAACCTCAGATTCAACCTCGGTAACGTATATCAGTCATAGAATAAAAACTGTCAAACATGCAAACTCAAAAGCATATGAACAATATAAACCTCATAACACCAGATTTAACGTGGAAACCCAAATAGGGAAAAACCACTATGGGATTTTAGACCCAATAAGAAATATACTCTTCTAGAGTATGCTTGGTTAAAAGCCAATCCTGTTAAAGATTACAAAACACATTGCTAGATGTGACCTGGTTAAGGGATTTCCCTCAGATCTGTTAGGATCTTCACTTTGTTAGAAGTGATCTTGTTAAAGGATTTCAAACACTCGTTTAGAATGTCACCTTGTTAGAGGATTTACTTATAAGACTGTTAAGTCCACTTGGTTAAGAGATTTCCTGTTACTTTCACAAGCTAACAGTAATACAATCTATGTGCAACTTTACATCTAAAATGCTAAAGCAGATTCTTATTTGTTCAACACAATCTAGACATAGAACTATTCTTGTCTATCTGTTGGGCATCAATACTCTATTATTCCAACAGGTCTTCAAGCTTCGGTGCTCGGTGATCACTATGTAGCTTCCCTGTGCATACACTTGCCCGCATACACTGTTTATCAATAGTTCCTTATTTATAAACAATCATCTAACCGCTTAATCTCCTTGATCACATTTCCCATGATCAATCATAGCCATCAGATCTTCAATCTTGTCTAGGTTCATTGTATCTTACGATTTGAAAAATGTTTTACCCTGCCTCGGGACTTGCACAATCATCTTGGAAATTGTGTTAGAGTAATGCGGTCAATCTGAGCTGTAGATCTTCTTGCTGACTTTCCATTGCCTTAGATTTGTTAACAAACTTCTTCCACGGCTTGCCAATCATTGATCCGCTCTAGCTCATCAGCTTCTTTCATTAAATATCACATGTAAACATTTAATGCATTTTGTTATAGCTCGGTTACAACTCGGTGAATACTAAACTTTACTCGGTAGACATTCTGTCTTCATTAACCAACTGCGATAACCTTAGGGTTTACCGACTAGGATCCTTAGGGTTTACCGACTAAGTTCTTTGCCTGATAACATAGTGTAGTATTAGCCTTTACATTTTACAACATATGTATGATGTTAAAACAATCTAAAACATCAAGATCTCATCATTGTCTGACTCGGTAGAGTTGCCCATTGAATAACTCATCCCTTTATTCATCATATTCTTTCCTGTGTCTTTACCGACTTCTTTATAATCTTCATATCATATTTCTTAAGATATGGCAACATCATACTGAATTAGAAAATCAATTTCTTGACATCAATGACAAAATAATAATATCAAGACAATAAAACATCTTTAATCAGTTATGTCCATAATCATCAACAACCTTTTCAATATCCTTGTTATATTGCCAACAATCTCCCCCTTTGGCATTGATGGCAAAACCAATTGATTTGATCGTTAAGAATTCGGATTGCTGTGATTCTGAAATGCTGAAATGCTCTCCCCAATACATCAGACTTCTCTTCTGGTTTTCTCTCAATCTTCTCAGGTCTTCTTCTCCTGGTAGTCTTCTCCTCCTTTAGTCTTCTCCCCCTTGGGTAGATCTTCTCCCCCTGGTAGTCTTCTCCCCCTTTGACAACAATGCCAAAAAGAAAAGAACTAAAACATAAGTTGTTTCTGTAAGAAGTTATTTCCTGCTGATGTGTATCAATTGAGTCTCAGTCAGAGCATTTGTTTACAATTCCTGTTCCTCGTATCATTTTCTGTATTATCCAATATTGTTCCAGTACACTTTCAGAAAAGCATTCTTAAAGTGTATCACTCCAGCATCAGCTCCCTAAAAGATATTCAATAGATTCATCGAAGTGATGCTTTCACCGAACTCGGTCAGTGAGTAAGAGATAGGGGTAGGACCCCTAACTTACTTCTGAGATATTCAAAAGTGTCCTTTGGTAGTGGATTGGTGAAGATATCAGCTATTTGTTCCTTTGTGTTAACATATTCCAACACCACTTTCTTTTCATGAGCTTCTTCTATAAGATAAT
The DNA here is from genome assembly GCF_030272615.1 of Cryptomeria japonica. Lineage (NCBI taxonomy): Eukaryota > Viridiplantae > Streptophyta > Pinopsida > Cupressales > Cupressaceae > Cryptomeria > Cryptomeria japonica. Next base: position 542,064,101 of record NC_081406.1, on the reverse strand, counting down.
GATATTTGATAGATATGTGCTTTGTCTTAGAGTGCATAACATGGTTCTTTGAAATATTAATGGCACTAGTATTGTCACAGAATATAGTTACTAGCTCGGTAACTTTCTCATGTATACCTTCCAACAATTGTTTGATCCATGCAATGTTGGTACAATTCAGTGCTGCAGCAACATATTTAGCTTCGGCTGTTGACTGAGAAACACATCCTTGTTTCTTGCTAAGCCAACTCACTAGTCTTTCTTCTAAGAAGAAAGCTCCTCCACTTGTGCTTTTCCTATCATCAATGTTGCCTGCCCAATCAACATCAGTATAGACTTTCAAATCAAAATCATTTCCTTTCTGATATGCTAAGCCATAATCTTCAGTGCCTTTCAAGTATCTGAAAATTCTTTTGATTGTTGTCATGTGTACTTCCTTAGGATCTGCAAAGAATCTTGCAACAATACCTACTGCATGTGCTATATCAGGCCTGCTGTGAACAACATATTGTAGTTTTCCAATCATGGATCGGTAGAGTGTCTCATCAACAGATGCAGATTCATCATTCTTTGATAGTTTGCAATTTGTAGTCATAAGAGTACTTACTGGCTTTGAATCCTCCATTCCAAATTTCTTCAAGATTTTCTTTATGTATTTGGATTGAGTAATGAAAATTTTATTTTTCATTTGCAGTATATGTAAGCCTATAAAATACTTTATCTCATCGATTAATGACATCTCAAATTCTTTGCTCATTTCATTACCAAAGTTCTTGCATAAAGAGTCATTTCCACAAAATATAATATCATCGACAAATATGGCTGACATTAGTATTCCATTTTCATCATTCTTCATGTACATGTTGTTGTTCTCACTTGTCCTTATAAAACCAATCTTAATCAAATAAGAGTGCAATCTTTCATACCATGCTTTAGGTGCTTGTTTCAGACCATATAAAGCTTTGTTCAATTTACATACCTGATCTTTATTATTGTCTTCAACAAATCCTTTAGGTTGTTCAATGAAAACTTCTTCTTCTAATATTCCATTCAGAAATGCAGATTTGACATCCATTTGATATACCTTGAAGTTTTTGAAAGCAGCATATGCCAACAATGTTCTAACTCCTTCAAGTCTGGCAACGGGTGCAAAAGTCTCACCATAATCAATTCCTTCTTCTTGGGCATAACCTTTGCAAACCAATCTTGCTTTGTTCCGAATGAACTCTCCTTTCTCATTTAGCTTGTTTCTGAAGATCCACTTTGTACCGATTACATTTTTGTCCTTAGGTCTTGGGACTAGTGTCCATGTGTCATTCTTCTTGATTTGATCAATCTCTTTAGTCATAGCATTTATCCAATCTTCACTGTTGAATGCCTCTTTTACTATTCTTGGTTCAAATTCAGATATCAAACATGTGTTCTGTCTCAGTTTGTTCCTTGTCATCACCAGATCATCCTTATATCCTATAATCTGACTTGGTGCATGATGTCTTCTGACATATTTGGCTAATACAGGCTCGGTAGGCTCTGTATGATCCCCTTCATCACTCGGTAACTAGATATCTTCCTCATTTCCTTCAACAGTTATCTCGGTAGGACTTTTTGGTTGCACATAGACAAATTCATCATAGTCTTCTGGTTCTTTGAAATTCCTGTCATCAGTTCTTTCTGCAAATTCATCAATTTTCACATTTGCACTTTCTACTATTTTGTTAGATGATTTGATCAGACATTTAAATGCTTTGCTTCTAGAAGAATATCCTAGAAATGTTCCTTCTTCACTTTTCTAATCAAACTTGCCATTTCTATCATCTTTATGAACATAGCATTTGCTTCCAAAGATCTTAAAATAGCTTACGTTAGGTTTCTTGCCATACCAGATTTCATAATGTGACTTCAAAGTACCTTTCTTCAATTGAACTCGGTTCAAGGTGTAAACAGCTATGCTTATTGCTTCCCTCCAAAATTTTTGTGGAACCTTCTTCTTAATCATCATTGTTCTAGCACAATCCACAATAGATCTGTTTCTTCTTTCAGCTATTCCATTCTGTTGTGGAGTCCTCGGTGCAGAGACTTGTCTTTTAATACCATGATCATTGCAAAATAGGTTGAACTCATCAGATGTGAACTCTCCTCCTCTATCTGATCTAAGACATTTCAGTTGTCTTCCTATTTCATTTTCAACTCTAGCCTTGTACCACTTAAACATTTGAAAAGCTTCTGATTTTTCTTTTAAAAACATTACTGACATCATCCTTGAATAATCATCCAAAAATAATATGAAATACTTATCACCATAATAACTTTGAACTTTCATAGGACCACAAAGATCAGTGTGTACAAGACCTAAAATTCCCTTAGAAGTGTAGGACTTACTTGTAAAGCTGGATCTTGTCATCTTGCCCATTTGGCATCCTCGGCACATAGCATTCTCAGGTTTTTCAAGACTCGGTAGACCTCTTACTTTGTGCTTCTTACTTATCTTGATCAGATTATCAAAATTAACATGACAAAACCTTTTATGCCATAACCAGGTGTTATCAATCTTTGCATGCAAGCACTTGTTGTGAGTAGAGTCAAGGTGAAATGTATTACCTTTTGTTTGTGTCCCGGTAGCAGCTAACTTTCCATTTTTGTCATGAACTTTGAAAATTCCTTTCTGAAATTCTATTCAGTAACCTGTGTTGTTTAGTTGTGCTACACTCAACAAATTATATTTCAAACCTTCAACCCAATAAACATCATTGCATCTTGCTTTATCAAGAAGTATTATGAATCCTTTACCTCTTACCAGACATGGTGCATCATTACCAAATCTAACATAGCCTCCATCATAATCTTCTAACATAACAAACTTGTGTTTATCTCCCGTCATATGATGTGAGCATCCACTATCTATAATCCAAGAATCATTAGTGTTTATGCGAGATATTAGGGCTTTTTCTTCATACCTTTCTTCATCTGATCCATCCTTGATAGCCACATAAACAACTTCCTCCGTATCAGTCTCATCTGATTTATCATCTTCAGATTCCTCATCAGCAATTAAGCAAGTCTTTCTATCTCTTCTTCTGAAGTCTCGATGACCTCTGTAATGATTATCTTTCTATCTGTCATCTTGGTAATCTCTCTTTTCAGTGAAATCTTTGTCAGGACAGTTAGAAGCCATATGTCCAATCTTATCACAATTGAAACATTTCAAGGGTAGTTTTCCCTTATACTTACCTTTGCCTCTTGGTAACCTTTTGGCCAATAGTGCTTCAAACTCTTCTTGCTTTCTGATTTCTTCACACAGTTTGTGTACCTCCTCCATGTTCTTCCAAAATCTTTCACTTGCTCCACTATGATCTCCTCCATAGTACTTATACTTTCTTTCATTGTAATCATTAGATTCATTCAGATGAAAAGAACTAAATGCAGATTCAACTTTATTTACCGATGACCCACTGTTATCAAAATTACTTAACTCAAATGCATGTATCTTACCAATAGTAGCATCCAAGGAAACTGGCATATTAGGTATAGACCTTAGTTCATTGATTGCAGAGACTCGGATTGCATAGGCAGGTAGAAGGGTTCTTAACAACTTACTTGTCACATCCTTTTCTTCAATAGTTCCTCCTGCTCCCTTGATTTGATTTACAATCTCCTTTAGTCTTGTACTGTACTGGGTTATGTTCTCACCTTCATTCATCCTCATAGATTCAAGTTGTCCTCTTAGACTATCAACTTTTGCTCTTTGAACATGTTCATCTCCTCCATATATAGATATGAGCTTAGTCCACATAGCCTTCGCATCATTGCAGCCTTCTAGACCATTAAACTCAGAATCGGTCAATGCAGATGTTATTTCAATCATTGCTTGAATGTGTTCTTGCTTAGCCTTTATCTCTTCCATAGTCAATGGATAGGTGCTCGGTGTAACAAAATCATTCTCTAGATAGTATATAGCATATTCTCCAACTCCTGATAGATGTAGCTTCATCCTTTTCTGCCATGTAGAGAAACTTGACTTATTCAGCTTAGGTGCATCCCTCTTATACATCTTTGGATCTTTAACTCAAGTGCCTTTAAACTTTCCTTTCGGAGTCCAAAGCTCTGATACCAATTGATAGTTCTGATACTTAATATAAGTACATATCCAATAGCCAACAAGATGAGAGGGGGGGGGGGTGAATCATACAAACTTAATCATCAATGAAAACATCAGATTCAACCTCGGTAACATATATCAGTCATAGAATAAAAACTGTCAAACATGCAAACTCAAAAGCATATGAACAATATAAACCTCATAACACCAGATTTAACGTGGAAACCCAAATAGGGAAAAACCACTGTGGGATTTCAGACCCACTAAGAAATATACTCTTCTAGAGTATGCTTGGTTAAAAGCCAATCCTATTAAAGATTACAAAACACATTGCTAGATGTGACCCGGTTAAGGGATTTCCCTCAGATTTGTTAGGATCTTCACTTTGTTAGAAGTGACCTTGTCAAAGGATTTCAAACACTCATTTAGAATTTCACCTTGTTAGAGGATTTACTTATAAGACTGTTAAGTCCACTCGATTAAGAGATTTCTTGTTACTTTCACAAGCTAACAGTAATACAATCTATCTACAACTTTACATCTAAAATGCTAAAGCAGATTCTTATTTGTTCAACACAATCTAGACATAGAACTATTCTTGTCTATCTGTTGGGCATCAATACTCTGTTATTCCAATAGGTCTTCAAGCTTCTGTGCTCGGTGATCACTATGTAGCTTCCCTGTGCATACACTTGCCTGCATACATTGTTTATCAACAGTTCCTTATTTATAAACAATCATCTAACCGCTTAATCTCCTTGATCACATTTCCCATGATCAATCATAGCCATCAGATCTTCAATCTTGTCTAGATTCATTGTATCTTACGATTTGAAAAATGTTTTACCCTGCCTCGGAACTTGCACAATCATCTTGGAAATTGTGTTAGGGTAATGCGGTTCAATCTGAGCTGTAGATCTTCTTGTCGACTTTCCATTGCCTTAGATTTGTTAACAAACTTCTTCCACGGTTTGCCAATCATTTATCCGCTGCAGCTCATCAGCTTCTTTCATTAAATATCACATGTAAAAATTTAATGCATTCTGTTATAGCTCGGTTACAACTCGGTGAATACTAAACTTTACTTGGTAGACATTCTGTCTTCATTAACCGACTGCAATAACCTTAGGGTTTACCGACTAGGTTCCTTAGGGTTTACCGACTAGGTTCTTTGCTTGATAACATAGTGTAGTATTAACCTCTACATTTTACAACATATGTATGATGTTAAAACAATCTAAAACATCAAGATCTCATCATTGTCTGACTCGATAGAGTTGCCCATTGAATAACTTATCCCTTTATTCATCATATTCTTTTCTATGTCTTTACCGACTTCTTTATAATCTTCATATCATATTTCTTAAGATATGGCAACATCATACTGAATTAGAAAATCAATTTCTTGACATCAATGATAAAATAATAATATCAAGACAATAAAACATCTTTAATCAGTTATGTCCATAATCATCAACAACCTTCTCAATATCCTTGTTATATTGCCAATATGAAATTCTAAATAAAATGAGAGAGGGAGTGGCTTTCCTTCAGGTGAAACAAAGACTACACCCCCTAATGAGCCAATCTGACACCTCGATCCATCAAATTACATGTCTGACACAATGTCGTGATCAACGACCAACACATCCTCATCAGGGAAGAGGTTCAAGGTAGGAAAGTATTTCTTTGAAGGGGTGTTGGCCAATTGATCAACGATGACTTTCCCTTTGATTGACTTCTGGGTTATGAACTTCAAGTCAAATTCAGAGAGCAACATCACCCACTTGGCCAGCCTTCTTGAGAGATTAGACTTTGTGAAGAGGTTCTTAAGGATATCATACTTAGCAATGACTCATATTTTGGCATGAAGGATGTAACATCTTAGCTTTTGAGTCGCAAAGACAAGAGCTAAACATTTATTTTCCATAGTGAAATATCGGGTTTCATACTCTATCAAAGTATGACTAATGTAATAGACTATTCTTTCCCGACCTTCATCATCGCACTGAGCTAACAAATCCACTAGAGCGCGAGATGAGGCATAAATATACAGGAAGAAAGGTCTATCAGACATAGTTGGCATCAGGGTGGGAGGATTAGCCAAGTAATCTTTGATGGAATTGAAAGATCTTTGACACTCTTCATTCCACTTGAAACGTATACCTTTCTTCAGTAGTTGCATAAAGGGGAGAGTACGATCAACCAATTGCACTACAAATCAGCGAATGGCCTGAATCTTTCCTTGCAAACTACGAAGATGAGAGAAATTCTCAGGTGGAGGCATGTTCACAATTGCATAGATTTTGTTTTTATCTATTTCAATCCCTTAGTGAGAGATAATGAATCCCAGATGTTTTCTGACATCCACACCGAAGACACACTTGAGGGGATTTAATCTCATCTTATATAGTCGAAGCCTTTCAAAGACCAGACGAAGATTTTTTATATGCATTTTATGCGCTAAAGACTTCACCAAGATATCATTGACATAATCTTTTAAGATCTTATAGATGAAATCATGGAATATCAAGGTCATGGCCCATTGATAGGTGGCTCCTGCATTTTTCAACCAGAACGACATGATGACATAGAAATAGGTTCCCTAGGGGGTTGTGAAAGCGGTTTTATACTTATCTCTTCTGGGTTGTGAAATGGATAACAACAATATTGAAAGGCTAAATGAATTCACCACAAAACCCTAGCCTAACAACAACAAAGATCCACCATAACATACGAAGATTACCTAAGACAATGCAAATCAAATGAAATCACAAAGATTATACCATCACATGTCCAATAGGGTTTGGATCTCCATTATTCCTATCTCCATTGATCTTGCTTGATATATTTGCTCTCAGATTTTATGTGTGCACAAGAGCTCAACAAAGAACGGAAATGTGGTTGCAAGTAGGCTCGATCGCATATGAAAATTCAAAAGCGTAGTTGGGAAGTCAACTGATCAGGGTTGATAATGAAGGAAGCATCTCCTTATATAGAAGACACCATAAGAAATGGAGGGATAAGATTAAGAGGTGTAAAAGATAAATGGTCAGCTATGATTAGAGGGTAGGTAGAGAAAATAAGAAAATAATGAGAGGGTAGGTAGTGTATGAATTAAGAGATGAATGACATGTGTCATAGGTATAAAAGGTTAATGAATTAATTAAATAAATAAAGATTTATTTAATTAATAGAAGAAGTGGGATCAATTAAATAAATAAGACATTTATTTAATTTAGGAAAAGGATAATTTAAATAAATAAAAGTTTATTTAAATGAGAAATAAGGCTAGAAGAGGATAAATGAATTAATTAAATAAATAAAGATTTATTCAATTAATAGAAGAATTAGGCTTAAATAATTAAATAAATAAAATATGTATTTAATTAGATAGGACAATTTTAGGTGTCTACATTTTGCCCCTCTCTGAGACAATGCAGCTTGTTGTGTTGTTTCAAAGAAGATAAGATGAACTGATACAGAGTTGCCCCAAGATGGGAATGATATGCCCCCTCGAGAGATTGGATGAAAATGTCTGAAAAGATCATAGACAATCTCTCGATAAGAAAGAAAGGCTAGAATGGACTGACCGGATAGGATAGAGTGACAGAGTCACGAGATAAAGAAGACTGACTTGGGAAATGAGGGCTAGGGCTAGGACTAGGGCTAGGGCAGTCTATAAGATAGACCATGAGGGGAAAAACATCCTCATTGTCATCCACACATCCAAGAGATCAGAGTGCAGAGAGAGAGTAGAGCAGTAGTAGTCAACAACGATGGCATTGGTTCATAGATTCGATCACGTTCGCCGATTTTAGAGGCCAGTAGATGCAGGAGAGCCGGTGAGTACCGCAAAACCTCCTTGTACTTTGTTGTAATAAATGTTGTCATTAATGCATGTTAGGTAGAGAAATAAATGCATGTTTAGGTATGTCAAACAAGGTGAAAAAATGCCAAGGCACGTCTGTGCTGGTGCCAGGCGCGTCTAGGTAAGCCAGGCGCGTCTGTGCAGGAAAAGGCATCTATGTCAAATGTGAGCGCGTCTGCGTTGGGCAGACGCGTTTGTGCTTTGTGGGCATGTCTGTGCAGAGCAGGCACATCTATGTAGAGCATAGGCATGTCTATGTATTTCAGACACGTCTGTGTAGAGCAGGCGCGTTTATGCAATATGTAAGCGCGTTTATGTCATGAAGGCGCGTTTATGTCAAAAATGTGCATTTATGTCTTCTAGGACAAATCGACAGTTCTATGATGAACATACGCTGTCGATTGAATAAATTGCTGAGAGAATACACTCAAGAAGGTCCTCTAGGGAAGACTAGAATATCAAATAGGGCTAGGATTGACAATTATGTGATAGAACATATGTTGCCAATTAGGAAACTATTTAAGAGGATACACTCAAGCAGAGGCCCTAGGATATGATAGATTGAGACACTTTGTGATGAACAATGAGTACCAATACATAGTACTTTGTGATGAACAAGGAGTACTAATATGAACAACACTTTGTGATGAACAGTGAGTGCAAATATGAGCAGCACTTTGTGATGAACATGGAGTACCACTAGGATAAAAAGCAACACTTTGTGATGAACAGTGAGTGTCACTAGGATAGAGCGCCATATGATAAATATAAGCACTTGGATAAAGAGCAGTATTTTGTGATGAACAGGGAATGCCACTATGACTGACATGATTGATTTGCTTGACTGCAGGGGTACCTACCTATGCTGGAGTCACAGGAGAGATTCCCATCGACTCAGAGGTTACGACCATAGCTGACATTTGAGGACACAGTAGCGATTGAGGTTATGGCCTTGCGCCATATTTTTTATGTGCCTGAGTTTCAGGCAAACATGGGGTTGCTGACTATGTTGGCTGAGAAATGGAACTTAGAGACTTGTAGTTTTCATTTATCGATGGGTGAGATGACAGTCACCTTGGAGGATGTATACAGGATACTGAGGATACCGATCGATGGGGAGTTAGTTCCTTACGATCGAGACGGAGACAGGGATGCACTGAGACAAGTGTTCCAGGATCCAGGACTGGAGATGAGGGATGGACACGTGGCATGGGACATGATGACATGGACTGGATTAGCCTTACCAACAGTACTAGCAGGAGTGATTAGTGGATTCCTTTGTCCGGGCAGGGCAACACAAGGGTTAGCAGTGGGATGGGGGAGGACTTTAGAGAGGCAGGCAGCAGAGGACACAGGGGCCAGATACGCCTATGTTATGCGGGTAGGGGAGGAGATATCCTAATGGAGAGACCTGTAATATGGAGCGGTGCCACCAAATCAGTGGGCTAGGAGCTTCCGGAGACCATCCAGGACTGCGATGACCACTAGAGGGAGAGACAAGAGACCAGTGTCTAGTGGTGGGGTTATGGGTCCTCCACCACCACTAGATAGAGGGGACAGGAGAGATGATCATGGGGCGGGTCCTTCCAGGGCTCAGACTCCATCGAGGCCAGGCGGCTCTGAGGGAGGGAGTTTATCATAACCTTAGAGGGCTCCCTATGTATCATTTTTGTATGATGACACCTTCGGGTGATTGTAGCCATATGATTTTGACATCTTTATATCATGACACTTATGATTATATATATATGAGATGATTCATCTTTGCGGCAGCTATATGTATGTGTACCTATGTCATGCTTCTATATGTCTTATGATGTATGTTTCTATGTGATGATTATGATATGGATGCAAATATGTATACGATGAAATGCAATGTTTTTGTTCTTTTATGTTTTTTATATGTTATGCATATGCAAATGTGAATGTATGAAATGCCAATGAATATGATAATGCAAATGACTTTTTACATGATAAAAAATGTAAGATGTGCTAACATGCGTTGTGTGCAGGGTGTGATGCAATTGTGATATCTACATGTATGTATGAAATGCTAATATGTGGTAATGCAGGTGCAACTACATGAAATGTAAATATTTTTGGTGTGTCATTATACTCAGTCATGTGATAGCGGGCTACACGGACTCAGGAAGGACAATGGAAGTCAATCAAGAAAGGGGAATGAAAGATAGAAGATATGAAAGTGAAAGAGCTTCTTGTGCGTTATCATCATTGAGCTTTATTATGGCAAAATAGGTTATGACAATCGAGGCATATGTTCGACCCAGAAAGTCATTGTACCTGTTTGCATGGAGATAAGACAGTCTCAAACAAGGAATGCCCTAGTTCATACTAGACTCATAGTGTCGTCGTATCCTTGGACAAGTCATAGCATTACTAAGAGACAATCCACAGATAGCAAAAGAAAAATAGGCGACGATACCCCATCCTCGCCTTTCTAGTCAAAGACATCCTGAAGATAGAATCTCTAGTCAGAGACATCCTGAAAAAGCTAAAAGACATGTCACTAGAAAGATAAAATCAAAAGAAAACCAAGACTTGACACCAACATCCACTGTAGTCCTCAAGTTTAGTGTCTCTTGTCACTTGTATAAGTCTATTTGATTGTGGGCACAATGTTTACTTTCACAAACGGATAGATAGCATTGAACCATAATGTTGTTTGAGTCTATTGAAAGAGTTTGATTTGTTGAAGCCCATTGTTGTTGTTATGTCTCATCTGAAACTGACTGAATCCATGAAAGTGATACTTTATTGCGAAGAAGATGAAACTTTATTGCGGATTGGCGATGCAAATGTTGCTTTATTGTGGATTGTGCGCGGATAGACTGAAGAAAGCTGGAAGAAACTGTACTCCTCATAATGTGTGATGCTCTCAGTTCCACACCCATCACTAGACATAGGATTTGCCTTAGCCACATATAAGAGTTGATTTATTATGGATGGGAAGGGTGAAAATGAAGGTTTTTTATGAATGGCTAACCAATCTTAAGTAGATCAATAACAAGCCATGATGGGAATGTGTATGTTTATTATGAGTGAATAGGTTGTGAGTGTGTGCAAAGTGAAAGATTAAATGGAATCCCGAAGGAGGGAGGATCAATGTCTCTACGCATGGCGCTGGTGACCCAGTTTTCACCATGGTACTTGCCCAGGGGGCCACCAAAGTGGTTTTCACTGTTGGACGAAATGTTTTTCTATTTTTCAGTTTTTTTGTGTCACAAGGCACCTGTTTGTTAGGTTTTCACCAAGTAACAATTTTTTATTTTTAGAATTTTTTTTTTGTATTTTTGATATTTTTTGAATTTTTTGATTTTTTTTGTATTTTTGAATTAGGATACTCTAAAGAGCTACGTGTAAAACCTGCGAAGGTGCATGCTAGTGATAGGATCCTCCAAAGGTTCACCCTCTATGGTTGAGAGTTGATATGCACCAGATCCATATGCTGCTGTGATGATGTAAGGACCAAGCCAGTTTGGTTCGAACTTGCCCTTTTTCTCTCTGTCTTGCTGATTTTTAGGATTTTCTTTGAGAACCAAGTCACCTACCTCAAATGTGCGAGGCTTGACCTTATGATTGTAGTTGTATCGTTCCTTGACTGAATGATATGTAGCTTGAGCAACTGTCTTCCTTGATAAAGGAACTGAGATAGAATTACTAATGTGTGGACTGTGTTTGCTCGTATGCGTGTCACCTAAAGAAGTCTGGGCATCCTTGACAACAAAGTCCTTCGAGGAAGTTCCATTAAAGGTCCATGATGTATCGCTAGAATGGAAAGGATGTGTGAAACAAGTGGATGAGTTATGAAGGCTTATGATTGCGAAAAGAAGTGAAAGTATAATGACATGTTGGAGACTTAGGATCAACAAGTATGCTTTTTGACTTAAATTTGTAGAATTTTTGCCCCTAGTTATTTTGATATTAGGGGAGATCAACTCTTGTTCTTTTTCTTTCATAGGATTTTTATCCTTGACTTTGATTTTTGTAGAGTCCAATAGCTTTTGATTTTGATTTGGATTAAAGGACTTCTCTTTATTTTTTACTTTTAAATTTTTCTGTTCATGGGTTGATTTGTGATCCCCAATGAGTAAGGGCCTTTGTAATTCTTGTTGATCCAAATCTGGGAGAGAAGTGAAAATGGAATGAGTGGATGATATGGTAAGGCTATGTGAGTTCTCAAGAGGGTTGGTGATACATTCAATAGATTCTTCATTGGAACTACTCTTAGGACTATTGATATCAAGAGTTGCTTGCACCACTAGAGGAGATTTGCATTCAGACTTAGTAGCCACAACACTAGGTGGTTCACCCCCAATTCCATGCAAATTGTTTATAGATTGTTCTTGTTGACTTAATGTCTTAGGAGATAGTGGGAGTTGATCAACATGAAAGATATACTCACCACATCCCATGTCTTTAAACTTGAAATTTTCTTTGATCTCTGTTTGCTTTGATGTAGATGCTTTCCATGATTCTGGATCCACATATGCTGATGAATAAATAGCTTCTCGATTGACTGGGATTGTTATTTTTGATCTTGACTGTAGATTGTTGCAATATATGAATGGATTTGGATCCGCTTTCATGGTCACTTCAACTCCATTGTGTGGAAACTTGATGCATCGATGATATGTAGATGGGATTGTGCTCATTTCATGAATCCATGGGCGTCCCAAGAGTATGTTGTATGTGAGATCGAGGTCAAGGACTTGACAAACCACATCTTTTGTAATTGGCCCAACTCTGAGAGGTAAGGTGATTGTGCCCTTGGATGAACGCTCTTCATCATCATATGCTTTGATGGTAATTTTGTTTGTAGAATTCACAGCTTTATCTGAATATCCCAATTGTTTAATAGTGCTAAAAGTACAAATGTTTAGACCTGCTCCTCCATCTATCAAGACTCATTTTATTCGATGTTTGTGTAGGAAAGCTTCAATGTGTAAAGGTGCATTATGTGGTTGGCTCATGGAGGCGTCGTCAGCTTCTGTGAATGTAAGGGAGTGTGGAACAGAAAGGTATCCCACCATGGCTTGAAATTGCTCGACATTTAGATCGGTAGGGGTGGAAGTGTCTCTCAAGATTTTGTCAAGAATGGCCTTATGTGCGAGGGATATGCGTAAAAGCTCTAGGATGGAGATAATCACAAGTATCTTCCCTAACTGTTCTACAAGGTCATACTCAGGTTTGGTTGATGAGGAAGAGGTGGTTTTAGCTGGAGCACCTTGCAAAGTGAATTTACCTCGACGAGTTGTAACATTACATTCAGAGGTAGGTTCGGAAGAAGATTCAATTCCTTTAGGACAATTTTGGGTCTTTGGGTAGAATTTTCAGGTGTTTTGTCCTTGATGATAATGATAGAGACATAATTGTCCACTGAAATGTGATTAACAGTTGAATCATAGTTATAAGATGCTCTGGTATAGTTGGTCTGCTCATCTGTGGCTTCGGTTTTTCCCTTGTCATGTTTTGGGAATGGTTCTTTAAACATTTCATGTTCTTGATTGGATGAATTCCCTTCAATCTCAATGTCACCTCTATCAATAAGGTCTTGTATGATGTTCTTCAGTCGATGACAGTTTCCTATTTTATGTCCCTTGCTTTTATGAAATTCACAATATTCATCGTCATTCCACCAATTTGGTTTAACCTTTGGCTCATATGGAGGCAAATATGGAATTGTTATTATTTTGTTTGCCACTAGCTTCTTGAAAACTGATTCAAGTGGTTCTCCCAATGGAGTGTACTTCCTTCATGACTTGGAAGTGAGTATTCACTTGATTGTTTGTAGAGCTTGATCCAGAAAAAATGATTTTGGGTCACATTGTATTGGCATCAACAACACCATCATTGACTGTGTTCTTGTTTTTATTCCAAAATCTTGGCTTGTCTTTTCCTTTATAGTCCTCTTTGTTTTCTTTGAATATTTTGATGATGCCTTGCTCAATTAAGACCTTTTCTATCGCTAAGCCTTTCTCAATGATGTCCTTGAAGGTGGACAAACAAGCTTTTCTTAGATCATAACCAATATCTTTGTTAACATTCTGGGTGAACATTTCTACCATTTGTTTTTGTGGAATTTCACAAGAGCATCTGCTGGCTAGATTTCTCCATCTTTGTAAAAATGATGAAAAAGATTCTCCATCCTTTTGTTTGGTGTTGCACAAAGTGGTGACTGATATGTCCGTCTCTATGTTGTATGAGAAATGTTGGATAAATGCCTCTGCTAAGTCACCCCATGACTTAATTCCAAGTGGAAGTTGGGAGAACCATTCCATAGCTTGATCACCTAAGCTGCTGCTACCTCAATGCAAGCTGTGAAAAATTGTCTTATGTGTGCCTTAGAATCCTCTTTTCCTCTATACTTATCAAACTTAGGCATCACAAAGTGTGCAGGAAATGGAGGCATTGGAATGTTTTTTTCAAATGGATAAGGACATATGTCTCTCATTGTGTAAGTTGGCTTTGGTGTATTTATGTACTCCATTTTCTTTTGTAAATCCTTGATTTGCTGTTCCAAATTGTTCTTAGGTGGAGACCGACTTCTTGGACCATACCCCATGCCCGAGCCACCCGGTGGAGGAGGAGCATGTTGCATATATGGATGATATTGATCATACACATGTTCATATGGAGGAGGTCTATAATGATGCTGTGTATATGTACCACTTGGTATAGAGTCATGGTGAGGAATAGAATATCTGCTTTGTCCTTGTATACCATACTCTATAGGAATGTCATGAGTTTGTTCTAGTGTGTTTCCCCCAAATTTGACACGGGGTATCCTTGTGTCCAAAATTTGAATATGCCTTTGACTATCCAATTACTTTGGTGGTTAATCCTTAGCATTGGTATGTGATTGATTATATTTTTTTGTATAAGACTTCCATAATGGTCTGCAAAGGTGAGTATCATATGCTTGACCGTGTGTGTATGGGACCTCTGGTTTTTGAAACAAAGATGATGGTGATTTAGGCACCATATGTGGTCCTCTATTGCTACCACTATTAGGCCTCCTTTTATCCATGTTGAGGTGAGGTTGTTGCAAAGGTTGATTTTCCATTATTTGAGACATGTCAAAATTATGAGGGATCTTGGCTCCACTTTGTACCATCAGTTGTAAGAAGTATTTTCTATCTCTCCTTATTATTTCCTCAACCAATCGATTGAAACGGGGATCCATAATGGAGTCTTCAGCTTCTGCTAAATGTACTGAAATGTTGTCTGTATTGTCATTGTGTGTATCGTTGTTGTTTGTATTGTCCATGTGCTCAACATTTGGAATGTTTCTATAGGAATCCATGTCAGGTAATGTAGTATGATCAAAATTGAAAAAGATATCATTGTCATACTCATAGGAACTCATATTTGCGGACTCTTGAGCCTCTTTAGTTTCTCTCCTAGATTTGTGGGAATGGGCTTCAACCATGAACTAGGTATTGACCAAGATGTATGAAACTAGATGAAGATGGAAAGAGTATGGAAGACCAAGAGTTTGGATTCAATGTAAATGAATCTGAGGTGTACTTGCAATTTCCAAAGTGTAAGACCAAGTATGTATGTAGTAGAGTAGGTGTGACTTCCAAAGAGAGGATAGTTTTTCTTGATGAGGTAAGTTGACCTTGACTCTAAGTAAGACCAAATGAGACCCAAAGGTGATAGACCTTGATGAGGGACCACTTAGCAAAATGTTGTTGTATGCAGTGTGTTGACAAAGTATGATGAGGACAAGCAAGTGACCTTTTGACTCAAGTTTAGACAAATGTGAATGTAATGTAAGGTGTAGAGCAATGATGGACTTTGTGAGACCCAAAGACAGGTTGAATTCTAGATGAAAACCTAAAGAGATAGCTTACGAAGCTCAAGAATTCTGAAACTCATTTCTCTTGTTTATTGGACTGTAAATTTTTCCAATTTGTGAAGTTGTTTGTTGTGACCAAATCTGAATTTTTGACTATTTTTCGTGACAAGAGGACACAATGTTAAAGAGGACTCAATGTTTGCAAGTGTTTAGACTAAAAAATGACTCAAAGAAAAGTGTGTTATTTGATGTAAAAATGTTTTGCATACACTTGAAGACACAAAAGACACAATGTTTTGATGTTTGATCTTGAATGTTTGATTGTTCAAAATAAGACAAGCACAATTCTTCTGGTTGGCTAGGACAATAGTTGTTGATCCCACATGAGGCTACGCTATTTAGAGCAGATACTTAGATGCTTGACCCCACTGGCTCCACCCTCGGCACTCACTTCTCAGGGCAGCCAAGTATCAGTCCCCATGAAAACTCCTCGTGGTGAACTTTGTATCTCTACTAAGAACTGTATGTGTGTGGGCCGCTCCAGAGGTCCGACCTCCTGCCCCAACAACTAGAAGGATTTTGGCTTCTAAAACAAAAAGGTGCTAGTAAGGGCATATGCTCGTGTGGCCATACATGTGGCACTTTCAGCTCTGTAAATACAGAAGGCTCCCAACCGGTAGGGGTTACGCCCTACAAATGATCAAATAAATTTGATCAAACGAGTTTATGGGGAGACAGTGTTGGTATGAACTAATCAACACACGTTATCCATAGTTTTCATTATAAATACAGTTGTTTATAGTGGTTCAGAAGAGGTGGGTTTTCCTTGCTACCACTTGGGTTGTTCTCTCCTCACCAGTAGTCCTAATGACCACACGGGGAGACAGGCCCTCTAAAGATGAAACAAAAAGAGCCTATTGCCCAAGACACAAAAGACACTGGTTCAATTTCAGTGCACCAATTGAAGTGTTTGCTAATCTATGAAAACAAGGCACACAATAAAGATAAAAAACCCTTGCCAAAATTCTGCAACAAAGATTTGTTAGTAGTTTTGCAATAATACCCCTCCTGCAAGCACACAAGTTAGGTAAATTTTAGATCCAAAAGACTTTGTGAAATAGGGGCCTTCAACAATGTGGTTTTTTTGACCAATTCAAAGATCCGATTCATCATAAAAAAAATGCCACCTGTAAAATTTCAATAAATTTCCAGAAATGTAAGAAAATCCAAAAAAATTGCTAATTTGCTCCAAAAATTATTTTTTTATGAAAAATCATAAAAAATTCATATAAAATGAAAAATTGATCCAAAAATTCTAAAAATTTTACTGGGTAGTCCTGAGGGTCTTCTAAACTTGCATAAAAAAACTCCTACAACAAATCCGAGCAGTTTGTGAGATATGAGCAAAATAATGCAAAACCCTAATTTTCAAAGATCCGATTTTTGAGGAATGGTTTTGCATCAAATTTAAAATAACAAAAAACAAAGTCTATGCATAAATCAGAGAGCTTTCCAAAAATATAAGAAAATCCAAAAAACTCACTAATTTGCTCCAAAAATTAATTTTTCATGAAAATACATAAAAAATTCATAGAAATTTCCAATATGCTCCAAAAACTTTGATTGTTTTACTGCAAATCTCTTATAATGTTTTTGACCTGCAAAAAAAATTTGATGCCAAAATTCAAATCCGTTTGTGAGATTTGATCAAAACAATGAAAAACCCTAATTTTTAAAGATCTGATTTTTTAGGAAATATTTTGTATCAAACTTAAAATTACAAAGAACAGATCCTGTGTATAATTATGAGAGAATTTCAAAAATGTAAGAAAATTCAAAAAAATCGCTCATTTGCTCTCAAAATTATTTTTTTATGAAAATTCATAAACAATTCATAGAAAATTAAAATATGCTCCAATAGATCTAAATTTTGTTTTGAGAGCTCTTGATACCGTCTTCAACATGCAAAAAAAAATTTGTGCAAAATTTCTAAGTTGTTTGTGAGATCGGATCAAATCTCTCCAAGATCTTGGTTTTGTGTCCAAAACCCTAGCTGCACAAGGTTATTCTCCAAATTATTTTACAAAACAACAATATATGGTTAGGAAAACCTACAAAAAACACAAATCTAACAAAAATCCATGTCCCACGAGACGTGCCAAAATGTTTATGGTGAAATGGATAACAACAATATTGAAAGGCTAAATGAATTCACCACAAAACCCTAGCCTAACAACAACAAAGATCCACCATAACATATGAAGATTACCTAAGACAATGCAAATCAAATGAAATCACAAAGATTATACCATCACATGTCCAATAGGGTTTGGATCTCCATTATTCCTATCTCCATTGATCTTGCTTGATATATTTGCTCTCAGATTTTATGTGTGCACAAGAGTTCAACAAAGAACGGAAATGTGGTTGTAAGTACGCTTGATTGCATATGAAAGTTCAAAAGCGTAGTTGGGAAGTCAACTGATCAGGGTTGATAATGAAGGAAGTATCTCGTTATATAGAAGACACCATAAGAAATGGAGGGATAAGATTAAGAGGTGTAAAAGATAAATGGTCGGCTATGATTAGAGGTTAGGTAGAGAAAATAAGAAAATAATGAGAGGGTAGGTAGTGTATGAATTAAGAGATGAATGACATGTGTCATAGGTAGAAAAGGTTAATGAATTAATTAAATAAATAAAGATTTATTTAATTAATAGAAGAAGTGGGATCAATTAAATAAATAAGACATTTATTTAATTTAGGAAAAGGATAATTTAAATAAATAAAAATATTTATTTAAATGAGAAATAAGGCTAGAAGAGGATAAATGAATTAATTAAATAAATAAAGATTTATTCAATTAATAGAAGAATTAGGCTTAAATAATTAAATAAATAATATTTATTTAATTAGATAGGACAATTTTAGGTGTCTACAATAAGTATCACCTAGCTTTATGGATGCATAATCATCTTTTGTAACCGAGGTGAATGAGAACTTGGGAGAACTCAGATGGATAGGATTTACTTTATAGTCACCAACATGAGAGTCGGTGAAATCCAAAGAACCCCAATCATCACCTAAGCACGAATTCGTTTTCGATGGAGAATTTGATTTAACTAGAGGATACTTATTAGAAGTAGACTCCAACATTTTCACTTTAGGAGGATCTACCTTTAGGGATTTTCCTTTCGAAGAACCTTGCTCCTCAGATGATCTCTCTTTCACAACATCTTGCATTTTAGTGACTTCTTCCTTCTTTTGATCTTCCTTTTTAGGGGATGAAACAGAGGTAGAAGTTTCCACCAAAGAAGAAAAAGTGGGTACATAGTTTTGAAATGAAGATGAAATAGAGGCTTGACTAATTGCCTCTATTTGACATAATTGCATAGCCTCAGGATCAACCTTAATTGTGACAACTTGATTATTAGCTACAAACTTCATAGATCCATGAAGTGTAGATGAAACAACTCCTAAAGCATGAAGTCATGGTCTGCCTAAAAGGAGGTTATACGAAAAAGGCCTTGGCATCACGTGCACAAGGGTTGGGATAGTGATAGGTCCAACCTTCAAGGACAATGTGACAGTCCCTACAGTAGTTTTACCACTGTTGTTAAATCCTCGAATTAACAAGGAGGAGGATGCCAAATAATTTGGGTCCACCTTGATTTTTGGCAACAAATCCAAACCACAAAGATTTAATGCAGAACCCATATCAATAAGTGTTCATCTAATACCAATGCCATTTACATGGACGATTATCATTAGAGGATCTGCTAAACTTCTTACTTCGGGAGGCGAAAGTTCATGCAGATAGAAAGTAATATTCGACAAATCTGCACGAATATGATCCATCAACTCATTCAAATCTTCTGGTCTCGCAGAAGAGGGTGGCAAGATCTTTTGCAAGGCTTCCTGCAGTATACCTTGGTACATCGGAGCAGCTTGAAGCAAATCCCATAGTGAGATCTTAGCCGAACTAACCTTAAGTTGCTCAATAAGATCATAGTCACTATATCACTTATATGTCAGCAAAGGTGCCTTAGGAAGGCTAGGCAAAGAAGGAGGTAAAGAAGCTTGTGGTTGCTCAAGAGATTGTTTGTTCTTTCAAGTATTGTACATGTGAGCGATGGTATCATGAGATGATTGCTTGAATTGCATGAATCTAGTGTACAAGTCATAAGTTTCTCCTTTGAAAGGTTTCCCATTAATGGTCTTAACTTTCTTGGGAGAAGGACTTGCTGTAGTCACATGGATGTAAGGTCTTTTAGGCCTTTGTGGAGCTGTGGAGTAAATAGTAAAATTCACAAACCCTTCACCTTTGAGAGAGGATGTCGTGGAGGATGACTTTCCCTGTACACCTCTTTTGGGAAGAGGTGCTTCAAGTAAGTCATCTAAAAGTTCATCCAACATGTCAAAGTCATTCTTAGAGAATGCCTTATTGAAGGCATCAAACTCTAAGAGGAAAAGATCCGACATTATGCATTCACATCAAGTTCGCCAAAATTTAGGGGAGGAGATTTGTCCCCTCCAAGATCATTAATCTTAATGGATAAATCAGTCTGTTGCTACCTCTTCGAACTAGCGCTAAGATGAGCCAGGGGATAACAAACAACTAAACTAACTATGATATGGAAATAAATAACAGAATTATAATGCCAAAACCATAAAATGCAGAAAACTAGATTTACAGAATAGTGGAGGATTGAAAGTAAAATATACCTTTGAGTCTGGGAGCTCTCGGGTTTTTGGAGTTTAGCGTGGTGCGCTGTCATCCGTACGGACTATGAACAAAAAGTTTCAGAAATGCTTCTGTGAATGCTTTCTGACGCATAGGATCTGTTCACCACCTGTGCACACTGGGATAGGAAAAATGTTGGTGACTATATAGGGGCATGCCTCAATCAGACCCCTGTTTAGGTGTTTCCACCGCCACAAACAACCATATAGATAGATTGGGAAAATAAATTGGAAACTTGGTAAATTGGAAAATTGGAAAGATACAAATAGAAACTATACTCTGTTTAATGGAAGCAAACCCCTATTGCACGTAATGTAAAGATTGGTAAATTACAAATATGAATACACCTAGATAATAGATACAATCAAACTATGAAAAAAGTATATTGCATGTAATAATAAAAGATAAAGACAAGACAAGGAGTGTAGCGAAATCCCTCTCGTTCGAGATATGAGCGTGACAAAGCCCTTGGTACGTGCTTGTTGGTAAGATTTGCTACAAGATAGTTGCAACTTAATGTTGGTAGAAGTGTGTCCAAGAGAGTGTATAGAGCAATATGAGAGCAAGAGTGCAATATGAGAGCCAAGAGCCAAGAACCATGAAGGGAATCCCTCCAAATGAGCTAGGAAGGGTTTTTAAACCCGAAGGAGGTGTAGACAGTCGTACGAGTCTCTGCAGATTCAAGATTTTGCAGGTTTATCGGGATGTTAGAGCAGTGCAAGGACATCCACGCCTTGCGCCTGCGTCCGACCAAAGATAACCCAAGGGGGTTTTTGAGGAATACAAAGGCACTTTGTCTTTTGAGCCCATGATGTCAAAATAGTAGAATTTTGATCATGAGTTTGTCATTAATGCATCAGATGCCATGTGTAACTATAATTAATGAACTGGACACAATTTAGGACACTACAAAAGTCATCAACCAACTTCTTATAAGGCATGAGTTTATCATCCTTTTTATAATATTCATCATTTATTTGATTGATCACTAATTAGGAATCTCCATAGATATGCAGCTCTGTGATGTTCCATTCTATAGCCATCTTGATTCTAATGAGTAATGATTCATACTCTTCTGTATTATTCGACAATGGAAAGCTTAATCTATATGATTTTGGGATAGTATGACCTCGAGGTGTTATGAATAGTATCCTTGCGCCTGATCCATGTTGTGTGTAAGAGCCATCAAAATATAGTTCCTAGGTTTTCTTAGTGACTGTGAGAACATCCGCATTAGGAAACTCAATATGCAATGGACTATCATCATGTAGAGGTGCTTCTGCTAGTTGATTTGTGATCACTTATCCTTTGATAGCCTTTCTGTTGACATACTCGATATCAAACTCGCTCAATACCATGAATCATTTTGCTAATATACCTATCTATGTCGCCTTGTTGAGGACATATTTCAGAGGGTCTATTTTGCTATCAACTTGACTGAACGAGTAAGCACATAGTGTCACAAATTTTGGGATGTGAACATTACTGCTAAACATGTTTTCTCAACTAATCTGTAGTTAAGCTCGTAGCCAACCAGGGTTTGACTAATATAATATATTGCTCTCTTTTCCTTCTTGATCATGTTGTGATAGAAAATCTCCCAATGATGCTTTTGTGGCAGAAATGTAGAGTAACAAAGGCTTAACTTCAATTGGCGATTCCAAAAGAGGTGGAGTTACCAAATATTCTTTTATTTTGTCAAATGCTTGTTCACATTTATCATCCCATCAGAATGAAATATTTTTGTGTAGTAAGTACGTGAATGGATGACACTTGTCAGCCAGTTGAGTTATGAATCTTCTTATAGACTGCAATCTTCCTTAGAGAGATCACAACTAATTGATGTTCTTAGGTGATTCCATTTCCATGATAGCCTTTACCTTAGTCAGATCCACTTCTATTCCTCGAGTTGAAATGATGTATCCCAAAAGTTTACCTGATTTGACCCCAAAATCACACTTCTTTGGATTTAGCCTCAACTTGTATTGCTCCAGTCTTTGAAATATTTTATCCAAGATCTCCAAATGTCCTTCTCTCATGTGTGATTTTGCCAGTATATCATCTACATAATCTTCCATGTATGTATGCATCATGTCATGGAAAATAGTCGTCATAGCTTTTTGATATGTAGCACCTGCATTCTTGAGTCCAAATGGCATGACGTTCCAACAGAAAGTACCCCAAGGGCACATGAAAGTTGTTTTCTCATGATCTTCAGGTGCTATTTTGATTTGGTTATACTTGAAGAATCCATCCATTAGAGAAACATTTCATGTTTGACTGTTAGATCTACAATGATATCGATGGTTGGTAGTGGAAAATCATCTTTTGGACATTCTTTATTTAAGTCCTTGAAGTCTGTGCAAACTCTTATATTTTTGTCTGGTCTGGAAACGAGTACAATATTGGACACCCAATCTAGATATGTGATTGGTCTTATGAAACCTACGTCCAACAACTTCTTTATTTCTACTTTGTCGAGAAGAGCTACGTGAGGATGCATCTTTCTCAATTTTTGTTTGACGAGTTTAGCTCCTAGAGCGACGTTTGGGTGATGCATTATGAGGTCTGTATCCAACCCCGACATGTCTACATATGACCAGGTGAATTTGATTTGTCTCCACTTGAATAACTCACTGTATTCCTACCTCTCTTGCTCGGATAGTGATGTTGTTGGATGTAGGATCTTAGGCTTTTCTGAGGTACCAATGATAACTGCTTTTGTTGGTTCAATCAATATAGCAGATCTCTGTTGAAAATGTTCGGGTAGAGTGTCAAATCTTCCATATTCTGGTGCCTCGAGGAGGTTTTCACTATCAGATATGCCCTTTCTTTTTACTTTTGATTAATCTAATGCTGTCATTACATGGTTTTCAACATTAGATTTGATTTTTCCATAATTATCTCAGTTTTGCAGTTGAAAGATTTGACACCCCCCTTACTAAACGAAGCATTATCGAATTCACGGGTGGAAGTCATTTTTGGTGTTATAGGTTCAATAACATTGAGATATAAAGCAATGGCATGATCATTTGGGAAGATTTCTATCTCAATGAATCCATTATTTTGTTGGCAACAACAATGAAGGAAAACTGAGAGGGGGGGTGAATCAGTTTTCACCAAACTTAAACAAATTAACCACAACTACATATCTGATCATTAACAACAAGATTGAAGATAAACACCACAACAACAATACGCATAACAAACAGATTTTGATGTGGAAAACCCTGTCAAGGGAAAAAACCATGGTGGGAACCTACCCACAATAAGATGACTCTGCAGTAGTATATGTAAATATTACAATGGGGAATGCACATGCATTCAGGCACACTGCCTAGAGCTCACTGCTCAAACACTACCTTACAAAGATCGGACACCAATCCAGATTACATGAACTGAAAGAATAGCATCTTCAAATGCATAATCGTAGTTCCAGTTAAGCACATTGTCTGCCCTGCAACTTTCGTCTTCACTTTATCACTCTTCCAAACGATCAAATTCTTATTCGCACATACAACACCTTCTAAGAACACAGACACACATCTTACATGATTAGTACTCTTATTTATAGAAATCATCAACCTTAATTTCAAGGTCGACTCAACTAATAAGACCTAATTATAAAATTACATCACATGCTGCATAAATCAATATGCGGATCAATACAATGTCAGCAAGGATATAACATGGACCTAAATCAAAACCTCAAAAACGCAACACCACCAAATATCTCGCCAAGATCATCCGCAACATGCAAGAATCATCGAGTCAGCCAAAAGGTCGTATAAAACAAAGAATACTATCGGACCAATAAAATATTCAATAACACGCACAATGATCAATGCGGACCAGCAACACGGATACAACACGATAAAAAAACATCAACAATCAACTTGAATTCCACTGCAACAACTCAAACAACTTGGATTACTAGAATCATCATCATCTCCCTTCCGGAGCTCAAGAATACCAACATAGCTTACTGACAAACTGAAAGATACGCTTCTGAAGTTTCAAATCATGAACCACTTGAAATGAGGACACACATAAATATCCCAAATACTCTTTAAAATCTGCTAAACATAATGAATCAATTCTAAAGCAATACAAACCAAAATCACAAGTCTTCAATACAAAACCAACATAAAAAACCAGTCATCACACCAAACCTCATAACTTGATCATATCACCTTCCAGAGCACTGAAACTCATGTTGAATCAATTGAAGATCCTAATCTTTGAATCCTTAAATTTGCATCAACATATCTACAATATACCAGCTAAACCAACTCTCTGCAACACCGAAGCACAAGAACATAAGAATATGTTGACATCAATGACAACGACACATTCCAACAACTCTAATATCCAACGTATTTTCCTATTCAATAAGCTCTAGGTGGATTAAAGGTAAAGGATTATCGGGTTGGCTAGATTCAAAGGTATTGAGGGTCATGATGAAATTGTCAATGGTTTCGGTGATTTCTACTGAGGTCAGGATATTACTCTCCTAGGGATATACTCTCTCGATTGCTCTCTAATTGTCCTCAGTGAAGTTATAATCAATAAGTTGTGACTCTAATTCAAACGGTTAATATTCTGATGTTTGTCCCTCATGAGAATTAATTATATCAATGTCAACATCTATTGTATAGCAAAATCCTCCAAAAGATTTTTTAGAGCATGTGTCCAACTCCCACTCGTTAGAGTCAATCTCACTAGAGGTTTGTGTATACACATAAAAATGGCTATGAGCAATTAAATAAATATTTTATATTTATTTAATAATTATTCTTCTATTAAATAGTTAATTTGAAAAGATTAATTTATTTAATTCATTTCGTGTCTTTCTATTAATTAATATTTTATTAATTAATTCATCTATTCTATTCCTGTAAAATAATTAAATATCTAATATTTAATTATTCCTCTAACCAAGTTAATTAAATATCTAATGTTTAATTATCTCCTCTAATCAATTAAATATCTAATATTTAATGGTTATTCTCCTATCCTATAGTCTCAAATATTAAATGATTTCTTAAATTATTTAATCTTTCTTATCCAACTCACCTTCCATCTCCACTTCATCTTCCCTTTGCCGACTCATCCATCATGTGGCTAAGGAAATTAATATTTCTTAATGTAGACACCTAAAATTGTCAAGTCTAATTAAATAAATATTTTATTTATTTAATTATCTAAGCTTAATTCTTCTATTAATTAAATAAATCTTTATTTATTTAATTAATTCATTTATCCTCTTCTAGCCTTATTTCTCATTTAAATAAATACATTTATTTATTTAAATTATCCTTTTCCTAAATTAAATAAATATCTTATTTATTTAATTATCCCACTTCTTCTATTAATTAAATAAATCTTTATTTATTTAATTAAGTCATTAACCTTTTCTACCCATGACACATGTCATTCATCTCTTAATTCATACACTACCTACCCCTTTCATTATTTTATTATTTCTTTTACCTACCCTCTAATTATAGCCAACCTCCTTTTACACCTCTCAATCTTATCCCTCCATTTCTTATAGTGTCTTCTATATAAGGAGATACTTCCTTCATTATCAAACCCCAATGAATTTGATGCACTTGACTACACTACGATCCTACTTGCAACCACATTCCATTCTTTGTTGAGCTCTTGTGCACATAAAATCTGAGAGCAAATATATCAAGCAAGATCAATGGAGATAGGAAGAATGGAGATTCAAACCCTATTGGACATG
This sequence comes from Cryptomeria japonica, assembly GCF_030272615.1. Lineage (NCBI taxonomy): Eukaryota > Viridiplantae > Streptophyta > Pinopsida > Cupressales > Cupressaceae > Cryptomeria > Cryptomeria japonica. The sequence continues at coordinate 542,037,837 of NC_081406.1, read as the reverse complement.
TGATGGTATAATCTTTGTGATTTCATTTGATTTGCATTGTCTTAGGTAATCTTCATATGTTATGGTGGATCTTTGTTGTTGTTAGGCTAGGGTTTTGTGGTTGAATTCATTTAGCCTTTCGATATTGTTATTACTGTTATCCATTTTCACCATATACATTTTGGCACGCCCGGTGGGACTCTTGTCCCTTTTGTATTTAACATTTTTGTTGCAGATCTTGTGTTTTGAAGTTGCAAATCTGACGTTTTCGACAGCATTTTTGATATTTCCGCGTCTGCGCACTTTCGGATCGCATTTTTGATTTTCTGGCATGTTTGCGACATCTGGAATCGCGTCTGTGTTATTGGCAGTATTTTATTTTGCAGGTTCCAGGAATCGCATTTGTGTTATTAAGTCGCGTCTGCGGTGTTTTTAGCCGCGTCTGTGTCTAGAAGTTGCGTCTGCGTTCTGGAGCCGCGTCTGTGTCTCACAGAACCACGTTTGCGTCACGAAGTCACGTCTGTGTCGAGGGTAATCACGTCTGTGTTCACCGGTTTCAAATTTTGGGTTTATTGATTCAGTTTTGGATTTTGCATTTAGGGTTTCAGATTTGGTTTATTTTGAGCTAACATTTTCAGATCTAGCTAACGAAATTGGTGCAGCTTGTCTTGAAAGCAAAATCGTTTGGTTGAAGGCCCCTATTTTCACAAAGTCTTTTGAATTTAAAATTTACCTAACTTGTGTGCTTGCAGGAAGGGGTAATTATTTCAAACAATCCAAACTACTAACAACTCTTTGTTGCAGGTCCTTGGCAAGAGTTTTTGGATTTTTATTGTGTGCCTTGTTTTCATAGACTAGCAAACACTTCATTTGGTGCACTAAAATTGAATCATTGTTTTTTGTGTCTTGAGCAATAGGCTCTTTTTGTTTAATCTTTAGAGGGCCTGTCTTCCTGTGTGGTCATTAGGACTACTAGTGAGAAGAGAACAACCCAAGTGGTAGCGAGGAAAACCCACCTCTTCCGAACCACTATAAACAACTGTATTCATGGTGAAAACTATGGATAACGTGTGCTAATTAGTTCATACCGACACTATGTCTCCCCATAAACCCGTTTGATCAAATTTATTTGATCATTTGTAGGGCGTAACCCCTACTGGCTGGGAGCCTTCTGTATTTACAAAGCTGAAAGTGCCGCATGTATGGCCACACGAGCGGATGCCCTTACTAGCACCTTTTTGTTTTAGAAGCCAAAATCCTTCTAGTTGTTGGGGCAGGAGGTCGGACCTCTAGTAGCGGCCCACACACATACGGTTCTTAGGAGAGATACAAAGTTTGCCACGGGGAGTTTTCGTGGGGACTGATGCTTGGCTGACTCGAGAAGTGAGTGCCGAGGGTGGAGCCAATGAGGTCAAGCATCTAAGTATCCACTCTGAATAGTGTAGCCTCAAGGGTAAAACCTCAAGTGGGATCAACAACTATTGTCTTGGCCATCCATAAGAATTGTGCTTGACTTATTTTAAACATTCAAAACATTCAAGACCAAACAACAAAACATTGTGTCTTCAAGTGTATGCAAAATAATTTTACATCAAACAACACACTTTTCTTGGAGTCATTTTGAGTCTAAACACTTGCAAACATTGAGTCCTCATCAACATTGTGTCCTCTTGTCACGAAAAACAGTCAAACATTCAGATTTGGTCACAACAACAACTTCACAAATTGGAAAAATTTTACAGTCCAGCAAACAAACACAGTCAGTTTCGGAATTCTTGAGCTTCCTAGGTCATTTCTCCAGGGTTTCATTTAGCATTCAACCTATCTTTGGGTCTCACAAAGTCCATCATTGCTTCACATCTCACATTACATTCACATTTGTCTAAACTTGAGTCAAAAGGTCACTTGCTTGTCCTCATCATACTTTGTCAACACACTACATACAACAACATTTTGCTAAGTGGTCCCTCATCAAGGTCTATCACCTTTGGGTCTCATTTGGTCTTACTTAGAGTCAAGGTCAACTTACCTCATCAAGAGAAACTATCCTCTCTTTGGAAGTCACACCTACTCTACTACATACATACTTGGTCTTACACTTTGGACATTGCAAGTACACCTCAGATTCATTTACATTCCATCCAACTCTTGGTCGTCCATACTTTTTCCATTTTCATCTAGTCTCACACATCTCGGTCAATACCTAGTTCATGGTTGAAACCCGTCTTCAAAAATCTAGGAGAGAAACTAAAGAGGCTCAAGAGTCTGCAAACATGAGTTCTTATGAGTATGATAATGATATCTTTTTCAATTCCGATCATACTACATTACCTGACATGGATGCCTATAGAAACATTCCAAATGTTGAGAACATGGACACTACAAACAACAATGCTACACATAATGAAAATATGGACAACTTTTTCGTACATTCAGCAGATGTGGAAGAATCCATTATGAATCCCCATTTCAATCGATTGGTTGAGGAAATAATGAGGAGGGATAGACAATACTTCTTACAAATGATGGCACAAAGTGGAGCCAAGATACCTCATGATATTGACATGTCTCAAATAATGGAAAATAGGCCTTTGCAACAAACTCACTCCAACATGGATCAAAGGAGGCCTAATAGTGGAGGCAATAAAGGACCACATATGGTACCTGAATCACCATCATCTTTGTTTGTCCCACATACACATGGTCAAGCATATGATACTCACCTTCGCAGACCATTATGGAAGTCTTATGCAAAGAAATATGCTCAATCACATATCAATGCTAAGGATCAACCACCAAAGCAATTGGATATTCAAAGGCATGCTCAAAATTTGGACACAAGGAAACCCCATGTCAAATTTGGGGGCAACACATTAGAACATGACATGCCTGTAGAGTATGGTATACATGGACAAAATAGATGGCATCCCTCAATATGAATCTATACCAAGTGGTCCATATACGCAGCATCACTATAGACCTCCTCCATATGAACATGTGTATGATCAATATCATCCATATATGCAACATGCTCCGCCTCCAATTGGTGCCTCAAGCATGGGGTATGGTCCAAGAAGTCAATCGCCACCTAAGAGCAATTTGGAGCAACAAATCAGGGACTTACAAAAGAAAATGGAGGACATAAATACACCGAAGCCAACATAGACAATGAGAGACATATGCCCTTATCCATTTGACAAGAGCATTCCAATGCCTCCTTTTCCTACACACTTTGTGACGCCTAAGTTTGATAAGTATAGAGGAAAAGGGGATACTAAGGCACACATAAGACAGTTTTTCACAGCTTGCATTGAGGTAGCAGTAGAAGAGACATATTTGATGAGATTATTCCCACAAAGCCTAGGTGATCAAGCTATGGAATGGTTCTCCCAACTTCCACCTGGAATTAAGTCATGGGGTGACCTAGCAGAGGCATTTATCCAACATTTCTCATACAACATAGAGACAGACATATCAGTCACTACTTTGTGCAATACCAAACAAAAGGATGGAGAATCTTTTTCATCATTTTTACAAAGATGGAGGAATCTGGCCAGCAGATGCTCTTGTGAAATTCCACAAAAAACAAATGGTAGAAATGTTCACCCAAAATGTTAACAAAGACATTAGTTATGACCTAAGAAAAGCTTGTTTGTCCATCTTCAAGGACGTCATTGAAAAAGGCTTAGCGACAGAAAAGGTCCTAATTGAACAAGGAGTCATTAAGATATTCAAGGAAAACAAAGATGACTTTAAAGGAAAAGATAAGCCAAGATTTTGGAATAAAAACAAGAACACAATTAATGATGGTGTTGTTGATGCCAATACAGTGCGACCCAAATTCATTTTTTCTGGATCAAATAAGGTAAATACTCAAACAACTTCTAAATCATGAAGGAAGTACACTCCATTGGGAGAACCACTTGAGTCAGTTTTCAAAAAGCTAGTGGCAAACAAGGTAATCACTATTCCAGATTTTCCTCCATATGAACCAAAGGTTAAACCAAATTGGTGGAACGATGATGAATATTGTGAATTTCATAAGAGCAAGGGTCATAAGACAGGAAATTGCCATCGACTGAAGAACATCATACAAGATCTCATTGATAGGGGTGACATTGAGATTGAAGGGCACTCATCCAATCAAGAACATGAGATGTTTAAGGAACCATTCCCAAAGCATGACAAGGGAAAAGCTAAAGCCACAGATGACCAAACCAACTATACCAGAGCAACCTATAACTATGATTCAACTATCAATCACATTTCAATGGACAATTACGTCTCTACCATTATCATCAAGGACAAAAACCCTGAGAATTCTACCCGGAGACCCAAGATTGTCCTAAAAGGTTTTGGATCTTCTTCCGAACCTACCTTTGAATGTCATGTTACAACTTGTCGAGGTAAAATCACTTTGCAAGGTGTTCCAGCTAAAAACACCGCTTCCTCATCAACCAAACCTGAGTATGATCTTGTAGAATAGTTAGGGAAGACACCCGCACTCATCTCCATTCTTGAGCTCCTACGCATATCCCCCGCACATAAATCCATTCTTGACAAAATCTTGAGAGAAACTGTCGTTCCTACTAATCTGAACGTGGACCAGTTTCAAGCCATGGTGGGATACCTTTCCATTCCACACTCCCTTACATTCACAGAAGCCGATGACGCCTCCGTAAGTCAGCCACATAATGCACCATTACACATTGAAGCCTTCATACACAAACATAGAATCAAACGAGTCCTGATAGATGGAGGAGCAGGTCTAAACATTTGTACATTGAACACTATTAAACAATTGGGATATTCCAACAAAGCTGTGAATTCTACAAACAAAATTACCATCAAGGCATATGATGATGAAGAGCATTCATCCAAGGGCACACTCACCTTACCTCTCAGAGTCGGGCCGGTTACAAAGGATGTGGTTTGTCAAGTCCTAGACCTGGATCTCACATACAATATATTACTAGGACGTCCTTGGATTCATGAGATGAGTGTAGTCCCATCTACATATCATCGATGTATCAAGTTTCCACACAATGGAGTTGAAGTGACTGTCAAAGTAGATCCAAATCCATTCATATATTGCAACAATATGCGACATAGATCAGAAATAACAATACCAGTCAATCGAGAAGCTATTCCTTCATCAGTATATGTGGATCTAGAATCATTGAAAGTTTCTACATCAAAACAAGCAGAGATCAAAGAAAAGTTCAAGTTTAAAGACATGGGATGTGGTGAGTATATTTTTCATGTTGATCAACTCCCACTATCTCCTAAGGTATTCAGTCGACAGGAACATCCTACAAACAATTTGCAATGCCAAGGAATCGGGTGTGAACCACCTAGTGTTGTGGCTACTAAGTCTGAATGCAAATCTCCTCTAGGGGTGCAAGCATCTCTTGATATCAATAGTCCTAAGAATGGTTCCAAAAAGGAATCTATTGAGCATATCACCAGCCCTCTTGAGAACTCACATAGCTTTACCATTTCATCCACTCATTCCATTTCCACTACACTTCTAGACTTGGATCAACAAGAATTACAAAAGCCCTTACTAATTGGGGATCAAAAATCAAGCTTTGAAAAGAAAAATCTAAATGTCAAAACTAAAGAAAAGTCCTTTAGTTCAAATCAAAATCAAAAGCTATTGGACTCTACAAAAATCAAAGTCAAGGATAAAAATCCTATGAAAGAAAAAGAACAAGAGATGATCTCCCCTAATACCAAAATAACCGGGGGCAAAATTCCTACAATTTTAAGTCAAAAAACATACTTGTTGATCCTAAGTCTCCATCATGCTATCCTACTTTCACTTCTTTTTGCAATCATAAGCCTTCATAACTCATCCACTTGTTCCAAACATCCATTCCCTTCTGGCTATATATCGTGGACCTTTAATGGAGCTTCCTCAAGGGACTTTGTTATCAGGGATGCCAAAACTTCTTTAGGTGACACGCATATGGGCCTACGTAGTCTACACACTAGTAATTCTATCTCAGTTCCTTTATCAAGGAAGACAGTCACTCGAGCTACATATCATTCAGTAAAGGAAAGTCGTAGATACAATCATAAAGTCAAGCCTCACACATTTGAGGTAGGTGACTTGGTTCTCAGGGAAAATCCTAAAAATCAACAAGACAGAGAGAAGAAGGGCAAGTTTGAACCAAATTGGCTTGGTCCTTACATCATTACACCAGCATATGGGTCTAGGGCATATCAACTCTCAACTATAGAAGGTGATCCTTTGGAGGATCCTATCAACAACATGCACCTTTGCAGGTTCTACACATAGCTCTTTGGAATATCCTAATTCAAAAAATACAAAAAAAATCAAAAATTTCAAAAATACAAAAAAAAAAAAAATGTCAAAAATACAAAAAAATAAAAAAAATTCAAAAATACAAAAAAAATTAAAAAACAAAAAAATCATTACTTGGTGAAAACCTGGCAAACAGGCGCCTTGTGACACAAAAAACATTGAAAAATCGAAAAAAGTAAAGAGAAATAATTTCGTCCAACGGTGAAAACCACTTCGGTGGCGCCCTGGGCAAGTACCATGGTGAAAACTGGGTCACCAGCGCCATGCGTAGAGACATTGCTCCTCCCTCCTTTAGGATTCACTTTCATCCTTTCACTTTGCACACACTCACATCCTATCCATCCATAATAAACTTACCCATTCCCATCATGGCTTGTTATTGATCTACCCAAGATTGGTTAGCCATTCATAATAAACCTCCCTTTTCACTTCCCTTTCCATCCATAATAAATCAGATCCTATCTGTGGCTATGGCAAATCCTATGTCTAGTGATGGGTGTGGAACTGAGAACATCACATGTTTCGAGGAGTACAATTTCTTCCAGCTTCCTTCAGTCTATCTGCGCACAATCCGCAATAAAGCAACATTTGCATCACAGATCCGCAATAAAGTTCCATCTTCTCCACAATAAAGTATCAGTTTCATGGATTCAGTCAATTTCAGATGAGACACAGCATCAACAATGGGCTTTAACAAATCAAATCTTTCAACAGGCTCAAACAACACATGGTTCAGTGCTATCTATCTTTTTTGTGAAAGTAAACATTGTGACCATAATCAAATAAGACTTATACAAGTGACAAGAGACACTAAACTTGAGGACTACAGTGGATGTTGGTGTCAAGTCTTGGTTTTCTTTTGATTTCATCTTTTTTGGTGACATGTCTTTTAGCTTTTCTGGGATGTCTCTGACTAGAGATTCTATCTCTAGGATGTCTTTGACTAGAAAGGCGAGGATGGGGTATCGTCACCTATTTGTATTTGCTGTCTGTGGATTGTCTTTTAGTAATGCTATGACTTGTCCAAGGATATGAGGACATTGTGAGTCTAGTATGAACTGGGGCATTCCTTGTTTGTGACTGTCTTATCTCCATGCAAACAGGTACAATGACTTTCTGGGTCGAACATATGCCTCGATTGTCATAACCTACTTGCCACAATAAAGCTCAATGATAATAATGCACAAGAAGCTCTTTCACTTTCATATCTTCTATCTTTCATCCCCTTTCTTGATTGACTTCCATCGTCCTTCTTGAGTCCGTGTAGCCTACTATCACATGACTGAGTATAATGACACACCAAAAACATTTGCATTTCATGTAATTGCACCTGCATTACCACATATAAGCATTTCATACATACATATAGATATCACAACTGCATCACATCCTGCACACAACACCTGTTAGCACAATTTACATTTGCATTATCATATTCATGTGCATTACATACATTCACATTTGCATCATGCATACACATATAAAACATAAAAGAACAAAAATATTGCATTGCATCATATACATATTTGCATCCATATCATAAGCATCACATAAAACAACATCACATAAGCACATCTCATCACATAGGTACGCATGCATATAATTGCCGCAAAGATGAATCATCTCATATATATATATATAAAGTGTCATGATACAATGATGTCAAAAAATCATATGGCTACAATCACCCGAAGGTGTCTACATCATCATATCAAAATGGTACAATACTGATACATAGGGAGCCCTCTACGGCTATGATGAACTCCCTCCCTCGGAGTTGCCTAGCCTCGACGGAATCTGAGCCCCTGAAGGACCCGCCCCAGGATCATCCCCTCTGTCTCCTCTATCTGGTGGTGGTGGAGGACCCATAACCCCACCACTAGATGCCTGTCTCCTCCGGCTCCCTCCCATAGCTGTTGCTGTCCGCGATGGTCTATGGAAGCTCCTCGCCCGCTGATCCGCTAGCACTGCACCATAATAGAGATGTCGCCAATAACCGATCTCCTCCCCTGCCCGCAGAACATAGGCATATCTGGCCCCTGTGTCCTCTGCTGCTTGCCTCCCAGCCCTCAGTGCTGTCTCAGCCTCTGTATAGCGCTGAATGGCCTGGTCTCGCTCCCGCTCAGTATCTTGAAGCCGCCTCCTGAGCTTATCCCTCTCCCTCTCCAGCTCCTGGATCTCATCTGCCTGTCCCTGACAGATCTCCCTCAGCCCCCTGTGGCTCTGCCTGTGGCTCCCCCTGTACGGGTGCCTGCCCCTGTGCCTATGCCTGTACCTATACTGGTTCCTGTACTGGTACCTGTCCCTGTATCTGTCCCTGTCCCTGTCCCTGTACCTGCACCTGTCTGGGACCCTATGCTGCTGGCACTTGTAGCGGAAATCCACCGCGACCCCTCACCACCAAAGCCTGCCTATCCTCTCCACCCTCCCTCCGCGGTGCCACCCTCCTCTCTCCAACTGCTCCCCTCCTCCTCCGTCGACCTCTACCACCATCATCTCCATCATCATCTCCATCTCCACCACCGTCTCCGTCTAATAGCTCTCCTGGATTTGTCAGACGTGGGAAGAGATGCTCGGCCCAGTATGCCGTGTACTCGGCATCCATGCCGGCATCCTCAATCTTTGGCCACATGTCCTAGGGAAGGGGCATCATCTCTACCAGTTGCGTAACAGCCTGATCATATGATAATAAGGGTCCAAACTGCGCCTGATCTCTCATAGTCCGTGCATACATGCCTGAACCCCGTGGCATCCGCTGAATCCTGCCAAACTGCCTGCCAACCCTGTCCACTAGCTGCCTCTCTAGCACATAGGGCGTCCGCCCAATCAGGTACCTGCTTCGAAAGGTGTAGGGAAGCTCTACCGCATCGTCCTCCCACTGCTCACATCCCAGGTATGGCCTCCATATGACCACATCAATATCATCAATCACCCGCTGCCAATGCTCCAACCTGCCAATCCGTGGCTGTGACGTGATCATGTCATATAAATGTACAAAACTGCGTCTATGACCTCTGCCTCTGAAGTGTATCAGTTTCGTCACTGGCAGATGCTCATAAGCCCACACCTGCAACAATGTCACCCCGCAGCCCAATCCCACTGATCCGTGGTATACAAACTGATGCAGCTCATAGTAGAGGTGTGCCAGCACACACGATCCCCAAGCATATCTGGTGTGCTGTGTCACCAGTGTCTCCAGTGCACCTCCCCAGCCTACAGCCAACCCCCGTGTCGCCCTATCTGGACACAGGAACCCACTGATCGCTCCTCCTATCACTGCTGGCAGCGCTAGCCCTGTAGCAGTCATAGTGTCCCAAGCCACGTGCCCTACCCTCATCTCCAGTCCTGGGTCCTGGAACACTCGTCTCAGGGCCTCCCTATCGCCATCTCGATCATATGGGATCATCTCCCCATCGATCGGTATCCTCAAGATCCTATATACATCCTTGAGGGTGACTGTCATCTCACCCATCGGCAAATGGAAAGTACAAGTCTTGGAGTGCCATCTCTCCACTAGTGCAGTCAGTAGTCCCATGTTCACCCGAAACTCAGGCACATACAACACATGTCTCAATCCCATAGCCTCGATAGCAGCTCGCTCCTCGGCTGTCAGCTCAGGTCGCAATCTCTGAGTCGATGGGAATCTCTCCTGTGACTCCAACATAGGCAAATACTCTTGCAGTCAAGCAAATCAATCATGTCAGTCATCGTGGCATTCACTGTTCATCACAAAATGCTACTTTTTATCCAAATGCATATTGCTATCTACCCTAGTGACACTCACTATTCATCACAAAGTGTTGCTTCTATCCTAGTGGTACTCCCTGTTCATCACAAAGTACTACGTGTTTTGCACTCACCGTTCATCACAAAGTGCTGCTCTTTTTGGTACTCCCTGTTCATCACAAAGTACTACGTGTTTTGCACTCACTGTTCATCACAAAGTGCTGCTCTTTTTGGTACTCTCTGTTCATCACAAAGTACTACGTGTGTGACACTCCCTGTTCATCACAAAGTGCTCCTCACATTTGCACTCCCTGTTCATCACAAAGTGTTGCTCATATTTTAGTACTCCCTGTTCATCACAAAGTACTATATCTTGGTACTCACTGTTCACCACAAAGTGCCTTGATCTATCCTAGTCTTCCCTAGAGGACCTGCTTGAGTGTATCCTCTCAGCAGCTTATCCAATCGACAGCGTATGTTCATCACAGAACTGCCGATTTGACCTAGAAGACACAAATTCACATTTTTGGACACAAACGCGCTTAAAGACTGCACAAACGCGCCTGGAAAACACAGACGCGCCTGAAAGACTCAGACGTGCCTATGCTCTGCACAGACGTGCCTGGGCTACACAGACGTGCTTTCTTGGCACAGACGTGCCTAAACATCACAGACGCGATCGCATTGATCACAGACGTGGTTTCCATCACAGACGCGCCTGGCACAAACACAGACGTGCCTCGCGAGCATAGACGCGCCTAGCACCAACGCAGACGCGCCTGGACGTTTTTGGACATTTTTTGGATCTTATTCTAAGCGCATTTATTGCCCTATCTACCATGCATTAATGACAACAATAAATGCATCAAAGCACAAGGAGGTTTTGCAGTACTTATCGACTATCCTGCCTCTGCTGGCCTCTAGAGTCTACGAACGCGGTCAAATCTATGAACGAAGGACATCGCTGCTGACTGCTGCTGCTCTTTTCTCTCTCTGCAATCTGCTCTCGTGGATGTGTAGATGACAATGAGGATGTATTTTCCCCCGTGGTCTATCTTATAGACTACCCTAGCCCTAGCCCTCGTCTCCCGAGTCAGTCTTCTTTATCCCGTGACTTTGTCACTTTATCCGGTCAGTCCATTCTAGCCTTTCTTTCTTATCGAGAGATTGTCTGTGATCTTTTCAGACATTTTCATCCAATCTCTCGAGGGGGCATGTCATTCCCATCTTGGGGCAACTCTATATCAGTTCATCTTATCTTCTTTGAAACAACGCGACAAGCTGCATTGTCTCAAAGAGGGGCAAAATGTAGACACCTAAAATTGTCAAGTCTAATTAAATAAATATTTAATTAATTCATTTATTAATTCTTCTATTAATTAAATAAATCTTTATTTATTTAATTAATTCATTTATCCTCTTCTAGCCTTATTTCTCATTTAAATAAATACATTTATTTATTTAAATTATCCTTTTCCTAAATTAAATAAATATCTTATTTATTTAATTATCCCACTTCTTCTATTAATTAAATAAATCTTTATTTATTTAATTAAGTCATTAACCTTTTCTACCCATGACACATGTCATTCATCTCTTAATTCATACACTACCTACCCCTTTCATTATTTTATTATTTCTTTTACCTACCCTATAATCATAGCCGACCTCCTTTTACACCTCTCAATCTTATCCCTCCATTTCTTATAGTGTCTTCTATACAAGGAGATACTTCCTTCATTATCAAACCCTAATGAATTTGATGCACTTGACTACACTACGATCCTACTTGCAACCACATTCCATTCTTTGTTGAGCTCTTGTGCACATAAAATCTGAGAGCAAATATATCAAGCAAGATCAATGGAGATAGGAAGAATGGAGACCCAAACCCTATTGGACATGTGATGGTATAATCTTTGTAATTTCATTTGATTTGCATTGTCTTAGGTAATCTTCATATGTTATGGTGGATCTTTGTTGTTGTTAGGCTAGGGTTTTGTGGTTGAATTCATTTAGCCTTTCAATATTGTTATTATTGTTATCCATTTTCACCATATACACTTAAATATTAATTCATCATTTATCTTCAACCTCCAAACTTAATGAATATTGTGTACGTACAAATATTTCATAACCATCTCCTATATTCTCTCCAACACTCCCTACATATTAGGAAGGACTTGAGTCCACTTTTCCTCTCATGCCTAAATTTTCTCCAACCATCCCTAAATTCCCTCAGTCAGCAACCCATTCAAGGTGAGATGAGTGACACTTGTCTTCTCCTTCCCCCTTTCTCTCAACCTTCACCTTTGCTCACAGCCATCCAAATCTACAGATCTGATCATGACCATTGATCTAAGCCACATCATCTCATCCTCTCAAGGTCTATAAAATCAAGAGCTTCAGTTGAGAGAGTTAGAATTCAAGAGACTTCAACAGACTTCAAGTGCATTTTCAAGCAAATCATTTGTAAAACTTATGCATACGTGTGTTTTAATCTTGAAGAAAATAGCAATAATCATTTAGCATAATCATTTTAGCATAATCATGTAGTATTGCATATCATAGCATTTTGTTAACTACCAGTTATCAGTCCATTCTTCATATGCTATCTTGGAAGCTTGGTGCATTGTCTGAGAGGACACCATCTGCAACCAAGAACAGTGGAGTTAGGACACAATGAGACATAAACCATGAAGGTAATATTAATGTTTCTATTTCATATGTATTTCATGTAGTTTCATTGGTTGAGTTTGGATTTCCTGTAGCATTTCCATTGGTATTTTGTGAAACTAACTTGTTGCAGGTAGCATTCTAGGGATGAAATTCAAGTCAACACAGTTTGTAATTTTAGAATTTTCTCATAGACGTTATGTGTCACTTCTTCTCTTTTGATTGCAAGCTCTTCTTGTCTTCTCTCATTTTCTTCTTCTTGTTGACTGGAGGTTTCTTTTGCTTGTTGTCTTCTCTTAGTTTCCCGTTCTTGCTGATTGGAGGTTGCTTCTGCTTGTTTTGGAATGTCTTGCCCAAAACCTAATTCTGATTTGTCCTTTATAGTTTGAGATTGAGGTTGTATGGGTTCTACAATACCTTCTTTTCTTTTACCCACGAGACCTATGCCAGAATATCCTATTCTCTGTAGAATGTGGAATCCTTTTCCATATTTATCTGCGGGTATGTTGACATTATTGATTTTTTGGTAAGGTTCATCATCCTTAAATAGCCATTGTAAAACATATTTGTCCTTCATCTCTTTAGATAGGGTTATTTCTTTAACAAATGCTCTGTCAAACATATTGAGAGCTTTTGTCGCGGGTTATTGTTTTGAAGTTGACAGTTTACCATAAGACCTAGGTAAGAGTGGTAAATCTTGTAGAGAATATTCTCCCATTCTATTGGCGTTCAGTTGTAGCTTTTTCCCAAAACTTACCAAAGTTGTTGTGAACAAGTTCTCCTTAAATGATGGTTTAGGAGAAAAAGACTCTCTATTATGGGGAATTGTTACATCCTGAGCTAGTCTCAGATTACTGCAATGATGAAAGGGATTTGAATATGCTTAAATAGCGATCTCTTGTCCATCATAGGGGAAATTTACACACTGCTTGTATGTTGAAGGAACTGCCTGCATACCATGGATCCAAGGTTTGCCTAGAAGTGTGTTGTAGGATAAATTCAGGTCTAACAGTTTACAAGCCGTGTCCCTCTGTACGGGTCCTATTCTGAGAGTTAATATCATCGTTCGTTTAGAAGAGCGCTCCTCTTCATCATACACTTTTATGGTGATCTTCTTCCTGGGATCCGTTGCTTCTTTGGATAAGCCTAAGAGACGAACTAGACTTAATGCACAAATATTCAAGTCAACCCCCCCATCTATGAGGACACATTTAATGCGTGTTTTATGGATAAGCACTTCAATATGCAGTGGAGCATTATGAGGATGTTGCAAGGACATGTTGTCATTTTTCGTGAAGGATAAACAATTAGGTATCAACATGGCATGGAATTGGTCAACATCCAAATCCTTAGAGATAGTGGTCTCTACTAAAGCTTTTTCTAAAATCTCTTTGTGCGTTGGTGAAAGTTTTAAAAGCTCTAGTATTGATATTTGCATAGGGGTCTTCTGTAATTGATAGGTTATATTGTCTAGAGATGGATGTTGTGTTAGTTATCAGACCTAGGAATGTCACTTTAGCTTTGCTTCTGGTGATAACATGTTCTGGTTATGGTTGTGCTTTTTCTTTAACAATGATGATGCGAACCACACTGCCATAGGCATGAGCATAGTTAACTTTTTCTTTTCCTTTGCCATCACATATGTTTGATGGTTCACCCTTCTCATAGTTTTAAAGTGGAGTTTTTAATTCCATGTGTGATTCATTTGTCTTATGCCCATCCACTGTTATGACCTCATTGTCAATCAAGTCTTGAATGACATGTTTGAGTCTTTGACAGTCATTTGTTTGATGTCCTTTGTTTCGATGATAATCACAAAAATGGTTGTCATTCCACCATAATAGTTTTACTTTAGGTTCAAAGTCTCTTACTTCTAGTAACGTGATCGGTTTGTTTGCAAGAAGTGTCTTTAATGCCGATTGTAATGGTTAACCAATGTTGGTAAATTTCTTACGAAAGTTAGGAAAAGACGGTTTTGGTTTATTGTTATCTTGGTTAACCACTGGTACGCAACTTGATAGATTGAAAATGGGTGGATTTGGTTACTAGTTGTTAGCATCTACCCCTCCATCATTGACAATGTTTCTATTTCTGGTCCAAAATTATTGTTATGATTGCTATTGTTGTTGTTATTGTTGAACGAATTATTTCCTTCTTTGTAAATTTTTAATTCTCATTTTTTAACCATAGCATCTTCTACCTTGAATCCATTTTCAACCATTTTATTAAAATTGGGAGGACATTGTAACTTTAGCCTATAGCTTATTTTGCTTATGAGATTGTCAATGAAGATATCCATTTTTTTGTTATCTGGCACAAGTCTAGAATATTTGGCAAACAAACGTCCCCATCTTTGTAAGAAGGTCATAAAAGGTTCTCCATTTTTTTTATTTTATGTTGCACAAGTCAAGCATGGTGATCTCATGTTGTATGTTATATGAGTATTGTGATATGAATTTATCCACAAGTTCCTCAAATATGTTTCATTATATTATAGGAGTATTTTGATATGAATAAACACATGAGATATATTTCATTATGTGCAAACTCCATGTGCATGGTGCAAAATTCTATGATATGATCTTGGGGATCCGTTTTGCCATCATATTTTACATACTTTGGGATCTCATGATTTTGTGGAAAAGGCACCATATTTAAACTCGTATCAAAAGGGTATGGACAAATGTCCTCTAATGAATATCTTTTGACGATGCCTCTTTGCATATCTTGTATTTGTTGTTGGAGTGTTTGCATTTGTTGAGTAAGTATCAAAAGAGGATTGCCAACATTATTTATTATTTCATGGTGGTTTCTTGTCCCATCATTGGTTTCATTATGAGTGCGATTTAGTGTATCCTCGGGGTGGTCATTAGTATTTCGGGTACCACTTGATTTTGCATTTTGTCTTGAGTTTGCTATGTCAAAATTTTGAGGTAGTTTAGCACTCGAATCAACTAGCATCAAAAAATATTTCTCCTTTTCGGTTTCTAACATCTTTTCCATAAATTTCCCAAATTTGGGATCTTGTTGTATTTCTCTAAGTGCTTCATCAGTCATTTCTTCCTCCTCATCTTCATGTCCAAAATGATGGGAGAAAGGATTCCCATCTGCCATTGTAGGTGTTTCTCTTTCCTTTCCTTTGTGTTTTTGTCTCCGAGCCCTGGTTAATATTGGCATACAAGTGATCTAAATGTTTTGAAAGGTTTGATTTTTGAAATTGTGACTCAATAGTTGATTAGTTGTTAAGGTAAATATGACAAGTTGATTCGACCACCTCTATTGAGATATTGATATAATCCTGATCTTTGTTCCAAGGCATGTGTTCTCAGAGGTTCTTCCTCAAACTCGTTTCCACGACTGTGCAAATAATTACGATGGTGGTGTAGGAATATGTAATGTTTCAATAAGAGTTTGTAGTTTATGTAGAGGAATCTTCTTTTTTTTAAGATTGCCTTTTGACTAAGTGTCTTCTTTTTCAAATGACAAGAAATGGTCATACAAGTATTTGAGAATTTGTAAGTTTTTTATCCTCGTTTGGAGTGAATTTTTTTTTTGATATGATTTGACCAAGTCTAATAGGAAAGATATATCCTATTTAGAGAACCAAGTTAATCTGATCCAGTGTTGTAGTTTCTTGATGAAGGATGATAAATCCCAATGAGAAACTATGTATGAGAGGTTAGTTATCAAAGATGTTTTATTATGCACTTGATATATTTGGATCCTAAACTTGTTTGACATGTATACTTGTGAAACTTGGTGTGCCTAGTTTTGAATTTGTCCTAACAGAGATAACCTGAGATGTGCTCGGGAAAGAGGTGCCCAAAACTATGTTTAACTTTCTGAAAATGGGCGTGTTTTCTCTCTAACTTTAGGTACTAGAAGCTCTGAGACAATTATAATCTTGGTTGGGTCAAATTGGATTCCATTTGCAGATACAAATACAACTCCCTCTTCCACCATCATAAAACACTTTTCATGGCTAAGAGAGATTATTATCTTAAAATCTTTGTAGTACCTTTTCCAAATTTACTAGTGCCTCCTGATAATTGTTTTCATAGGTTGTGAAATCATCCATGTAAAATTCCATGCTATCATGAGCAAAACCAGAGAAAATGCTTAAAATGGCCCTCTAAAAGTTGGCCAGTGCATTACATAGCCCAAATGGAAGTACTAAATATGGATATGTCCCCTAGGGACACGTGAAGGTTGTCTTATCTTTGTCCTTGGGCTAAATTTAAATGTGATTGAGACCACTAAATCTATCCAAGAAAGAAAAGTTACTCCTACCAGCCAATGAGTCCAAGACCCGATCAATGAAAGGAAGTGGAAAGAGGTCCTTGCAAGTGGCAACAATCAAATATGTATAGTCTACACATACTCGTCACTTTCCTCCCTTATTTGGCAAAATCACTAATGATGAAACCCACTCACTATTTGATATAAGAAAGATGAATCCCGCATCAAGCAATATCTACAACTTGGTCTTAACTATATCTTTGAGAGATATATTCATTCACCTCTATGGTTGCGTTACTGGTTTGTAGCCTTCATTAATATATATCTTATGCAAACAAAGGTTTAAGTTAATGCCTCTCATATCATAGTACTCCTATGCAAATGTTGAAGTGTGAGATTGCATCATCTATAATAGGCTATTACATTGTGTTGTTCTCATCTCATTATTGATGTTGAGCATCCTTCCTGGTGATAATTATACTAGACTTGTTGTTGTGTAAATAGAGGCAATGTTAAGACTTGCTATGTTCAGGATACAATCATTGGGAAAAACGGTAGAGAGCATGGATGAAGTTGTTGAATCTTCATTGGCAATAAAACAATGAATTGAACAAGTGGGACATGATAAAAATTCTTCTTGTTGTGATTCCAAAGCATAGGAGTTCTGTATGATTCTAGAAAGTACAACACCTTCATCCTAGAATTCTATCATAGGAGTTCTCTCTATCACCATCAGAGTGTGTACTGAGTACTATTCATCTTCTTCCAAGGTAGGTCAAATAGATTGTTCTAAATCCATAGGAGATTGAGTTGAAGGGTATAACACTAATTTCTTGGTTTGATCCCCAGTGGATATTGTCATATTACTTGATCAACAACCAAAGATGACATCGACAATGGTCAACAAAGGCCTCCCCAAAATCATTGGGTATCCACCCAAATAGATCCTAGGTTAGAAAACTATAAAGTCAACATGATAATCACATGAGTTTATAATTTTCAATAAGTCTTCAATCACTCCTTCTGGCTTCACTATAGATCTATCTACTAACTGCAACATTGTTGGTGTTGTTTCTATGTCATCTAGTTGCAACTCATCCATTGTTTTCTTAGTCATGAAATTGATGACTGCCCCACAATCAATTGTTGCATTTTTAACAAGGGTCCCATTGATCCTTACATCTACAACTAGGCTCCCTAAATAAAAATATTTGGGGACTACTATTATTCCCAACATGATCTCAACAAACTATCCAATGACATGGAATGTTTTAGGGTCCTATTTCTTCTTACCCAGACATCTAAGACATAATTCTCTAATAGCCTTGGTGTAAATGGGAATGTCCTTGATAGCTTCCAGAAGGGTATTTTTCACATTTTTCAGCTATCCAAAAAGGTCAAATTGAAGTTTAGGTTGGTATTTATGTGTGGCTAGCCTCTCAAGAAAAGGTGGGTACTTAGTAGGTTATTCATCATGTGGTTGTGGATGCTCCAATGGTTGGTTAGTGACATCAATCACTGACATCTCATTAGAAATTTTTGTAATACAGGGAGGTGCAGAGCCAAAAAGAGTCTTACCTGACCGTAAATGGGCATCATTTATCTCAAATGTATAGGTTAAATACTAAGTTGTCTCATTCACGTAAGCCTGTTGGGTAGGCTTGTTGTTAGGCTTAATGGAGTAGAGGCAGGCATATTTTGACTTGGCATAATGGTTGGTTGCTGAGGGTGTACATTAGGCATTAAGGCAGGGTATTGAGGCTAATTTTATTATTGTTTTGGGTAATTGACATTAGATTGTTGCCATTGTTATTTCCATGCCATGGTTGAGACCAAGGGTTTTGGGGATCCTACCACTAATTATAGGTCGGATATTGATATTGGGGTGGCTAGGAGCCTTTCCAAGGAATCTAGTTTGATGCATTACCCTACTATTGGGGGTTTTACATTGTATTCCAAGACTAAAAATTCTAATTGGCAACATTTCGTTGAACTCCAGGAAATAAAGGATTATAGGATAATGGGTTTGTTGGCATACGTTTCTTTTGTTGACATGGCATGGGTTGCATTATGTAGAAGATTTATCCATTGTTGTCTTCTACTACATGGAATTTTGGATGAAGCGATTTTTATTCATTGATGGAAGAAATCTTTTTACATCTACAACTGGACCTCTTTTATCTACAGTGAGATAAAACTCTCCAAGGGAAGCCTCTGCTTCTACTTGTTTTTCCTTAAGATAAAGGGTATCCAACTGGGTTGCCAAATGACTTATTATATCTTCCTTCATATTGTTGATTAGGTTGCTTAATTCCACCCGTAAGAGACCAATAGATGTATTGGTGTTAGGAAGAAACCAGGAGCTCCTATCCTTTCTTAGAGTAACCCTAGATTAATTCCTTGCTAGTTTGGAAATATCATCAAAGGTTGATTGTGTAATATTACCTCCACCCATCAAATTGAGTGCATTAATGCATTCCTCATTAACTCCCATGAGAAAAAATAGTTTAAGAAACTCAAGAGTGAGCCTATTCTATTTGGATTTATTCAAACAAGATTGCAACATATCTATGTAGTCTTCAAGGGGTGCATCTTCTCTTTGAGACATCCTAAAAATGTCCTCCTTTTGTGTTTCTCCACCTTTGCAATAGTCTTGATATTTATAAAGAATCTTATCTTTCATTGTGGCCCAACAAGTAATTGCATTGCTTCCCAACCCCATGAACTATTGCAATGCAAAATCCTTCAAAGTGGTTGGGAACAACTTTAAATGATGGGAATTAGTTACATAGTCATAAATTCGACAAAGTACATCAAACTCAAACAAAAAGGTATCAAAATATTCAGTGACTAGGCCATAAAAGCTAGGGAGGGCATTTGGAGGTATATTCTTCAATGTTGTTGCCCTCTCCTAGTCAGTGTTTGAAAATGCAAAAGTTATTGGTGTATTAGAATTTTCTAATTTAGCATCACCCATTGTTGATATTATCTCTTGTGTACGCTCTTGATTAGATACTTCTTGAGTGTCACCAGAAGATATTGGATCTAAAGGAACACTAAATGGATCTTTTGATGTTTGTGTTGAAGCTAATGAGTCCTCTGACCCCTCTATTGAATTAAAGATGTCCCCTACACTTGATGTATAGGGAAGAAACCTTCCTCTAGTGGCTCTCTATCGATGCATGGAATGGAAGTGTTGAGCTTATGAGCTGCCTTCCTACACTTAGTAAAGAAGTTGATGCTAGTTTCAAAATTTAACTTCCCTAATGTTGAATACATACACTTATGCTATTGAAAATGTATAATAGAAATAAACTTTACAAAAATTAAATAATTGAAAGAAATCTTAAACTTGACAGTCCTAAATCTTAGCACCATCCCTGACAATGAGGCCAAAAATGGTTGGTCTCCACTATATCCATTGAGTTAGTGCATTTTGTCATGCACATGACCCAATTGAGGTGTTCAATGGGGCAACCCTATGTCCTAAGTGAAGGTTCATATTTAATATTGACTAGGGATGTACCTTGAAAGATGGCAATGACATTGGCACTATATGTGCAACAAGGATTCCTAAGTTCTCTATTGTCATGTAAAAGGAATATACTAACCTACTATGAACATAACACGAACAACGTTGAAATGATAAACTAACTACCACAACAATTGTTGCGGGTAACTCTAGGAGTAACTAAATAGAGGTTGTTGTGTGTGTGAAATTTGGAATCTGTATCTGAAACACAAACACTCAATAAATCATTGCATGCATGGTTAGTTGATCAAAATCAATAAACGTAAAAACCATAACAAATCGACCTATTGCCTCCTAAAAGATGCAAGTATAAATTTGCTCTCAGATTTATCTAAGCAATACCAGTGACTAGACGACACCAAGATGGAGGATTTAGTCTATATGAATGTAAGATTAAGCTATATGAAATCTAGATGCAAGCAATAATTATCAAGTTATATGATTCTATCAAGCTAACATGATTAAGCTAATACGATTAAGGTAATATGCAATAAGCTAAGATGCAATATTCTCAATGACTCTAGAGCAAAACCAACATGATAACAATAAAATCTCTAGCCTTTTTGATTGAGAGATGAGAGCCTGAATTTATAGAAAATCCAGAGAAAAAGCGACGATTGAGATTGATTGTTGATGAGCGGTCAAGATTCTCCCAAAAGTAGCACAATCTAGGTGATTTGATGTGATTGGCTGCTTTCTTCAGATTTGAAGGAGATAAGATTGAGCTAAAATTGAGCTAAAATCAGAAAAACTGATTTATTCCATTTTTCCTTTCTTAAAGCAAGCTTTCTTTGATTTATTCCCTTTTATTCAATTTTGCTCCTTTTTCAAATTTCTTTTTCAATTTTTCTCAAATTAATCCCCTTTTCAAAATAATTCTTTTAAAAAATAAAATTTAAATGGCAAATTAAGTTATTAATTAAATATACTAGGATATTTAATTAAATAAATAGGATAATTGATTAAAGAGATTTTGATGATTTATTTAATTGAAAAGATTAATTTTCCATGTGACATTGATGATTTAGGAATTAATTAATTAGGTGTTGAAAATTGATTTAATTGCCTTTGGTTAGGACCTTCATGATGTAGTCAAGATTAGGGGCCCATGGTTTAGATGACCATTTTTAGGGTATTGCATTTGCCCCTCTTTGAATTGATTTGCGAGCAACACATTGATTCATAGAACAGTTGATGTCGAAGAGACACCGATTCTGAACTTGATGGATCACAAACAGATGAAAAGTGAGATATTAAGCTTGAAGCGATGAAACTAAACAGATTGATCAAAGTGATACTGATCTCGAACTTGATTGAACTAGGATCGATGAAGAGCGAAGATACTGATCTTGAACTTGATGGATCAAGAAGTGGGTACCGATCTAGAACTTGATTGAACTAGAATCGATTGAGCGAAGAGATAATACCGATTTTGAACTTGATTGAATAAGAACCGATTAGCGAAACAGAATGTCCAACTTGATTTGATGCGATGAAACTGAACGCCTATTTGGATTGAGTGTGTGATCACTATCAAAAAGACTCTTTAAACCCATGATTATATTTAAACGAATAACTAGCTTAATGAGGTGTGATGAAACTGATTACCATTAAGAAATTGATTCAAATGAAGACAATATCAACTTGATTTGGTGTGATGAAACTGATATGCCCCTAGAGATTGATTTGATTTGAAGAACCTCAACTTGATATTATGCGATGAAGTTGAGATGCCCCTAGCAATGAGGTCTTGTTTGATGAGATTTAATTGATGCTTGATTAATATTTGATTGAAAAGATTTGCTGCTCAACTTTTGATGAAGATTTGAAAAAAAAAATCTTGACTTTTGATGATGTAATCACTGATAAGGATGATGTAATAAGTATGCCCCCTCGGGAGTGAAATAGAAAGATGGCGAGATACCACAGTGATTTGAGGCAATTCGAGTGATAAAAAGATTTAGCGATGATAAGTTGAGCATGAAGAATGATTTAAGAATTGATTTGAGATAAATTGAAGGAATACTGAGTTGATTGGAAAAAGATTTGAGCGCAAAGTGATGCAAAGATTTACCTGAAGATGAATGTGCCAAGTGGTCAACGTTGTGAGAATTCGACTAGAAAAGTGATGTTAGATTTCGATTTCGATCCCGAAATTGGACTCATGATGGTCAATTTAACGTTGATGATCATGAATGTTTTTTCGTTTTCATATGCAAATGAATGACTCAATGGATAAATATGATGATTCTAATGCAAATGTGAATGCCATGTTTTTTTTTTCTTTTTCAATGTGATAATATGGATGCAAATGAATATGCAATGGATTTGTGGACCTATATGATATGCTCATGTATGCCGCTAACATCTCATGTAGGAATTGTGATGTCAATACACAAGTACTCAATTGTGTCAAAGATAATGATATGCAGGTGACCACTTGGTAGAGAAATGATGATCGTTTCAGATTCAAGCTTCATTCAAAGGAAAGAAAAAGTAAAGTTATCATGCGGAAATTTTCTTGAAATGCACAAAGCTTAGTATGAATGCAACCTAAGACTTTAGTCATTGGATTTTTTATGCTATTTATCATCATTGAGCGTTTTAAAATGTCAGAGATAGACATAAGCACCAAGGCACAAAGAGCCAAGATGACCTGAATGTCATGTCCTTTTGATTTAGCAAGCGAACATAAGCACCAAGGCATAAAGAGCCAAGATGACCTGAATGTTGTTTACGTGCAAACACACCAGACAAAGCAGAGTTCCTTTTTTCTAACTATGCAATAGTGATTATCTTGTTTGCAATGACCCTTCTATCGATCATATCCTAGGACAGATTAAGCATGAATTCAGATTGCATAATAAAGAAAGTTACTCAAAACAGACAAGGAAATAGTTCCAACCTCCCTATAGCGTACAAATAAACGGAGTCGAGGTATGTGTGGCAATTTCACCTTGATGTGAAGGCACTTATCACAGACACCTAGTTTATGAGATGTTTCTAAATCATCAAAATCATTCCTTCAAGCAGAAAACAATGAAAAGTATTATGCCCCCAATCCTTGCTCCTCTTAGTCAAGATAGACTTCCTCAAGTTACTCAGAGGGAATAATAAGCGAAAACCAATTTAAAAGACAACATATAAAGAAAATTTTAATCATAGCTCAAGACAGTTTTAATGATTATTTTTGTTGTTCTTGCTTTGTGTGTTTGATGAGATGTCAGTGGAAAAACCCTATAGTGGTTAGGAGACAGGTAAGTGACTCGGATTTGATGACCCGATACTACCGACATAAAGATGACTTGGTTAAACTGCTTAGGACATTTAGATTGATTAGTCGATTTCCCTAAGACTACGACATTGATCAGTTTCAAGCCATGAGGGTTCCAAGAAGAACCAAGGTGTCACAAAAGCGATTGAAGGATACGTACAAGCTAAAGCAAAGATGTAGGAAAGCAGGAAATAAAACAAGAAATGCCAGATTTGCATTGATAGTTGGAGCACTTTAGTACAAGAGGCGCTTGTTTACCAGGTTTTCACCTCCTTGGTAAAAATTCTTTTTCTTTTTCTTTTTAAGGACTTTTTAGCTGTAGAATTTCTTCAGGTGGATGGTGTTGATCAGTTCATGGAGCTGTTCTCCTTCCGGTGTTGAGAGTTAGTAAGCGCCAGAGCCAAAAACTGCGGTAACAATGTAGGAACCCAGCCAGTTGGGTTCAAACTTCCCTTTTTGTTCTTGATATTGTTGATTTATAGGATTCTCTCTCAAAACAAGGTCACCAACCTAGAATTCTCCGTGTCGAAATTTCTTGTTATAGCCTCTAGAAATTCTCTTTTGGTAAGCTCTTAGATGATTGAACGCCACTTGCCGACGTTCATCCAGCAGCTCGAGTTCTTGCAATCTAGATATTCTGCGATCTTCATTAGTGATAAGACCTTGCAGAGAAAATCTCAAAGAAGGAATTTCAACCTCAATAGGCAAGACTGCTTTGGCCCCATACACCAAAGCAAAAGGTGTAGCCCCAGTAGGTGTTTTGATGCTTGTTCTATAAGCCCATAGTGCCAGATTGAGTTGCAGATGCCAATCCTTTCTAGATTTGTTGACTGTTCTATGCAGGATAGTCAACAAAGTTTTGTAGACGCTTCAACCTATGTATTACCTAGAGGGTAGTATATGGAAGACCAATGTTGTTTGATTTTGAACTTGTCACAGAGAGCTCATCTACATCCTTGTTTTTGAACTACCCCCCATTGTGAGTTACAATTGAGGAGGGGATTCCATACCTATAGATAATGTAGTTAAGAATGAACATAGCCACTTGTTTGCCGATTGCTTTGATTAGCGAAACTGCTTCAACCCACTTAGTGAAGTATTCGATGGCAATTATGATAAACTTATGTCCATTGGATGATGAAGGATAGATTTGGCCAATGAGGTCAAACACCCATTGTTGAAAAGGCCAATGTGCGATAAAAGGTATGAGCTCCCTTGCTGGAGCAGGTATGAGATTGCCATGTAGTTGGCATTTCTGACAAGTTTTAGCAAATTTTATAACATCTTTTTCCATATCTGGCCAATAGTAGCCAACCCTTAGCAGTTTTTGAGCTAGAGTTAGACCGTTTGAATGAGATCCACAAATATCTCTATGGACTTCAGATAACGCACGTTGAGACTCTTGAATTTCTAGACACCTAAGCAAAGTACCATCTAAACCTCGCCTATATAGATCGTTAGGGATGATGACATATCGTGAAGCATTACGATCATGTTTCTTTTCTCATTGTGAGTAAGGTTATCAGGAATGACTTGGTCACGTAAGTAGGAATAGATATGGTTATAGTGAGATGAATCATGGTCAATGATAGAATAGACCATCTGGGAATTAGGGGAATCATAAGCAGGATATCAAAGCTCTTCCACTAGGAACTCATAGCAGAACTGTGTTTCTTGTAGTTGTGGTATAGATGCCAATGTAGCCATAGCATGTACTACTCTATTCACTGATCTAGGAATTTGTTCATATGATACATGTTTACTTATGCAATCAGATCTTTTCACATTAAGTGCAAGTTTTATTTAAACATGATTACTTGCTTTCGGATTTTACTTGCATCTGGGTTTTGGAAACCCGACTACAAGTGATCTTGTGTAAAGTATTTCCCTTTGAAGTCAGCTTTTCCATATGTGATTACAAGTTTCGCCAAGTGCAAGTAAAACATTATGACTTGTAATTCGGTCTTTTAGACTCGACAACAAGTGAATAATGTTAGTTTTTCCCATATCATGCTAGTGACCTAAGAGATGAAAGCCCCACAAAATGATCCTTTGCATTGATATGTTTATCATATAAAATTTTTACTTGCAGTCGGGGTTTCCAAACTCGGCTACAAGTAAAGTATTATTGTCAAAATTGGGTTTTTAACATGATATTGCAAGTTCTATGTTTGCAAGTAAATCACTTGCTTTACCTTGCTGCTCACTTGTAGTCATAGTTTCCAAACCCGATTGCAAGTGTCAAAATGGTTATTTCCCCCTATGTTTGATGAGCTCACGCTGCTTGCAGCCATTCCCTTTCTTTCCACAATGCTTTCTAGATGCCTCGTATTCATCATCCATGTGCAATTGGGTTTCAAACCTTCCATTTCAATTTTTCCCTATTCGAAGTCTTCACATTTGCACTTGCAATCGGGTCTTGAGGACCCAATTACAAGTGTGAAATGTGAAAGGTTTCTACTTGCAATCACCTTCATGAGATCTGATTTACCCCCCATCGTTGTCCAAGCTCATCTATAAAGCATTGTTGAGTCGGTTCAAGAAGTTTTACCCTTCCCAAGTTCTCGTATGAGCATGGGTTTTCAAAGTTTGAAGACTATGGAATTATCTGTTACAGTTGAAGATGTTCTTACCCTCTTAAGTTTTCATCACAATGTTGCAGATTCTTGTTCAATGTCAGGAGAGCCATCTTAACCTCCAAAAAATAAGTTGAAATACAAATATGATAAGTACCAGAATGAGGTTGCTCCCACATAGGTGGTTTTTCTTATTGATGAGATCCAAGATACTGAGATCGGACACGTTGACATGTCTGAGTTTTTGGAAAGAACGGAGTGTTGGCCAACACATGGGATGCAACTACTCTTGAATAGTCATAACCATCTAGTGTCTTCATTTATAGTGCATGCCTTAGATCCTGAATTTGTTCTTGCATATGCTGCTCATTTTGATCGAGAAATGAGAACAATCAGAGATGAGAAAGGAAATGTAATTATAACGTTGGATTCAGAAACAATAGACAAAATCTTCAAAGTCCCTATGTCTCTTGAGTATGCTAATATAATTGTGAAGAGCGCCTTGGATCACTACTATCAGAGGAGATCGTATTGTATCAGGCACATTAATGCTAAGTAGCTAAAAACTCCCCGGACCTGTTCCTCAAGATGGCCTAAGTTGTATAGATCTGATTTCATTGAAGAAGTGGGTGAAATGATCACACTTCTTAGCAGGATCATGGGTTTGAGGCATTCTAATGTTTTTGAGATATGGATGTGTAAGTACATCGTGGTCATGAGGAAAGGACAATCTCACATTTTCTGGGGAGAAATTATCAGCGACAACCTATGTGAGCAGCTATCGCAAGTTCCCAATACCCTCACCTTTTATATGAATTCATAATTGGTGTATATTGCAGCATCACTCAGAGAATTTCCTGTTATTTTTCCAAGGGTGATAGATCACTGGTGCTGGTATGGAAATATTATGATCAACTGACTCTTAGGCCCAGTAGGATTCATTATAGAAGAGTACATGATGCGTTCTTTGGACACTTCATGTGTTTCTTTGATAAGACCCTCAAGAACAAAAGGGTCTTTGAGGCAACTTGGAAGAAAGTGAATGAACACGGTTGCTTGTTCCTGCAGTTCCCAACTTTCACCTACATGAGAGTTGGATATTTTGAAGGCCAACCATATATTCTGCCAAGGTACCCTACAAATAAGATCATCCTGATGGAGTTGGCAAGACAGTTGATGGCAGTTCATGCAGTACAACTTGCAAATCATAAGTTGGGTGTCAACATTTCTTCACACAATCCATTACATTTTGGTCAGTACTCTTTGAATACTTCAACAAGAGCCAAAGCAATGGAAACTGAACTTCGCGAAATTAAGTTAAAAAAGTTTGTAGCGAGGAAAGATTTTGATTACCAAGGAATGAAGGATAAGATCAAGAGGACTTTCACTCATGTCCATCGTCTGGAAGATATTTGGGTTGATCTTCACACTGAAGAAGAAATCAGAAGGATGGATTATAGCCGGCTCACTTTGGAGTAGATTGTTGATCTTGATTTGACCCGGATTCTGGAAGGAATAGTATATGATGGAAAGATTCTTGATTCAGAGTACATAGAATAAGGAGTTGTTGAAGCTCCTCTTCCTTCTCCACAATGATCGAAGAAAGAATATGATTCTATTTTTGATAGATTTCAGCTCATTGTCGCAAATACCAATACTTGGTTGAAAAACAATAATGTCAAGACTATCAAGATCAAAGGAGGAGCATACGTTGATTCAACTAGACTTGTTGGACAAAGATATGAGGTTGGTATTAAGTCTAATGAAGGTGCCTCCTCTTTCGGCACAAGAATCAAGTTGAGAGTCAACAGAGCTCTGGTTATTCCTCCTCAAGAAGTGTCACTAAAAGGAAAGGAGAAACTAGAAGTACTCTGGTTAAAAGTTACCAAGGTCTGATTCAGTTTTACTTTTGCTGCTATTATATTACCTAGTATGTGCAATTCTTTTTTCACCACTTGGTACTTTGACCTCTGATTTTCTCACTTAGAAGAGAAAATGAGTATGTAACTACAATATGCTAATAGATAAAAAAATTCTAACCACAAAAGATGGAAACATAGGCTATAAGGACCACTTTTACAATTTTGTACACTCTCTACCCAAGACACATGTGTAGGTTGAGGACGATAGTGCGACACACAAATGTCTTGTATGGATAGAGTATAGAAACCCATACCATAGGGCACCTAATAATATGTATTTATATTCTATAAGCCGAATATGATGAAATGAAATAACAAAAAAAGAAGCAACATAACTTAATCAAAAGGACAAAGAGGGTAGTGAAATACTCACAATAGGTCCACGATATGAATCCTCCTTCCCAAACAATGATATCCTTCACTAAAACATACACACATAAGCAAGGATGATATATTTGGGGTGGCTGTGTTTAGAGGTTTGTCATGGTCAAATTTTCGTTTTGGCGTTTTCACCTCCACAAACAGCCTAGAGACAAGATTGTGATAACAATGATAATAGGAATGAAATAAAAAGAATGCAATGGAAGATACACTAGATTAAAGACAATGAAATGAACAACTGGATAAGTATAAGTGCCCCAGCTGCTTGGCAATAATTAGAATGATGGAACCCAATGTACTGGCACACACTCACATAATACAATCATAATGCATTATGATGTTTTGTTGTGCATTTCATGGTATTCTTGATGCATAGTTTGAAATATGAACGATGTGCTTAGATGATGTTTGTAGATACATAAAAATTGACTATGATAACTTGTTTCAAATAATATCTTAGGAAAATTAATTGTCAGTGTCATGTTGTTTACGTCATTGTAGTCATGATACATGATAATGTATTTGTTGAATTATAAAGATAAATAATTTGTTTCAAATATGAATATCCTCCTTTCAAATCTTAAAATACAAACACATAAATGTGTGTGTATATATATATATATATATATATATAATGTTTGAGTTTCAATGGACGTGCAAGGTACTACTATAATTGGCTGATAACAAGAAGAAAACTGCATTTTACATTCAAGCGTGAATCGAAGCAACCTTGGGAAGCCCCATTTAGGGCAAAATGGAGGGAAAAAGCATACAGCTAGCATGGCAAATAACAGAGCTGGATGGAAATGCAACAATTGGTGGAATTAAGAATGGGGCACATGCAATGCCCAAATGAGGGGCAAAATTCTGGGCATAAAGAATGTAGACTTCTCTTAGTTTATCACCACGTTAAACCTGGGCATACCAGCGATAGTGGAGTATATACAGAGGAGTTTTGGAGCTTGCCTTTTTCATCTTTTGGGCATGATTTGGAGCTGGAAGTGGAATTAAATTGATGAGTCTTTATTAAACCTTTACACAATAGATTTCTTGATGGATTGGAACCGCCATTGGAATAATTTTACCAGTGTATTTTAGTAACACATAGTATAGAATTTGGAGGCTTCATCAGTGGTTTTGGAGCAGCTCGATTTGGGATCCGATCTACTCTCCTTTCTTTCAGGATCTCTGCATAGGTGTATTTCCCATTTTTATTCTTTCATTATGGATTGAAATTGATGCACAACCATATTTACCAATATGATTCAGAGTTGTTCAACAAAACTGTAGTAGTTCGATCTGTAACTTTTAAAGGTAAGTCTATTCTTTAATTTGGATAGCTAAAATACATTTCTGCATCATGAAAATAATTAAAATTATGGCATTACTGTGGATCTGATTTTGCAAATCAGCATATCATATAAATGATTTATAAGCATTACATGACTGTAGAATATAAAAGATTTCCTCCAATCTCTTTCCCAGAAATTAAAATCATATTTACTTGTGTATCAATGTTGTTATATAATATAGATGATCGTGAATCAAAATTGTTTATGAGATTAGATTGTGCTTTCTCTTAAAAAATTGGATTTTCTTATAAAATCAGTTTTGTTTATGAAATCAAAATTATTAATGAAATCAGTTTGTTTGTAAGCATAGAAAGCATTAAAATAATCTTTCTTATGGATTGATAATACATTCTTATATATAAATATGTATGTACATATATGTATATATATTCTCATATATACATATACACATACATACATACATGCTCATCGTTCATGAAGTATTTACTCATTTTTATCTCTCTATATGTAAAATTTCTTTAAATCCTATTTCAAACAGCATAATTATGATTAGTAAAAACTTCAAAATTTAGATTTACATGCATGAAAGATAGGAATTGCAAAGAAATATGCATTAGAATATAAATCAATTGAGCTTTCTAGTTTTGTGCATGAAAAGAAGTATATTCATCATTTTTACATGATTCATGCAGATTCATGGTGATTATCATATGTATGAAAAGAGAAAGAAGCAAATACATTTAAGCATATGCATTGTTTGTATGAGTATTTTCCTTTAAGAAAAGTAGATTGCTTTTCTTTGTGAATTATGGGTTTATATTTCTGGGAATAGGTGTCAAACATGGATCAACAAAGAAGATCGATCCTCTTTTTTGGATCTACCAATATATTTAAAGTACTTTTGCC
Organism: Cryptomeria japonica; assembly: GCF_030272615.1. NCBI lineage: Eukaryota > Viridiplantae > Streptophyta > Pinopsida > Cupressales > Cupressaceae > Cryptomeria > Cryptomeria japonica. The sequence continues at coordinate 542,006,982 of NC_081406.1, read as the reverse complement.
AAAGCAATGTATACATTGAAATAGATGATTTTAGCCTAGTAAAATTACATTGATGTGTTTCTCTGCCATATCCTAATCTTAGGACATTGCATGTTCATGAATAGGATATGAATGCATGTAGATATATCAATTTGCACCGAGATTTCTCTCTTGCTTGTTGTTTCAACACGTAGCTAGGAATTTCGTGCAAGGTTGGGTATCTTTCATGTCATGGAATATTCTAGGGGAGTGTAAGCTTCGTGGTTGGGTGAAAAATTGCCTAAGTCATGGTCTCATCTCTCGAGCTTGCAGCTGATTGTTGGGGTTAGTGATGTTTGAAGACACATTTTCATATTTCATATCTCATTTCTTTTGTATCATTTGTAATGTACATTATTATTGGTATTGAGTTGGTTATAAGGCAAGAGAGCCTACGTTGTACTATTAAATTTATCTCATCATCATGTGCTAATGCTTAGATTAAGCACTACCTCATTTGAGATGAATTTGACATTTAATATGAATATTGAGTTATTATCTTATATTATTGCAATTATGGGCATTTATTTTATTTTGTGATATAGTTTAAGGGGGGAGAACCTTGCAAAGAGTGTTAGCATATTTTTGCCTATTGGTCCAAATAGTATTTAATAGGTTACATATATTGTTTGGTTTTGTCTTAGGACCTCCACAACGATTGGGAAAAGCATTACAAATATTCATATATCAAATATTCAAGTAATGGAAACAATTTTAGAGTGTCTCAACACTTGTAAGGTTTCTAAAACCTTGAAATTGCCAAAATCATTCAAAGAGTCACATGTCTGATACTATCTTCATGTTGCATGCAATTTTTTTTGAGTTTTCCTTTATTGTTTGGAGGGAGTTCTCCATGCTTAGCATGAGACTTCTTGCTAATTGTTCAGGATTAAAGACCATTTTTTAGAAATCAAGAGTAAAATATGGCATGTAATGGCATTAAAAGAGTCTTCCACCATTCTTGGCATAGGGGATGCACCTTGTCGTTTTTCTTGTGGCACATTTCATATTAGAGTTCATGTGTTTGGACATGTTTCAGGAGTCAAATGAAAAGAATATGGCACGTTGCATGAGCTAGGGAGGTTGAGAAGGGTTTATAAGTATCTTCCCCATGTGGTTGGAGAACAGTTGGTTGTTGGTTTTTCATGGTATGTATTTCCTAGAAATTGCATTGTCATTTAAAACTTTGTAGGAGTCATTTCAGAATCATTTAAGGTTTTTAATATGAAGTTTCAAAGCTTCCCGTGACAATGAAGTTGAAAGAGATTGTCAAAAAAAACCCTCTCAGCAAGTATAATACGTAGAGTTGTAACAAGGACAGTCCTAGAGGACGGTCAAAAGGTCATGTAAAGGGTGATGTACTTGCAAGCTAATAAGTATTTACATCTATTGAAAGAAAGGCATATTGACTCAACAAAATTGATCTAACACATGCTTTTATTGTCATTTATTTCTCAGCACATGTTCATTAGTTGTAGAGAGTTGTTGCACTCTATAAAATACAACTTTAGGTTCTTTTCAAAAGTAAGTTCTTGTTGTTTTTAGGCTTGCATTGTAATCTGAATACCGGTTGTTTTTGGCCTTATAATGGTGCATTGCAACTAAAGAGTTATTTTCACATTTGTACAAAGATGTAACATTTTTTATCGATAAAAGATAAGCTATTTTTCCTTCATAGGAAGTTGTTTTATCAGTGTGTTATAGTAACACATAGTATAGAATTTGGAGGCTTCATCAGTGGTTTTGGAGCAGCTCGATTTGGGATCCGATCTACTCTCCTTTCTTTCAGGATCTCTGCATAGGTGTATTCCCATTTTTATTCTTTCATTATGGATTGAAATTGATGCACAACCATATTTACCAATATGATTCAGAGTTGTTCAACAAAACTATAGTAGTTCGATCTGTAACTTTTAAAAGTAAGTCTATTCTTTGATTTGGATAAATACAGAGAATTATATAGCTAAAATACATTTCTGCATCATGAAAATAATTAAAATTATGGCATTACTGTGGATCTGATTTTGCAAATCAGCATATCATATAAATTATTTATAAGCATTACATGACTGTAGAATATAAAAGGTTTGCTCCTATTTCTTTACCAGAAATTAAAATCATATTTACTTGTGTATCAATGTTGTTATATAATCATAGATGCTCGTGAATCAAAATTGTTTGTGAGATTAGATTATGCTTTCTCTTTAAAAATTGGATTTTCTTATAGAATCAATTTTGTTTATGAAATCAAAATTATTAATGAAATCAGTTTTGTAAATTAAAATCAGTTTGTTAGTGAGCATAGAAAGCATTAAAATAATCTTTCTTCTGGATTGATAGTACATTCTTATATATAAATATGTATGTACATATATGTATATATATTCTCATATATACTTATACACATACATACATACATGCTCATCGTTCATGAGGTATTTACTCATTTTTATCTCTTTATATCTAAAATTTCTTTAAATCCTATTTCAAACAACATAATTATGATTAATAAAAACTTCAAAATTTAGATCTACATATGCACGAAAGATAGGAATTGTGAAGAAATATGCATTAGAATAAAAATAAATTGAGCTTTCTATTTTTGTGCATGAAAATAAGTATATTCATCATTTTTACACGATTCATGCATATTCATGGTGATTATCATATTTATGAAAAGAGAAAGAAGCAAATACATTTAAGCATATGCATTGTTTGAATGAGTGTTTTCCTTTAAGAAAAGTAGATTGTTTTTCTTTGTGAATTATGGGTTTATATATCTTGGAATAGGTGTAAGCAAATACAAAGAAGATCGATCCTCTCTTTTGGATCTACCATATTATTTAAAGTACTTTTGCCAAAGCAATGTATACATTGAAATAGATGATTTTAGCCTAGTAAAATTACATTGATGTGTTTCTCTGCCATATCCTAATCTTAGGACATTGCGTGTTCGTGAATAGGATATGGATGCACGTAGATATATCAAGTTGCACTGGGATTTCTCTCTTGCTTGTTGTTTCAACGTGTAGCTAGGAATTTCTTGCAAGGTTGGGTATCTTTCATGTCATGGAATATTCTAGGGGAATGTAAGCTTTGTGGTTGGGTGAAAAATTGCCTAAGTCATGTTCTCATCTCTCGAGCTTGCAGCTGATTGTTGGGGTTAGTGATGTTTGAAGATACATTCTCTATATTTAATATCTCATTTCTTTTGTATCATTTGTAATGTACATTATTATTTGTATTGAGTTGGTTATAAGGTAAGAGAGCCTACGTTGTACTATTAAATTTATCTCATCATCATGTGCTAATGCCTAGATTAAGCACTACCCCATTTGAGATGTATTTGACATTTAATGTGAATATTGAGTTATTGCAATTATGGCCATTTATTTTATTTTGTGATATAGTTTAAGGGAGGAGAACCTTGCAAAGAGTGTTAGCATATTTTTGCCTATTGGTCCAAATAGTATTTGATAGGTCACATATATTGTTTGGTTTTGTCTTAGGACCTCCACAACGATTGGGAAAAGCATTACAAATCTTCATATATCAAATATTCAAGTAATGGAAACAATTTTAGAGTGTCTCAACACTTGTAAGGTTTCTAAAACCTTGAAATTGCCAAAATCATTCAAAGAGTCACGTGTCTCATACTATCTTCATGTTGCATGCAAAATTTTTAGAGTTTTCCTTTATTGTTTGGAGGGAGTTCTCCATGCTTAGCATGCGACTTCTTGCTAATTGTTCAGGATTAAAGACCATTTTTTAGAAATCAAGAGTAAAATATGGCATGTAATGGCATTAAAAGAGTCTTCCACCATTCTTGGCATAGGGGATGCACCTGGTCGTTTTGCTTATGCACATTTCATATTAGAGTTCATGTGTTTGGACATGTTTCAGGAGTCAAATGAAAAGAATATGGCACGTTGCATGAGCTAGGGAGGTTGAGAAGGGTTTATAAGTATCTTCCCCATGTGGTTGGAGAACAGTCAGTTGTTGGTTTTTCATGGTATGTATTTCCTAGAAATTGCATTGTCATTTAAAACTTTGTAGGAGTCATTTCAGAATCATTTAAGGGTTTTTAATATGAAGTTTTTAAGCTTCCCATGACAATGAAGTTGAAAGAGTGTCAAAAAAGCCCTATCAACAAGTATAAAACGTAGAGTTGTAACAAGGACAATTGTAGAGGATGGTCAAAAGGTCATGTAAAGGGTGACGTACTTGCAAGCTAATAAGTATTTACATCTATTGAAAGAAAGGCATCTTGACTCAACAAAATTGATCTAACACATGCTTTTATTGTCATTTATTTCTCAGCACATGTTCATTAGTTGTAGAGAGTTGTTGCACTCTATAAAATACAACTTTAGGTTCTTTTCAAAAGTAAGTTCTTGTTGTTTTTAGGCTTGCATTGTAATCTGAATACCGGTTGTTTTTGGCCTTATAATGGCGCATTGCAACTAAAGAGTTATTTTCACACTTGTACAAAGATGTAACATTTTTTATCGATAAAAGATAAGCTATTTTTCCTTCATAGGAAGTTGTTTTATCAGTGTGTTATTGTATGATTGATGTTATTCTTTTGATTTGTATGAATATCCTTGAAATTTTGTCTCATCATCAACACCTTTAGGCAGAAAATATGTGTTTTGTGCAACTTATAGGCTATGTAGATGATATGAACAATCATAGTTGTGAAGTAATGTTTATTTTCCTTCTAGGATAGTGAATTTCATGACCTTCTTATGAAGTACTAATGGATAAGCATATGAAATTTTTGAGTCATGCGTAAGAAAACATTATCATTGGTTAGTTGTGTGTTTCAAAATATTAGTATAAGTTTGAAAACCAATTTGGTGCATCACCATAATAGTTATAGATCATTTCTAAAGTATTCATCTTTCCCTTTTCCCAGCAAGTAGTAGACTAGGTGATAGTCCCAAAGGAACCAACCGTCTCTAGAAGTTTCTATCAAGCATCAGAGCCCACGCTCTATGAGACCATCCAAAGTGTCACAAGGTTGTTGAGTTGATAGCTCAATGAACGGTGCAACCTTTAAGTGGTTTCTTTCTGGCCTATGTAATGTTGTAAGGCGTATTTTTTTTGGCTTAAGTTTCTTTTCCTTTGGTGCTTTTGGTTGTAAAGGGTCAAAACCCTAATTTGCTACTTAAATTAATCAAAAAATTATTTTTGTGTTTTATTAAAATAAATAAATAAACAACAAACAAGAAAGCACTAGAAATCTTTTGTGTAGTTTTGTGCTCTCAAAATACCTACAAAGACAAGGAGAGGGAAAAATATTTTGTGTTGTTTGGGGATTTGCCTCAATCACATTCCTATTTGTGGAATTTGTACCTTCAAAGTAGCCAATATAAACAAATAGATAGATAATATTGTGTGAATGTTCCTATCCCAAGTGTCTCTAGGAATAATCAAATCTATGAATGTGAAATAATGTAACTAAAATGAAAGAGAACATATGTGATAACCTCAAGATTCTTAAGGGCACAAGAAAGATGTTCTTACAATAAAAACAAGAAGTAATTGTAGCGTAGAAATTAGGAATCATCAAAGACAAGTGAATCAATCAAAACACAAGACATGATAGCTCAATCATAAGAAAACTCATTGAAATGAACCTAATTCTAAAGCACATTCAATGAAGGTATGAAAATGAAGCATTCAAAAGAAAACATTATGCAAACCAGATTCAAGATTGAATACTCCTTCCATGCGGCTCCATTGTTGTTCTTTCCTCTTCAATAGTTTTGTGGATCTCACCTACAAGTGCTCACACAATTGAAAGCAAAAAGGCTCAAGAGTACTAGAAACGAAAGTTCGGTAAAAATTCGAGATTCATGAAGGGATTGATTGAAGAAAATCATCCAATTTATAGAGAAATTGGATAAATGACAAGATTGGCATGATGCAATTCAAATGGAAATTGCAAATCAATATGACAAATTATGACAAATTATGCACTTTCCATGCACAATTTGATTGATTGACAATTTGATGACAAATTATGACACATTCTATGTCAAATTGATTAATTATCAATTATGACAATTTATGACAAATTGAAATGTCATTCCCATAGAATTAGGAGATGAAATAGGAGGGAAAAGAAATTAGAAATTTGAAAAATAGGAAATTGAAATTGATGACAAATTAGGAAATTGGAATTAGAAATTGATGAAAAATAGGATTTAAGAATTAGTGAATTAATTAATAATTTTTCATTTATTAATCAATTCACAAAGAAGAATAATTAGCCAATTAAATAAAGATTTAATTGTAATGAGAAGACTTAGGATAAATAAGTAAATTATTTAATCCTAGAGGAAGAAATGGCAAATTAGGTTAAATGAATAAATCATAAAACCCTAGAAGACGAATTAGAAATGCAAAAAATGGCAATTAGGTCTTGATTAAAGATAATTAATGTCGTGATTTTGAATTGATAAATGACCAATGCGACAAAATGATTGAGAAAATGCGCCAATTGATGAGGAACAATGACAAATTGATCCAAATTGACATAATTGAGACAGACAACGATCGATGACAAATCAGTCGCAAAATGACAAAATTGACAAGTGGACAAGGATCGACAACAAAATAGATTGCAAGATGACAAGATAATGACCACGATCGATGACAAATCGATCGCCAAAATGACAAGATTGATAACGACCATGATCAATGACAAATTGATCGCAAGATGACAAGATTGATAATGACCACGATCAATGACAAATTGATCGCAAGATGACAAGATCGAACATGACAACGATCGATGACAAATCGATCGTAAAATGACAAGATTGAAGGATTGATGATAAATCGACAAGATTGAAAAGAGGACAAAACCCTAATTAGGATTGACGATGTCCAAAATGATAAGATTGATGATAAGATTGACAAGATTGCTAGGAGGACAAAACCCTAATTAGGATTGACGATGTCCAAAATGATGACAAATGAATAGGCACATTGATGCGACAGGGTAAAGTTAATCAAAAATCATGATTGGATAATGTTGTCGACAAGACCAAATTCGAGGACGAGATGATTGAAGAATGTAGAAGAATGACTCGATGTTCGCAAATGATAAAGATCAAGTGTGAATCATAGGAGAAATGTTAAATGTGACGCAAAAAACCTAAAATAAGGCAATGCGCAAATGTTAAAGTATGACCTCGCAAGCGTTGACCATTTTTAGGTGTCTACAGTAATAAAAATATTATTTGCAAATGCTTGAGGAAGCCAAAGAGAACAAGAGAGTTGAGAGCTTGAAATAATTGTGTTGCTTGTGAGAGAGAGAGAGAGAGAGAGAGAGAGAGAGAGAGAGAGAGAGAGAGAGAGAGAGAGAGAGAGAGAGAGAGATTCAAAAAGAATGGAGGGAAGAGGAAGAAGTTGAGGAGCCATTCAAATTCATCCCAAGTTGTTTCATTGGTATGGCAAGTATGGCAAGGTGAGAAGTGAATACATGCTTATAAATGACCACTAAATGAAAAATGTTGCTAAAAATAGTGTGAAACTGCAAGGGTATGCAATTTTTTATGTTACACTTGTATGTGTCAAACAATGAATCCGCTTTCTTGTCCTTAATTCTAGTTTATATATGGAACCACTTCGTGATCTTATCCTCTTTTGCACTAGAAATATCACCAGAAATGCATGAATACTTATACACCATGAAGGATATTCTATCACCAAAATTACCATTTATTCCCCTTCCTTTATTTAAGGTTGAACTTAGTTTTCCCCATGAAGGTGCAACATTAGGGTTAAATTTCCAACTATTCTCTTCTAATTGTCTTTTAGCCATGTGAATAATAGAAGCACTCTTTATTTTTTCTCTTTTCCTTCTTTTGGATCAAATCATTAGATTTTATCTTGTAATGTCCATGGTCTTTAGCCTCCTCATTTACTCCACCTTCTCAGTATCCCTATTTTTATTTTCATTTTTATTTTAATGTGGTTGTTTTTTCTTGTCAAGCTCAAGACAATAAGCTTAAGCACATACTTGATCAATATCCTAGAGTTTTGCCATTAAGAAAAACCTATTGAGGCACCTAAATAACCATCCATTGTACTTTTTTAGAACTTATTTATCCACGATGTCCTTCCCCAATTGAATAAATCACTTCAAAAAATTATTTTTGTGGTCTTATTCACTTTGTCCTTACTTTTGCCAAAAGTAGTACCACAACATCACATGCTTCTCCTCATCAAAAAATATATATAATTGCTTCTTGAACAACAATTTGAAGTCATCCCATTTGGAAATAGTTACAAATTTTCTATGTTTGAAGGATAATATATAACACTTGTACCATGTTAACACACATGCAACAAGTTTGTGTCATGTAAAATGATATTTGTTGATAAGTGATAATTTTATGAGGGCTAAGATAGCTCCCATATTGTTAGTTAGATGAGAGGGGGGGTAGGGGGGGGTGGTGAATCTGATAAACTCACAATTCAATGATCTATCTAGATTCAACCTCGGTAGAAATTACTTGATATGCAACTATGACTGTAAATCATTCAAACTCATAAACTGATGAACTTGAAACAACAAAACACATATAACACCATATTTAACGTGGAAACCCAAATAGGGAAAAACCACTGTGGGATTTCGGACCCACTAAGAAAATATACTCTTCTAGAGTATGCTCGGTTAAAAGCCAATCCTGTTAAAGATTACATAAACACATTGCTAGATGTGACCTGGTCAAGGGATTTCCCTTAGATCTATCAGAATCTTGCACTTTGTTAGAAGTGACCTTGTCAAAGGATTTCAAACACTCATTCAGAATGTTACCTTGCTACAGGATTTACAAATAAGACTGTTAGGTCCACTCGGTTAAGATATTTCCTATCACTTACAAAAATAAATAACAGTAATAAAATATATCTGCAACTTCACATCTGAAATGTTAAAGCAGACTCTATGTGCTCAAAATAATCTTGTCATAAGACTTATCTTCCTCCTTGCTGGGCTTCTCAATCTGTTTTTCAATCCGATCTTCAATATTCTGTACTCGGTAATCACTTTAGCAACATCACTGTTCTTCTATTTACCCACATTCTGTGTTCATCAACTTTTCCTTATTTATAAGCAATTCCTAACCGCTTAATCTCCTTAATCACATTTCCCATGATTAATCTTAGCCATCAGATCTTCAAACTTGACTAGGTTCATTGAATCCTTCGAACTAAAAAACATTTTTATCTTGCCTTGAAACTTGTATCCCTTCCTTGGTACTTGTGCTCGGTTATGACCGTTCAATTTGTGCTGTAGATCCAACTCTTGAATTTTCATTGCCGTTGATCCTTAACAAACTTCTTGCACGACATTCCAATCTTCTATAAATCTCTAGCTCATTGGCATCCTTCATTTAATAATGTATTTATTCATCCAATGCATTCTGTTACTGCTCGGTTGATACTCGGTAAATACAGAACTTTACTCGGTAACTTCTTCCTTCTTTAACCGACACTGATAACCTTGGTGTTTACCGACTAGCTCCTTGCTCAGTAAAATAGAACAGTATCAAACCTTTACTCATTCTATTACATGAAATCTTTTCCTTCTTATTCAGTCTTCGAATACACATATATAGGATATCAAAACAATCAAAATAACATAATCTCATCACTGTCTAACTCGGTAGTAGTTGCCCATTGAATAACTTATTACTCCCCTTCATTTTCACATTCTTTCTGTGTCACTTACCGACATCTTTATACTCATCAAAACATACTCTTTAAGATATGGCAACATCATACTGAATCAGAAAATCAATTGCTTGACATCAATGACAAAATAATATTATTAAGACAGTAATCATCCTTTATCAATTATATCATCAATCTCCAACAACCTTCTCAATATCAACAAACTTAATGTAATGCCAACATATATGAGATCCATTGGACTAGCTTTTATGCATTGATTTATCCATCAGAGGGTTGAATGTGTACCTTTGATTCAACCTTGAAGAAAGTGTCCTTTGAAGTTTCACCTTGTTTGGTTTGCATGAGTTTTCTTTGAAAGTGTCCTTTGAAGTCTTCATGAGTTTTCTCCACAATCAAAATCTTTGTTAGGGAAAGAAATATGGATTTTGACGTATCAATTTTTCCCACCACTCTAGATATTTTCATTGCATCATCTTCAAGCTTCTTGAATCTAATATCATCATTTCCCTCTTCTCTTGTCATCACTCCTATTTTTCTTGTCCAGATTGTAGAGCTAATGTCCACTTTGTAGGGTTCATGATTGTTGCTTCTACATGATCTAGTGGATGGCATATTACATCCACAATCCTCATTTCATTGTTCTTTGTTCTCTAACACCAAATGAACCATAAAGAATTGAATTTATACCTCAAGCTCTCGTCAATAATAGATACAAGTAGCTCTTTTTGACACAAACATACTTCTAACATTGTATATATCATATCATGTGAATGTAGTATTGCACAAAAGGTGCTCAAAATGAAAGTAAAAAAATAGAAACATCCTTAACAATAATTAAACCGCCTTACAAACAACATGAAACACACATTTATAGCTAGAGATATCATGAATGGGGATAAAAATTTAGGAAGAGTGCACTCATGTCTTATGTCACTACACTAAATACATTTACAAGTGTTGCATCTCCATACAAGGATCATTGTAACTTAGAAACATGTTAATGTAGTCCCTTCACCCTTATTTTGTGTGCAACTATAAGAAAACTCTTACAAACTCCAATAAAATCCATTCCATGAGCATGTTGAATGTTTTTTTCAAAGAGCCAATATTTACTCATACATGAATATACTAAACATAGGCTTCTCCACATCTCCCATAGGCATTGGAAAGCCAAAATATATCCAACCAAGTTGTCTCTAATCTACAAAATATTCAAATCTTGACCCTACCCATATCAAAGCAAGTTCATTAGTTTACTAAAAACTTGCATGTTTCCTTTGATAGAGTTTGCAAGGGTGAATGCACAATGTTTCCTTTGACAGAGTTTGCAAGGGTGAATGCACAATTTGATGAGGCAAATGTCACATTCACCAATTGTATAAGTAGTGAAGTTGTCATTCTCACCTTTCTAGGTGCTTTAAATGTCAACAAACTAAAATGAAGCCTTCAAAGTTGTTTTGGACCACACTTTACACCTTCTCAACCACTCAACCCATTGCCATCCATTCTTTACTATTTAATTTGGCAACTAAATGTTTTTCCAAGACAAGCCCTAATTAGTGGCCTCTATCACAACTAATGGTCTAATGTGCTTCAACTCAATCCACAACTTAAACAATAATAAATAAACGAATAAGAAAGTTAGAACTTTTTGAAGACAAGGGAAAAGAAAGAAAATGATGATAATAAACAAAGAGAAATGAAAACCCCTTAATATAAAAGAATATATTCAAAAGGGAAAAACCACAACATAGATGGTTTTGGTTGAGGGAGAAGTGCATATGGTTTGAAAAAATAAGGTGATGACATGTGCAGTACTAAGCAAGAGAAATAAGGAATTTGTCAGTACAAAACAAATGCTTGGTATGAAAAATGAAATAACTTTTTTAATTATTGGTCTAAAATAGTATGTTTCTTAAGATTCATAAATTTGTTAATTTTTGTATGTAAATTTAGGAGTCCCTTGAAATTTGTGTTAAGTTGGGAGTTCAGTTTTGGTGTATGTTATTGTTATTGAGGTTGCACCTATTCCTAGTTAAAAGGTGGTTTCAACAAGTTAATTGGGGCTTGAGTAGCAAAAGTGAACCCTACAAGAAATTTAAATATATTATAAGCATGTTTGTGTTTGTTACAATTGAATTGTGAATGCCTTACAAGGGTCAAAAGAGTTGTGTCATTTTTTGTTTGATGGTATAGATTCTCACAAAAATATCAAAATAGATAGGTACAAACCATTCTAAAAAAATAGAGAGTGGAACAACATCACACATTAAAACTAAAAAAAATAACAAAGCCAAGAAACAAAGTATCAAGTGGCTCAAAAAGAAAACAACCACAACAACTTCCATAGCCCTCAGAAAGGAAACAACTATCTACACCTTCATAATTCAAATTTCATGAATAACATAAATAAACTTAAGTTCCTAAAGCTAGAAAACTAATTCTATGTGGAGTGTATTGATCATCAAGGTTATCCCACCTATTAGGCAAATATTAAGCAAAATTTGAGAATTCCTTAATGATAAATGGAGACATGATGAGGAAAATTTCCCTAGTCTTTAGGGGGGCACCCATGTCATTGAAATGATGCAAGAGAGTGATAAGCAAGAGGTGACCATCCCCTATGATGGCAAACAAGCAAAGACCAACCAAATTTTTTCCCAACCAACAATGGAAAAAAGACTCCAATAACGAGATATTCTACCAATGATCTAGATGGTTTGAAGATGTTGAATTTCAAGGAAAACTTTATTATCCTAAATTGAATTGACTTGAGTACATTAAAAACCCACATGTGATTTGGAGTGAGTAGCAAACTTGGAATCAATAACAAAATTAGAAAACATAGCTACAATCCTATCTATCTAGATACTAAAAAGAATCTCCATGAAAAAAATGACATATTTGGGATGAGTAAAAATTTAGGCCCATTTCTCAATAAAACATTGTTTTAAGTAAACAGATCTAGCCTAAGAGGTTGGAAGAAACCATGAATTCATTATCAAGCCATTGACACATGAGTACATACCCAAATAAATTAAAAGAGTTTCTTGCTTCCCATTAAACAAGAATCTAGGGTTATAAAAACCAAGATGCATTAGTCAATCGCCAATAGGAATACCATGGTAAGGTAAATACTAGGAAAAATGTGCAATCTTGAGCTCTACAATCACTTTTTAAACTATTTGGAAGGAGTTGCCCAAATAAAGGACGAAACTAAAGAGACTATCTAAAATTGCATATTTGAATCATGGGTACATATGATGAAAGCTATTTATATCCTTTTCATGTGTTGTAATTGCAAAAGGGAATATCCACATGACACTTCTGGTCCTTCCACCAATTAGTAGAATATAATGAAACTATGTTAATACAAATATCAAGATGCCTAATTCCTCTTCTAAAAAAATTAAGAGTGTATATCCAAGAAGTCTCTTGATTGGTGGCATTTTAAAAAACAATGGTGGGAGACCACCATAAGGATTGTTGGTTGATGGATAGCCTAGTTTGAAATCCATCCCCATTCCATATTAGTTGTGACTTAACAACTTCCCAAACCTTTCAAATATTTTTGGCAATAAATATGCCATTAATGTCAATGGGAACTTGATAGATCGTGACGGAATCAAAACCAAGGCCATTCTAAGTAGATCTCCCATAAATAATTAAATGTAATATAATTGTACAGTAGAACTTTTCAAGCCTAGTTGCCATCACAAACACTAATAATCCACTTAGCACAAAGCACAATTCATTTTCTATTCACATCAATAAGCCCTAACCCTATAAACCTTCAGAAAGATAATAGATATCCCAATAAACTCTATGAATATTGTTGTCATGGTTTGAATTGGTGCTAGGGAAATCATGCATAAGCTTTTAAAGCTTCTATATGAAGACTTTGAAAACACCCAACATTGAGACAAATAAATTTCAATGGCCACAAGCACTTCAGAACATTATAAAATTTGCGAATCACCTAAAGTAGCTTCGTAATCTAGTATGTCATCTTCTTTTTCACTCTATCATTAATACATTGCCACAACATAGATTGGCAAACCTAACAAGCAAAAGAGATCTCCAAAACCTTGAAAATATTTTCATAGTCAATAAGTTTCTAGCCACAAGAACTAAGGCAAGCTAACAATAGACAAAAGGATTGCCTAATACATTTTACTCTGTTGAATGTTCAAACCAAAAGCTAAGCAAAAAGTATCAAGGCACTTTAAATCTCGTTCAATGTTATCTTCATCCTTAAGCAAAGTGAGAAAAGAGTTGTCAACAAAATAATCGTTGACTAGTTAATGGGCATTGTTACCAATAAGGCAAATCCCTTTGACTTATTGATGTGGGATGGAATTGGCAAAAAAAGACTCAAAGTGATGCAGAGGAAAGACTTACTTATTCTCAACCCACAATGACTAAGGGCTTCTTCAACTACAACATAGACTTGACTCCTTGGGGCTTCCTCTTCTTTTCTTGATCCTTGTTTTTGGGACTCTTTCTAAGACATATGGGCCTTACCGTCGTTAACCCCTCCCATGTCAAATAACAGACCTTATGTTGTGGCATGAAGGAAATGGACAATGTCTACTTAGGGTCTTTCAATCATACACCCAATTCTAGGCTTTATACCTATTGTATTATGGCAACTAGGAAAGACAATGTTTGAAGGATTAGGCCCAATAACGCCAAACGGCTTCCAATACTCCACCAGTTTAAGGCCCCTTACACCTCATCTTTAGGATGATTATATGGAGTGGTTAATGTCTGTGTACACAACAAAGACCATAATTGTGCTTATCAGTGCCTAAGGTGTCATTGTGTTCTTCAGTCCTTATAGGACAGTCATGATATACTTCCCATATTGTATACAAATGCTTACAAAATCATTGGGACAAGTCTATAGTACCTTCATACACATCCCTAATACCTTCTCCAACCATAAAAAATCCAAACCACTCCTTGACACATTCAAATTTGTCTTCATTGCTTTCACAGGGTCTGTTACATCCTTATATCAGACCAATTAGTTCATTGAAACACATGCAAAAATACTTTTTTGATCCTACAAGTTTGGGAAATGATGAAATACATTGAGACATACCTCCAAGCAAATTTTCACCTTGCCAATTTGAAGAATTAATTTTTTTTCTCAAACTGAAAACCCTAGGCAAGGCTTGGGACTATTGCCACCAAAAAAGCTCCAACTTTTGCAAAACTCAATAAAATGACTCCAAACAAAAAGGAAAAGTTTTTTATTTCATATCTTTATCATTCACATGCCTGAACTTGACCGTAAAAGGTCTTAAAAATCCATACTAATTTTCTTGTTGTAAAACAGTAAAAACTTGGAAATGGCAATCACTAAGTTGATCATAATTTTCACAAAACATAATGAAAATCAGTCAAACAAAAAGAATTTGAAAGATAGCAATGTTATCCCACTTTTCCAATTGGTTTCAAGCCAATATCATTCTGTACCAGTCCGTACAATGCAAATTGCAGTAAGATTTCACAGAAATTACAAGGAAAAAGTAGTGAAAAATGGTGTATCTCTTTCATTCAATCTTCTCCAACCCTTGGATTCGATTTGGGAGCACGTATTTATGCATTTTAAAGCCATATCCAATTATTTCAACCACCCTTTAATCATTTTTTTAACAAATACATCCACTTGTCAACTTTTGACAATGTTGCTTGACAACTTTTGCATTTTTTACATCAAATGACCCAAATCTTTTAATAATGGTCCTAAATGACCCACAATGGTCTTATATGACCTTATTGACTCAATCAAACCAAAAGAAACCAAAATTTGACAAATGACAATATTTTGAATCAAAGGGTGCATTCAGGATTCCCCTGCATCACAAAACCTTCTTGACATCAAACACATAAATTGATGGTACAATAGGGCATCCTTGATGAATGGATCTAAAGAAGCCAAATTGTTCAGATGGTTGAAGCATCTACAAACAACATTTTAACTGGCTACATAGAATTAGAGCCATAACCAAGCACACTAATCATGGCTAGGATGAAAGGCCACTTAATCTTATCATCAACTTTCTCATAGTCTATTTTGATAAAAAAAAAAAATAGATGTATTTTAATTAGAAATTTTGGCTCACTATGTACCTTCCTATAGTAATGACATTGTCTAAAATATATCTAAGCTCCATAAAACCAATATGTTCTATTTGTACAACCATCAAGACAAGACATCTAATACAAAGTGCAAGAGCCTTAACAATGATCTTGTAGGAGACATTCAACAATGTGATGGATCTCTAATTGCAAAACATTTTAGGATCCCTAACTTAAGGTGTGAATTTAATATTTCTTTTGTTGATGATAAAACCTAAAGAGTTAGAATGAAATGCTTTAAGATAAATTATGTAAACCAATGTCAATATCTTCCCAAAGAATTTTGTAGAATTCATAAGGAAAATCATCACTCAAGAGCCTTTCTATTGACGATGTCATCAACTATTGACTAAAGGTCCTCCTAGGAAAGAGTTTTATTGCATACCACCACCTACATTGTGAAAAGACAAGAGGGAACCACATTTAAATAATGTTTGGTGCCTCTTCACACTATGATGTGGGTCCTGAGACCTAAAAAGATTATTATAATGTTGAACAAAAACATTCAAAACCTCAAGAAGTTTAGAGATGTGTTTATCTACATTTTCATTATCTATGTTTGATGGATATGATTTTTTAACACAATTTTGTTCAACAAGGCCTTAATAAACTCTGTTGAATTCCATTCCCAACTTTCAACCAATTAGTATTGCCTTGATTTGAGCTACCCATGTGGCATAAGTATTGGTCAATTACAACTAGTGGCTCAACTTGACCACTTGAAACTACAAGGGTTTATTAAAATGTGTCACTTTAATATAAATGTAAAGACGGTTGAGCTACAAGGGTTTATGAAAATGCATCAATTTAAGATCAATGTAAAGATGGTTGAGCTCCAAGGACTTCACCGCATAGAGCTTGTGATGTATTCTTGCCAACTAACAACCATAATTTCTACAAAAAAGGACAATGCAACTGATAGCATCAAACCAATAAGCAATCTAATTTCTGCCACCTTTCACATATGGCACAAGATTCTACAAATCAAATGTATGCTAATATGGGTTAGTGATAAAGCAATGGTGTGTTCAAGATATATGCAAACAAGAATATGTGAAGAAGCAATTTCTTGCTAAAAAAGATAGTGTTTTATCAAGTTTAGGTTTAGACCATATTCTAGTTGGAAACAAATTGAAGTGGGGTTAAAAAGAACAAAGTCTAGCAAGGATTCAACTAGGAGAGAACAACTAACAAAGGAGAAGTATGGTTGCACTAGCATCATAGCATGGTCAAGTTGCTTTATGACTCTTTCCAAACCACTATACAAGTTGGCCTGCATGTACCAAATAGAATACACTTTGGCTACCAAGATTAGAATCACAAAAGCCTATTTATTGCATATGTAGACTCATGTCTCCCTTTTGTCAATTGTCCATCTCATTGGTAAGTGAACTTGCTTGTCAAAAACCAAGTCAACCATATTGAAGTTTCCATTAAAGCCCCCCTGGGCCTCAGCCAATTCATTCACAAACCACTACCAAAACAAAGTCCTTTCAATTATATTATTTGACGTGCATACATTCACAATGCCAAAGTCTTTGTTGTCAACGTTGAAAACAACCCACAAGGTCCTATTAGATGGGTTGTAGCCATACAAAATATAGTGAATGTGCTTTTTCATCCACAAATTTTATTATGCCTCCCTAACATTGTGCATGTTTACTATTGAAGCAAATGCTAGCTAGCCATATAACATAGCACAAGACTAAAAGTGAAAAGAGCTTTGTGATTACTTTGAGTACCCCATAAGTGTGAAAGCATCTATACGAAATTTTTGACAAACATGCATGCAAATTATAGAAGAATGGTATATATGACAATTATCTATGACAACAAATGACTAATGATATGCTTAAAAGAAATTTATGATAGTTTATAAATATGGTATGAATTGGAAATAAACTCCCTAGTATGCATGAAAATTGGTGTGACGAATGTGCTGAAAACTTTCCTGTCTCAAGGCCTATAATGAAACTCTAAATAAAGAGGATTTGTAGTGCAATCTCAAATATATATAAATCTAATGTATGTATGATTTATATGTTCAACACATGATTGTTATGGTGCGGTACTCTGCTATTTTTAGGCTTGATTTGGTATTACACTATCACAGTTATTCTCTTGGCTTGAAGGATGGTTAGAATAACATGCAATACTATGTTGTTTAATTATGTCATATTGGTTGTGTGATGAGCATTGATCCAACTTGTAACGTTTTCATGCACAAGAAGACCCCAATTCAATAACATAGTTTCTTGCTTCTTGAAAGAAACACATATTTAAGTTATTTAAACTACCTTCATATGAGATATTTGATGTTTATTGTATTGGCCCTAAAAGGAGATATGATGAATTCCTACTTAAAGCAATAAGGAGAATAATGCAGCTAAATTGAATCTATAACAATTTTAGAAGAGTTTTGACATCAAAGAACACAAGACAAGAAGAGAAACAAAACAAAAGATATATCCTCAAAAAAACATCCTACTTGCAAAGCATACACGGATGTGTTTATTCTCCAAATAGGTTGCAATACACTCATGAGTTCCAATGCTTCATAAAAGATCTATACTAATTTGAAATGAATTCAAGTACTATCTTCATAAAATCCAATATAAAATTCAGCATGCAATCTTCATCCCAAGCCTTCAATATATAGGCCCAGAAGACCAAAGAAACCTACATTAATTTTCCAAAGCCAGAAGCCAATACTTAGTTTAACTAGTTTGTGTTACCCATGAGTTCCAATGCTTAATAAGAGATCCACAATCTCATTTTAGATGAATTCAAGCACTATCTCCATGAAATTCTATATAAAATCGATCATGAATCTTCTTCCCAAGCCTTCAATATATAGACCAAAAAGACCGAAGAAACCTATATTGATTTTCCAAAGCCATAAGCCAATACTTAGTTGAACTAGTTCAAGTTACTCATGAGTTCCAATGATTCATAAGAGATCTAAACTCTAATTTTGGATGAATTCAAGTACTATCTCCATAAAATCTTATATAAAATTGACGATGCAATCTTCATCCCAAACCTTCAATATATGACACTACATTAATTTTCCAAAGCCATAAGCCAATACTTGGTTGAACAAGTTCAAGTTGGACCCATGTATCCTCCTCCATGAGTAACTCTCAAAAAATAAAATGTAACCCTAATGATGGCTATTAACCCCTATGACCAAGGGTGATATATGTAGCTCTCAAAAAAATAAAATGTAACCCTAATGATGGCTATTAAACCCTATGACCAAGTGTGTCATATGTAACTCCCAAGTGATCCATGTGTGTGCAATAATATCTCTTAATACACTACTACCCACAACCCACAGCCAATCAAACACGTTAAGCATAGTCAACCTAGTAACCCCTCTCCAATGGCTTCTTACAACTATAATAAAACCAATTACACTTAATAACCCCTCTCCAATGACTTCTTACAACTATAATAAAACCGATTACACTTAATCGAGTGCCAACTTAAAAATCTCAGGATTCCTTCTACATGGGGTGCCAACTCAAAAATCTCAGGATTCCTTCCAAAAGGGCACAATTTCCATTATTTAACAATTGCAATGAAACCTAGGACATGCAAGATATACAACACTTAGTCCTAAGAGATACATAAGTATTTAATGTAATCTAGTAATATATGGTTTGCACTTTTGAGTGTTTCTATAGCCACTCAAGATGGCTATAGTAGTGGCCATATAGCTGCAAGAAGTGTTGTGTTATATTGACAGTTTTCAGCTATAGGTGTCAATTTTGTGTGGCCATTTTACTTCGTTTCTCGTAGAAAATGTAAGTCTTGCATTCCCTAGTAAATCTTAGGACAAGAGGAAGACCGAAGTTATTCCCTACAAGATATGTTGAACTTACTCTCCAGAATTATGTTGTTTCCGCTGCATGAGCCTGGTGTTATGTTGGGAACACTGTTGTGCACTATGATGCGGCGGACTGAATTTTATGTTACAAAATTTTCTGCGCTTGAAGAGGCGAGACAGCTAAATTTGAAGTTGAGGATTCTGCTAAAAAGGTTGTAGATTGTCGATTATGGGATGACTAGTCTATTGTATAAAAAGAAATGTGATTATGGTGAATATAGCAAAGAGGATGCTATTTTTCAATAGTGTTTTTGATAGCTTTAATTGGACTATGATATGAAAGAATACAAATAGATTTAAGTATATGTATTTCCGTTATTCATATGTTTGAGAATCTGATAAATAGTCCTCTATCGGTAGATAAAAGGATCATTCCCGAGTTGCTCATGTAGCATGCTAATGGAAAATTATTCTGGAGCGTTGCTGAAGAAAATTGTCTCTCAGCATTGCAAACAAAAGAGGTTAAAACTTCCGTTACAGCCATTGGTAGTTAAGGGGTATTATTTGTGTGTGTGAAAAGTGGATTTGTACCTGTATTTGTATTTGAATACACAATATTTCAATTAAGTCATTAGATGCACGGTTAGTAAATCAATAATCAATAATGAACAATAAATCATTACAAAACGACCAATTGCCTTCTAATATGCAACACCTGTGACGAGACGACACCTAAACGAAAGATTTAATTTATATGAGTATGAAATTGAGCTAAATGGATGCAAGATTAAGCTAGATATGCATGATTAATTTAACATAATTTAAGCAATATTAAGCTAGATGATTTAACAAATATGCAATAACTAATATGTAATATCTGAATGTACAAATCTCAATAAGCTTAGAGAAAAAACAACATAATAACAATAATCTTAAGGCTCTTTTTTTATGAAAGATGAAGGCCTGAATTTATAGAAAATTCAAAAGAGACCAACAGTCAAGATCGATCAATGATGAGCAACAAAGATTCTCCAAGAGGAAGCACAATCCAGGTGAATTGATGTGATTGACTGCTTTTCTCATCTTTAAAGGAAATTGAACTAATTTTAAGATTAAAAAAAAATATGATTTATTTCATATTTTATATTTTGATATGCAATTTTGATTTTTGATTGATTTAATTCATTTAATTGCTTTTCTGAGATTTTTCAATTTAATTCCATTTTGATTTCTTTTCTCAATTTTAAATTATTTTTCAAATTAATTCATTTTTTATGTTTTAATGGCAAATTGATTTATTAATTAAATATGCTAGGATATTTAATTGAATAAATAGGATAATTGATTAAAAAGATTTACTTGGAATGATTAATTAATTAAATAATCATTTAATTAATATTGAGTGATTTATTTGTCATGTGACATTCATGACCGAGAATTAATTAATTGGGTGCTCATAATTGATTTAATTTGTCTTTGGTTGGGACTTTCGTAATGTAGTCGAGATTAGGGGGCCTATGGTTTAGGTGACCATTTTGAGGGTATTACATTAGCCCCTCTTTGAATTGATGTGCGAGCAGCTCATTGATTCAAAGAAAATTTAATGTCAAACAGATTATTAGTTTTGAACTTGATGGATCACAAACCGATGAAAAGTGAGATGTTCAACTTGATTTGAAGCGATGAAGTTGAACAGATTGATTAAAGCGACACCGATCTTGAACTTGATTGAACTAAGACCGACAAAGAGGGAGATACCAATCTTGAACTTGATTGATCAAGAAATAAGTATCGATCTAGAACTTGATTGAACTATATTGAGAAAAGAGACGAAACTGATTCCGAACTTGATTGAACAAAAACCGATTAGAGAAAATGTCTAGCTTGATTTGAAGCGATGAAACTGAACACCTATTTGGATTGAGCGTAATTCAGACAAAGACAATATCAACTTGATTTGGTGCGATGAAACTGATGTGCCCCTAGATATTGATTCAATTTTGAAGAACAATAAGGTTTGTTTGATTAATCTTTGATTAAAAATATTTCTGCTCGACTTACATGAAGATTTGAAAAAAAATTAAAAAATCTCGACCTTTTGATAATGATGACGCAATGATGATGCTCCCTCGGGAGTGAAATCGAAAGATGGTGAGGTTACAATGATTTTAGGCAATTTTGAAAAGAAAAAAGAGTTGGCGATGATAATCTAAGTGTGAAGATTGATGTAAAAATTAATTTGAGATCAGAAATTATTTGAGCGCAAAATGATTCGAAAAAGCAATCGGAAGACAAAAGTGCTAAGTGGTCAACATTGTGAAATTTCAACTAGAACAATTATCTTAGATTTCAATTTCGATTCCGAAAATGGACTCAGGACAGTTGATTTTGTCAAGGGTACAAATTTTATGTCCATCAGAGCAAGTTTGAAAATTAGGGTTTTGGCTATATAAGGGGTTCAATGTGTCTTTGTCAATTCATTTTTAGCTCTCAAAGTTCAAAATTTGAAAAACCTCTTGCGAAGAAAAATGGCAATTCTGATTCAAGAGCATCGATTCGAGCACCAAAGGCGACATAATCAACCTCGGAACTATCCCCCAACGGTAAGTGATTGATTTCAAGCCTTGTGCATTTCTTATTTTTTGAATTTTTGTTGAATTTTTCATTTTTGATTTCGTGTTAAGTTGGCATGTGTCATTTTATAGTTTGGTCTCATACTGTTTCTCGTACGAGTATCCGGCAATTTGTATTTTATCGTATCGTCATGTAGGGTTTGTCATATGGTGTCTACCCTTGTATCATATGAGTATGTTCTTCATAGACCATTTAATCGTGTTGCATGTTACCAATTGTCGTATGGGAGTGTTTACTCGTGTGGCTCGTAATGTTTTGTCGTACGAGTTGTTGCTTGACTGTGGTAACTCGTATGGAAAACAATGTTGATTTTTAAGGACCAAAACATCAAATTTTGATTTGCAATGTTGTAAATGTGGATTCTTTAGCATGTTTAACACATTCTCAGCGCAAATTCGATTGTGTACTGACAATTTTTTTGTTCAATTTTGCAGATTTAGTTGCTAGATATTCAGTTTCGGTGCACATATCTGCCGACTATGAGATTGTTGTGTGACTTATCAGACACACATAGAGGTCACATTGGGTTATGCACATTCAGATACTTGTTGCAGATGTTCGATATCCATGTGAATCATAGTTTGTTGACTGCATTGGTTGAGCGTTTCCATTCTAAGCATAACACATTTCACATGCTGGTTGGAGAGATGACGATCACTCCTGAGGATATTTACAGGATTTTGAGGATTCCTTTTGTTGGGGATAAGGTAGATTACGACTCGACTCCACGACCGGGCATTGATTCTCTTAGATGCATTTTCCGTGATGACACTATCCTTGATCATGCTATCAGTTGGGACGATTTGTTGAGTAGGTATGGTGCAGAGTACCCTCTTGCGTGCATTTTGGCTGGCATGATTGATTGTTTCGTGATGTCTGACAAAGGACAACAGGTATTTTTAAGTGGATGGGGTAGGATGCTAGAGAGATTGCTTACTCATCCAGTTAGATTAGGCTGGGGTTCATACTTACTCTCACACATGTACCATGAGATGCATGAGATCGCCTATTGAGAGGTGAAGAGCATGGCGACATGTGTTCTAGTGTTGCAGATATGGGCATGGGAGCATATCCTTGTTTGCAGATTTATTGTGGATGATTCGAGGGAGGTACATCAACTTATTGTGTGCCAATATTAAGGTTATATCACACAGCCCCACCTAGGCAAGACTGATTTTTGGAGGAGGCAGTTAGATGACTTGATAGTTGTAGTATGAAAAATATAGGGGTCTAGAGCTATGGGATGATTGAAGGGTACATCGGAGAGATATGTTTATGACTAGACCTCTCATCAGTAGATTGACTACTATTATTGAGCAATTTATAGTGTCTAGGGTTTTGAGGCAATATGGGAAACCACAGAGTATATCCCAGGAGTTTACAACTTATGCTAGATTTGGGGATGAGGAGAGACGACGATGGGCACCTAGACTCTCATATGCCTTGACCATGCAAGAGTTAGCAGGTTTACAGCCACAGAGATGAGAGTACCTGGAGGATGTGGTAGATGCGGGGGTATTGCCCCAGTATAGAGATTGGTTTAAGAGACACCCCTTTCCTCAATTTATAGATCCTAGAGAGCATGTGCCTCGTATAGAAGAGGTAAAGGAGGTGCCTGCACAATCTCACGGAGAGACGACACCTAGGAGGGCAGGAGGAGATCCAGGTACGAGTAGCAACAGAGCACCTTTGAGAGGATGATAGCGATGGAAGGGAGAGGGTGAATCTTTGGGAGAAGTTGGCGAGAGGGGAGGAGATGTTGTAGTTGATGTAGAGATGGGTGAGGCAGTAGGACTTGGCGGAGATGACGTTGGTAGGTAGGTACGACGAAGGAGGGAGGAGCAGAGAGGTGGAGAGACACCTAGAGATATCATCCATACCTAAGAGGGAAGGTGCAGGGTTTGGAGACATAGGTGGCACAGGCACAAATCGCAGAGCATGAGCGACAGCTGCAGAGCCTGAGGGCAGAGCGAGACCAGGAGATGTAGAGAGAGAGAGAGAGAGAGAGAGAGAGAGAGAGAGAGAGAGAGAGAGAGAGAGAGAGAGAGAGAGATCAGGAGTTTCAGCGATTGAGAGCAGAGCTAGCTACTTCTTAGCGTTAAATCCTTCATTAGATGAGTCATGTAGCCTATTGTGTAGTAGCATACAATGCAATAGTGCCAGTTGAAAGACAGGTGGTGCCTTATTTGCAGTATATGGTGCAGTCAGAGGGAGCACTGGCACCTAGATAGGTTAATCCCCAGCAGGCACCTCCTCCACCACCAGGTGATGAGGGAGAGGGTCATAGCTAGATTATGATGTTCTGTGTTATTTTGCACACCCCATTTTTTGTACTCGATGTATTTCTTGCTCCGATAGACATTGTATATGACAGTTAATGTCATTTGTACCCTTTGACATTTATATTCTGATGAGATATATATACGAGTCCGTGATTTGATCTTATTGTTCTTGTGCTGACGTATATGAGATGTTTTGTGAGATGTCTTTCTATATGGTTTTTTGCTCTATATGAATGCATTTGCTTTTTAGTATGTATGTATGTAATGCAAATGAATATGAATGTTTTTTTTTTTTTTCATATGCAATAAATGATAACAATGATGAGCTAAGGATGTAAAAAAAAAAAAATTGTTTTTTTCATGCAATAGTATGAATGCAAATGAATGTGTATGCAAACTAGGACTGAGTCACTGGATTTTAATTTTCTTTTTATCATCACTGAGCGTTTTACAATGTCGGAAATAAGCATCAAGGCACAAAGAGCCAGGATGACCTGAATGTCACACCATTTTTAATATAGCAAGCCAACATAAGCACCAAGACATAAAGAGCCAGGATGACCTGAATGTTACCTGCGCACAAACACACCAGACAAAGTAGAGTTCCTTCCTTGTTATATGCAATATTGATTATTGTACCTGCAATGACCCTTGTATCGTTCATCCTAAGACAGATTAATCATGTATCCAGATTGCATAAGGAAAAAATTTGCTCGAAACAGACAAGGAAATGATTCCAACCTCTCTATAGCATACAAATAAATGGAGTCGAGGTATGTGTGGTGATTTCACCTTGATGTGAAGGCACTTATCATAAACATCCAACTTATAAGATGTTTTTAGATCATCAGAATTATTCCTACAAGCATAAAACAAGAAAAGCATTATGCCCCCAATCCTTGCTCCTCTTAGTCAAGATAGACTTCCTCGAGTTACTTAGAGGGAATAATAATCGAAAACCAAGTTAACAGACAACATTCAAAGAAAATTTCAATCAGAGCTCAAACGGTTTTCAGTGATCTTTCTTTGTGTGTTTATTCAGTGGTAAAACTCAGTAGTGGATAGGAGACAGGTGACTGACTCAAATTGGATGACCTAGTACCACTGACAGAAAGATGACCTGGTTGAATTGCTTAGGACATGTAAATTGACCTATTGATTTCCCTAAGACTAGGACGTTTGTCGATTTCAAGCCATGAGGGTTCCAAGAAGAACCAAGGTGTCATGAAAGCGACTGAAGGATATAGACAAGCGAAAGCGAAGATACAGAAAAGTAAGAAATGTCAAATTTGCATTGATAGATGGAGCGCTTGAGTACAAGAGGCGCCTGTTTACCAGGTTTTCACCTGCTTGGCAAAGATTCTTTCTTTTTTTTTTACTACCAAGGTGTTTGTTTACTACGTTTTCACCAAGGCATTTTTTTTTATATTTTGATTTTTTTTCTTCTTCTCATTTTTTTTCTTTTTTCTTCACGAATTTTTCGTTGTACAGATTGTTGGAGCAAAGAATGCTAGGTGTAGAATTTCTTCAAGTGGATAGTGTTGATCGGTTCACGGAGCTGTTCTTCTTTCGATGTTGAGAGTTGATAAGCACTAGAGCCAAAGGTTGCAGTAATGATGTAGGGACCCAGCCATTTGGGTTCAAATTTCCCCTTTTGTTCTCGAAACTATTGATTTTTAGGTTTCTCTCTTAAAACAAGGTCACCAACTTGAAATTCTTTGTGTCGAACTTTCTTGTTATAACTTCTAGACATTATCTTCTGATAAGCTCGTAGATGATCAAATGCCACTTGCCAACGTTCATTGAGCAGCAATTCAAATTCTTGCAACCTAGATATTTTGTGACCTTCATCAGTGACAAGACCGTGCAGAGAAACTCTGAAAGAAGGGATTTGCACCTCTATAGGCAAGACTGCTTCAGCCCCATATACTAAAGCAAAAGGTGTAGCTCCTATAGGTATTTTGATGCTTGTTAGATAAGCCCACGATGTTGGATTGAGCTGCAGATGTCAATCCTTTCCAGATTTGTTGACCGTTCTGTATAAGATAGTCAACAAATTTTTATTAGATGCCTCAGCCTGGTCGTTACCTTGAGGGTAATATATAGAAGACCAATGTTGTTTGATTTTGAACTTTTCACAGAGCTCATCTAGATCTTTGTTTTTGAATTGTCCCCCATTGTCAGTTACAATTGAAGAAGGTATGTCATACCCACAGATAATATAGTTAAGAATGAACAGAGCTACCTGTTTGTCGGTTGCTTTGATTAGAGAAACCGCTTCAACCCACTTAGTGAAGTATTCAGTAGCAGTTATGATAAACTTGTGTCCATTAAAGGATGCAAGATAGATTTGGCCGATAAGATCAAATGCCCATTGCTGAAAAGGCCAATGTGTGATAAAAGGTATTAACTCTCTAGCTAGAGCATGTATGAGATGCCCATGTAGTTGACCTTTCTCACAAGTTTTAGCAAACTTTATAGCATCTTTTTCCATATCTGTGTTGATTTTCCCAGGTTTTATTGGATGTATTTTAATGTATATATCTGATTCAATCTGATACTTGCATTCTTGGAATTCTATGTGTTCTCAAGTTGAATAACATTATACTATATATATTCCTTTGGAGAGGCATGTCCTTGAACGGACATGTCTCTCCTTTAATTATAATAATTTAATCAATATTATAATGTTTCATCAATCAATTATTAATTTAGAATAATATAATAGATTAATATTGAATATTAAATTTCATATGATTAATAATAATATAATAATATAACATAATAATATATTATTATTAATCAACATATATTATATGTATTCTAAATGATCATTCGACTGAAGCTACAAACATTAACACTCGCTCTTAGCTAGGGAGGATGATCAAACAGAATATGTAGTGATCTCCCATGTCAACACTTATGGCCCTCACCATAGATACACAAAACATAATTAACACTCCCTCTTAGCTAGGGAAGATAAAATCAATGCAAATGCATTAAGTCTAGATTAATTATGGAATAGAGAAAATATTATCTCACTATGATATCAGGAAGTATGGTATAAACAAGAATATCAAGGCACATGATATTCACCATAACTCAAAAATATCATCTCATGATATTGGGAGTATTTGCATCAACCATATGATGCTCATCATAGGGGACCATAGTCTCAAGGTGTGAATTTGCCTTCGTCAGCGATTCTATTCACAAGCTCTTGCGTGGATTGCCTCTGTCGACGATTCTATCCATAAGCTCTTGTGTGGATTGCCTCAGTTGGGGATTCTATCCATGAGCTCTCACGTGGATTACCTCAGTCAACAATTCTATCTACAAGCTCTTACGTGGATTGCCTTAGCTGACGATTCTATCCGTGAGCTCTCATGTGGATTGCCTCAGTCGGCGATTCTATCCACAAGCTCTTATGTGGATTGCCTCAGTCAGTGATTCTATCCATGAGCTCTCATGTGGATTACCTCAGTTGGTGATTCTATCCACAAGCTCTTACGTGGATTGCCTCAGTTGGTGATTCTATCCATGAGCTCTCACGTGGATTGCCTCAGTCAGCGATTCTATCCACAAGCTCTTAAGTGGATTGCCTCAGTCGGCGATTCTATCCACAAGCTCTTACGTGGATCGCCTCAGTCGGCGATTCTATCCACGAGCTCTCATGTGGATTTCCTCTGTCGGCGATTCTATCCACAAGCTCAAGTTATTGTAAGATCGTCACCTTCCAATAACCTCAAAAATACAAGTGGAAATCATTTGGAAGTCGTCACTTCCTTATGATTTACACAGGGCCCATAAGGCATTAAATGATTTCATTAGTATAATAATCAATTGAATCAAGTTTTACCTCATAAGTCTTTCACCTTCAATAGTGAAAATCCCTCTCAATCACTATGATCGAAATTGTCACAAGTTGACTAAACCATTTGCTTCCTCTGAAGCTCAAGTTCTTGTATCAACCTCTTGTCCTCTTTTGAAATGTCACTCCCTCTGCATCTGGTCTTAATCATCAATTCGTTTATAAGCATCAATTTATTTCTCCCTTTAATTCAATTTTATTGTGCTTTCGTCCTTAAGTTTAAAACATTTCCTTTCATAAGGTGAGCCCATATAAGAAATATCACGCGTGAATCATCTCTTATCATAATTCCCTTTGAATGATGTAGAACATTTTCATAATTTTGATCAACACTTTCATTATGATCTACCACACACAGTCATTAATAACTTTTTCAATTTGCCAAATTTATCCAATCTCTTCGGTGAGATGTTAGAAAATCTAATTACAAACATTTCCTCCAAGTTATAGCCAGATCCAACGGTTAAAACAAAAGTTATGACCTTTTCCCCAAAACTGCTAACCCTAGGTAGGGTTTCAAGTGACCTGCACCAAAGTCATCATATCTTGCACAAAACTGAATCAAATTTAATGAGATAAACATATTTGAAAACTAGAACACAGATATTTCCATCCATATATTATAGTCCTCATTTTGAGGCCAACCAAGGGCCGTACAATGGCATATTTCAGACTGAAAATTCTAAAAAATATTGAATTCTCCAACATTCTCCAACCTCCAAATTAAACTTCACAGGCCTGAGCTCTGATACCATGTTGATTTTCCCAGATTCTATTGGATGTATTTTAATGTATATATTTGATTCAATCTGATACTTGCATTCTTGGAATTCTATGTGTTCTCAAATTGAATAACATTATACTATATATATTCCTTTGGAGAGGCATGTCCTTCAACGGACATGTCTCTCCTTTAATTATAATAATTTAATCAATATTATAATGTTTCATCAATCAATTATTAATTTAGAATAATATAATAAATTAGAATTGAATATTAAATTTCATATGATTAATAATAATACAATAATATAACATAATAATATATTATTATCAATCAACATATATTATATGTATTCTAAATGATCATTCCACTGAAGCTACAAACATTAACAATCTGGCCAATAGTAGCCAACCCTTAGCAATTTTTGAGCTAAAGTTAGACCGTTTGAGTGAGATCCACAAATACCTTCATGGACTTCAGATAATGCATGTTGGGACTCTTTGGGTTCTAGACACCTAAGCAAAGTACTATCCAAACCTTGCCTATACAAATTGTTAGCTATGATGACATATCGTGAAGCTTTTCGTATTAGATTTATTTTCTCATTACGGGTAAGGTTATCAGGAATAATTTGGTCATGCAAGTAAGAGTAGATATGACTATAGTGAGATGAGTCACGTCCAATAATAGAACAAACCATTTGGGACCCAGGGGAATTATAAGCAGGATAATGAAGCTCTTCCACTAGAAATTCATAGTGATACTCAAATTCTTGTAGCTGCGGTATAGATGCCAATGTAGCCATAGCATTTGCTGCTCTGTTTGCTGATCTGGGAATCTGCTGAAATGATACAAAAGTAAAGTATTTATTAAAGTCATCAACCATTCTTTTGTGGGGAATCAGTTTTTCATCCTGAGTTTGATATATATCATTGATTTGGTTGATTATTAGCTAAGAGTCACCATAGATGTGTAGCTTTACAACCTTCCATTCAATAGCTAGCTTGATTCCATTTACCAAAGCTTCATATTTTGCAATATTATTTGTGCAAGGAAAGGGGATCTTGTAAGCCTTTGGGATTGAATATCTTTGAGGAGTGATAAAAAGAATTCCCGCACCAGAACCTTGTTGAGTAAAAGACCTATCAAAGAACATTTTTCAGGATCGCTAAGTAAGGTGCATGATGGATTCATCTGGAAATTCTATGTGCAAAGGTTGATTGTCTTTAAGCGGAGCATCAACAAGTTGATCTGCAATAACCTGTCCTTTGATAGCTTTGTATTCTATATATTCAATGTCAAATTTTGTAAGAATCATAACCCACTTAGCCAATCTCCCTGTAAGCGTTGCTTTGTTGAGAAGATATTTGAGCAGATCTATCTTAGCCACCAATTAGATGGAATGTGCTAGCATGTAATGTCTTAATTTTTGTGATGCAAAGACCAATGTCAAACAAACTTTCTCAATAATAGTGTAGTTCATCTCATAGGACACCAATGTCTAATTGATATAATATATAGCTCTTTCCTTTTTATTCTCATCTTGTTGAGCCAAAAGTGCCCCCAGTGATGTATCAGTAGCTGATATGTAGAGTATCAAGGGTTTGTTTTGAATCGGTGGCATTAAGATAGGTGGATTAGAAAGATATTCCTTGATTTGCTTTAGATGTTGTTCACAGTCTTCATCCCAGTTGTAGGTAACTCCTTTCCGTAAAGCTTTTGTGAATGGATGAGCTTTGTTTGCACGCTGAGAGGAAACGTCTTATGGATTGGAGCCGCCCTTATAGAGTCCTCATCTGACTGACATTCTTCGGAGGTGGCATGTCCATGATAACGTTTTTTTCTGGGTCCACTTCAATTCCTTTCGCTAAAATGATGTATCCTAGGAGCTTGCTAAATGTGACTCCAAATGCACATTTCTTGGGATTTAATCCAAGTTTGAATTTTTCCATCATGTCTAAGATTGGACCTGGTTCTGATAGATGTGTTGATCTTTTCATAGATTTGAATAGAGTATCATCAACATAGTCCTCCATGTTTTTGTCCATCATATCGTGAAAATTTGTTGTTACAGTTCTTTGATAAGTGACACCTGCATTTTTTAAGTCGAAGGGCATTACATTCCAGCAGAAAGTTCCCCATGCATAGGTGAACGTTGTTTTCTTGATCCTTAGGTGCAATTTTGATCTGATTGTATCTAGAAAAACCATTCATCAGAGAGTGCATTTCATAACCAACAGTCATGTCCATGATCATGTCTATGTTGGGTAGTGGAAAATCATCTTTTGGACAAGCTTTGTTTAAATCTCTGAAATCTATGCAAACATGTATTGATTTGTCAAATTTGGAAACAAGTACAAGATTAGATATCCACTCGGTATAATCAATTGCTCTGATGAATCCAGCTTTTAGTAATTTTTTGAGCTTAGCTTTAACAAGTAATGCAACATGAGGATGCATTTTTCAAAGTTTTTGCTTAACAGGTTTAACTCTGGAAGCAATAGAAAGATGATGCATTATGAGGTCAGGATCCAGACTCGGCATATCAGCATATGTCCATGCAAAATTAATCTTCTTTTCTGTGAAGAAATCAACAAATTCTTTCAGTTCTTCTATTGACAAGGATTGAGCTACATGTATTGTATGTTGAGCTTCTTTTGTTCCAATGTTTATTGGCTGTGTAGGTTCAATTGGCACTGATGATCGCTCTTGAAAGTGATCTGGAAAAATATCAAGTATCTCACCTTCAGGTGCCTCAGAGAGGTTTTCACCATTAGGTGCATCCTTTATTTTTACTATTTTTTATTCTGACATCGCCACAATGTGGTTTTCACCATTAGAACACTTATTTTTCTTTTTTTAATTTTTGGGACTAAGATACTTGACATCTGTTGTTGTCATGTTCTCACTTTGTTCATTGGTGGAAGAGTCCATTTGTTCAACTACATTAAGATAAGAGGCTAATGTATAGTCGTTGGGAAAGGTAGGTATATTCAAAGATTGATCTTGGAGAGTACAATCAATAAGCTTGGGATGTACCAGGGATAAAGATTTAACAGGTTCAAGGGAATTCACGGTATTGTCATCACAACCTTGGATCGACAAGTTGAGTTGTAGAAGACTACCTTGTGTAAGCGTCTCGAGACCAGGAAGAGTTAGAACACGATTATCAAAGTTTACGTTAGTATTTAGGGGACCTAACCCAACAAACCTACCACTAGCACCGTCCTCTACTTCGAACTGGACTACATATCATGGTTCGATAGTAACAGGTTCATTAGACAAAGTTTTGACATTCATGACGAAGTAGTCATAGTTTGGTGTTGTATATGAAATGTCATAAATAGATCTTATTTCAAAGTGATCAGAGTCAGAAGATGAAGCCTCTGACTCCTCTTCAAGTGGCTTAGTGAAAGCATGTATAGTATTAATATCTACATCTTTGATGTTGCAAGTTCCTTTGTGATTTGGTTCAAAGATCACTTGTAGTTGACATACCTGTTGACATAACCTTGATGACTCTGTTAGTTTATGTCGTCTTTCCCATTC
This sequence comes from Cryptomeria japonica, assembly GCF_030272615.1. Classification (NCBI taxonomy): domain Eukaryota; kingdom Viridiplantae; phylum Streptophyta; class Pinopsida; order Cupressales; family Cupressaceae; genus Cryptomeria; species Cryptomeria japonica. The sequence goes on along the minus strand of NC_081406.1, from coordinate 541,974,205 downwards.
AGATTCCTCTGGACTAATGACCGACCTTGCTTCTGTAGCCTCCAATTCTTCATTTGTAGTCCCATAACTTATTTGCTCTCTCATTAGAGGGAGATATAGTAGGTGAAGAATTTTCTTGTGCTCATCCGTCTTTCAGTTGTTGCTCATAATCTTCTTGTCTTTTTAGTCTGATTTCCTCTATCTCCTTTTGCAGCTTCAACTGTATTATCTCTTGTGCTTCATCTATGATATCATTAGGTTCTTCGGGAGTTTCTTCGGTAGATGTATCTGATAGAGGTTCGGGACCCCATTCATACTTATTCGAGTTAGTTTCTGAATCCTCTACTTGCATTCTTCTCGTATATGTGACAGGAATATTTAGTGGTGCGAATGGGTTTTTGATTCCTTCAACTTCTTCTCTTATGTCTTCTGGAATATCCACTTCTTGTAGTGTTACTGCTGATACCATTGGAACTTGATTACAAGCTGCTTCTTCTCTCTTGATTGTCAGTTCTTTTTCATACTCGTCCTGAATTTGCTGAGTATTTACTTCTTGTGATGTTGGAGGTAGTATTTTTTTCCTCCACTTAGGTTGTTGATGAGATGTGTGTTGTTGATTTGATGACTCTTCTAGATGGTAGTAGAGTCCAGTTTTATCATTTGTAGACTTAGTTTGTAACTTGATAGGTTCAGTGATTCCGTCTTGGCGCTTTCACAAAGGACCGGTACTTGAATATCCCATATGTTGAATCATCTTATATCTGGGACCATATTGTTCAAGAGAAATATCGGTGTGTTGCCCTTCTCTATTTTCACTCTCTTCTTTGAAAAGCCATTTGACAATTGTCGCCTCTTCTATTTCATCTACAAGGGTAGTAGAGGACTGTACAAAAATACCATCATAGATGACATTTGCATTGGACGCTTGTGGCTTCATAGCCTCTGATGATTTTCCAGACTGCCTTGGTGATGGTGGAAGAGACATCAATGAGAGTACAGGTTTGATCTTATATCCATCCATACCAGTGCCTGTGATTTTCAATTTATGTTCTAAGTCTTTCATCAATGTTTTTGAACTTTCAGCTGCAGAGGTTGTTTTGTTATGAGGAACAAAGGTATCAGTACCTTGTTTTAAAGCATTACAGGTGTAGGTTGTATCCACAGGAACACTGACTTCAGCCCCATTGTAGGAAAATTTCAAACATTGATGATAAGTAGATTGCATTGCTTGCATCTCGTGGATCCACGGTCTACCCAACAAGATGTTGTAGGAGAGAGGAAGATCAAGCACCTGACAAATAACATCTCGTTCTAAAGGTCCCACCCTAATCCACAATAGTACCAGATCCTTAGATGTTCTTTCTTCTTCATCATAAGATTTGACTGTTATTTTCTTTGTTGGATCAAATGACATTATCAGAAAATCCTAGTTGTATTAGTAAATTGTAGGTACAGATATTCAACCCAGTACCTCCATCTATCAAAACATGCTTGACTCAGTGTTTATGGATCATAGCTTCAATAGGCAATGGCTGGTTATTTAGATGATTCAATGAATTGTCATCTTCTTTAGAAAAAGACAGGTGGTGCAGTGAAGTCAGGTGACCCACCATAGATTGAAACTAACCCACATCTAAGTCTTTAGGGGTGTTAGTGGTGAGCAAAACTTTGTCTAGAATCTTTCTATGAGCAGAAGAGATTTTAAGTAGTTCAAGAATGGAGATTTGAGCGATGGTTCGCTTTAATTGTTCAACAATGCTATAACTAGAAGAAGATGATGAAGCAAGCCGTTTGGATTTAGTCGTGATCGTATATGGCTATTTGTTGAAGCAGTCGGTAGGTTTGATGTTGTCAACGGATTTAATGATGTTTGATCAAGAGAGGAAGAGCTAACCCCTTTGAGAGTAACCTTTTGAGCGCGGGTTACAACATTTGCAGTTTGTGTTTTATTTTTTTTATCTTTAACTATGATCACGTTGCAATATTCAGATTGGGAAGATTCAATCATGTTGATCACATTGTCATTGTTGGCATAGGTGTAATTGACTTTGGCACCTCCCTTGGATTTTGAGGAATCACCTTGTTCATAAGCAGGTAAAGGATCTTTGAAGGCTTTGTGATCAACATTAGTCGTATGGTTTCCAACAACAATTTTGTCAGCATCGATGAGGTCTTGAATCTCGTGTTTGAGTTTCATGCAGTTATTTGTTGTATGACCCTCGTTTAGATGATATTCACGGTGCTCGTTTTCCCTCCACCATTTAGGTTTGACCTTAGGGTCATATGGTTTAGAGTAATCTGGTAATGTGATCAGTTCGTTTGCCAACAAAGTTTTAAAAGTTGACTCATAGGATTCACCCAGAGGAGTAAAATCACGCTTAGGTTTTGAAACCTAGGGCTTCTCTTTAAACCACTCTTGATTTGGGTTTTTCTTTGCGCTTTCAGTTGCTTTGAGGGCTTGTGTGTCTCTAGTCAGGTTGATACTATAGGTTTTGATTTTGGTTACATTATCAACCACTCCATCAATAACAACATTTTTGTTATTATCTTTGTCGTACTTCCAGTATTTGTTCTTTTCTTTGGAACTAGAGCCTCGATGTGTTTCTTTATAAAGTGATGTATCTCCTTTTCGGACAAGCACGTCTTCCATCTTGAGAGCACTATCTACCATTTTGTGAATGAAGGGTATATTTGCATTTGGATACTATATTTCAACTCAGGAATCAAATTATTGACAAAGATGTCCATTTTGTCAGAATCGGGAATGGGTCGTGAATATGTAGAGAACCTCTTTCTCCAACGTTGAAGAAAAGTAAGAAAAGATTCTCCTGTCTTCTGTTTAGTATTACAAAGCTCGATAAGTGTGACTGGATGGCGAATGTTATAGGAGTATTGTTGTAAAAACAATTCAACTAGTTCTTTAAAAGATTTAATTCCTACAGGTAGGCTTGAAAACCATTCCATAGCTTGTCCCCCTAAACTTCTTGGAAAAGGCGCATGAGATAAGTATGTTTGTGAATGAACTCCATACATAGGGCACAAAATTCTCAGACATGGTCTTGGGGATCCGAGTTGTCATCATATTTATCAAACTTAGGAATTTATGTTCTGGAAGGAAACGGAGGCATGTAAAGACTCTTGTCGAATGGAAAAGGACAAATCGTATCCAAGGAATATTTCATAGGAGATTTGTCTTTGTCTTTCATCTCCTTAATCTCAGTTTGTAGTTCTTGTAGTTGTTTTGTCATCAATGCTAGTGGATTATTGTCTTCTTTAGTGATAAGACTTTCAACATTGTAGTCAAGGGGGAGTTTAGCTCCTTGTTTGGCCAATTCTAGAAAGTGTTCTTTTTCTCAGGCCATGATAATCTTCATCATCTTTCTGAAGTTTTTGTTTTTTTGACATTTTGCTACTGTTTCTTCTCCGGGCTCGGAAACTTCAAAATTGCTGGAAGAGGAATCACTATCATTAGCCCGGATACTAATATCATCACGAACTTTACGTTTATCAGTCTCTTTTTCTTGTCTTCCTTCTGATATATTGGAAGATAAGGATTGATCCAAAAATGGTTTGTTTGAAGACGAAGGTATGTTTGAGTATCGTTGTTCAAAAGATTCGTCAAAAATGGTTGCTCTTGGTAAAAATGATTGGTTTGCAATGTTACTGTCTCTTCCTTTTTCTTGTTCTTATTCTTAGAAGAACTCCTGGTTTGAAGAGGCATTTACAATTGACAAGACCGAGAGTCAGATGTGATGCAGATGTCAAGATTAAATCAAAGTTAGTTATGCATTTTAACGTAGTGATTGAGAGAGGCGACTAAGACTCAGTCTAGTTTCAGGAATGATCTATCCTGTGTAAGACGCGATCTAAGTACCTAGGTTGATTACGTTTGATAAGCGATTGATAAGCGATTTGATAAGTTTGATAATTGATTGATTTGAACTAGCTAGGAGATAATCGACAAAGTCATGCAACACAACGGTAGAGGTACACTATCGAGGTTGTGTATGCTCAAGATTACGATGACCAGATTTATGCTCATTGCGGACTGATTAGGCAAGTATGATAGTTCTGGAAAAGTACGCAAACAGACAAGTTCTAGACTAACAAAATTAGAGATTCGTACGACAGAGGATACTGACTCAAACGACAATTTAACAGGTTCCAGATGACACAGACAGTTTCTCGTACGAGTTGCTACCTATACTCGAATGACAGCTTAATGCTTACTAGACGACAACTTGTCACAGACCAGAATGACTCGTATGACAGTTTATAAGCTCGGACGACAATCCTCAGAGACCAAAACGGCAGCTTAAATAAGTCAGAATGACAAACTAGAAAACCTGAACGACAATGTATTCAACTCGTACGATGAATTAGGAAGCTCGTACGATAAATTAGAAAGCTTGTACGACTATTGTGCTCAGAGACAAATTTTTAACAAGGAGACTGAGTTTTTAGAGCACTGAATTTTGATTTTTTTGGTGTTTTTTTTAGTTTTTCCATTTTTTTAGATTTTCCGTTTTTCAGTTTTAGCTTCAGACAAAAAAACACAACAAACACATGGGATCCAAAGTGACATCAAACACAACATGCTAATTCTAAGGAAATTGATTGAGAGAAAACATTTGCTTGCAGACTCAAGTACACACCCAATAGCTAATTAGAATACGGTCGTTGAGTCTCACGCAATGGATTCTCAACGCCGTATTAGCCGACTTCAAACACTAATGAGGGCACGAAATGGCAAGTATCTTGGAAGAGTTGCTATCTCTCTTGCACAAATATTATCCCCCTTTCAGAGGTGAATCGAGTAGCTACTATTTTAAAGTTCGTAGTAAGGATTTTCGTTTGAAATTACCCCTTGAAGTCGTGCAAGCGCAATTCAGGCCTATAGCCCGACAAGGTACCGAAACAAGTTGTAGTCATGTAAGCATGATTGAGACCGCGAGGCCCTACAAAATGCCCGATATGAGAGATCTCAAAAGAGAAAACTCAAATAATCATGTCCCCTGATAATTTAATCCCGAAAGGCCTATTTATTATAGTGAGTTGGAATGTTTGGGTTTAGTTGTACTCACTTGGGTCATTCTCACAGGGTGATTACTTTTTTCCACTGTGACAGGCCCGCTAAAAGGTACACAAATCTCAAACTTAGAAAAAACTTCGAGGGTCTGGATTTCTGATTGTTTGTGCAGACAAGAGCATACTTTCCTACCTCTTAGATTTTTTCTTAAGCACAAAAGACATATTTGTTCATTAACCAAATAGCAATTTAAGTGCCTAAAAATGAATTTAAAGAATACACGATATTTGGTTGATTCTCCTTAGGCAACCTGCCAAACCAATGCATCAATAGTCATGTTTGTTTTCAATTTTTTGACATGCGTGAGTTTGATTTGATAAATTCTACGACAACCGTTTTGCATAAAATGAGTTAGGCTGTGAAAATCTCAGGGAAACCGAAGACAATTCAGGGTTAGCATCAGTGAAATTCAAAGCCAAGTCAAGAAAACCCTAAAAAGATATTGTTTATAGAACAAGAAACTCATAAATTTGTACGACAATTCCCACAGGGCAGAACGAGTATTCTCACAAGACCGAACAAGTAAACCCCAAAAGCAAACGACAAAGCAGAAACTCATATGATGATTCCCATAGAGTCGAACGAGTATTCCCAAAACTCATCTTGTAATGCACAAAAACTTGTACGACCTTTTGCAGAGGTTGTACGAACGAAAACTTGAAAATAAAATAAGGATTTTGCAAGGCTAAAAATGAAATTCTCGAGCCCCACAATAGGCGCTAAAAATGTGTGTGTGAAAGTGGATTTGTATCTGTATCCGTATCTGCATCTAAATACACAACACTTCAATTAAGTCATTAGATACATGGTTAGTAAATCAATAATCAATAATGAACAATAAACCATTACAAAGCAACCCATTGCCTTCTAGTAGATGTGAGTTTAGTTTTGCTCTCAGATTTTCATATGCAACATCAGTGACTAGACGACACCTAAACAAAATATTTAATCTATATGAGTATGAAATTGAGCTAAATGGATGCAAGATTAAACTAGATATGCATGATTAATCTAACATAGTTTAAGCAAAAAATTAAGCTAGATGATTTACCAAATATGCAATAACTAATATGTAATATCTCAATGCACAAATCTCAATAAACCTAGAGCAAAAACAATAACAATAATCTTCGGGTTTTTTTTTATGAGAGATGAAGGCCTGAATTTATGGAAAATTCAGAGAGAGACCAACGGTCAAGATCGATCAGCGATGAGCAACAGAGATTCTCCAAGAGGAAGCACAATCCAGGTGAATTGATGAGCAACAAAGATTTTCCAAGAGGAAGCATATTTCAGGTGAATTGATGAGCAACATAGATTTTTCAAGAGGAAGCATAATCTAGGTGAATTGATGTGATTGGCTGTTTTTCTCAGCTTTAAAAGAAATTTGAACTAATTTTAAGATAAAATCAAAAAAACTGATTTATTTCATATTTTATATTTTGGTATTCAATTTTGATTTTTGATCGATTTAATTTATTTAATTGTTTTTCTGAGATTTTTCAATTTATTTCATATTTTATATTTTGATATTCAATTTTGATTTTTGATCGATTTAATTCATTTAATTGCTTTTCTAAGATTTTTTGATTTAATTCCATTTTTATTTATTTTCTCAATTTTGAATTCTTTTTCAAATTAATTCATTTTTTATGTTTTAATGGCAAGTTGATTTATCCAGTTAAATATATAATTGATTAAAATGATTTACTTGGAATGATTAATTAATTAAATGATTATTTAATTAAATATTGAGTGATCTATTTGCCATGTGACATTCATGATCGAGAATTAATTAATTAGGTGTTCATAATTGATTTAATTTGCCTTTTAGTTAGGACCTTAGTGATGTAGTCGAGATTAGGGGGGCTATGGTTTAGTCGACCATTTTTAGGGTATCACACCACTATTATTGTGAAATCATTGTAGAATGTCATAGGATAATAGAATGTCAGAGATCCTACTTATTAACTTCACCAATAATAGAATGTCAAAGATCCTACTTATTAACTTCACCAATAATAGAATGTCAAAGATCCTACTTATTAACGATTGTCGAAGAAAAAAAAATTGTTGTTACCCCTTTTTTTAGTGTTTTGTTGAGTGGTTCTCAATTGGGGCATTATGACAAATAGGTGATCAAACCAAGGCCTCGGGTTTATATGTGGCACACTTATACTTCCCTTCTGGCCGGCCATCCCACACATTCGGCAATTCCTTCCTTCTGGCCTTCTAATCAGGCTTCGAGTTATTACAAAATATGTTATGGCAAGCCCTGGGCTATAGCATTGTCTCTATCCATACCTTCAGCAATCTGCAAGCTCAATTGAGGATGCAAATTTCTAAAGCCTACCCAGCATAACTTCTCAAGAAGACCATCCCCAAAGGGATTGGGACTCTTCTAACCAATTATGCCCTGTATGCCTAAGGCTGAATAAGTTCCAACCAATGTAATCTTTCCCTTGACATCGTACAGCAATATCCTGCTCCTCCCCATCGATCACATCAGTGAGTAGTTCCATTCTCGTGGTTTGTGCAAGATCTATTAGCCGGTGTATTTTTTAGTGTTAGCTGGTATGCTCCCATTCTTTGGCAGCTACTCGAATTGAATAGCTATTTTTTTCAACATCATCGATGGCTACTTCCATATCCATTTGGTCCCGTTTCTTGGCAATGAGAACTATTTTACAGCCCCAAATCTTACTTGGACGTTGGCATCTTCATCTTCTGCCTTATTTTGTGTAGCTAAATCCCCATCGCCTTCACTTCAACACAAATTGTGCCAAAAAAGGGCCTTGTTTTGGTGTATTATTTAGTGTTAGCTGGTATGCTCCCATTCTTTGGCAGCTACTCGAATTGAATAGCTATTTTTTTCAACATCATCGATGGCTACTTCCATATCCATTTGGTCCCGTTTCTTGGCAATGAGAACTATTTTACAGCCCCAAATCTTACTTGGACGTTGGCATCTTCATCTTCTGCCATATTTTGTGTAGCTAAATCCCCATCGCCTTCACTTCAACACAAATTGTGCCAATAAAGGGCCTTGTTTTCTTTTCCTGTCTCTTGGTCTTGAAATTGATGAGTTTATGTAACATAAATCAGCATTAATGTGGGCAAAAAAAAATGCTATTGATTTTGGCAGGTTGGAAGTATGCTAAATGTCTTCAACTCAAAATACAAAAAAAACACATTAAATTTATTCATTGTTAACGTGTAATTTATCCATGTACTTGGTTCTGATTTGATTAAAATGAAATCTTTGAATAACATGCCTCAAGAAACAATTCGTCAGTTGAGATTGGGTATTAAAAAGTATATATCTTGGCTATTTGGATGGTTTTCTTGGAACCCTGTAATTAATGCAATTAATTCCAGTTGGATCGGAATTTTGCTCAAATTCATCGTCTTGAATTAGTAAGGTAGTTCTTCCACAAGAATTCATTTCTGCTGTAGGTAACTTGAATTCCATTGCAGGTTTCTGGGGTGTATTGATTGGAAAGTAATAGTTGCTAAATTTTTTTTAAAAATTCAAATTTGTGGGATACTTAGCTTAGAACCCGTGCAAGCAAATTCTTATGTTATATACTTTTTGTGAATCTGTCCAAAGAGCTATCTTAGAGATTGCAAGTTTCTGCAATCCATACTGTTAAACAGAATTTCCACTGGAGAGTTTGCGCAATGAGTGGATTAAAGAACTCACATTTAGAATAGACAAGTGTGATAGCGTTGCTACTAATTGTAGTAGAGAAATTGACTATCCTACAGAAAAAAATTAACATCAAATCTTCCAAACCTATTGAACCTCCTAAAACCCTTCTGTAAGATTATTAATAAATCTAATACGACATGGATAAATCTTTGAAATGCACACACATGTACAATGTCGTGGACGGCCAAAAGATTTGCAGATTAATCGCATTGATCAGCAGCCAAGAAGATATAGTTTTCTAGGTTAAATTATTTAATTTCCATGGATTAATTAATTGTAAAAGGCCAATATTGTCACAATGTTGTTCATTTACAAAATAAATAAGCAATCTTCTAGCCCTATCTAAAAGGCCAATATTGTAAAAAATAGTGTTATGTCCAAGCTATTCAATCAAGTTGCATGAGTTAATATTGCTTCCACTCTATCAATAGAAGTATATAAACGCCCCAGATTCATCCCAATAATTGGCTCACCTGTGCCCACTGCCCTGCACAATACAAGCATCCCAAAAAAATTGTTTAAGTAGAAGGTTGGAAGCATGGCTCAGCATCTCAATAAATGATCCCAACATATAAAAAAGATGATGTAGTGCATACATCTCCAGCAACTTACCCATGGATATCAGGAAGAATATATTCTGCATTCCATCCAATACGGACATCAAATCCAGGGAATATGGGCAGCAATGCCTTGTGTCGAATCTGTGAAATTCCATCTCCACCAAGTGATGTTGTGAGTTTCCATTTCCAGCCTGCACTGTGGTCATGGAAACTATAACCCATGCCAACCTGAAATAAAGGGATCAACCAAGTACAGTTCAATGGTTGAAGACCGTATTATGTGCTTCGCAATAAACTATCCACCATAGTTCACCAATTATAATCTTTTCTAAGTAAATATCTAAATTATTTAATTATACAGAGGAGCATAATCAATATGGCAGTCTCTCTGGACATGCTTATAACTGTTAGAACTTGAACCTTTTACGAATTTAAAGACACCAACTAAAAAAATGAGGTTATCCAGATCAAAGTTAAACTCCAGCCAAAAGGGTCAAACAATTGGAAAAGAAGGATAAAAGACATATAATGGTTTGGCAAGCAAGCATGATATGGTATTAAGAGAAATAGAAAAGTTCCAAATAGAAACATGGAAGAACAATTAGACAATCCCACTAATACCTTTGCCAGTTCTCTTGTGGAAAGCCTATAGAAAAATTGAATTAAATTAATTAGAAAGTTTGATTTCATCTGGTAAACCTATCAGTTCTGAACCTATATCTTTCTATTTGTTAGAAGGTTCTTCCCATTTGCTAGTAAATGAACAGTGAATGGTTAGATTTAGATATAATATTTCAGAATTTACTATATACATATTACCAAAATAGATAAAACGCATTTATTTAAGGGAAAGTTCCAATAACAAGGAAGGAAGGAAGTGGAAGGATGGCATCCCTTAAGCTGGCAGAAGTGTCTAATCTTACTTTTTAAGAGTTTTGACCAATACAAGACATAGTTTAGGGCACCATAGACAAACAGGACCAAGCAGGCATTGAAACTAATTAAATTGATACCCTATACCATCACAGTGAGTTTCGAAAACAGATTTATTAAATACTTAATTTTCAAAGAAACAAAACTAATGAGACAACATCCAGCAATTATATCTGCAAAATATAACTTTATATTGTCAAATCCAGAAATGACCATATTATGGATTGAACCAACTCAGTAAGAATGTATAAAATATGGTGAATCTGTCCAAGAAAGAAAGAACCAAACCTGAAGATTTAAAAATTTACCAATCGGAATTTTATTTGTGAGCAAACGTACATCACCAATTTTAGGCTCATAAATGAATTTCCACTTCCTCTCTGGTGTTAGGGGCTTAAACACCAGCTTTGTGTTGTATGAATTCTCCTGTGATTCATTGAACTGCAATATCCTTAATCAGCCAAAAGCAACAAACATTGAGAGAAATGTTTAAGGCAACAAAAATTCCATCCAGCCAACAAGAAAGAAAAATACAGTCAAACGCACTTTCCAAAAATTCCATGTTAACATCAAGGAAAGCTGCATAGTTCAGTAGCACGTGATCTGACAATTTACAATGTATTAAGAATACAATCACGTAAAATATGTAGAGAGCAAATCATTATTGGCTCACTTGATTTCTTTAATTTAGCTAATAGAAGGAAAGAAAATAATATTATGTCCTCAAACAGCCAATGCAGTTCAATGGGGCTTGAAATTACAACCATTTACAATACAGAACTGAAGTGAACCCTAGCCTATGAAAGTAACCAAACAGGAAAACACAAAACAAAAGCAGAGAAACAAAGAAAGAGAGTAAACTGAAAGTGGTTAAAAAGCCTGAGCCATAAGATCTAACTTCAGATACCCAAGTGAGGGAAGAAGCACCCAATGAAGTAATAATGCCAGGAATTGAGGAAGCATTGACACATGTATGCAGCAAAGATCAGGAGAGAGGAGTCCACGGCATTATTGGCACTGAAACCTCAGTAACTGTAGCTGAGTCTCAGAGATTATATAAAAACGACCCTGAAGTATGTCCTGAAGACAGTATTTTTATCTGATTGCAATGACAAGTCACGTATCTATATCCTTGTCTTCTACATATGCTTTGTCCTCTTTGTTTTGTCACTGAGCTGAAGACTATCCACATATTTTGCTTCAAAATCGAATCCTAAATAATGTATATACCCCCTTACTAAACAAGAGTTTCAAGTACTAATAATGCCTTCATTGCGACAAGCTCTGATTGCTTCCATTGCCATCCAAAGGCCATGTTTATAACTTGATTTCCTGTTGCCTTTCCACAATTTACCATTTTGAAAGACCAATTAGTTGCTGAAGGGCGAACCACAGATGATTTTTCATCTGGAAAAATCAAAAGGTGACTATAGATACGGACTATTTTGAACAGATAGAGTGAGACTCACTCTTTTCTGTCAGTCTGCTAGGTTATTGGTTCATAAGTCAAGACAAGGTACAAGACAAAGTCAGATTACACCACATCATGTTTCCTCCTTCCCTCTCGAAAAGCAAAATTTGACACAATGAAGACACACTGGGAGAGCATTAAAAAAGCTTATACCACACGGAATGCACTCATTTACTCTAAGGTTTACTCGGTAAAAAAATGGATTTGAAGGTTTAGAATAAAAATGTCCAGAGAAGAATGATGCAAGTTTAAGAAAAGTTATCTTAATCTCATGAACTCTATGGGTTTGTAAAGGCTTTGATAAAGTTAATGAGTTCAAGACTAGGCGCAATGAGCCTGTGCTACATGGGAGGAGTGAGATTAATCTGAAGGTAAGTCATTTGTGTTAATGAGTTCCCAATAAATAAAAAATGCTCGTGATGAGACAAGGCAAGATTGTGCCACATGGCATGTACTTGCTTGCCCTAAGAATACACTAGGATATGATAAATTAAATAGTTCACAGGTAAAGACAAAACAAGATTGTGCAACTTGGAACATGTTATCAATAATTAGAATGGGTATTATATTACTTAAATCACCAACTCAAATCTCTAGTAATTGTGATATGCTTTGATTGAACAAGTTGTTACTTACGCAAATGAAGAACAAAACCAATCAATATGTCTTTAGATTTGTATTGTTGAAACTTGAGTGCACTTTTGATAAAGGAAGATCATAGCTTATAAACAAGAAAAGAAACACAGACAAGAATACAGCATTTGACTTGGAGAATCCCAAATTGGGATAAAACTCCAAAAGGCTAAAGGAATTCCTCCTCTTGCCACTATCTCTTTGAGGTATAAGTTTTACTGCCTTTTTGGGGCCTTCACAGACACTCTTTACATGTAACAAAAATTAAACACCGAAAAGATCTGCAACTAGAACTTTCTTTCCACACTTCAAATCTCAAGGACACCCTAGACCATTGCAATCCAAATCTTACTCAACCAATGCAACCAACCTTACCACAGTAGTTCCTTAGAGATCTTATGATTTCCACTTCTCTGAAAGCTCAAGAAGGAAACTGGAAAAACTTGAAAAGGAAAGAGACATCATTTGCAGCCATTACTCTTAACTGTTATTTTCAAGCAACTAAAATGCTGCATTATGCAGATGTCAATAACACAACCACTGTTGTTGTTTCAAACGTCCCCTAAAAGAGTAGTGATTATACAACAACAATCTACATAAATTACTGGTTACACAACCATCATCTGCATAAATTAGTGGTTACACAACCATCATTTGCATAAATTAGTGGTTGCATGATTGCCATCTGCTGGAACTGGCAGTCTCACTATCATCCACACAACTCCACGTTTTCGGGAATCCACTTAACTGAATTTTGCATCCATTGTGTCGAGAAAACCTTAGACGTGACTTTGCCTCTATAGACCACCTACACTGTTTGTCCTCCATTTTTTCCTGATACGCAATGGGAAATGGTCAAACAAAAGTGTTAACAAATTGCATTGTGGTCTTTTTAATAATAATGAGTTAGTTTAGTTTACTAACACTTGATAATCCATTTCAGATCAGTATGTTCATCTGCTCTGAAGGTTATATTCTTAGGTTTTCATAATGTTAATGTTTGGGATAAATTAGAGCCAGGATTCACCATGTGTCATATCCCTGTGCATTCTAGGGGTAACTCGCTTAGAGACAGGCTTACAAAAGTGAAACAAATGAGCAAAGGACTCTGTGAAAAGAGAGGGCAACACGTGTCACCATCTCATCAAATCTGGGATGTTGTGTCAATCTAACAGCGGTTAATTTACATACATGAATGAAACAACAACAAATAGATGACGGATATTATTTTTTCTTCCCTGTTATCAATACGAATATTCAATATTGTAAAAAGGCCATCTGCTATTTCTCTAGTTTGAGGGGCGCAATGAATTAGGGATCACAATTGATCAAGCACACTTACAACCACAATAAGATCTGCCTGCACTCTGGTGTTTAGCTTGGGTAATGAATCCCCTGAAAAAGAATCAAATTGAATAGAAGAAGGGTACACTATGTTATGATAAATGAAGTGAAGGCAACAAATGAAAATAATTTTCTAAGGAAGATTACCCAGGACACCAGCATCTAGAGATATACCAGATATACATTTTGAACCTGTTGCTTCCAATTTTCATTGAAATGGACTTCAAAGCCTCTAGTAGAAGTAAAATGGATAGCAATGAGTTTGAAATGCCCTTCACAATGATTGGTTATGCTCAAACAATCCTGCAAAGAATAGAAACCAGATTGAATACTTCCCAAGTATACTCAAAGGTATTCCTGATTCTACAATTAAAACTGAGTCGAACACAGATTTTCCAATTATGGGATAAAAGGCCATCAGGGTCCCACTTTAGAATGTGCAGGTAGTTAATTAGGGTTCATTGGTTGTGGAACTACTTCTTACGTCTTAGCATTATTACATGGGTTGCTACCAAGTACCTGATCATGAGAGGGAAACATCTCTTCAAAAAGGAGATCAAAATTAAGGTCATTCTGTACTCCTGAATGAAAGTGGAATTGAGATACTCAGGAAAAGTTATTGATAGTTAATGTTGAACCCCATTTCTTTTCTTGAATTTAGGATATTACAAAGAATGTAGTTTTGAAAGAGAAGCTTGAAAGGTCAAAGTGAACTATTGTTATATATCTGAGTCAACATAAGATCCTATCAGAGAGATCCAGAAGATCAGGGTGTAAGTACCAGTCAAAAATACGGTGCAGCAATACAATATGCCTAAGATGGAACTGTGTCTGCTGTTTTCGTGCCAACTGAGATGCACCTCTTTGACAACAAAATATGGCAGAAGATTCAACAGAGCTTCCTCCATTCCCAAAGTTATGAAGTTACTGTTAAGTATATGTCCTTACTACCCTGGAAGTGCACTGTATCGGCCCTATAACAAAGTCTGCTAAGTCTTTATCATACCTAGAACAAATTGCACCTAGAATGACACCTTCTTGTGAATACATCCGTCGATAGAATAAGAAAAAAGTACAATGAAAGGAATGGTATGTCACCTAGGACTAGGAGTTACAGAAAAGAGGGAATACCTCAATTATTGTATTTTTGTTATGCATAGAATTCTGGAAATGGATATAGCTAGAAAAGGATGATGATTGCTATAAACGAAGATCCCTATCCTCTCATCTTTTTCCCTAGCTGATATGCTTTGTGCCTTTAGGTGTTTGTCCAATTATAGTTTGTTTTAGCTAATTTGCACATTTCTCACTCAAGTCAGTATCCTTGTTACTTTCAGGTTCCAACGGATGTTGGTGGAAAACAGTGCAGCCTACTGGGAGCAAAGAGTTCAAATAAGATCTTACTTTAGGTCATTTTGTTGATTATGTTAGAGTTGGAGTATATCCTTTAGATCTGCCATTGGTTTCATTGAAGATTTCTTGTATCCTTCCCATGCCATAAGTTTGGATGAGAGACACTAGTATTTTATTTGAACTAGAGATTATTAATTGTTGCATGGCAGCATCTCTCTGTAACCTGAGGTTATCTTCCATGAAAATGGAAGTGACAGAAAAAAACACAATAATTTTTCTATCACTAATGTGACTTCACATTGTTGTGTAATTTGTACTGGGTGAATTGTTTTATGGGAATGTCAAATTTCTGCTGTACCTGATTATAGTTGAATATTTAGCCCAATGGGTCAAGGCATCTGTTGTAAAATCATATGCCATTTTCACTAAATCCTCTGTTCTATTTTTCTCCACAAAGAATTTCGACCTTTAGTGAGGGATGTCATATAAGAATTCTCATTGAGTTTTCAAGTATTCAAGTAAATTTGATGCAGTTCTTGCATTCTTGAACAAATATGTTATATACAGCAATTTGGATGTCAGAAAAATAGATCTGCTGAATAATCTTTCTTTACTTCAAATCTATGTATTTAGTGAGTGGATCAGAAATTGGTTCTTTAGTATTTTGTTAAGTATCTTCTCACACTGATACAATGAGCATCGCAATGCCAAGCGTACACCAGGTAATGCATGTATTGATCAAATATTTATGCTGAATGAATAAATCAATTGACAATTTGTATACATCTGCACTAGTTTGTTTAACGGGTATTTAGTTTCTAGCGACAAAGAATTGGTTAAGTAATGCAGAAGACTCCATTAATGCTTCAGATCTGCTACAAACTACTACACTGATTAAATAGAGCTTCAAGCAAGTGAGAGAGATTCAGTCCAATCTCTAAACTGCAGATAAAGTTTTGTATCATTTGTGTTGTTGGCTTGAGCACATAAGGCATTGCATAAGTCATCTAGGCAAGACCAGTTATTGTGAGATTTTGCACTGGTATGCATATTGCATCATCATCAACCACTGAAAAATTGCCCATGGAAGAGTTGATCCCATACACTGTTTGGTAGATGTAAATAGAAGCAAAAAACTAGAGTAAAGCCCCTAATTCTTGACAATATCAATGCAGAATGAGAAAATCTGTTATTTGAGGCCCTTAGTATATACAAGCCAAGATTGATAAATCTCAGAGCAAGAGGGCAAGAAACATTTGCACCCTTAAAGCTGGATACGTTAGACACAAAAATAGGTTTGTAGCGTAGTTTGAAAACACCAACTTGGCAGAGACTCAGCAAAAAAGGTACTAATTTTGAAAAAAAAAACATTATTACACAAAATGTTTTTAGAGCATAAAAGCCTATTCTAATGATCAATTTGTCATAATTCAAACATTGATGTCATATAACTCTCAAACACTCAATTTTAAATTTCAGAGTTCAAGGTCAAACAACACATTGTATTACAACAAAATTATACATAATAATTTTATAATAGCACTATAACTATTTACATATGTCCAAAAAAGCCAATACAATCTAAATCCTCCACTTCCCCTTTTTAGTGTAACTTATTTGTTTGGGCCTCAAACTAGTAGGCAAGTTAATATCAACATGAGGACTCGTTGTTTTCTCATAAATGTCTTTGTCTTCCTTCAATACATCACCTCTGCTGCTTCTGCTGCTGCTCTTCCCAATTCAGCAATATTTCCATCAATAAACATGATCTCATTATGTTCTTCAACAGTCCAATCAACAAAAGGATCAATGTCATCCAAGTCTATGGCATCATGTGAAGGACCCTCTACTTTTTTGGTTTTGTTGACGTGTTTTTTATGACAGCGTCTAACACAGAATAAAGTTGCCTAATGGTACTTCACTCTCTCATGATCAAAGTACGATTGCATGCTAAGATTGAAGAAAGTTCAAACAATCGACTCCAAGGTTCCTTTATGCTACGGACGTGACTCAGTTGGCTGATGTGATTGCTGGTAATCCAAGGGGCCTTATGTTTGCATCATTCATTCGCTTCTTTGTTGTGGCTGGAACTCCATCATCAAATATGGCAATTCTGTGATGCTTCTGCTTCGAATGGACTAAAATGAACTGAAAGTAAAGGGGAAAGGGTTTAGAAGGATCTAAATCTACTCCTAAGGGCAGTGATAACAATGAATAGTGCTCTAGTGGACAAATTCCAAATAAACCAAGCTCTGCTTCGCCAAGATCAACTACAACTCCGCAAGAACCAGTGCAATCTTTTGGGGATGCTAGAGGATTTTCAAATCGAGAAAGTACATTTGAATACCCAAAAACAACACAATCCAAACGACCATCCACAATCGAACTTAGCACAAATTTAGGGGGTTCAGGCTAACTTTACACTGCAACTTACAATCAGCAAGATGCAAAAAGTATGAACCACGAAAATTCATCAAACACCATTACATTCTCCATTGGAATCAAAGCACTCTACTACTTCTACTCTAAGTGAGGAAGGTGAAACCATGCAAGCTTTGAAAAAATAATTTAAGTGGACACCATCAGAGAACAATGTTTCACTGTTATTATCTCAAAACTTATCGCAACAATTTCATACAAGGCTCCCTCCTTTACAAATGAGGGGGGTCACCCCTTTATATAGGCTTCAAGCCCTGGCTACATGCAAAACCCTAATTAGGGTTTTCCCTAAAGATTCTCCACTCAAGATGCAACAAGGTGGGAATCTCCAATTAATAACCCTTCATGCCCATATACAATTAATTCCATCCCATTACAATTAATTACATTCCAGAAGTACCCACTATGCAATGAATGTACCCTCATGCAAAAATCGCTCGTGATGCCATAAATGCACCATCATCTTCTGAATGTGACAGCTGCATGCAAAAAGAATGTCATAATGCCATAAATGTGACGGCTGCATGCAGAAAGATGCTTCATTAATTCAACGTTCGTCGACTCAGTTGCCACTTGGCGAGAAAACCTTGGAGAGAGAAAACTTCAGGAGAGAAGAATTTGATCCATGAAGAATTTTTCTTTAAGTTTTCTCAAACTCTCCTTGTTCTGGAGAAGATTTTCAACAATTCTCCACCATCTCCTATTTTTTAGAAATTTCCACAATTTTAGGGTTTTGGTCCAGGAGAGAGAGAATTCTCTCACGTATCCATATCTTCAAAAATTTCTAAATTTGGAGGTCATTTGAGCCCTGAAAATGGATTTTTCAAATTTTTCCTTGGGGGGAAATTTCTTGTTCAGTTCATCCCCGATTCCTTCCTTGCCTTAACAATTTTATTTTCAATTCATCCTTGGGTGTGATTTCTTGTTGTGGAGGAATTCTCCTTTGGAAAGGAATTTGTTCCTTACCCTTTCCTGAAATTCCTTCCTCAAGGAATTTCCGACACTTCCTGGGGCGGAATTTTCACTGTGAAGGATTCATGGAATTTTTGTGAATCCTTGAGACCCTCATTTTGGCACCCAAGTCCACAGTTGGGCAGATTTTTACCCATGTGGAGGATTCATGAAATTTTTTCATTTATCCTTTGCCTCCTCCATTCTGGCACCCAATCACTTCCTGGGGCGGAATTTTCACTATGTGAAGGATTCATGGAATATTTTGTGAATCCTTGAGACCCTCATGTTGGCGCCCAAGTCCACAGTTGGGTGGATTTTCACCCCTGTGGAGGATTCATGAAATTTTTTCATTTATCCTTGCCTCCTCCATTCTAGCGCCCAATCACTTCCTGGGGCGGAATTTTCACTATGTGAAGGATTCATGGAATTTTTTTCATTTATCCTTGCCTCCTCCATTTTGGCGCCCAATCACTTCCTGGGGCGGAATTCTTCATGCATGGAGGATTTTGATGCTTTTCACAAGTTCCAGGCTCTTCATCAAGATATATATATGAAATATAACATTTATCTTATACTTTAAGTTATATTTCATATATATTGTCAAGATGCTTGAGAGTGGTTTCAGGTCCATAGGAATCATAATGCAAATTTTGGATTTTGGAAGATCTTTAAAGTTTTCAGACTTGGTTCAAATTTCAGGCCATTTTCGGATCAGGATGACATTGGTGGATTGATGTGAATTTCTGGACTTGGATGATTTTGCATGCTTTTCCTCTTCTGGAATAGGAGTTCCAAACTTAACCATTTTTTGATCCAACTTGTCTGCCTTCTGACTCTTCCGGATTTAGAAATGGTCTTCAAGAACCTTCAGCGTCTTCAGAGATATTCAGCTTTCAGTGTTTTCCTGTGAAGATCCTACCAAAAATAGATTTTCCCAAATAGTAAGTGTTTCAAAATGTCAAGGTTTGGGCAAAATAGGTCAGAAAAGCACTTACTAAAAATAGAACTTATTAAAAATAGTAAGTTTGATTTTTGGCAAAATTAGACCAATCCGGGACTCAGTAAAATCCCTAAAAAATAGGAACTTTCTAAAAATAGAAACTCAGTTTTGGCTCAAATTTTACTGGGAGGTTCCTTGAAAGGTCCCGATTCCAGTTGCATGCTTAGTTTCTTCAAAACCCAAACAGAAACCCCCTAAAATCTAGGACTGAAGGTAGAAACCCTAAAATTGATGAAACAGGCCCTAGACTTCACCAAATTCGCTCAAACCAAAAAGCAGATTTAATCAATATGACCCCCAAACACTTACAAAGCGGAGAGACTGACAAGACTGCTGCGAAAAAGACCCAAAAAACAAAGCCAAAAGACCGAAAGGGTCTTAAAAGAAGGGGGTCTCCATTTGCAATGGGGCGATGTGTGAAAACGTCACAACAGGTTTAAAGGCAAAAAATTGTACCGGACAAAGACAAGGTCATTGGGGAACTCGTAGAACAACCTGTTTCTCTTCTTTGTGTGAATGTTGTCAAAAAGCCTTCAATTGCATTCAAACCGACATGTACTAAAGGTCGTGGCAAAACATGAATAGATAGCCTCTAAAGATTTGGTGTGCTTGAAGCATAATTCTCCTGCAACAAATCTACTTGTAAAATAATGAAAAAAAAATTAAGTTAAAATTTGAGCTTGTTCAAATCTTCAAGCTTTCGCTTTATGCTCTCTAGTATTAAGCTAAAAATTAAAGAATTGCTTGAGTCACTCCCTTGCAGACCTCTATGTCACCAAGAATTCTCTAATAACATCATCTCATACCATCTTGTCAATACATGAAACAATGCCTCATGAAATCATCAACCCTAAATGTTTCGAAGAAGTAAAACCTTTGGTTAAGGTAAAAGGCCAAGGTATGCATTGAGTGAAGTTGGTTCATCCATCTATGATCAATGATGTGCCAAATGATCTCATATTTTCTTTTGTTTCCATCATGGTAACCCATCAATGTCATCACCATCCACCAAAGTACATTTTAACTCCTCCGCAATTTTTATGAATAGCTCATCAAAAACTATTCTTATGGCCTTCTCCCCTTTGATATTTTTTGGAATATGGAGACACCATCTAGGCATTGCTCACAAACATCTACTTGAGAGAAGGAAATGTGGCTACAATGCTCTATAAGTGAGGAAATGGGTGGTAAATGGTGTCACTCCAAATTGCACAAGCTCCTTGCCATTTGTGTGATCTCATCAACAAAAAACCCAAGTATGGTTGTAGATATGGTAACTTGTTTAGCATCTTCAACCACACTTTTCACCCATCCAATCTTCCACATGTCCTCTAGCATCGAATCCAAGCAATGTGAAACACACAGAGTCTAAGAAATAGATGAATACTTCTCCATAATATGGCTCACTGAAGATACATATATTGTCGTGTTGTTTCAAGCAATTTGGGCAACATTCTCAACCCCAACCTCTTGGATCACCCCATCCAACAAATTGCATGAGTAACACTTGAAGTCACTAAAAATTTGTGTTCATCCATCTAATAAGATGTATCATTTTTTAATCATATTTATTTTTTATCAGCCAATGTATTTTTTATGATTTCCTCTAACAATAGCCTACTCAAATCCTTAGAAGTTGGAGTCTAAAACACTTATGGCTTAAAAAATAAAAAGAATCCATCAAGACTTTCGTGGCTGCCTGCCTTTCAAAGTTAAGCCTTTTCTTCTATCATGGGAATATGGGGTTACAACTCTGCATCGTTGCATTTGGAGAAAAAAATTAATTTTAAATAAATCTCTATATTGAAGGAAATCACTGCCCTTTGATTAATTATATTTTCTTTAACCTAGGTCAGCCTTATTAGAATAAATCACTATTATTTCCTTAAGGCATTGATATGCCATGTAGTGTGTGTAACCCATGGGTTGGAGATGAATCATTACAACAACTCCATGTTGTATCCTTTTAAAGCCACCCTAGACTATAACATTGATAGGTTCTTTTGAGGTAAACGTGTATTTAAACATTGACAAACCATGACAAAAAATGAATGTGCCACTCTATGTAAACAAAAAAAATAGGCATAGGAAGGAATGAATATGCCAAAATATGTAAAAACTTAGACAATTTTGGAATAACAATTTAAAACGTACCCTAAAAGAGGTGAATATGTCAAGATATGGCTAGAGTAGAATAGCACAAACACTTTCATAAGGGCAACAAGTGCATCCTTTTCTGCATAAGCAACCACCTCTCTAAAAGATAGTAGCTACCAGTAATGTTCCTTGTTTAACCCAGTCATAACCAAAAGTATTAACCAGCAAGATCCCCTACGGAAGTTAGATTAAAAAATATCATTTAGAACATTGACTATGTGGACCCCTTTCTAGATATTAAACCCCTAATAAACTAAAGAACAGAACAGCACTGAACCTTTTTGGAACAAGCTGAAATCATAAGTACAAAAACAGAAATCAACTAGGAATGGAAACCAAAATCAACACTCTTAGCAACTCACTATTATATATATATACCCTTAACAGATTTCTTGAAACGATGGACATTCCTTGAACAAAGAATGGGTAGTTGTTGTGACCTTTTCACACATCGCCACATTGCTAATGGGGACCCCCTCTTTTCCGGCTTTCTGCGTTGTTAGGTTAGGGTTTTGGCTGCTTAGTGGGCAATTTTGTGTTTCCCGTGCCCGAATCTCGGAGTTTTGATCATGCCTAGTGTCGTTTATGGTTTTGAAGTTATAGGATCAAGTTGTAAACATTGGTATTTTAATGATCCTAAATTTTGTCCAAGTGTTGACCTTTTTGAGCGTTAACGTGTTTTTAAACACGCGCATCAGTGATTTAAAAGTGCCAAGGTATTCCCAGACCTTTTGGAGTTGTTTTCTCGCTCCTAAGGTATTATTTAAGTTGATTTCACACTTTATCCCGATAATTTCCTAGTGTTTCGCCCAATTTTTTGGAAAATTTGCCTATGTCCAATCTGATTTTGAAGTGCCTAAGCGATTTTGAGTGGTTAAAATGCCAAATTCCTAAGGGAAATCCATATTCCAAGGGTTAGAAGGTCAAATTCCAGACTACCCACCCTTTTCCCCTCATATTCCACACTACCCACCCTTTTCCCCCACTCAAAATCCACACTACACATGGGTTTCCCCTGAAATCCATGCTGGCTATGATTTTCCACCATTGTTTATCCATGCCTCGATCGATTTTCCCTTGGAAGTGTTAAAATTTGGCTAAGTGTCAAAATTTTTCCAGACTGCCATTGATTTTCCACCGGGAGTGCGGACTATAGTGCAGATGATGTTGAGGATGATTCCATGCCTGGGTCGATTTTCCACCAGGCTGTTTTGTGATAAGTTAATGCGGATTTTTGTGCAAACTCTCAGTCCATACCCAAGTTGATTTTCCACTGAGAGCAACTTGATGAGTTTTAAGTCCAGATTTTCATCCAGACTGAGGTCGAATTTCCACCAGGAAGTATTTTTTGCAGATGAAGTGAATTTGGAGTGCGGATTCTTTATCCATGCCCCCATCGATTTTCCCCCAGCATGTTTTGTATGCATTTTGATGAGTTTTTGCATGGATTTTTATCCAAGCTGGGATCTATTTTCCCTTGTGGGGATTTTTTGACGTTTTAAATGATTTTTAATGGGATATTTTTTAATCCCTACCCAAATCGATTTTCCCTAGAGGCTCAATTTTGACTTAAAATTGAAATATTTAATGAGTGAGCCCCATTTTAATTGTTTTTAAATGATGATTAATGATTATTTAAAATTTTAAAAACAAAACTAAATAACTTGCAATAAGCATTTAATGTTTTTACCCTTCTAGAAGCAAGTTGGTTTTTGCCAAACAAGTATATAAGCAAGTGTTTTATTCCACATTGCTTGTGTGGTGAAAGTGAGAGGCAAAAGCAAGTATAAGGAGTCTCCAGCAATATTTTATTATTTAAATCTGCCATGTGTCTCCATGAAAGGCGATTTTTCTCTCTTATTGGCGAATTGTGGTGAAGTGTTGAAGTGAAGTGTTGGATTGAGGATTTCTTTCCTCCTCCATTTTTTTTCTAGCTTGGCAATCCTTTCTATTGCTGACATTGAAGATCATTCCTAGATTTTTCTATTTTTCCAAGTTAGGAGATTTTTGTTGAGGATGGCGATTTTTGGTGTTTGAGACTTTGGCGATTTTGTCTACCATTATTGCTTGTTGTTCCAAACCTCCATTGTTGCAGATTTGAGCTACATTGAAGACATTTTTAGAATTTTCATAAATGGCGCCATAGCTGGGAAAGTTCGATTTTTATTTTGCAAGTGCTGGAAGCTTACTTTGGTGAATTCCATGCATGTTTGATGCCACCTTTGCCTCCCCACTTGCTGTCATTTGCTTCAGATCTGAGTTTGCTTCAGATTTAGACCTCCATTGTTGGCTGTACATTCAATTTGCAGACTCAACTTTTATTGCCCAGCCAGCTGCAACTTTAGCGATTTAAATTTGGAGAACATTTGGAGGCATTTTGGAATCATTTTCAGGCCATTAGAAGGCTGTCTTAAGGTCTGCAACTGTGTTAATGGCTGCTTGTCCTCAAAAATTTATCTTTTACCAGCCATAACTATGTTTCCAAAATTAATTATTTTCATCATCAAGACTGATTTTTGTTAAGTGTGTGCATATTTTTTAAGGATTACAACATGTTTTTTTAAGTTAATTTATTAGTTGTAGGTTGTCTTCAGATTTGTGACCTCCATTGTTGACTGCGGAAGGTGTCTTCAAACATACCTTGTGTGAAAACACAACCTTTCACACCTTTCCTTAGTCATCGTTGATCTGGTATACTCCTTTGCATTTTAGTTTGCATATTTTCTAAGCATAAGGAGGTATTAATGAATTTTATAGAGGGTTTCCATGCCCTAGTGTTGTCACACTTTGAATCTAATTGTCAAAATCTACAAAGAGTATGGATTATTCTCCTGACTTTATGCTCTAATTAGCTAAAATCTTTAGAAAGTCGGGAATTTTATCAAGAGTATTATTTATTTTCTTAAGTCTAACTTCAAGCTTCATACAGGTACGATGTCAAAGTCCGGATTTAAGGAAAGAAAAGAACTATTGAAGATGTTGGAGACTGGATTCTATCCAAAGCTCAAGATTTCATCCAGATGGAAGGAGATCACAGATACAAACATGCATTTCCTAGACTTGGACCAAATGCGACAACGGATGTTCGGAGTTGGAAATCAGGTTCCTTCCCCAGCATATGCAAACATTATGAAGAGTGGTATTTTTCATGTCGCTAGATTTCCACAGTCCATACAGTGCAGTGAGCTTATCCTGGAGTGTGCACGATGTTATGATCCGCTCACATGAATGATCAAAACTCCTAAGGGCATTGTTATCGCCTACCTTGCTGAGGATGCTATCACTGAGGTGTTCGGAATTCCACGCGGAACAAATATGAAAGATGTGACCAAGGATGAATATATAGAAAGATACACGAAGAAGATGGGTGCCTGTAAGAATATGATAAACAAAGAGTGGATGATTGAGCCTAGGTCTCATCATTCCAAGGCTCCCAAGACACTCATGTGCATAGACTGCAAAGAAGAGTATAGCGACTTAATATTCCTACTCAACAGAGTGATGGGGATGCCGCAGGGAGCAATATTCGATGGATGGATGTTCTATTTCATCCAGGATTGTCTTAGAGGGACATTGGTAAATTGGTCTAAGATTATAAGTGACAATCTGGACTTTCAGCTGAGGAATGTCGAGCGGTCCAAGTCATTCACCATGACTTCTTACTTGGTATACTTGCTTGCACGGTTTATTTCATAAAAAGGATTGATATGCAAAGGCGAAGTCGGGAATGGGCAAGGACAATTCAGGAGTCATGAATGCTACCCCCAGTTGAGCATGTATAGAATTGAAGACTATAAGAGAGTGAATGATGCATTCACAATGTACATCACGCGGATGTTGCAAGGCGGAATCCACAGAAGATTGTCCGAGGCAACAGAGTTAATAGAGAAATATGGATCGTGGTATATTCAATTTCCCACTTTCATGTACCTTAGGATTCATGGGTTTCAATCTGAACCCTACAAACTTCCTAGGTATCCGACTGACAGAATGATCTTGTTGGAAGTGGTGAGACAGCTTCTAGAATTTGATGTCATTCAAAGAGAGAAGCATAGGGCAGGCATGACATTCCCTATTTCAGTTGGGAAGACATCAGAGGTTTGTCAGTCTGCCATTGAAGAACTTGCATTCTATCAATTTGCTACATATAAGAAAAGAGAAAGATTTGATCCAGATAAGAAAGTTGGAAGGATCAGGGGCGAGAAGTTCATCCACAAAGTAGACATAGAAGATTATTGGGCCAACCTGATGGACGAGCAAGCAGTGAAGAGAAGAATGTGATCCAAAATGTCAGTGGATTTCATGAGGAAGTGTGGACTTTTCCTCATTCCTGATCAAGTGTTAGATGACAAAGATCATACGCATCCACAGTATGAGGATGAAATGAAGAAGACAATCTTATTACCAAATTGGTCAGAATTAGAAGAGATTGACCTGAATGTATTGATGAGAGAGGTCTTGAGTTTCTCTCGTGCATGGGTAGATATACAAATGAATAAGTTAGTTGATATGGGTGTTCCCTTCACTTATGAAAGGACGAAGTCGGAAGAGTCTACTTCCGAGGATGATCAGAGGACTATCAATGATGTCAGGATTTATGCAGACGAAGAGAGTCAAGCTCCCAAGAGAAGGAAGAACATGCCAGCAGAAGTCAAGGCCAAAGAGAAGAAGATTGAGGAGGTGAAGAAGAAACAGAAGACTATCATTCCTCCACCTATCATTCCTTCACCACCTCTCAGTGTCTCATCAATCAAAGTGATCGAAGTAACATAACAGAACAAGGAGACCTAGCAATGTTCCAACTGAGAATATTCAGGAGTTACATGCCACAGCGACATCTGCACCTCCAAATGAGAATGATGATCAGTCGGGATCCCCTACTGTCCTTTTGGAAGTTAGTTTGGGAAATCAGGTAAACGATTGAACTAGGAATAATCCTGATGATGATGATGATGTTATCTCGGCATTGAGAGGACTTGATCGAGAAATGTGTCTCGATGATGGCATGGAGATGGCCGCTATTCCTGAATGGCTAATGAGAAATATGGAGAAAAGTAAGAAAATGATAGAGGTACAGCCTATTGATGACATTGATGACTACCTAGCTAGGAGTGCTGAGGAGAAAGAACCCAAGAGAGTGGAGATTTTGTCGCACATAGCTAGAGATGAGACAGGAATGCAGATTGCGCAGATTGTTGTTCCTATTGCAGGCGTGACAGCGGACTTTGCTACTCCTATGGATTTCCATATCACTTCAGTTGCCCTTGGTCGTACATCCAAAAAGCAAGAATTTCAGGAGGTTGGTGAAAACCTCAAAGCAATCGATGCAAGGTTAGACAGAGAGATTGCGGAGAAAGAAAGGTACAGAGAAGAGAATATTAGACTTAGAGAGTATATTGCAGGGATAAGGCGTGAAAATCCCACCCTTATTTCCCCTATTGCAATTGACCATGGAATGCATTCACACTATGAGGCAACGAGAGATACTCTCAGAGGTGGAAAAGTGGATTGAGAGTACAAGAAAGCAGGCAGATGATTTCCTTACTCAGTTTGTCCACGCATATGATAGGACAACAGGGCTCATATTTAGAATCCAGTATTTGGAAGGAGTTTGGAAAGAATTTCGGCCTATCCAAGAGAAGACTATTCCACGCCTCCGGGCTTTGAAGAAGATTCCTAATTCCACCTTGGTCAGCGAGAACATTGTGCACAGTGGAGACAGATACGATTTCCATGGCTGGTATTGTTCATTAGCCGTGAAGAAATCAACTTATGAGAACGCCCAGTCGAGTTGTATGGAGATGGAGGGATTGATTCAGGATATTCAGATGAAGATCCTTGCCTCGATTGAGGAATTATTGGGTGTTGATGTTAGTGATGTCAGTGGTTTACACTTAGCCGAATTAAGAGACAAGATGAAATTTATGTATTTTTGCCAATTGGACTCTTTGAAGAAGAGTCAGATAGATGACTTCGTCTCTTTGTTGATTCATGTTCACAGTTCGCAGATGCTCATGCCAGATTGGGAGAACACTTTGGATGCTTGCTCGGATTCACTGGACGTGATTGATTTACAGCAAGATACCTTGATTCAGTATTGGCTAGATTCTTGGAGTATGCTAAGAGAGAGAGAGAGATGCAGGGAGGAATCTTCTAGAAGATTCTCTATTTGATGACTAGGTATCTTTTATTGGACCATATGTTGGTGGCTCCATTTTTTATGTAAACCCTAATTAAGGCAATTCTAGGGTTTTGTTGGCATGATCTTGGCCATTGATCTTGGATCAATCTTGGCCATCCATTTTGTAAAAGACTCTATATATGCCTCCTTGTCTCTCATTTGTAAGAGAGTTTTTGTAGAATTGTTGGTATATGCTGCAATCATTGTTCAATAGTTGGTGATTTTGCTCTTCAAGTGTTGTGTTTGCATTCATAGTTCTCAATTCCTCCAAGTTAGATTAGAATTTTAGTTTAAAATTTATTTTCATGTATGTTAGATTGAGTGAAAGATTTGTTGAATTTATTTGTGTGGAATCCTAATCCATACCACTAGCCTCTTACCGCTGGTAAGTGCACCTTGTGTGGTCAACTGGAAATTTGAGTAAGCTTAACTTCAACCATTATGCATCCCTTGACAAGCATCAACCTGGATGGTGTCAACGTTTGATGGTGATAGTCTGAAAATCTTTAAGTATACCTTAGACGATTGCACTAAGCTTGTGTCAATACCTGTTTGTGAGACCTTGCCTAGTTTGATTCCACTAGATCTATTCATCATTTCCTACATTCCTAGGCTTAGAATAGATTTCCTGAACCCTATTCCTTTTGCCCTTTTTTTAGTAAGAATTAAATCCAAAGCCATATTAATAAATCTTAAGTTGTCAGCACACCTATTCCGTACCTTCATGATAATCCAAACATTTGCGTAAGCCCCCAAGTGAACACAGCAATTCACATCGACCATTGAATTACCCACTCGTCAAGACCTGACATGTAGAAACCTTGGAATCATTTTAGTTGATCTCATTCTTAGCATCTGAGGTGATCTTGTTCAAGAGAGGGTAAATTACCTTGGTATTTTATTCTGAAATGTCATGTGCATAAAACATACATCAACAATAGTCTACTTCCACCAAATTACAAGTATAAAAACGCAACGCTTTAAGGAGAATTGGAACTCTATGCATGCTGATACAGCTCATAGAAAACTAAGTACAAAAGACACAAACTGCAAAGAAAGAAGGAAGATATAAGCCAAAATTTGTGCTGTACACTCTTCATTAGCATACCAACAAGATAAACCAAGCACATGCAAAGCTTCCAAGATCCAGTGTCCATCAGTGTATTCAATATATGGTTTATAAAACCATATGCACTTGCAGTCAAGAAGGGGCTCTAGTGAACAGGGACAAGCGTACATATTTGCAAGAATGACAAATCACTGGAACGAGTGAGTCTCATCATATATTCTCCACGTGTAATCCTTCTTTGATATGAGAACTATAGAAAACCCAAAGGGTGATATGCTACTTGTGATTAATCCACATGTTGTCCTTTTTGGTATGAGAACTATAGAAGACCCAAAGGGTGATATACCACATGTGATTGATCTCCTCTCAAGTACTTCTTGAAGTTGTGATTTCTTTGTGTTCCAAGATTGGCATATGTGCTCATGAACATGTTTTGAAGCATTAATCATCAGTATATTAAACAGTGCACTAACACTTTTGTGAGGAAGGCCTCCAACACTGCAAAATTTGAATGTGTCAATGCAACACATGCTCAATTTGATTCATTCCTTGAATATTAAGCATGGGCATTCAAGGGCTGTTAATCAATAATTCCACCTCTGCCATGAAGACCAATGCCAGTGGTTACAGCTGTTTTCAATATGCATGACCATATTTCTCCAACTGTTATTGATCTACTCAATTGAAATTGAACATTTACAGCCTAAAGATTCTTCTCACAAAGATTGCATTACACGCATCTAATGGAATAGAAACAGAATCAGCCTAATAAGTTTACTCCTCAGAAGTTGTAAATTAATAGTACATAGTTGTTTCACTACATGGTTTGCATTTTCTATGAACCACCCTAGAAAGTATGGAGCTAAGTGCTTGCTCCATCATGAACTCCAATGTTACAGCTCGATGACTTCCAAAATCAAAGATTATTGTAACTAGAGACTTCTTGATCTAAATGACATTTACAAGAAGTTGTTTTATCATCCTATAATGTTTCATTCATAAGCCAACAAAATCAACAGGTCATTAGCCATTTATGGTGATTGGTGACACATTTAAAAGGAAAAACAGTAGTTTTCTTCACAACTCACAATTCTCCAAATAGTCAACTCAAAGATTGTCTTTGCCTTCCTCTGATGATGTTTCACATTTTTCAAAATAGTCAAACCAGCATTTTTATTCAATCTGTCATGCAAAATTTGAACAACCTGAATTTTGTCATTGCAGATATGAAGATTTAGACAGTGTCCAATCAGATATAAATTTATCTTCCAGCTTCTGACCATGCACTGAAGCTGATATTTTTCACAAAGACAACTTCTGTTGCAGAGTCTATAGTGTAATGTCCCAATTATGGATTTTCTGGATTTTTATGAGTTTTTTTAAATTTCCCAAGTAATTAAACCCAAAATATTCAAATAACAGCAACTGAGACTAACAATAATGCTGATTATGAACAATACAAAGTTTTACTTAATTTAGATACAAATTGTAGAATGCTGTTATTCTTTTCTTTTTTGTGCATTCAATTAGTGTCATCTTGTTGATTGTTCCTCGGTAGATTTGTTGTTTATGACAAATTCTAACACCATTGCCTTTGTAGATCAACCAAACATCAGATAGAGCCCCTTTGCCTCTGCATCTATATGGTCCCACAGATTTCATACACTCTGTAAGACTCCCCTTGTAAAGAGTAAAGGTCTTGTTTGAATAGTTACATATAGGTTATCTATCCACAACATACAAGTAGAGGGCATCTCTGACCCCAGTTTCCTCTATACAAAAGAGAAGTATTTGGACTACACTTATTCTGGTTTTGTCCTCTTCCACAGGCATGGTCTGTTTTGTACTTCCCATTAAGCTGGCCTATTGCACTGCTAAATGATACTACACCTTTGTCAGCCACATTTTATGCTAGTCTAAGTTAGCTTACCATGGGAGTGAAAGTATTATAAAAATATGGAAGGATGTAAGCTGTGTGATCATTAACAATTTTTTGATATCCTTTTTAAGAGGGAAGCAACTTATTCCTGTTTCTTCCAGAATTATTTCGAAGCAAACAAGCTACAGATGGAATTGAAACATCTGGCAAGCTCCTAAAGCACCAGGTAGCAGGTCATGCACCACTTATAGAGAACTTCTCATCCAGCTGAAGGGGTTAAAGATATCAAACAGAGGCCCTTGAAGCCAGTATCTTGTATTATAACAGTGAAGTTGGCTTATTTGGACACACACTAGAATTCAATATTTAGTTGCAAATGATCCACTTGATTAGTGGTTCAAATTTTTTACTGTAACTTGACCACCTTTCAAGACAAGTGTGCCCTACATCCTCCCTGTTCCCCCTTCATCCCCCTCCCCTCCTCCCAGCACTGCCTCCTGCCACCCTCCAGCAAACAAAAGCATCAATGTGAACAAGAAGAAATCAACAGAATGTCCACCATACAATATAATTTTAAAGCCAATACATCATACTGTTTAAAGATACTATTTTACACTCCTGAGCTCTCTATTATCCTAATGATGGATCACACAAAATCAAATCCAGAAACAGCACAAAGATTTATCATGGATTGTAGAAAACTGATATCACTATTGTTTTAGACTAATTTACTGCCCAATTACAGCATGGAAAGGATGGCAGGTGGTTGAAAAAAATAGATAGAACTTTGCAAAGGTAAATCCAAGGGAATGCTATCATATTCAAATTGATGAAGAGTATCTCCGACTAAATGGTAACAACAAATTCCAAGATTGGCTAAATACGTTAGCTGGGATTTTGACGTTCAAATATCAAAGTTGAATGGAACCTTTAACCTAAATAAGAGTGAGAATTAGATCAGGATGAATTAGAAATTGAATATAATTCACCATTTTATGCACTTTATTAAGAATCTTCACATTATTTGACGATTCATAATTAGTATAGATGACGATTCATAATTAGTATAGATAATTCATAACAAATTCACCAATACAAATCTTTATCTTTCCAATTAACAAATTATATGATTTATTTCATGTTCTCCCATTAAATGCTTAAAAAAACAGTTGACATATGCTCTACAAATGAGTTTGTTTCAGTGCCAGGTTGAATGTAGATACTTGTGTGCATTAATTGAAACAGAGATCAACACAAGATTATTAGAATATTTAATTATATATTAGTCACCTATATTTCGTTCCTTGTTTAATGGTCATTTAGCTTTTTAGTTAATTAGCTTTTAAGTTTTATTTAGCATTTAGCTTTTTCTTTTTAGTTAATTAGCTTTTAAGCTTTATTTAGCGTTTAACTTTTTGGTAGTTCACTTTAAACGACTTGTTCTTAATTTAGAACGTCGTCTTGTAATCTCTATATATACGCTTGTATATTGTTGAATAGATTATCCGATTATTGAATCATTCATTCAATTTATTTTTCATGGTATCAGAGCGGGTCAATGAGATTCTTTAAAGTTTGGCAAATTTTTTAATAAAAATTCATGCCCTTCTTTTTGGAATATTTTCCAGATTTTTTTTATTGTTTTTTAATTAAAAAAACGATATTACTTTTTAGAAGGCTTTTTGAGGGTTTCTAGTTTGTGGGCGAATTTCTGTGTTGGGCAGCAATTCATGTTTTTTTTAAGGTTCTGGAGATTTTCGGGCCTGCAACCTATAGAGGTTTTTTTTGCAAATTGAAAATTTTCTTAGGGTTTTTGCAATTTTCGACTAGGGTTTTGACCCTTCAGTTCGAGTCGAAATTTTATTCTGGTTGCAGATTCTTGGTGGGTTTTTCGAGACCTCAACTGGGTTGTTGTCAGATTTTTTTGGGCGCATCATTTTCCGTGCCTCGATTTTTTAACTGTCGGATCTGCATTTTGATTTCAGATTTTTGGTGGGTTTTTCAAGAGCTTTTTTGGGTTGGTCTCAAATTTTTCTGGGTGCCTTGTTTTCCGTGCCTCAAATTTTGTACCCGCGAATTTGCCTTGGAATTTAAACAGTCAGCGATTTTCTACTAATTATGTGGAGGTCGAGAATTTTGCTGTCTTTTGGGCACCGTTTATGCTATTTTAAGTTTCCAAAAAATTTTAATATTTGGGTTTCTTCCAAACCTCGAAATACGCACCTTAGAATTTGTGCCAGAATTCTCCTCCAAGGTTTCAGATTTTTTGTGCAGCTGCTTCTATTCTGATTTTTGAATCAGATTCTTCTGTCTCATGCTTTCACTAGGTCTGCCACAACACCTGGAAACAGTGCATGTTCATGATATCTGAATATCGTTACCTTTATCAGATTGATTTAGGCTCCAGAAAATTTTAATTTTTGGGTTTCTTCCAAACCTCGAAATTCGCACCTTAGAATTCGTGCCAGAATTCTCCTCCAAGGTTTCAGATTTTTTGTGCAACTGCTTCTATTCTGATTTTTGAATCAGATTCTTCTATCTCATGCTTTCACTAGGTTTGCCACAACACCTGGAAACAGTGCATGTTCACGATATTTGGATATCGTTACCTTTATCAAATTGATTTAGGCCAAACTTCGTCTTACAGGTCCCAGCCACAAAAAATCATGGGAGGGTTTTCACGATTTTTTCCTGAAAAGTTATCTGTGGGTTTTCTGATTTTTCTCCACAAAAAAAATCAAGGGAGGGTTTTGCTTTATTTTTCCTCAAAAATTGTCTATGGGAAAAAATCATGGGAGGGTTTTGCTTGATTTTTCCTCAAAAATCAGGGAGTGTTGTTTTACCACATGATGTCTGCTATTTTGTCGCGTGAAATTTGTTGTTTTACCACGTGATATCTAGCATTTTACCACGTGATGTTGTCTGGTGTTTTCCTGCATGATGTTTGATGTTTTACCAGGTGATGTTTGGTGTCTTACCATGTGGTGTTTTGGGTCTTGCCATGCAAAGTTTCAGGGTTTTGTTCGATTTTTTCCACAAAAATCGTTTCAAGGGTTTTTACATTTTTTTCCACAAAAATGATGATTTGTATCTTCAGTTTTGGAGGGTTTGACAGTTTTTCCTCAAAATCATGGTTTTAGGTTTCAGTTTGGTTACCCAACATCAGGTTGGATGGATTTTGGTATTCTTGGTCATTAACACTTTTCAGATCCAAGGAGGGTCTCCACTGCAGCAGAGTGTTCTTTTCATTTGTGATCAAAAGACTTGCAGTGTCTTCTGTAGGGTAGTTAGTAGATAGAATGACCATTAAGGGAGGGTATTAGAATATTTAATTATATTTTAGTCACCTATATTTAGTTCCTTGTTTAATGGTCATTTAGCTTTTTAGTTAATTAGCTTTTAAACTTTATTTAGCATTTAGCTTTTTCTTTTTAGTTAATTAGCTTTTAAGCTTTATTTAGCGTTTAGCTTTTTGGTAGTTCACTTTAAACAACTTGTTCTTAATTTAGAACATCGTCTTGTAATCTCTATATATACGCTTATATATTGTTGAATAGATTATCTGATTATTGAATCATTCATTCAATTTATTTTTCAAAGATTACCCTGGAGAACTTCCATAAGTATAATGCCTTGCCTTCTCTTGCCATTATCTCTTCTACGTTTTACCAGCTTACTGCCTTCTTTAAGTCTTCGAAGAGACCAATCACCTTTACAATACTATCCCAACACTTGCAATCTACAAGTTACTCAAAGGTACTCCTCCTTTGCATTCAGCTCCCTATATACTTAACAAAGAAGAACTGAATCAGAAAGATGATTTACAATGACCCCTAAGGGTGTAGTTATACATCTACATCATACTATCCCAACACTTGCAATCTACAAGTTACTCAAAGGTACTCCTCCTTTGCATTCAGCTCCCTATATACTTAACAAAGAAGAACTGAATCAGAAAGATGATTTACAATGACCCCTAAGGGTGTAGTTATACATCTACATCAAGTTTGGGCTTGAAACAAGAAGCACAAAGGCCAAGAATACTCTGTTTGTAGTTGTTACCCTAATTGTCCATTTCTCCTTGTCAAATATGGCACGTGTGGGCAAAACCATGGGAGTTCTACAACGGACATGACACCTGCACATTTGCCCCCTTGCTGCAGCTTGCAGTTGTGTCACTGCTCATTTTTTCTTGGTTTTCTTAAGAACCTGCTTCAGTCATCTTTGACAACAAAGTGTAAGGTATCCAGATCACCTTAAAACCATCTGTAACATTTATAGACCTCTGAACAACTTTCATATTTCACCATTGATTGAAATTCATTGTTTTAAGAACGTTTCCAATCAAATTTAATCGGGTCAATTAATTGAATACGAATAGAGACTCTAAAAAGACAAGAATAGAAATTACTTGTACCCACAATATGGTGAGATGATGTAAGGATTATAATCATGACCCAGGGAGCCAAAAAATACACTTTTAACACATATGCCATATGGACATAAAAATCAGCTAATTAAGACAAACCTTGTAAGTTAAATGGCAGAGAAAACTTAGAATTAATCATGAATCTATAGAAAACTATTAAATATGGACAAAAGCATATTATTAAATTGAAATAGAATAATATAACATGTGGAATCCAAAATCTAGTTGAAAATGCCTCTCAAAGAAAGCAAAACTAACCGAGCAAACTTCCCATAATAAATAAAATTTAAGCAAGCATTTCCTCATGTTATCACTACAGTGATATAAAGACATGAACATTGGCTTTACACAATAAGCAGGTTGTAATGAATTAAATCTCAAAAACATTAGAAGAAATAGGCTTTGCGGTAACGATTTTGTGTCATCACGAGTTTTATAAATGTAAGTGTAGCCAATAATTATGCTATAAAGTTGTGTTACCATGAGAGTACCTCAAAGTTCAGACCAAGCTGATGGCCTTCAACTTGTTTCCTGAGTTTTACAAATATCTCTTTCGGAGTCAAGTTAATGCTATACAGATCTTCCCATGAAGACGGTGAATCCGTGACCTTGTCCATTCCAAGGCATCTGCAACCCAGAAGCAAAGCAAGAAAGGAGCATAGATACAACCTTTACATGAGAAGCTAAAACTTAATTTTCGTGACTAGTAACTTAGACTGCCTTTAAATCCTGCATATACATAAACAAGAGCACAGATTTGGTAACTCATTCAAAACTTATAATTCGAATAATTAAACAAGGAAAATCGATATGCAAGTAAAAGGGTCCTAAATGTAGCCTGCATAAGCCCAACAAAGAATCAAAATTTGTGAGCTATAGATTTCTATGGTCCTAAATAATATATAATGATTCAATCGTAACATTAATTCGCAGTAAGGTAAATGCCATGCCCATGTAATCTTTAATCGCCCATATAACCAGCATTATCTATTTCATATTCAATCATCCATCCATTCATATCTCCTATAATTCAATATTAGTGCATCATTATGTAATATGCATACATTGTATGCATTCTACATAAGCTCTAAGTCAATCAAAGGCTCAAGCCCATTGTCCATCTTCACTACCAAGCAATCAAACAGCAAACAGAATGTGAATATGCTTACTGATTTAACAGGCGTAGTTGAAACAACAAAGGTCTAGTGGCTAACATGTAACAATTATATGCACGGCACAGTTTGACTTCACAATTGTTATGGTATGAACACGGAACACCAATAATATAAATTTTGAGGATAAATGACAAAATTAAGTCAATAAATGCATTTACACTTACTTTTTTTTGTTTACAAATGAAATCATGGATAAGGAAACTTATAAAACTCGAAAAATTAAACAAGGAAAATCGATATACAAGTATAAGGGTCCTAAATGTACCCTGCATAGGCCCACCAAAAATAAAAAGTTGTGAGCTATATATAAAAATTTATTCATAAAATTAATACACAGTAAGGTAAATACCGTGCCCATGTAACCTTTAATCACACATATAATCAGCATTGTCAATTTCATATTCAATCATCCATCCATTCATATCTCCTATCATTCAAAATCAGTGCATCATTATGCAATATGTATACATCGTATGTATTCTGCATAAGCTCTATGTCAATCAAAGGCTAAAGCCCGTTGTCCATCTTCACTGCCAAGCAACCAAACAGCAACAGAATGTGAATCTGCTTACTGATTTAACTGGCGTAGTTGAAACAAGAAAGGTCTAGACTGGTGGCTAACATGTAACATTTCAATAAGCATGGCACAATTTGACATCACACTTGTTATGGTATGAACACCAACAATATAAATTTTGAGTATAAATTACAAAACTATGTCAATAAATGCAATATGTGCCTTTTTTTTGTTTACAAATGAAATAGTGTATTCCCCTCTTTTCTACCATCCTTCCAATTAATTTGTACTCGTAAGCCCTATCATCAATTTGTTGACAGTAAACCAAACTACTTCACGAACTATTAAGAATACACACCGTCAAAGAACGAGACAAGCTCACAAGCAAGTTAAATCGATTATAGTGTTACGCAACCTCGAAGCATATACTTAGGTGAAGGGCTTAATTTTTTTTATATTTTCAAGACCTTCGCAAGCGAGGGTTAAAGCTTGCCCAATGTACGACACACCACTGTGGGATTTGCTCGTAGATGTCACCAAAATGTCAGACAACTTACATTTTTCCAGTTAACCAGTTATAACTGCTACAATAAAATGCAAATATCAACTGAACAACAAGAGTAAGGGATAATTCGGAGGAGTTTTCAATACTATTAAATACAAACCCCACGATAAATCACAAACCCTAACACCAGGATACCTTGGATAAGTAACGCGGATATGTAAAATTTATCTAATTACAGTAACAGTGCGCATAACTTTACCTTCGATGAAAATGCACATATCAGAAATCTTGCGCAGAGTTAAAGAAGAAAATTTGATTGCGAGCATTTAGTGGCTTTCTACACAAAACTAAATTCTCAAATTTTGCCTCGAAAAAAAGGCTCTTAACAACATGTATTTATTTTATAGAATTTAACTCGGAAATTGGCGACAGAGACAAAGATCAAAATACAAATAGTATTTAAAAAAATCCGCGGAGAAAACAAAGTGCAGTACACAGGGCAAAAATGTAGAAGGCACAAGGTTCGAACCTGCTTGGCATGCAACTTGCTAAGTGGAGAGTTGTGGAAGTGTTGCAAATCGGACAGCTGGAGAGACTTCGTCCGAACAAATCTTTGGATTCAATAGAAGACCTCAAATAACTGAAGACTGTAAACCTGTGAGGTGTTGATTCATTCCCGACAGCTTGGAGTGTGCGTTTCGGACAAGAGTTATTTAAGCCATTTTAGACAATTTTATTATCGTGGAACGGGCTAATTTCGTGGATTCAAGCGGACTGTCACGTGGATCAAAAATAATAAAAAAATTCATGTCATCTCAGCAATTCTATGGTGGATGAAACGAAAGGATTTTAATAACCTTCATAAGGTCAAAGCAGCTTATGAGACCACATATAACACACGTCTCATAAAATCAGGGCATCACGACTTTAATCTACATGTAACCTTTCCTTAAGATCTGTTTTTCTATGTTATTTTTTCGAGTTTTGTTGTTTTGAACAAAATGTTTAAATTGTTTTTATTCAAAATATCTTTATAAATGGTTTGAATGTCACTATATGCTAGGCATTCCAAAACAAAATGTCTCTCTATCTCTATTGCTATTGCGTTGCAAAATAAGTATATCCTCTTTCCCCACACTTCTTGAGGTATCATCCATCTACCTGTTTCACATCTCAAGTAATGAGAGCAGGTTCTTAACTGAGCCATTAGCATTTTTGTTTTCCATTTAATATTTGCTCCTATGTAGGCTTTTTCTTCATGATCTCCCGTGGGGTTGAATTTTGTGATATAGTAGACCTTTTTACATCCATCTTGTCTTGTCCATAACTTGCTCTCTAATTTTTCCTTCATTGGTGTCTGGGCATTCTTGCATATTCATGTCTCATTTTTTCATCCATTTGTCATTTTGTTTCATCCATGTGTTCTTCCTTCTATCTAGTCTTCCCTCCATAATCAACTTAGGCCAACGATGTTTTTCCATATTTTGAGTTTTCTTTACATAGCTTACCAAACAACCCATCGATAAAGCTTCCAAGGGATAGGTGTCGATTTCTGCCAATAGAATCTCATATAGAACAGTAGTTTTAATTTTGAAACTACTTATGATTAGATGTTTTTGAATCCTATCCAGATGTCTCTATTTTTTATCTAACATATTGTTGCCCCAAATTTCACATCTGTATAGAATCATTGGAGTGACCGGCAAACCAAAAAGCATTTTCTTGCTTTTCCAATCCCAAAGTTCAATATTTCTACACCTATTTTGTAGCGAGTACAATGCTTTCCATCCACATTGAATTCTTTTTACTCTACACATTTCCCAGTAAGCTTGTTGTGAAAATCGAGTCCAAGATATTTGTACTCGTTCACCACCTCCAACAAACTGCCTTCAAAAAGAAAATCATCTTGCATCTTTTTATTTCTTCTCAAAAAGAAGATCATAACTTTGGTCTTGCTAATATTCACTTGCATCCCTACTTCTAAACAAAAGGCTTCAAGCATCTTCAGGTGTTCTCTCAAACCCTTTGCAGATTTAGAAATTAAGGTGAGGTCATCTGCATATAGAAGTAGCTTTATGACATAATTAGCCAACTGGACTCCTCTACTAGTATTGTTTAGTCATTCTTCTAACTTATCAATATATAGCCCTGTAGCGTCCTAAAATTGCACCCCTTGCATTTTTTTATCGCATTTGGGTCTTTGCCTTAGTGTTTGCGCCCCTTGGCCTGATTGGAGACCTGATTATGCTCATACATGTCAAAAACATCATCTAACTCAAAGTGCACTTCACATGCCACCTTGATCCTACCCCAAAATAGGGCAAGACCAAGGCGTGGTACCATGGTCCTCGCTAGGACTAGGGTGTGGTGCCTTGGTCCTCCTTAATGGGGACCTATTTTGGACCCCTTAACCCATCTCAAATTTGAGTGGGAAAAAACCCCTCCATGTCAGCTCATGTCTGCAAATTAGTCAGTTAATCTAACAGGCAGGTATATGAGAGGGATTTCCCCTCCTGTTTGAAGATAGAGGATGCACACACAAGAGGTCTTCAAGCATAAAAAAGATCAAGCAGTCAAGCATTCAAGAGAAATTGAGCATTTCATGTTTTCCTTCAAGCTTTGGAGTAGCAATAGAGTCAAGATTTCAAGTATTGAAGAGGAGATCATCATTTTAATTCATGGAGTCCTAATTCCATGTGGAGGAAAGCAAAACTTCACAAGGAGGTATAAGCATTTCATTTTCAATCAATTCAACATCCCCTCAAAGAAGAGGATTTCTACTTTCAGTAATTTCAATTACATTATTTCAACCACTTAGTTAATTCCAAAACTGGGGTTTGACCTAAAGGCAAGCCCCTATTCCCAACATATTTCTCTTTTCTTTTGTGTGTAGAAAAACAAGTACGCAGTTGTAACTCTCAAGATAAGCTTTAGACACAGAGATGAAAAACCATTTTCGGTGCTTGAAAATCTCGAAGGACCAAGAGGGGCACCCTGGCCCTTGCTACTTTTGGCAGTTTTTGTAGAGCAACTCCGAATCATCTTGATGCTCTGCAAAATGGACAATGTTAGACTAGAACCTGTGGTCGTATAACACACAAAAACACAAGAAACAAAGACAAAAGTTAGTGTTAATCAACCAAAAACAAGTCTAAGCAGGCATACCAAAAGAGACACTAAAAAACATGATGAAATATTTAACTATGGAAGCAAATACAACAAGGCATCTCCAAATGCCTTTTACCATGCTCTTAGCTCCTTCTCCCTTGTTCCTCTCCTCTCCAAGTTCCAAATTAGTGTAGCTCTCAGCAGCTTTTTGCACTATGGATGTCTTATGGAGATTCAAGATTCAAAATGTTTTTAAACTTATGCTATGCAAGTGTAAAAATAAGCTAAATATGAGATGCTATGAAATGAACTGAGATTTACTTTAGTCCAAAATGACAATATATTAGTGATTTTAGGTTAAAATGCTCTCTAAAATTGACTATAGATTAAATGCATACAAGTTTTCAGGATTATGACTATGAATGCTAAATGTTTGAGGATTTGAAAATGAGGAATGTGAGCTCTATTTATAGGAAAAGTGGAGCAATGGATGGTTGAGATTGAGTAATTTCAACAAGGGTGAGTGATATTCAATCCATGAGAGGGCTTTCAACCCAATCCCAGGATGACAAGTGTCAACATAAGATGAGTTGAGAGGAGAGGGAATAAATATTAAATGCTTGACATGACCTGAGGGTTAACTTGGGAGTTAAGGTCAAGGTTGGGTTGAGTGAATAAATTCATTATCCAAAGAACAATACTTTTATCCAATGGATAAACTCTTGTGCAAAGGTTAAAGGGATAACCATGGTCACAACAATAAATGCTTGAGAAGACACGTGGGTTACATGAGTGTTGAGCTAGGGGTCAAAGTCCCTAACCATGGGTGCAAGTGGATTTGACCATTAATGGTCATGTAAGAGCCATAAGTGGTTTGGAAGACTTTAGAGGTTAAATTGTTGAACACACAAAGCATTTAATGTTTTTCAAAGACTTTGAAGTCTTTGAGAAGTGACTCCAAGTTGCTTAGGAATGTGACAATAATTAGATGATGGATTAGGCTAATTTGGAAGGGGTTAGAAGAATCTAGAAGGGGGTTAGGATTGCAAGTAGGTTTGGTGGGTGAGGGAAAAAATGATTTAAATTAAAATAAAATTAATTTATTTCAACTTGTGGTTGCAACTTGCATTTGTAGGAAAATGCAAGTGGGGGATTTTAATGATTTAAATAAATGTTTTATTTAATTTATTTAAAAGAGGAAAGGGGGTTAAATTGAATAAATATGATTTATTCATTTAATTGATTGTGAATTTGGTTTAATGAATGAATTAAAATAAATTGAATAATTTATTTAATTAATAGGATAATATTTGAAGATGAATTAATTAAAAGTTAATTTAATTAACTGGTGGCTAGTGGATTTTTAATCAAATGAAAGCAAATATTCATTTAATTAAAATGGACAGATTTATGTGACTACATTTGCCCCTCTTTGAGACGGTGCAGTTTATCGCGTCGTTTCAAATAAAAAAAAAAGGTGTGAAGAAATATGCCCCATAAAATGTTAATTTAATGGGTGGTATG
The DNA here is from genome assembly GCF_030272615.1 of Cryptomeria japonica. NCBI lineage: Eukaryota > Viridiplantae > Streptophyta > Pinopsida > Cupressales > Cupressaceae > Cryptomeria > Cryptomeria japonica. The sequence continues at coordinate 541,932,194 of NC_081406.1, read as the reverse complement.
CCCCCTCGAGAGATGGGCCGAAAAATTTCAAAAAATTGGGCGATCTCTTGAAAAAGAATGAAAATTGGCGGGGTGGTAGGAAAAGAAGAATTTAGCAATACTGGTGAAAAAATAGAAGAAATTGGAGATACAATGGAGAAATGGGAGGCTCTAGAAGTTCATGGGGACCACGGCAGTGAGCAGGGTAAAAATTAGGGTTACGGCGAAAGGTATATATGGGGAGGAAGGGGTGAAAACAGGCTCATTTGCATTCGCGTCCATAGTGAAATTTGAGCTCTGATAGTGACCTTTTGGAAGAGTAAGCAGTAGTCAGGATGTTGGTTCCCTTAGCAGAACACCGATTAGAGCGAGTCTGTCGATTCCAGCGGCCAGATGACTACGGACCACCGGTGTATGAATTTGAATTTTTGAATTTCATGCATTTTTGGTATGTTTTTTGCTGAGTCCAAGTTGAGTCAACACAATAGCGCTAAAACTATGTTTTGGCGCTATTTTCAACTAAATTAGTGCTATTGTGTTGCTATAGCGCTATTGCATAGTTGTTTTAGCGTTGTTTCCAAAAGTAGTGCTATTACATAGTTGCTTTAGCACTTTTGTTTGTTTAGCGCTATTGAGTAGTTGATTGAGTGTTGTTGTTGTGAGGTGGCACTATTGTATAGTCAATGTAGCGCTATTGTTGATTTAACGCTATTGCATAGTTGATTTAGCGCTTTTGTGTAAGAAAATAGATGCCCTAGTGTGTTTGAAAAAAAAATCTTCTGATGCCAATGATGGATGGATGGAGATGTGATGTGAGAGTTGTTTTGAACCATAGCAGCCCTTATGAGACTTAGGTCATTAGGATAAATGTATGTTGTAGTCTAGGTGTGCCATGATTGCGTACCTATTGAGACCCAAAGATACTTGATCAAAGTATTTGTTGATAGTCTAGGTTTAATCTTAAGAAAGTTTGAAACAAAACAACTGATGATGATGGTTGATGCACGTGTGTAGGAGGATCTTCGCGTCTTACAGATATGCGAGAGGCATCCCGCCACACAGGTGTTGCGCGATCGATTGACAAAGGTCGAGGTGGATTAAATTGCAGCGACAAGCCTGTATGATGTTATGCATATGCCCATGATTCGGACGAATCACGGGTTGATCACAACATTGGCAGAGCGATGACATAGTGAGACATGCACGTTTCACTTAGCGTAGGGTGAGATGATAGTGACACTGGAGGATGTATGGCGCATCTTGCACATTCCCAATCGTGGAGAGCCGGTGACGTATGACCAAGCTTGGGGGACAACAATAGTGTATAGATTTTTTTATGAGGATGTCTACATTGATGATGGATCGATAGCCTAGGAGGATATAGCAGCTTTGTATGAGCCATTACCATCAGTGCTATCGGGGATTGTTGGGGGACTGCTATGTCCAGATCGATGATTGCATGGACTTGTCGTTGGTTGGAGTCAGGTGATCGAGCAGATGATGATAGAGGGGACCCAGTTTGCATGGGGATGATGCATGCTATTGCACTTATATCGAGATCTTCATGAGGTAGCATACCGAGGGGTGGGCTCATTGGGAGTGGAGATCACGTTGTTGCATATTTGGGCATGGGAGCACTTACCTGTTACCCGACCAGTTAATCTAAGATTCTGAGTAGTGGACCAGCGATATGTATACATGTATGGATGTATACATGTATGGAGGTATGATGAGTCAGCCCCACTTAGGGAAGTTAGAGTGGTGGCGGCGGGCACTGGATGATTTGGATATAGTGATCTGGAGGTCGTATATTGAGTGTGAGCTATGGGAGGATGATGTAGAGGCGTTTCCATATGTGTTTATGACATGATACCTCATTGGTAGGACAACCTACAATGTGGAGAGACAGCTTCCTAGCATATTTTTGAGACAGTTTGGGCAGTGACAGGGATTGCCTAGTGGATCAGGAGAGTATGCGCGGGTGGTACGAGAGAGGTACTAATGGGGGTCAGTGTTACCTTATGATCATGCATTGGCAGAGTTCCGCACATTACAGGCGAGACCATGGCATATGAGGTCGGGGGTGGTAGATGCAAGGGTGTCAGAAGAGTACACTCAGTACATTGTGGCACATCCAATTCCACGGATATCAGATCCAGCAGAGCTGATTCCAGATTTTGAGGAGGATAGGGGACAGACCCAGAGGAGGAGAGGAGGTCGCGAAGTAGTAAATGGACGAGGGAGAGGGGATGGTGGTGGTGGGGATGGAGGAGGTGGTGATGGAGGAGGAGGAGGATGGGTGGGGGTTTTGGAGGAGGTGGGGGATTCGAAGATGGAGGTGGAGGTGGAGGTAGAGGTGGTGGACGATTACAATGGAGAGGGAGAGGTGGGCAGCCATATCGGCTATCTCAGGGACCTTTGATGCAGGGAGGCATGAGACTAGGTGGCAGGGATGCAGGTGAGGAACAGGTACCTTTGGAGACAGGGGAGGGAGCCACTGGAGAGGGACCTATGGATATGGGGGAGAGAGCTATAGGTGGAGATCTGTAGGACCATATGATACTATTTTTGAAAACTCGACTAGAGGATATGGAGGCAGAGGTGGCCGCTAGAGAGGTGCAGTTGTTTTCACGCGAGTTAGAGCTGACTGTAGTGTTGTGGGAGAGAGATCAGGCCGTGGACAAGGTGATCTTGTTACAGGAGAGAGTGCGGGCCTTGGAGGGAGTATAGGGATAGGGGCCATCTGTGGATGCATTAGCGAGGGAGGTACAGAGAGCAGGTGCAGAGGTTGATTACTGGCGGGGCTTGTATGAGCAGGAGGTGTCATCTAGTCGACGGGCACTGAGTTATTCACAGATGCGTCGGGAGAGATTAGAGCAATCTTAGAGGATGCAGAGCAGTGGGGGTGTGATGGGTCCTCCACGACGAGATAGATTAGGTGGTGCAGGGGGGAGTGGGGGAGCAGGTGGTGATGGTGGTGCAATGTCTGGTTAGAGTGGTATTTGAGAGGGCATTCTTGTATGCTTTTACATTGTCATTTTGGACTATGTCTTGGATGGCTCTTGGTAGCCGATATTTTTGGACTTCATTGTACTCTTATACATGTATGTTTTTGGCGATATGATATGATATATGAGGAGATCCCATATTTTTGTGTTGATATGCATTTTGATGATGTGTATGGATGTATGCAGGATGATGATTTTATGATTTATGCTTAGATGGATACTTGTACTTGCTATATGGATGTGTTGATGAGATGATTCCTATATGCATGTTTCATGATGATTTATTCCTACATGATGTCTATATGTATGTTGTATGAATGGGATGCTAACATGTGGATGCAGGTTGATGTGCATGATTTGTTGATGTCATGCCTTATGTGTGTAATGCCATGATGATGATGTATGCATATTTAAATGATGCTAATGATGATATAGATAGGATCTTGTGGTTCATGTCGATGCAATGATGAAATAATGATATGCAATGATGTTAATGCAATGTGTTGAATGAATGCTTTATTTATGTAAATGCATCTAGATGGTTTTTTAGATGAATGTAATATAGATAAACGAATGTAAAGTACAAATGTTTAAATGATGATTTCTAAATGAATGCATATGTATAATGTATGAACTAATGTTGAGACAAATGGTTTTGTTTATGATTTGATAAAATATGACTAAGTGAAATGATAATGTTACGATAATGCAACTTCATGAGAAATGAATAACTGCACTGTAATGCAATTAAAAGGAGAATGAATGCATTGTAATGAATCCTAAACGAAATGAATGAGTATAAGAATATACTAAATGGATAAATGAATGTACTTAACTAATGGATAGATAAATAAATGTATGCAACTATGGAAATCTAAACAAATGTATGGTACACAAGTGTTTAAATGATGATAAATGATGATCGGTAATTGACACTAAATGAATGCATAGTAATGGTAATAAATGCAATGTTATAAATGGATCTAAATGTCCTAATTTGTGCAATAATGAAATGATATAATGAAGTTAATGCCAATAAATGATAATGAACTATATGTAGTTAAATGCAACTAAATGATATGAAATGCACTCTTTGCAAATGCAACTAAATGATATGAAACGCACTCGATGCAAATGCAACTAAATGTAATGATGAAGATGTGATTATGATAGATGAATGCAAGGTTGTGTAGACTTTGCATGATGCACCAATGATGTATCAGAGTACTCTATCATGAGTGTATCCAAAACCAACTCAATTTTCATATAATTCCTCATATTAATCTTGTTCACACTTGCATACAAAACCATGCATATGAATAATGAATGATTAAATGGATGGGTGACATGCAATAAAATGCAATATAAACAAATGAGATGGAATGACGATCCATAGTGCTTTTATTTTCATCATTGAGCATGATAATATCGAACTTGGATGAGGTAGTAGGAACCAAGGATGGAGCATTGTACCTGCAAACAAACAACATAAATAAAGAATAAAGAATATGGACTCTCGATAATGCTTCATGCTCATATGGTTGAGGTATACACTATAGTCAGCAAGCCATAGTGATCTATGATTGTATTTTGCATAAGATCATGTAGCTTAGTGAACTTCCCACGTAGACACCATTAGTACATGCCCTGGAATTTCATCGGAATAATTCACAGAAGACATACAAACAATGCTTAGGAACCATCCCGGCCACTCTAATCATTTGTGGATATCCTGGAGTAGCGTAGGAACCTGATATAAATGAATAAATAACCAACAAACCGACCAAGTACTTGATAGCTTAAACATAATTTTCTTGTCAAAGAAAATGTCATCTTTGTCTTTATTTTGGTAAGGAAGGATGCATCCTTGTTAAGACAGTTGGCGTGTTGATGTTGATTGTTTGGTTGATTTGATTTAGTGGTCATCATTTGAGTATTTCACAATGTTTGTCTGGTATCTGTTTGGATGCGTATGTACAAGGTGTTTGCCATGTTTTTGATTGATTTTTGATGTTTTTTTGATTTTGTGAGTGTTTTTGAATGTTTTTGGTATTTTGTGAGACAATTTTTTGAATGAATAACTCAATGAATCACAAGTAATGAAAAATCCACTTCCATCAATAGGTTAAGGGAATTGCCCCCAGTTTAAGCATGACTATGAAAAAGCGGGATGCAAGATGCATGAAACACTATCGTTGATTTTAGATCAATAGCAAGCCATGGTTTGGACGGATGGATGTGTGTATGTAATGAATGTGATCGCCACAAGTTTGAAAGACAATGGAGCCATAGCCTTTACGAGTGGCACCTGTTTGCCAGGTTTTCACCATCGCACTTAGCCAAGGTGCCACTGGAGTGGTTGTTCACCGTTTGGATGCATGATTTTTCTTTAATTTTTTGATGTTTTGGTATTTTCTTTAGGACATTTTTCTGAATGTTTTTGGTGTTTTTCCTGATATATATGGGAGGCTGATGCTCTGGACAACTTATGTATAAAATTGTTTGAGGTGCATGTTGTTGATCGGATCTGCTAGCGGTTCGCCTTCTGAAGTAGCCAACTGATATGCCCCAGACCCAAATACAGCAGTGATAACATATGGAGCCAGCTAGTTTGATTCAAACTTTTCCTGATGTTCTCTATTTGGTTGGTTACAAGGATTCTCTCATAGAACAAGATCACCTACCTCAAATGTGAGAGGTCTAACTCGATGATTATAACTTTTGCTCATTCACTATTGATAAGCTTTGAGGTGATTGTATGTAGCTTGTCATTTTTCATCAAGTAGCTCTAAGTCTTGGAGACGTGATACTCTATATGCTTCATCATCTATGAGATTATGCAAGGAAACCCATAGAGATGGTATCTCAACCTCAATAGGAAGGATGGCTTCTGCTCCATAGACTAGTGAGTAGGGAGTTGCGCCTGTAGGGGTTCGAATGCTAGTTCAATATGCCCATAGTGCTGGATTCAATTGAACATGCCAATCATAGTCGGCATCATTGACTGTCTTCTTGAGGATTCTTAATATGTTTTTGTTTGATGCTTCAGCCTGACCATTTCCTTGTGGGTAATAGGGAGTGGAAAAGCGGTGTTGGATGTGAAACTTCTCACAGAGCTTACAGACATCTTGATTTTTGAAAGGAAGACCATTATCTGTGATGATAGACATGGGTACACCATACCGGCAGATGATGTAATTAAGGATGAATGAGGCGATCTATTTGTCGATGACTGGGGTAAGTGGAACAACTTCGATCCACTTTGTGAAGTATTCAGTGGCGGTAATGATGAACTTGTGGTCGTTGGATAAAGATGGATGGATTTTACCCACAAGGTCAAGGCCCCATTGACAAAAAGGCCATGGTGTTGTGATTGGTTGCAATTCATGTGCTGGTGCATGTATCAGGTCTCCATGAACTTGGCATTTCTTGCATTTTCTGACAAAATAGTAGGAGTCTTTTTCCATGGATGGCCAATAGTATCTAGTGTGCATGAGTTTCTTGGCTAGTGATGGACCGCTTGCACGAGTTCCACAAATTCCTTCATGTACCTCTTCTAAGGCCTTTGTTATCTCATCGTGTTCTAGACATCGAAGGAGAGTACCATCAAGACTACATCGATATAGGGTTTCAACAATAATGGTATATCGAGCGGTTTGGCGAATGAAGGTTTTACATTGGTTATTTGATTGGTCGGGAGGAAGTGTGTGATCACGGAGATAGGTGTAGAACTCACCATACCATGGGGATTCGGAACCAACAAAGTGACATATCATCTTGGATTCAGGGATATCATAAGCGAGAATCCAAAACTGTTTGACCAAGAACTCGTAGCGTGTTGAATTATGTGGGAGATCTAGGAGAGATGCAATGGTAGCCATAGCGACAACAACTCAATTTTGATCTCCGGGTATCTGCTCAAAAGTGATAGTAGTGAATGATGTTTTTAATTTGTCCACCATTTGTTTCTACGACATGAGTTTATCATCCTTGGTCTGATATTCATCTGTTGCTTGTCGAATGACCAGTTGGGAGTCGCCATATACTTGTAGTTCTTGTAACTTCCATTGTACAGCTAGTCAGAGTCCTGTGATCAAGGCCTCATACTCAGCTATGTTGTTGGTGCATAAAAAAGTGAGCCTGTAAGACTTTGGGATGCTGTCACCTTGAGGTGTGATAAACAGAATGCCTGCCCCCGAGCCATGCCTAGTGTATGAACCATCAAAGTATAGTTTCCATGGTTGTGCTATTGTGATCATGAATATCTCTTCATCTGGAAAATTGGAAATGAGAGGATGATCGTCTAGTGTATGAACCATCAAAGTATAGTTTCCATGGTTATGCTACTATGATCATGAATATCTCTTCATCTGGAAAATTGGAAATGAGAGAATGATCGTCTATGAGGGGAGCATCGGCTAATTGGTCTGCAATAACTTGGCCCTTGATAGCCTTACGGTCCACATACTCGATGTCAAATTCACTTAGAATCATCACCCATTTGGCCAAGCGGCCTGTCAATGTTGTTTTGTTGAGTAAGTACTTGAGTGGATCGATCTTTGCAATGAGCTGTATTTTATGTGTCAACAGATAGTGCCTCAGTTTAGTGGCTGCCAAGATTACTGCTAGGCAAGATCGCTCAATAGGTGTGTAATTGAGTTCATAGCCAACCAGTGTGCGAGAGATGTAGTAAACAACACACTCTTTCCCTTCTGCATTGTGTTGTGCCAATAGTACACCCAATGTTATATTTGTTGCTGAAATATAGAGCAACGGGGGTCTACTCGGATCTGGTGGGATCAATAATGGTGTATTCATGAGATAGTCTTTAAGCATCTAGAATGCTTGCTGGCATCTGGCGTCCCACTGAAAGCCTAACAGGTGTGTAAAGGGGTGACACTTATCTGCCAGTTGTGCAATGAATCTTCAAATGGATTGTAGTCGCCCTTGTAATGTCCTGAGTTGACTGATGTTCTTTGGTGATGGCATGTCCATGATTGCTTTGACCTTTGTTGGGTTGACCTCAATGCCTTTGCTTGAGACAATGTATCCTAGAAGCTTCCCTGAGGTTACTCCAAAGACACATTTCTTTGGGTTGAGTCAAACATGATATTGTTCCAGTCTGTCAAAGATTTTCTTTAATATGTCTAGATGACCTTCCCTTGTGAGTGATTTTGTCAGTGAGTCATCAACATAGTCTTCTATTATGGTGTGCATCATGTCATGGAAGATGGTGGTCATTTCTCTTTGATAGGTCGCTCCTGCATTCTTTAGACCAAAAGGCATTGCATTCCAGTAGTATGTTCCCATGGACATGTGAAGTTTGTCTTATGTTGATCCTCTGGTGTGATCTTTATCTAATTGTACCCTGAAAAGCTATCCATGAGAGAAAGCATGGCATGTCCTGCTATTAGGTCCACTATTATGTCGATATTTGGTAGGGGGAATTCATCTTTAGGACATGCTTTGTTCAAATCTCTGAAGTCAGTACAGATACGGATGCCCCCATTTGGTTTGCCGACAAACACAATATTGGATATCCAATCCACATAATCAATTGGTCTAATAAAACCAACATTTAGGAGTTTCATAAGTCCTGCTTTGACTAGCACCGCAATCTGGGGGTGCATCTTGCAAAGCTTCTGTTTGACAGGCTTGGCTCCTTTTGCTACGGTGAGGTGATGCATGACTAAATCAGGATCAAGACCAAGCATGTCTGCATATGACCATGCGAAGTTGATCTGACGCTTTTTGAAGAATTCGACAAACTTGGGTTGTTCCTCTGGAGTTAAAAGAGATGCCAGATGTATGTGGTGAGGAGTTTCAGGAGTCCCCACGTTGTATTCTTTTGTCTCTTCAATAAGGATTTTTTATCGTTCCTATTGTGTACTAGAAGGGAGAATGTCAAACCTTTCATCCTCTGGTCAATTCCAGATATTTGTGAAATTTTATTGATTTTAGGTCACACTAAGGTTGAAAGCAAATCTAAATTCCAACATTTAAATGTTAAAATTAAGCAGTTAATTACATACACCCTAATTTTTAAAATTAAATTGATTTCTTCAATATTTCAAATTTTCAAAATTTTAAAATTAAGAGGTTACTTTTGGACAACCCTAAATTTAATTTGAAATCTTCCCTCCTTTCAATTTTAAATTTTAAATTAAGAGGTTATTTTCAATAGGCCCTAATTTTAAAATTCAGTCTCTTGTGGATAATTTTCATTTTCAATTTCTTAAGAGATTGCATCATTTCTTTCTACAATTTTGCATTATTTAGATTCCCAAATTCAAAATTCAATTTCCCTCCCTTAGTGCAAGAGTTTTAATACTATTATTCCTACCTATAGTATCCTGGTGAGAAGAAGTTGTAGAATTAAGGTTGCCCAAGGTTTAATTACCGAGGAGATGGAGCCTAATTTGGCTAGCTTTTTCAATGAGGATATTGGTGGTTTTTCTAATCCTACAAATATCCCTATTTATCCTCTTCATAATTCTAATGATGAGGAGGAATCACTAACTAGTGTATCCATTGACCAAATGGCAAAGATGGACAATCAATTTGACAATCTTCAACAATGGATGAGTCAAGAATACCCAGAAAGTGAAGCTCTCCCATTGATTGAAGGATTGAAATAGATGATTCAAAGTGGTAAACATGGTGTTGAAATCTTGTGTGGTATTGCTCATATTGTTGATTCTAATATTATGCCCATGAAGAGTTGTGTTGAAGCCCTACATTTTATACAACCTTCTAGTCAAGTTAATCATTCCATTCATTTGAGAACTCCTATGGCTAGTATTCCCACCTTCACATCAAACATTATGACCACCTCTACACAAAATGTCATACCTACAAGTATTAGTCATGGGGAAAACCCTTCTTCTTTCACCCCTCCTACCATGATTGTTCCCCTTGTTACCCAATCACCTACACCACCTATAAATGTCAGTCAAGGGGGAAACTCCGTCGATCGCAATTCCTTCATTCCTCCTATGAGTCTTCCATTTGTTACCCAATCTTCTCCAATACCTACCTATCATAGCGCCCCCCTCCTTAATCTCAATCTCTTCCTTCACTTAACAATTTTACTCCTCCCTCTCAATCCAATTTTTCTAATTTTAATCCTTCTATTGATTCTACCATCATTAATTTAGCTCAAATAGTGTCCTCCTTACAACAACAAATAGCTTCTATGAATCAATCTAAGTATAATGTGCCCACATTTGATGTAGCGAGCCCATTATCCAATGACATTGTTAGAGTTGTCCATCCTAAACATATAGAAGTCCCTCAATTGGAACTTTATAGTGGAAAGGGTGATCCCTTAACTCATGTTAAAACATTCCAATAGTGACTTTGGTCATGATCAAAGATTGTTAGCTAAATTGTTTACTAGAACATTAAGGGAAAGCTTTGCAATGGTATTGTTCTTTGCCTCCTTATTCTATTACCTCTTTTCAACAATTGGCTAATTCTTTTATTCAACAACTTCACAATAACATTGGTCCTAAAACTACTTTGACTGATTTGATGCATTGTAAACAAGGTGTTAAAGAAAAAGTAATTTTTTTATTAGTAGATATTAGCATTTGTATTCTCGGATTTCTTTTCCTGTGCTTGATCAAGATATTCAAAAAAAATTTATTGCTAATTTGCAAAAATAAATTAGGGATAAACTTCTCTTAACTGAGTTTACTTCCTTTCCGCAATTGTGTGCAGTACTTCACAATTATCAACTGACTGTGAATCAATTGCAACAATCTCCTTCCATGGCTTTGAGTGATAAGGGTGATAGTGCTCAACAATCATTTGTGAAGTTCAAACCAAACAAAGTATTAATTAAATTCAATTATAACAACCACACCACTCACAATTGTGCCTCCTTTGTCTAAATACTTTGAAAAAGAAAAAGAATTTACTCCTTTGAATGAATCTTTGCATAGCATTATGTCTCAACTATTACAAAGGAATGTGTTAAAAATTCCCCCAATCAAACCAATTGATCCATCTAAGACAACTTCACCTTACTTTGATGCTAAATCCTTTTGTCAATATCACTGTCAACCTGGTCATGACACTAAAAAGTGTTTTTCATTGAGAAGTGAGATTCAAGATTTGATTGATAACAATACCATATCCGTGGCAGATGTGAATGATAAAGGAAAAAGATATGTAGCTCCTCCTAATCAAAATATTCATATTTTCATTGATCCTTTTCCATCCCATTCCACCAATTTGATTGAGACTAATCATCTTTCTTTCTATCCCAATGATGTTGGCCTTGAATCTAATAATATGGTGAACCTTGTAGATCAACAAGAACCTCCTAAGGACTTGGGCATCACATTTGATCCTAGCAAGACCATTAAAGCACTTGATGGCCCATTATACATAAGTGCAAAAATCAAAGGTATACCTTCTAGAGGAGTACTTATTGATTCTTCTTGCACGATTAATGCGATAACCGAAGAATTTATTTATACTTTGCAATTGCATCAAGTGATATATGATGATACTGATGTGGTAGTTAAATTTTTTTATGGCTTCTCTTGTCCTGCTACTGGTTCTATAACACTTCCTTTTGATGTTGGCACTAAATGCTTAGATGTGAAGTTTGCTATCCTTCCTACATCCGATCAATTTCGTGTAAAATTGGGACATCCTTGGCTCTCTTCCATGAAAGTGATCGCTTCTACTATTCATAAGTTTTTGAAATTTCCTTATAATGATGAAAACATAATTGTTAATCATAGCATGTATGGACCTGCAATGAGGCATGGAGTTGTTTGTCTCGATTATTTTTGGTCCAAACAATTCCAACCTCTTCAGCCTAGAAGTGATGCTCTCTTTAGATCATATCAAAATTTCAAAAATGAGATGATTTTGTCATTGAGTAAACCTAGAAATCCACCACCTATCATTCCTCTTGATGATCATATACCCCTTCTCGAGGTTAAAATGATTCTTCCTCCTGAGGAAAGAAATAATCTTCTTCCCAAAGAGACGCCTATTCTTTCTCCTAAAGAGAAGAGTATCCTTTCTCCTAAGGAAATAGATATTCTTCTTCCTAAGGAAAAATTTGTTCCTTCTCCTAAAGATGAGTCCACTCTTCCTCCCAAGGATAGAAATTCTCCTCCTCCTAAGTGTCAAGATACTTAGGGTAGACCTATTCCTCCTCCTCATGATAGACCCAGTCTCCTTCCTATACCTCCCATTCTTCCTTTATGTGGTACAGTTCCTCCTCCTTCATCTTACAAAGAGAAGTGAATGAACTCTCCTATATCCCAAACTAAAAAACCTCAACCTATTCATCATTCTCTAAAAGAATAGGAGAATCATATACCTAACGAACCTAAGCATCCTCAAATTTCGGCCAAAACTAGAAGAAACCATTGTGTGAGAGAATGTCGATGGAGACGTCGCACTATAGCTTGTGAAGTTTTTTCCCAAGCCATTTCTTCTCCTAAAACACCAACTCTTGACATGATTCTATTTTATCCTAAACAAGATGTTCAACCCGATTCTCGAAGACGCAAAATGCTTAAGACAAATGATGGTTCAAGTTCTATTCCTATTAGAGCTCTTATTTTTATTAACCTCAATGAAGAAATAGGTGAAAATGTTGTTAATGATGAAAATTTTGATCCTAATAATTTTGATGATGAATATGAATATGTTGATGTTGACAATGGTTTATCTGCAAAAAATTTAAAAGCATTAATCCTAGCTCCTAGTCACAAACAAAGTGACTCATCATTAGAGCATTCTCCTTGTTTGGAACTTGTGATAGCTTCATCTACTATGCTAGATGTGGCTCCTCTTGCATGTTGTCCACCTTCTCGAAACGATGATCAATGAGATCGGAGGACGATGATGTACTTGATTAGTTTCATTAGCACTGTGAACTTTCTTTCTCTCCCCTCTCTTGCTTGTTTGTGATCCTTCTTCTATTTGTTTCCCTATTCTTCTATTTGTTCTCTCATATGTTGTCTACTTAAGGATGATTTAAAGCGTTGAGATCTCTTTTCCTCTCTCCCATGTTGACTCAAAAGACACATGTGTTCCCTTCTTCTATGGCGGCTTCCTTTCTTTGGGGGATGAGGATAATTCCATAAACACACACGCACACGCACACACGCGTGTGCGCGTGCGCGTGCACACACACACACATGATATACATTAGTTATCATAAAAAGTATACCGACTCCAAAATTAAGTAAAGCTACCTTATGCTTTGTGTTTTGTTCTCATTATCCTTTGATTTGTCCTCTCTTGGGGGACAAATTATTGCAATAACGTTCTTGTCTTTTTCGGTGTATCCTACCTTAAAGCAATTGCTCCCGGTAAGGCATGTGCAATCACTTTAACGTGGGAGCCTACACTTCGCTCACGACTCTCTCTTTTGATACTTAAAATTGCTTAGTGAACTTTGTCTTTGCTTTGTAATTTTTGGTATTTCTATTTTTTTCATGACTCGTAGTAAGAGAACCTTACCATTTGTAGTCATGGTTCTATCTTTGTCTCTCTTGATCTTCCCTTTTACCTTGTCATTAACGTCGTAAGATATTAAATTCCACTGGGGGCTTAGTGTATCTTGCCTCTTTGATGTGGTGAAAGTTTTTCAATCTGAAATCCTTGTACTTTACTGCGAGTATTTGCATAATTTCATACTCCTGCTAAATTGGGGGCTAAATGTAGCGTCCTAAAAAATGCACCCCTTGCAATTTTTGATTGCATTTGGGTCTTTGCCTTAGTGTTTGCACTTCATGGCCTAATCGAAGACCTGATTATGCTCATACATGTCAAAATCATCATCTAACTCAAAGTGCACTTCGCATGCCACCTTGATCTTACCCCAAAATAGGGCATGGCGCCATGGTCCTCGCTAGGACCCATCTCAATTTTGAGTGAGAAAAACCCCTCCATGTTGGCTCATGTCAAAAAATTAGTCAGTTAATCTGACGGGCAGGTATAAAAGAGGGATTTCCCCTCTCATTTGAAGATAGAGGATGTGCACACAAGAGGTTGTCAAGCATCAAAGAGATCAAGAATTCAAGAATTCAAGCATTCAAGAGAAATTGAGCATTTTCAGTCTTTCTTCAAGCTTTGGAGCAACAATAGAGTCAAGATTTCAAGTATCGAAGAGGAGATCATCATTCTAATTCATGAAGTCCTAATTCTAAGTGGAGGCAACCAAAACTTCACAAGGAGGTATAAGCCTTTCATTTTCAATCAATTCAACATCCCCTCAAAGAGGAGGATTTCTAATTTCAATCATTTTAATTAAATTATTTCAACCACTTAGTTAATTCTAAAACAGGGGTTTGACCTAAAGGCAAGCCCCTATTCCCAACACATTTCCCTTTTCTTTTGTGTGCAGAAAAATAGGTACGCAGTTGTAACTCTTGGGATAAGCTTTAGATACAGAGATGGAAAAACCCTTTTTGGCGCTCGAAAATCTCGGAGGACCAAAAGGGGACGCCCTGGTCCCTGCACATGGTCCCTGCTACTTTTGGTAGTTTCGCAAAGCAACTCCGAATCATCTCATACTTCTCAGATCCAGGTGCACGACGAAATCCTGACTCTACAACTCACTATTTTCTCAGATTTAGCTTCATTTCTTGCATTTAGTTTCAATTCAACTAGTTAAATTATAAAAGAGGGTCAAACACATCCCATTTCAGTCAATCTACTTAGTATTCAACCTTAATATAATTAGTGACTGAATCTAGTGGAGTCCCCGCCCCTATTTTAAATGTAAAGTCCTCCAACTAAAAATTGACTTAGTGATTTCTCCCTTCCATGCGGTGAACTTGCTAAGCCCAAAATTTTCTGCTTTACAAGCCCAAACAATGTTGGGGAAAGTGGACAACCTTGTTTGACACCAATATCACTACCAAAACATTCTGACATTCTCTCCGAAGTTATGATTTTAGCCTTGACCTTCTCATATAGCCTATGCACTACAACCCTAAGCACATTTGAAACTCCCAATTCTTCCATCCTATTCCATAGTTTGTCGCGTGGAACTGTATCAAAGACTTTTCTAAAGTCTACAAAGTAGCAAAAAGCCTTGCCCCTGATTATTCTATATGTATTCAACTAAAAACCAAAGTGTAGTGCCATGGTCTATAGTAGAATATTTTGGTCTAAATCTAGCCTGTCCTTTGGCTCTTTTTCCTCTTATTTCTACCTCTCTACTAATCCTGATCTCAATCATGCTTCCAAACAACTTCCCAAGAAGGCGGTTGACTGTAATAGTGCTGTAATTTGATGGATTGTTAATATTGCCGCTTTTGTGAATAGGGATCACAATGTTGGTTGTCCAATTTTTGGGAAACCCTCTCAAGTGACATTGTTGAAGATGCGATTGATATGAGTTGCAAGGATCTAAATGCCCCATTTTAGATATTTTGCTTGTAACCCATCTATGTCTCGTGTCTTTCCCTTTGCAAGCCTCCTTATACCATGTTTGATATCTTCAATGGTAAAAAGTTCAATATTGACATTGATTATCGGGGTTTTTTTAATCTTGGTCATGCTCATATAACAACTTTGCATATTCAAGACATTGACATCCCGTGATATTGTTTTGTATTTTTTTTCTCTTTTGTTGCAGCTCTTTCCGAAATCTTTTAGGGTTTTGTTTTCCAAGAATAATTAGTTTCATCCTTCTTATGTTTGTATATTTTTATTTTTTACACCTTAGCCATCTTTCATACTCTTTTTTAATTTCTTTGTCCATCCCACCTTATCGCAAATTTCTTTTTGCTAACTTGCACTCATCATCAAACCATGGATTTGTTGGAAAAATGTTTTTAGCCTTTCTTTTGGTTCTAGTTCTTTTACACTCAACTAAAGCTTTATAAATCAAGGGAATCAACATATCCTTGCTTACAAGATGAACTTAATTATTTTTTGAATATTTAATGATCTGTTTGAGGGCAACCTTGAAGATTTTTTGATTCTCTTGAGTCCCCAGTGAGGGTGCTTTCTTTTGTTTAGGGTGTGTTTGTTTTGTTGGCAATTGACACTCATCTGATGATCTTAGATGTTTGATTTATGGTATAGGGTTGTCATTGATGGAAACTCTTCTTGGAGACTCAATCCGATAGTCATGATTCATCTTATCTAGAATCTGGAGTTAACCGGTAAAATAGGGTATATCAGTGATGTTTTGGTCTGGAATGATTTCTGATGATTGTGGTAATTTTGGTGGTTGATTTCGTGTTCTTTTTGAATGGGTAGATCCATAGGAAGCATTTGA
The DNA here is from genome assembly GCF_030272615.1 of Cryptomeria japonica. NCBI lineage: Eukaryota > Viridiplantae > Streptophyta > Pinopsida > Cupressales > Cupressaceae > Cryptomeria > Cryptomeria japonica. The sequence continues at coordinate 541,915,937 of NC_081406.1, read as the reverse complement.
ATATACTCTTTTGCTTTGGTGCTATGTTTTGTTAGAGATTGAAGCCGACTTGGGCTACATGTTACACTTCTTGAAGCTGACTTGAAGGAAATTACTTTTGTGCTAAGACCGGATATACAAGATTGAATTGGTGATTGGTTTTGGTGGTAATACTATTGTGGTGATCTGTTTTGGTGTGATTTAGCACAGTTTCATGTGTGCACTTTGCTTTTAGACAATCTGGTAGTTGATTGAGACATAAACAGAGTATTCAACAGAGTGAAGACAGTCAGAGATTCAGTGCTTAACCGAAACTCATTCTTGCATTGTTAGATTCTACTTGAGAGTTTATTTCATTTTATTTCTTCATTGTAATCAAATTGTAAGTCAGTAAAACTTCCCTGAAGGTTGTCGCCTTTCGGGCAATTGTAATTGAGCAGTGTGCCTAAATGCAAGTGCATTCCCCATCTATGTAATATTTATGTAGTCTTGGCCATAGTATATGAATATTGTGGGTTCCATCCCCACCATGGTTTTTCCCTTTCCAGGTTTCCACGTAAAATTTTTGGTGTTGTGGATTTCTGGATTCTTTGTTGCATGTTTATGTTCTTTTCAGTTATGCATTGCTAACTGGTGGATAAAGAATAAGTTTGTGGATTTGATTTCTGATAGATCACTGATTACCCCCCCTCTCAGTGATCCCTGATTCCAACACGTTCTTCCTGTTGCATGTTTATGCGAATGGCTAGTTTTAGGTATATTGGGTTATGATTTGAATTTATCTCTATTGGGCATTCTCCTATCTTTAACTCCATTACCCTTGAAATGTGATGAAAACAATAAATTTTGAGATAAAAAAATTAGGTGCTAGGAAAATTGAGGGTTGTCATGTGGACAAATCAAAACGATCAGAAGAAAACATACTATTTGAAAGAATTCAACTTCATGTGGACACACAATAAAAAGATTTAGGTAGGGGTCCCATGGAGGGGACTTAAGATCTATTTTTAAGGAAGAGGTGGTCCCATGAAACATTGTTTTTTCTGCTATGAGATTATTTGGAATCTTTTTCCAAAAAATAGGAGTCCCTACTTTTTAGGCATGTAATTTTAAGCAGGGGAAAATGGGGTGGGGCTAGAAATTACCCCACCAACTTAGGAATATTTTATGCCACTTGTCAATCATCTAAATTTTAGAGGGGAAACTTAATTTATTTACAACCTAATTGCTTAAATTTAAGATTTTAAACTTAAGATGAGACTACCAACATCCTTAAATTTAGGAACTTAAATTTTTAAGTTGAAGTGCAATACAAAATTCATGGGACCGCCAAATTTAAAATAGTCCTAAAAAATCTCAGCAATGTCAGCTCTATTTTTTATGTAGCCCCCCACCATGGGACCCCACCCTTATTGAGGGTTTAAATCGAGGGAAAGACAAAAATATTAATAGCATAGTTGAGGATTGGATCCCATCATCTTAGATGTGAAACAAGTAGATGGATAACTCCCAAGGAAGAGTGGAAGAAAAGACTTGCATCTTTTGTAGTAAAGGGACACTTGAAACCACATGGCACTTCAACATGGAGTGTGTGACTCACAAGGAGATCCATAAGTAGTTTGAAAACAATTTTTTAGGTGAACTATCTAAGCAAGTTGTTTGAGGAAACAAGGATGCACAAGAATACGACTTTCTTAGTCAAGATTCATAACAAATGAGCTAACATTAAGAGAAATTGAAAATAGTGTTGTTTTTGGAGCTCTTGGTCCCTTAGACTACTTGATCTTGTGGGCATCATTAAAATTCATCGTCCTTATTCTTCTTAGACTGATCTATCACATTAAGGAGAGGTGGGTCATGTTAATTGTATGTCTATTTGAATGGATTAACAATGGTGGACCAAGATGACCCTTAGTTCCTATGTGGCATATAAGTGGTACATGTTCACCATGTCGCATGGAAAGTACATATAGCCCCACTAGTTTCTTTCATTTGCTAACATTAAATGCACACCACCACTTATTCCCCTCCCTAAACCACATTGACTTTGCATCCCTTTCCATTTACATGTATGGGATGGCACCAACTTTCCACACATTTGAGCATTGAATGCTTCAATGCCTTGCATATCTTGCTCACCAACACCCCACCATTGACACATAGTTTCCAAATAGTTTGTTTCAATAAGCACCAAAAAATATTTGTTGTTTATTTGTATTCCCTAAGTCTTTCATGAAAAGAATGGTCACCAATGTTAGGTTCTTGCTCGTTGTTCCTCTCCAATGCTAATTTAAGCATTAGCGAATGGAATGGTCACCAATGCTTCGTAGTATATATCCTCCTTGTTTGTCTGTTTTTTTTTTTTTTTAACTTGGTTGCATGCTACTTTGTTTCTCCATTTTCAAGTTTCAACAAATAGTGGATTGGTCGCCATTTTTATGGCATTGCGTGTTGCTTTTTTAGGCCTTCGTCTACAAGTGTTCAACCTGAATGAGGATTCTTATCCTCAACAAGGCAACAAAACATCATATTGTTGTTCTTTCATTTTCTTTTCATTCATCTTCACTATGTATATGAGGTTCAATTTGAAGGTTTAACTTATTTATCATTCTTTATGGTCTTACTTTAAAGGTTTTGTGGCTTTATATGTGCTTCTGTCAATAATGGTTTTTTGATTTTTTCGTTTTCTTTATCGTGTTGTAATTTCAAGTTGTGTGAGGCCTTTTTCTTCTTTAACTTTCTATAAAATAGTTTCAAAAGATTGCAAACTTTGAAATTGTTGTTCGAAGGTGTTTATGTTCACAGACATATTTTGTGTTTTGTAATGCATTTATTTGTTATGAGAATTCTAATCTTTTATTAAAGCATCATTGTGACTTAGCCTATTTAAGTTATAAATATAAGTTTACAATGCTTTGTTTTGGTTATTTTAAACTAAGAATTTCTTTGCAAATAGGTTATCAAGAGTTTTATTACCTGGCGATAATATTGTAAAGTTGGTTTCTTGTTCATTATGGTCTCTACATATATTGCATTGAATAATTCTTAAGACACTTTTTAAAACCCTTGATAGGTTTAAGGTTTGTTTTCTTTTATTCATGAGGTTATTAATAGGGCTTATGTATTCTTCATTGTGATCTATGCATATATTGTGCTTATTAATGTTATTATTAGGCTTTACTTGCATTTACTTATTAATAGGTTAATGGTTTATCTACATTTAGGGTTTATGTGCATTTAGGGTTTTCCTTTTCTATTCACCCTCTCCTTATCTCATTTCCTCTACATTTCAATTTATCTCTTATGTTCAAATAGATTTTGAAGAATGACAAAATATTCTATTTTATAAACTTAATGTTAGCAATGTCACTTCGTTTTCTCACATAAACTTTCAATTGCTTTGTCTTTAGGCCCTTACCATTTTGTAACATTATAATTATTACAAACATTTTGTTGTTTGAATATTTGAGATGTATGAATGTTTGTTGCATCCTCTATAAGCCATCTTTGTTTAAATTATTTAATTGTGTTGGTTTATACACAATTTTGCTATAATCTTTATACAAGTAAATGTCTAATGCCTAGTCAGGTCAATGCAAGTCCTACTAATAGATCATTGATTGTTGTCAAGTACTAATCTTCTTAGTTTACTAACTATGATCAATTCATTTTTATAAGACTTTGTTCTAATTTGTATGTTGCTCCATTTTATTCATCTAAGTTCAATTAAATACCTCACCATAGCAAATTTACTTATTATTGAATGCCTTGTGGCACTAATCCAATAATCATATGACAATTTGAATAAGATAATAATCCTTTTGGATATATCCTACACAACTATCATTTTACCTATAGCATTAATAAATGTAAGGTATGGTTTCAAATAGTTATACTATTGTGTATAATATACTTGCTACAACAACCCTGATTCTTTACCTATACAAATATTTCAAAATATTGTATAAGAAGATCTTGTCACTAAGAGTAGCCTTGTATTTTTTGTCATCTGAGGATTAAAGTAGAAAGTTATTTGTTCATATATAAGGCTTCTGATGATATCTTGTTGGCATTAACCTGATCAATCATATTTGCTAGCCTCTTTCCAATTCTTTTTTTAAATCAACATAGATTGAAGAGTTTCTAGATAATTATTCAGAGACTTTCTAGAAATTAAAAAATTGATAAAGATGATTAATTTTTGTAGGGTTTTAAGATATTTTTTTAATATAAATTTGGTGAATCATAGCTCACTTTCATCCACTAATTAAACATGTATTTATACTTGTTCACTCACTCATGATGAAAAATTTGGCCTAGTTGCTTCAATTTTCTATGGGCTTGGAAAGTTGCTAGTGCATTCTTATAGTTCGATAAGCATCGCTAACATTTTATTTATTCATAAATTAATAGTAGCTTGAAAAGTTGAGCTACCGCATTCTCAAAGTTTGATAAGAATCACTAACAATTTATTTGTTCATGTTTGGACCATATGTAATAGTTATTAGTGAGTGTCTCCTAATGGTTTGGTATAATTCTCTAGTATTTCCTAAGAAATTTTAATTACTACCACATAGTTTGTAGTAACCAAAGTTGATCATCATTATAGATAACAAAATCATTGAATTCATCTAAACTCTCTATTATATCAGTCTATTAAAAAAATCACATTCACTTGTATAGTTCATGTCAAATGCATTACTCTCACTCTCTTCAACTAGGACTACAAACATCATTTTGGTCATTTTCATTTGCAAATAAAATTTACCTCATCATTATAATTAAATAGACATAAACTATAATAAACTAAAAATTTCCTTTGCACTTACAATTATATTTTGAGCTTTAAAATATTTAATATAAAATATAATGAAATTCTACGATCTATGGCTAGTAGAAGGTATGCTAATTCGTGGAGTAGAGGGATTTTTTAGTTGTTGAAATTGATGGAATACTATCTATAGCTACATCTTTCTCAACCTCTATATTGTATCTCCCATAAGATTAGCTCTTGCACTCTACTAATGTTTCATTATGCACAATGCTAGCCTAACTAATATTGTATTAAACTAAGTGCATTTATGTAGTTTTTAGTTACACTATAAATGGCTATATGTTCTATATGTTCAATGTTGTACCCACTTTTCTCTAACTACATACATGTAAATACCAATGTGTTCTATAAGATGTAATCACAATACCATGGTTCTATAACTACCTATCCGTAATATATGACATAAATGATGTATCCATTGTTCTATAAATGTTTATCTCTTCTATATGATGTAAATGATGTTGCCACTATTATGTAAATCTCTATATGTTACATACGATGTAAATTTTCTACACATTATTTCGTAAATACCTATCTCTTCTATATAATGTATATATTGTTTTGCAAATATCTATTTATTGTATGTATGCTATTGGATGTTCTAAACTGGTAATGCCTATCTATTATATAAGATGTAAATGTTGAAGCCACTATAATATAAGTGTTTATATGGGGTTTTTAGTTATATATCTAATTCATATCTTTTAAATATTGATAATGGCTATGTATTATATATTGTGTAAATGCCGTAGCCAATGCATTGTAACTGCATATATATGACTTTTGAAATTTATGTCAATGTAAGCTTAGAACATTAATATTGTGTGTTATAACAATTCAATTTTCATGACAAAAGCATTCTCCAAGATTAAACTAGCATAAATTTCAAATAATCCCTCTTCAACAGATGTGAAACCCAATTTAAATTGTTAAGCCTACCTATTGAAAATATATATTATAGTTGTCCTAGTGACATACAAAGCAACCACCCATAATGATATACATTTTTCTATATATTAATTGCTTTATAAAAAATGCATAGCCATGTGTCCCATCAAACAAATAGATAGGTCCCATATCTCAACATCTAAACAATTTTTTCAAGTGATAATTGTCTTGTACAAATTAGTTACTCCATGCATACTTTCTAGCAAAACACTCGAAGGGTGTGAGGCTCACCAATCAAGCAATCAAACTAGAACACCAATATGAGGTGGTAGAAACATTTACATCGCATAGCTATTTAAATAATAGTAGCGACAACAAATTTATAGCATATAGGATAATAAACCTAAGTTAGATATGAGGTGGTTGTATTTGGCAGACTTGGTTTCCCAAAGACAATTTGGGTTAAGTTATGTTGTAGCTTAAATTTTAAACTAATATATGGATATGTGCAACATAATTTAATACTAAAAAATGCTTTATCATAATCAAGTAACCCTACAAATTGTTAGGAATTGCATACAAAAAATATCAATTAAATGCAAATAAAGATTAAACAGAGGAATGAAATGCACGTAAATAATAATAGTGAAGAGACAATTTTTAACGTGGTTCACCCAAACTCAGGCTACATCCACCAAACATAGAGTCCAATATTTTATCTAGCAAATAGAACCAATTACAATCAACAATCCCCTGCAACTCAATGCCGCTGCAAAATTTCCTCGAAAACCCTAACCCTTGATCGTTTTATCAAGATTTATGTTAGTTACAAAAATAGGGTTTGCATATGTCAGCCAATAGAAAAATAACTCTTGATGCCTTTATAAAATAATAAGTCATTTGATTTTTTGGGGGCCTTGCCCCCAAAAACCCCCGCAGGGGTGCACTGCCCCCGAACCCCGTCTTGGGGGTATTTCCCCCAAACCCTTGTTGAATAATTTGCGGGGAAACTGTGTCGATAAAAGTGGAAAAAATTTAACCTTGAAGTCAAATTAGGCTCCATATAAAAACACAAATGTTTCATATTGTATGAAATATAGATGAGTGTTGGAACACATTTGTCGTTGCACCAAAAGATTGACTTATTAATGCTCAATACAAATGTTAGAGATAAATAGATCCACGGGAAGTGGCTAGTCCATATCGCAAATCCAAAGGGGGACGTTGTGATTAGTCCCACAATCCCCCCTTAGCATCACTTGAGGGAATTCAAACCCACAACCCAACTTTGATATCAATTGTTGGAACATGTTTGTCATTGGGCCAAAAAATTGACCTAATAATGTTTGATACACATGCGAGAGATAAATGGATCTACGGGAGGCGGTTAGTCCATGTCCCAAATCTGAAGGGGGACACTAGTAATTAGTCCAGCAATGACAACATAGAAGAGGAGCAATGAGAAAGAACTCAACATTGATGATCATTCCTTTCATGAAAGCCTTAGTGAATGCAAAGCAGATGAAAACATGTTTTGATGCTTATCATTATGCAAGCGCGTTATAATATACTCACATTTTTGTGAAATAAAAAACATCTTCTCTCCCCCCACCCTCTCTCTCTACACTCTCTACCCTCTCCCTCCTTCTCTCCTTTCATCTCTCTCTATCTCTCTAACTCTCCCTTCTTCCCTCTCTCCCTCTTTTGTCAACCTCTTCCTCCCTCCCTCCTACCCTCTCCACTTAAATTTGTCTCTCATCTCCCTCTTTCTACCTACATATCCTTTTTTGTCCCTCCCATCCTAGCTCTTTATGCCTTTCCCTTCCTCCATCCTTCTCAATCTCAATCTCTCTTTGTACATCTCTTTCTCCACTTCTCTCTATCTCCCCTCTACCTACCTCTCTCATTGACCCTCTAACCCTTGCTCTCTCTCCCATTTTAATGTTAGGTTTGATTGTCAAGTGCTAAGGTATTTTTTTAAAAAAGGTTTTAGTGTTATATTATTAATGTCATGTTTTAGGTTTAACATATAACATTTAGGGTTTAGGGCCCATAGTTTATGGCTCGTGGTTGATGACGTAGGGTTGGGTGTTGAGGTTTAGGGATTGAATTTGAATTTTTAGATGTGTTAAGTTATTAATGTTAAGTTTTAAGGTTTAAGGTTTATGGTTGATTTGGAGGGTTAGGTGTTGAGGATTTAAGGATTGAATTTAAGTTTTTGGATTTTAGAGTTAAATCATTAATGCCAAGTTTTAGGGTTTAGTGTATAGGGTTTATGGTTGATGGTGTAGGGTTGGGTGTTGAGGGTTTAAGGATTGAATTTATTTTTTGGTTTTAGTGTTAAATTAATAATGTTGGGATTTAGGATTTAGTGTAAAGGGTTTAGGGTTTACAATTAATCTTGAGAAGGTTAAGCATTGAGGGTCTAAGGATTGAATTGGATTTTATAGGTTTAGTGTTATATTATTAATGTCAAGTTTTAGGGTTTAAGGTTTATAGTTTATTATTAATGATGGAGGGATCCAAGGGTCTCTCTCTCTCTCTCTCACCTAACTCTCTTCCCTTCTTTCCCTCTCCCTCTCCCATTCTCTATCTCACCTCTCTTTATTTATCCTCTTTACTTATCCCTCTTCCTTCCTTCCCTCTACTCTTCCCTCCCTCCCTCCCCACCCCCTCACTTATTCACAATTTAGGTTTTGAGGTCTAGGGTTTAAATTTTACTATTGGCAATATGAAGGAATTGTTATGTGTTGCATTGATGTTTGTCATTAATGTCAACACTAGCTTATTTGGTTGTCTATCGGGTTCTGGTAGAATGGTTGGATTGTGATGATGATTAGGAGATTGGCCTTTGGTATATGGTTTGGTTTAGTCATTCATGTGCATATCACATTTAGTTGGTTTGGGATTCAGTGATCTAGGAACTATCATATGTTCTAGTAAGCCTTTTGGTTACTATAAGGGTTTTACTGACAGAGCTTCGTTGAAGATCTTTTGATGGATTTGATAAGTGGTGTTGGTGTGGCTTCTAGAAGGTTCTCAGGATGCTGATGGTTATCTTGTTCATGTTCCAGTTGATTGGTGGTGTTGCATTTGGCTTATGGCTATCTATTTTATTTCTGGTGTTATTCAATGTTATTGACTTCTAAGTTATGGACCAATTTGTGTAACATGTTGGTGGATGCTCCCGATGTGTTACCAGTCGGATTTATTGATTAGATAATGTTGTTTTGGCCTTAGGATGACTTGGGTTGCAGATTTATGTAATGGATTTATTGTATCATCTTTTAGGTGGTTGACCCAATTGTTTAGGTCCAGGGTTTGTATAAATATGATGTAAGATATCTCTGTAGATCATAGGATGGTTATGGTTATCGGATTATTTGCGTGTGAATAAAGTTATAATCATATGCAGAGGTTTTGGTCGATCATAAGTGATCAAATTGGGTTTGTGTAAGAGGTTCAAGACCTCTGGTATTGAGCTTAACCAGAACTGTACTCAGGCATAAGAGATGCTATTCTTGGAGTTCAATCTTCTTTCCGGATCATAGTCCAAATATTTCTTGTATTCAGTGATGCTCCTTTTGTGATGAGCAGTGCACTCTAGGCAATGTGCCTTCCTGCATGTACAACCCCTTATTTGTAATATTTATTCATCTAATCAATGGATAGATATTGTGGGTCACTAATCCCACTGTGGTTTTTCCTCTTTGAGGTTTTCCACGTATAAATATGTGTTATGGTGTTGATATTTGTGGTTGCATTATTACTTGTTGTTATATTATTTTATGCATACTGGTTACTAAGTTGTTGTTCTAATAAAGTTAAAATTAATCATACTGGGAGAACATTGATTCACACCCCCCCCCCTCTTAGTGTTCTTGGATTCCAACATTTACAACCTAAGGTTTTAGGTTTTATGGGTTCAACATTGAGGGTTTATAAATCACATCAATTTTTTAAAGTTTTATTGTTAACATACTAATGAACTGGGTTTTAGGGTTTAGCATATTTTGTTTAGGGTTTAGGGCTTAGTATTTAAAGTTTACGGTATACGGTATAGGGTTTAGGGTTTATGATAGAGAGTTCAATGTTGATGTTTTAGGGATTACATTTAATTTCGAAGGTTTTAGTGTTAAATTATTGATGTTAGTGTAGCATTGTAAATCATACACTTTAATTAGGGTGTCCAATTTCACACTCTCCTAGCACTCATTTTAATATCTCTCATTCCTCTATGTATTATATATTGACCTCTCCTCAATATTTTGGGCCTTGGGTTTAAGTTTAGGCCTGCATTGTATACCTAGCAAGGCGCCTAGGGCTATCCACTCCTGGGAGTGGGCCAATTAGGGTGCCCCACTCTCCAATATTTCAGCTCAAATTTAAACCTATTAACATTTAGCTTGGTTAAGTAGGAATTCTTTGCCCGTGTTGGCTTGCTTTGAGTTTCACACCTTGAAATGCTTGATGAGGTATAAAGGCCTCTCCCTCTCTCTCTCAATAGGTATTTTAGAACATCTCATCTCAAGAGCATCACATCATAAAGACTTCAAGAGCAGATCCAGTTCAAGGAGCAACAAGTTACTTCAAGGCATCTTCAAGCATTGTTTTATTTATGATTTCATGATTTTTTAATCATGATATTGCATCAACACATGGTGAACTTATCCTAAGAGCATTGCATCATCAATTGGAGGTAAAATTGTTTCAATTAAAGCATTTCCTTTCAAGTATTTCAAATTCAGACTTCTATTTCATTTTATCAATGTTGTAGGGTTGAGTCCCAACCTGGAGTTTGACAAATGCAAGCTTTTATATAGCCTCCAAAGACCAATTTTCTCTTCTTATGTGCAAATCCACATTTAGTTATAGGATTTGGAAGGCAAAACAAAAATAAATCATCCCAATACATAGGTTCAAATTTTTAATTTCATCAGGAAAACCTGAGACTAGTTAGTTGGGGTGCCATAGTCCTAGGACTAGGGCACCTAGGGCACCATGGTCCTAGGACTAGGGAACCTAGGGCACCATATTCCACCCAGAATCAACTGAAATTTGACAAAAGAGTAGGTACGAACCCCCAAGAGCTCAAATTCAGACCCTAGTGTCCAAAACTCATCTGGAAGGTCCAAAAAAACCAAGACAACATAGATCATCCTATTTTAGCTCAATTACAAGTGTACCACATAATTTTACTTTCATTTATGAAGTTTACACTTTATAGATCAATCAATATCATTTGTTTATATTTAGAGCTTAATTACCTAGTTGATCAAATCAATCAATCAATCAATTGTAAGCAACAAAGGAAAAGAAGCCCTAAGAGTTATATTGAATTGAATGTCTTTTACAAAGTGTTAGTTAGTCATGCTTACTCTCAGTGGCTTCGTATTCTAAATTTAATCAAAGCGGAAACATACCTAGTTTCCTAGTATACATGCATAAGCTAGTGAAGCCTGTTTTCCTTCATTAGATTTTGGTGAACCCAACATATCTTATGCTTACTTCTGATTTTCATATAGTTTTAACACTCATACTTACATTTGTTTTGTAGTTTTATTTAGAATAATAATACAAAAAATTATTGTTTATGCATTTTGTGTGTTTACATTTATATGATTTATTACATTAGAGCATTTCATTTATTTGCGATAGTTAGCATTTCTTTCCAACAATGTTGGATTACTCTTTACAAAAAAATTGTGCCTTTGGTAATCCATTTTTCTTATGATTACTATCCTTTCAAAGAAACATATAGTAGAGAATAATTTGAGGAGGCTCTTGATGTTTTTTTTAATCCGATCCCTTATATTCTAAACCATTATTTTGCCAAAGGCTAATCAATATAATGCGTATGCCATTTAGTAGTGATGACCTTGAGATGTTGGAGGAAAGTATTGATGACTTCACACTTACCACTAAATCATCCTTTAAATCTCCAAAAACTCATAAGGACATTATCATGATTGACAATCTGCTCTATGAAACTTTACCTTCTATCAATCCTATTCACGAGGAAGCTTTTGTGATAAAAGAAGTCGATGTGGTTGGAAATCCTCTTTATCAAGCTTTACCTTCAAGAGATGGGGCCCTAATGAACCATGCTAATTTTTCTCCTAAATATTTTCTTATTCATGAGGATAATTTGATGCAAGAAGAGAATATTAACACTTCTTTTACAACTCTTCCTCTTAAGGATGAAGTTTTGAAAATTGATATCGAAATTTCTCCTAAAATATATTTCTCTCACAAGGATATCCTAAAGGAAGAGGATGATATCATAAACACCTTACTTGACGTCACTTTTCCTTCAATACATGGATGTAATGTACATGATTTAGTGTGCAACAAATTTTTGACAGTCATGAGAAATCTACATCACACTTTTCCAAAGAAGGTTTAGGTTTCCAAACTCCTCCTTTGTCGACATTCCCTTTGCCATTGTATAATGCATCTTCTTATATCTTCTCAACAGAAAAGAGAGTATTTTGTATGACCTTCTTAAATCCAGCTTGATTACTCTTGTGTTGAGAAATCATAAGAAAAATCAACACAATCCTTCTTTTTGCAAATATCATCAAATCCATGGCCATTCCACCAATGAATGTCACAATTTAGTAGATAAAATTTAAAAACTTATTGTAATTGGTACCATTTCAATACTCACTGACAATATGTTAGATTCTTGTCTTATACATAACATTTAAGTTCCCATTATATTGCTCCTCACTAGGTGGCATTGATAGCTTACTTATTGGGGGCTCATTGCCATTCATGGTAATACAATTTGAGGTGCAATTATGCCTAGGTAGCAACTTAATAGCATTGTTATCCTTGTCTCCACACTTGGAGAGAAAGAATAGTCATTGAATCATTCTTTCTTTGTGAGGATACACTTTTCCTTTGATGAGTTACATCTTTTCATAACTTGATGTCATTTCTTGCATAAAATTATCCATCATGTGAGTAAATGTGTATTCCTTATTTAGGATCTATTCTTCCTTGAAATGGTTCATCTTTAATGAATAATCTCTCCTTAGTGAAAGCATGCAATCATTCACTAAGAATCCACTTTTTACTAAGCATTAGAGAAGGTGTGTATTCTTAGTCTCTTTCTCCATTCAAAGATGTCATCTTTATCCAAAAAATCATATATTTTTGGAGGTAGGTATCTTTCGGTAAAGATCTCTTCCTCATTTGTTGATCATGCATCCCTCAAAAGGATCCCTTTACATTTTTTGCAAGATATATCTTTAACAACTATCTCTTCCTTGCCTGAAAAGAATTATGCCCTCTTTGGATTGGAATGTATGTACATTGTTTCTTAAATGATATCTGCTTGGTGTTGAAGGTGGTTATCCTTGTTTCTATCTACCGTAAGGTATCAACATAAGACTACATTGACATCTTAAGGGAGGGGGGCATATATATGGGCTCCTAGTCGCATTTTCAACTATCAACTATCAATTTGGGATTGTTTCATACTCATGTTTCATCCCTATTTTATCTATCAATTTGGGATTATTTCATACTCATGTTTCATCCCTATTCTATGTATCATTTATAGGTTATTGCTTCCTCATTCTTGATCCTCATTTTATCTATCAATTTGGGATTGCCACATCCTTGTGCTTCATCCTCTTTTTATGTATCATTTATCTTAGGCGGGTTGTTGCATTCTCAAAACCAAACATTTTCTATCATGCATCTTATATGGGTTGTTGCATGCTCGAAACCATACCAAAGTGTCGCTTCATTTCTGAAACCAAACAACATCATATCAAGATGAGTTGACTAGCTTAACACATGTTGGTAGACCTTTCAAATCTCTTTTTCCACATGGATCGTCTAGTATAATACAATTTTCTAGCCTGTGGGGTTCATGTTCCTTTCTCTTTCTTCCCATGAACCCATAACAACAAAATTTGCTAGCATTGTATCATGACCTTTTCTCCTTTCAATTTATGTACATACTTGTTTTTTCTACAAGTACACATGTTCTCTTACAATAACATGCCAAGAATGGTATTAGCAGTTGAGACGTTTTGATTATCAAGGTCTCTTCAACTAGTTGATTTGGAATCTTGTGTTTTTAGTGCTCATATGGTTTGTTTTGTGTATTTCTTGTATGGATTTATAGGACCTATGCTTGTGGGCTCGATCATCCCTTAGTGTTATCATGTCCCTAATTTGCTTTTCTCTTGGATACTCTATCTATTCACTTCTACTTTATGGTGAGTATGCCCGTAAGATCATACTTCGCTAAAGTGGGGGCTAAATGTAGTGTCGTAAATTGTACACCTTTAATTAGCGTGTCCAATTTCACACTCTCCTAGCACTCATTTTAGTATCTCTCATTCCTCTATGCATTATAAGACTTTTTATTAATTTAAATTAATATTATGGGTCCTTATATCATAGGTGTTCCCTTTAATTTTACCATCTCCTCATTCCTCACCTATCTAGGCTCTATTTTAATATGCATGGCCTTCCGTATTTCATTGCTAGGAATCATTGTTCTACCTTGTTTTGTTGAGCTGGGTCTCACTAATCTTTTCTCAATCTAAATTGCACTCTTGTGTACTTTATCTAAACCTATAACCTATTTTTGAGCTTGGATATGCATATAAGAGAAGAAAAATTGGTATTCAAGGATCTATAAGGGTTTGCCTTAGTCAAAACCTAGGCTAGGACTTAACCCTATAGAAATGATGAATATGAAATGCTTGATTGAAATGATTATACCTTCAACTAATGATATAATGCTCTTAGGACAAGTCCTCCTTGTGTCAATACAATAACATGATATATCATAATAAAATAAATCATAAATTCACCATGAAAACATAACAAAAGATGCCCTTTTGTAGCTTACTACTCCTTAGACTTAGATCTACTCTTGGAGAAGAATAATTGGTCTTGAATTAGAATAATAGCATAATGATAAGATAATAGAAGATGATGGAATGAATTAGGGAGTGATGTCTTATATAGGGATCTTAAAGTAAAATCATATTTTGGTTGACTTAAAATAATCATTTTTTACATTGGGGATAATTTTTGAAATGGAAAGTTCGACTCTTTAACCTCTCAAAATTTTGGCCAAAAAGTGTTGAATGAAGATGCTAGCCAATATTGCCCCAACAAAATAGACCCAAAATTTTAGGGTCACGAGATAATAGGATTCTAATTTCTAGAACTATAATTTATATGAAAATTATGATGTTTAAGAATAGGGAAAAGTGCATTGAACTTTAAAATGACAGATGACCTATATAAGTTTGAAATGAAATGAGATAAAGGGTGCACTTAAAATAAGGGCTCAAATATAAAGTGTTGATGTAATAAAGTAAAATAGGACTCATAATATTGAATTAAAATTAATTTAAATCAATAAAAGGCTCTATAATGCATAGAGGAAGTAGAGTGTGAAAATGGACTCCATAATTAAAGGATACAATTTATGATGCTACAAATACATATAGTATAGTGGTTACAACATTTATATTCTATACAACATATATGCAATTACAATATAATGGATATAACATTTACATTCTATACAACAAATACAAATATATAAAATAACAAAAAATAACACATGTATATATAGTTATAATATTGTGGTTACAAAAATGATCTAGAATAGATATACAATAAAATATGGTAAACTAGTATGATAAATGGAAGAATAAGAAATACCCATTTGTCAATCTTCTATTGGTACCTCCTCTTCTTATGTTATTGCCACTAGCGCAATCTATAGAATAAGAGAGAAAATACATAATAAAATACAAAATAAAACTAAGGATTGATTCAAATGAGTTAATTGAATAAATTTAATGGATGTTCAAAATCTTGAATCGATAATATTAATGAGAGGTGATTGATTTGGTTGAATGCTTGTTTGGTATGAAGTCTTAAATTTTTATCCTCTTCTCTTGATTCATGTGCCTTACATTATCTATTATTTTTCTCGTAGAATTTATAATTTTTTTGTTTGGCAATAAGTTTGAGAGTTAATTCGATTGAATGCAAGCGTATGGTCTGAATTGTTTAATTTGTCTCCTCTTATTTTGATAGGTTCATTAGCGATCCTTAAACCTTTGAGTGTGTTGCATGAAAGTATTAATTAAGTGACTAGTAAATGACCATTATAGTATGATTGATGAGACACTTGAGCATACTTTTTGTTCAAAGAGGATTTTTTTATTTCAAACAAGTTTGTTTGCAAATGTTGCTACAATTATAGGAGCATTACTTAGGATGGGGATTGACTTGGAGAACCAAAAGTATAAATGTAATTCAATTACTTGGGATTTATTTGGAGTATTTTTTAAAGAATAAAAAAATTCCTCCACCCCCTTCAAAAAAATGCAAGTGTCGAATGTTGAAACTATAGAGCAGTAGTCAGGTCCTAATTATATTCGCTACCAATATGTTTGTTGGTTTTTACTTCAATGGTTTGTATTTTAAGCTTCAATTTTCCTTTTTTTCCTCCTATATGCTTGTGCTTGCAAATGAACTGAAAATTGTTTTGAACAATTAAAGATCATTGATTTTTATTTTTTCATCTAATTTTTCAACTTACTTTTATGGTTGAGTTTACCAAACAAGACTTAGTAGTTCGAGTTTGACCAAACCCTCTAGTTACCCAATTCCTAAGTCATTGAGCCTCATTTCAACTAGTTTACCTCAAGAATCATCAAGCCTAGGTGAGTCTTATAACTACCTTATACAAACTTTAGAAATGCCACTCTAAATTCTCATATAGAGTTGAGATGTGTGAAAGTGGATAGTAAAGAATATTGATCTTCTAAAAAATAAAATAAACAAGATTAAAAAGTCAACCAATTCTTTAGTAATCTGTATGGTAATGAATGGAGGGAGAAACGTTGATAAAGGGATAACTAGTTTATTGTCTTGCATAAAAAAATAAAATTAATTACATAAAGAACATAGCAATGCTAAGACATTTATTTATTTTATATGTCACACACTTAAGGAATAACATATAGATAATGAATTAAATTAAGACGTATAATAAGTTTCTTGAAGCAATTATGAATTAGTAGCCCAAGAAATTTTATTTTCTAAAAAGATCTATGGTTGAGCATGTGGCATTTCAAAGAACCAACTTGGAGTGTTCTCTAACATTGATCTTGCAAATGGTTTGTATAACCACTCTATTATTGGTTTGTCTGGGAAAATTGTTATATTTAGGTTTGGTTTGAACCTAATTTGGGTTCTAGGATAGAACCATCCCAAGGTTATCTAGGGCTCTCCCAAATGGACCTAGATTTGGCTAAATTTGCAGCAAAGTGAACCTAGGCAAATTTGGATCTAGTTTGCAAGTCCTTGATATAAATCATAAAAAAAATATGACTTTTGAACTTTTTAATTTTTTGACTAAAAGGTTGACTTTAAAAATAAAAATGTGATCCTTGACCCTAAAAGTACCATCTAGACCATTTTAAACACTTAAAAAACTTATTTTACCTTGATTTGAATGCAAAAGACAAAAAACATATATACTTGTTGTAATTTCATTACTACTTGTCATTACCAAAATTTAGCTAAAGATTGATCATTGAAGGTTCCGAAGTAGTTGGATTGTTATTCTTATGCATGTGCAAGAGACCATTTACTACCAAAGAAATTCTAGAGGATATTTTTTTGGACTAGAGGTAAGTTTTATTGGTTTTATTTTATTCAATTTTTATTTTACAAATGCAATTTCTTTGGTTTTCTTTTCATTATTCAATATTCAAAATATTAAATGAGACATGATATAAATATCATATATATGTATGTGTAGCATCCTAAATTGTACTCGCCTATAATTTTGCCCTCACTTAGGCCTCACTTTGGCATTCCATCCTCCAAGGCCTGACTGAAGCACTAATTCTGCTCACACTCCTCATTCATGTTACATTTTCACCTATTTTCCAGTTTGACCCCCTTGTCTTGAGCCCTGACTTGCAAGACTAGGGTGCCCATGCCTTGGACCCAAATTAGGACCATGGTGCCCATTCCTTGGGCCTAATTAGGACTAGGATGTATATGCCCTAGGCTCCTCAATTAGAGCCAACTGGCCCCTTTGAACAGTCATCTTGTGAGAGTCAAAAATTAGATTCTATGTTAGCTCAGGTAAAAAATTTAATTTGATTTTTGACAAGAAAGTATAAAAGGAGGTCTAACCCTCTCATTTTAAACCTAACCTCATTCAAGATCTCAATTACACTCTAGAAAATTCAAGTGAGCAAGCATTCAGTCTTCTATCAAGCATTGGAGATGATATTCATGTTCTATGTTTTATGAAGATAATCTACCTGAAACCGTAATTCCTTGGTGGAGACAAACAAAACTTCATTAAAGTTATAATATTAGTGTTTCATTCATTCTCAACCTTTCTCTCAAAAGGAAAACATTTCATTAGCAATACTTCATTTACATTTTCAATTCAATTTCATGGTTGATTCCAAAACTGGGGTTTGACCTAAGACAAACCCCTATTTCGAGCAATTCCCCCTTCTTTCTATGTGCAGGAAAAAGGTACAGATTTACATTCAAGAAGATCGACAAGATTCGTAGAGAAAAATAGGTTCAACTTTCAACCATTAGAAATTCAAAGGACCATGGCGAATTGATACTACCTAGTCCCAAAAAATCAGGCCGAACTTCTAAGAACAAATTTGAATCATCTTCTTTTTCTCAGATCTAGGTCGGTGTCTCCGTATGACATATGTAGCTCACTATTTCCATTAGCTTGCTTCAATAATTCACTATCTCACCCTAATATTCAACAATTCAAATTAATTCAATTTAAGAAGGATAGAGCCCCATCTAGGAGGCCTAGAATCTGATCATAATCTTGGTCTATCAAGCTAGATCTATTAGATTCCTCTCCTCCTTAATGTAATGGTGAATTAGTTCATTTGGTGGTTTTAATATCTTAATTTAACCCTAACCCTGATTTCCCACCATCACAATATGTATAGATATATTCATATATAAATATAAATATATATATATATATATATATATATATATTCATATATAAATATATATATATATATATATATTTATATATAAATATATATATATATATTTATATATGAATATATATATATATATATATATATATATATTTATATATGAATATATATATATATATATATATATATTTATATATGAATATTTTATTTAACCCCTCACAATCTATGGCTTTAGAAAACATTGCAATCACGTTGATTGAGGGTCAATTTTTGGATACATGTTTTGGACACTTTTGAAGTTAAGGTGTCCAAAAGATGTGAATAACAAGCCTCAACCAATGTTCCAACCACTCTACATTTTTTTGCGCTCCATGTATGAATTGAACAACATTATTAAGACTCACATTCTCAATGGCTCCCATGAATATGTCAACAATAATCCACCCATCCTTTATCTACCACTCATAATCCATGAATTCAAAAAATATTTCCTCTTTAGGGAACACAACAACACATTGATCAAGGGATAATTTTTTGCATCCCTATCTTGTCCCTAATGATTGTGAATGAATCTTCTACAAATTTTAACTCCTTTTCTTATAAGGTGCTACATACCTTATCATAACCAAATACCTTTTTGAGAGCTTCATTCATTTTACTCATCATTTAGATTACCAATATGGTGAGTAAATAATGTTGAATTGCAAACAATTTGGATAAGAGCCTCTTGCAAAGTGTTGGTCGTCAATCTTTTAGGATTCATTTTGAAATGCCTTTTCCAACAATCTCTTTGTTCTCCTATGTGAGGAAATCTCTTCTTGAATTGTGACAAAAAATGGGTGGCTTTCTACCACAACCTTAGGAATAGATGGGGAAGAGGGGGTTTCATTACTTGAGATCCTTGCCTTGCCAAAGGTGAACTATTCTTTGGGAAATTGCTTTATCTACTTGCTCCTATTCTTTATTATATTCCACCATCTTAGATGTTGGCACATGTATACCCTTCTTGCTCAAGAGAAAGTTTTGATACCCATTCAAAAAATACCACAAAACTATGCTTTCAATTGATTGACTATACGAGCTTACATATACTTAACATTATAGCCATATATCCCAACATGTGGAACTTGCTATATGTCCTGTCAACATACTTCCACAACTTTTGGGTTTGTTCTAAAACAAGGTTGGCTCATGAACATAGAACTCGTTGCCATTGCAATCCCTATCACAAAAAGTTTGAAAAAGAACACATTCCAAAAAATTATAAACAAAAAAACTTACCTCCAGTCTAAAAATACTTCTCTACGATCTCCTTTGTATTAAATGTAGTGAATGAGCTCTTGCACACATGTAGGAATAGCAATCCAATCACTTTGGAATCTTATATGATCAAATGTTGAATTTTATTTGTATGATGACAAGAAAGAATGACTAGTCAACAAGAGTATTTTGTTTTTGTAGTCAAAATAAGGTAAAATGAGTTTTCTTAATAGTGTTTCAAGTTTTTTAGATGACACTTTTATCTTTTGGGCTCATATTCTTATGTTTTTTAGTTAAGCTTTTAGTCAAAAGAGAAGTTTTTTTTTTAGTGGGTTTGTTCTAGTTCAACAAAATGAACTTGAAATCACTCATATTCACCTTGTGATAGATGTGACAAAATCAAATGGTAGTGCTTTGTATAACTCCAAAGGGGATGAATCATCCAAGTTAAAATTGGACCCGAATTTGGGGGTTTTCCTAGAAGATTCAGTAACAAAGGATTATAATATCCTTGAATTAACCCATTATATCTAAAAACAAAGATGACAAGAAACAAAGTTAAAGAACATTCCGTGATGAATGTATATGAAAGAAAAGTTAGCATACAAGAAAAATTCCAACTGAAAATGATGATTTGCCTATTTCTAAAAAGCAATATTTTTTTAACTTCATTTTTTTCCCAATATAAGAATATAAATTCTTATGTAAATTAGAATATATCTTGACTTGAATAGATTTAAAATTTTGAAAAAATCAAATTGAAAAATATTTATGACAATTTAAAAAATTTATGTAAAAATATATGATTCATTATTACTTTTCTATAGATTTTACTAACCAAAGATGGTATATGACCCAATGTCAATCAAGCATTTTGTTGAATGCTAGGCGTAACCACTTTCCTAATGTCTAATGGGATTCCAAGTAACATGAACTCTATCAAGCTTTTCTAGATGATTGCAACTTAGTTGTAGAGAAGTGCGACCATATCTAACTATAATAAAAGTTGATGGTAAATTTATTTAACATTGAATACAAAAATCATTCACTTCCATGTTTCTAATTCTAATTTCATAGAATAATGATTTTATTATAACTGGAGTGAAAACTATATCTAATTTCATATTTCTTAAACCTCAACGTTCAAACCCTTAAAATGTACACGCTCTCACAGAAGCAAGTGTTGCAGACAATAAAGCTAAAATTTCTAATTTATCCCACATTGAATAAAACTGAAAGTTTTAAGTCTTTTAATATTCTCTTTCACGAAGAGTAGTCTTGTCTTTGAATAAACCCAAAGACTGCAGCAATGCTAATAAGACACTATTCCGAGCGTGATGGTACGAGATATAGCTGGCATTCCATATGCTAGATTACTAGTCTCTAAAGGCTGACTCGGACAGCACAAAACGGTTTCCTTTTGTTTTTTGCTAAAAATATTTAATTATGTCATGCAATAAAACAATATATTTAATTCTGTCATGCATTTTCATTTTTAAATATTTTTCTCTTGTTTTCTTTTTTAACTATTTAATTCTATGTCATATAATTTTAATTTAAAAAATATTTAATCCTATGACATGTAATTTGCAAATGGCATTGAAAAGAGCTCTTATAATTTAATTGATTCCCATCTTTATTTCATGATTACTTATTATCCTTGGGATAGTGTTGAAAATGGAAGATTGAAAGGAGTTCTTATATTTTAATAGATTTCAATTATTTATTATTGAAAGATTGAAAGTTCTTATATTTTAATTGATTTTCATCTTTATTTCATGATTACTTATTATCCTTGGGATAGTCTCCATATGTTGTGGTAGTACAACATGATTATAATGGTTATGGTTTTAATTTCTTAGTTCTTTCGAGATATAAATATTCAAAATTGACAAATATATAACATTTATGTTGATCTATTCTCAATGAAATGTTATCTTTTTAGTTGATCATTTATGTAAAGAAGCGATTTGGATTGTATGTGGCAATTGACAAGATCTCACAAAATCTCATATAGCTCCCACAATGTGGTAAGAGGTAGTGTTGATCCCATACTTCTTTGCAACGAATAATCATATGAGTTTTGTGTGATTTGTAATCAACTTGCTCATCACAAATATGGTACTAAGGCTTGCAATTGGGTAATTATGGAAATAATACACATCAGCCAAAATGGAGATACCTAAACAGCAAATATCTGCATTTAAATTGATTTCCGTCTCTATTTCATGATAACTCGTTACCCTTGGGATAGCTATTCATATCTTGTGGTAGCACAACATGATTATAATGATTATGGTTTCATTTTTCTAGTCCTTGTAAGGATGTAAAAAATCATAGATCGAAAGGGGCTCTTATATTTGTATTGTTTCCCATCTCTATTTCCTGACAACTTGTTACTCTTGGGATAGCTCTAGCACAATATAATTATAATGGTTATGGTTTCATTTTTTAAGTCATTGTAAGGATGTAAATATTGAAAATTAACAACGATATGCATTTATGTTTCATTTTTCAAGTTCCTTGTAAGGATGCAAAAATTTGTAGATTGAAAGGGGCTCTTAAATTAAAATTGATTCTCATCTCTATTTCATAATAGCTTGTTACTCTTGGGGTAGCTCTCCATATGTTATGGTAGCACACCATGATTATAATGGTTATGGTTCCATGTAAGGACATTAATATTGAAAATTGATAATACTATATATTTATGTTGGCCTATTCTCAATGAGATGTTAGCTTTCTTTATTGGCCACACATATAAATGAGTGAATAAGGAGGCAATTTTGCATGTGGCAATTGACATGATCTTATTTTTTTATCTTAGATATCTCCCATGTAACATGTGGTAGGAAGTAGTGCTCGATCCTTTGCTCCTTTCTTGCAATGAATAATCATATAGGTTTCATGTGAGATTTGTGAGAATAATCATATAAGTTTCATGTGGGATTTATGATCAACTTACTCATCACCAATATGGTACTATAACTTACAATTCAGTAATTATAGAAATGACCACACATGAGCCAAAATCAGAATATTTAGACAACAAAATGGATTTATTTGAAGATCATCTTAAACACCCAAGTAGTAATCATGCTTCACATGTAATTTGTATGGTGTCAAGGCAGACATTCATGGCCTTGTTTCACACTATACGATAAACGTGAACATTTTTTGTTGCTTATTATAGTATTAATAGAGGATAGGGAATCTAAGGAATTCATTCAAGTAGTGGAAATATCATTGATCAAATCAAGATGAAGGTGCAATTTGAGAAATATTTTGGATGATGTGGTGCTTAGACAAGGCTTCCACCTTGGAATGAGGACTTGGTTTGTGATCTATCCTATATACTTTGGGCCTTGGGTACCATTTATGATAATAAGGATTGGGCAAGATGACTCTTAATGCAAGGAAAACGAAAAATGGGAATTGAGTTTCTTAATTTTGCATGTGGTGCTAAATTGTTACAAGGAGTAGATTAGACATTTTCTTTTGAGGATTATGGTGGGTCAAATAGAAAGGAGGACATTGATGTAGACCTGCTAGGTCAAGGTTAGATTTCAAACAACAGTAAAATATAGAGAATATTATGGAATACAAGATTTGTGGGCATATAGGTAGTATTTTTGTAAAAGGCACATATAATTAAATAAAGTTAAGCTTGTGCGATTTTTGGTATAGGCCCTCCATTGGAGCAACTATTTGATTGTTTTTTCTAAACTATATATTTATGGGTATGGCTCCTCTAGCCAAGTTCCCATTTGAAAAAAAAGTTGGGACAATTGTTAAATATTGAATATAGGTAGGATTGTGAATGTGACAATTGATAGAATCTCAAATTTTATGTTAGATATTTCTCCCATAGCACATGACAAAAGATAGAACTTGGTATTTCGCTTGTCTCTTGCAATGAATAATCATATAGGTTTTGTGTGGAATTTATGATTGGCTTGCTCATCACCACTATGGCACTATATTGTAGTTGAGTAATTATAGAAATGACTGCACTTGTGCCAAAATGAGGATATTTAGACAAAAAAATTGACTTCATTAGCAAGAAGTTTGGATTGGCTTGGGAAAATGTTATGATATTTCTTAGAAATATTTGTAAAAATCAAGAATATAGCAGACTAATTTGAGGAGGTGACATCCAATAATCAAATTATAATATGAATTCAATATTTGAAGATATGGTTCTTTGGGAGAAACATCTCCACCTTTAAGATTAACTATGTAAGGGAATACCCCTTCATACTAATTGAGAGTAATTAAGGTACTAACTATACTTATTGCCAAGGTTAAGCATGCCACAAGTGCTCAACTTATTATACTTAGGATATATGATATTAGGATCATGTCATTAGCTATAATATTAGGGATCTAACATGCCCTTCCCCTTCAAAAAAGTATTATCCTCGATGCACTTGATAGTTTTGGATGTTTTAGTATAAATTGTTCATATTCACATGTTGCATCTTCAATTGACATATTCTTCCACTTGGTTAGGAACTCAAAGATAACTTTATTTCATAATTGTTCCACTCTTTTCTCAATAATCTCCTCAATTTCTAAAATAAAATTGCCTTCATCTAATTGATTTGGAACATTGTTACCTATTACTTTCTTTAAACAAGAGTGCAGTGTGTAATGCCCCATCAGGAACCCCAAAGGAAAACCCACAACAAGGGTGAAACATTTTTATTTTTTTTAAGTATAAACATCAAAAGTGCATTTACACAACATGCACGATAACACAAGCGGAAGACTTACACCAGAATTCCTTAAAGGTTACCAACGAAGAAATACAACCAAAAGACAAATTCCACAATTAAGGTTAATCCAACAATCCATCATTAACTCAATGATCACAAGAAGCCATATGCAACAACAAATTACACCATTGAAAGAATGAAAGGATACAATATAATTCCACTTCAATAAGCATTTACACGTATCATAAAGGAACTGATATAAAACATTCTATACACAGGATTACATTTCTCTTCCAATACATAGCCTCCCAATAAACATAAAAAGATACAACTTAACCAATTACAAGGTTACAAAAGATCATGATACAATGATCACTTGGGTCTCCAAAGCATAATAATCTCCAACATGAGATTATGCATGAGTCACAAACCACAAATACACCTGCAAAGCCGATCCTCGCATGAAGATATAAAAAAGAACATCCGATGGGAAGTGGCACTACCACCCGACCATGTAATTCCCAATATGGAATAACCCCACCATGCTAGGAGATAGCTGAGGACCCTCAAGCAAGCAAAGGCATGACATGGTCGACAAAACAATACAACACTATGACGACAAAAAGAGACTCCATAATAATCCAGGTGATTCAACATCACAAATACACAAGTGACTCGACAACACAACCACAAGTGAACCAACATCACACACACAAGTGAACCTAAAGAGAAAGTGTTATTGCATAGCTTGATGGTTACCTCAGTAGGCCCTCATAGGTCCTGACTCTCTGTCTTGGTAACCTCTCTCGAACCTCTGGCTCCAACTAAGTCTTATGCAGACCCTTCCAACCTTTCGTGAAGACAAGGTGGTCGGTTTTCCATTCTAGGTCTTCTCACTACATTATGAGCCTCAATAAAAGCACTCACCTATGCACGAGGTACAATATCTTTATTAATGTTATGAACTAACCAACTAATTAATTAATTAGATTATCACTTATTATCTAACTTTCGCAGGGTCATAATGCCTACCACTTTGGGTGGAGACCTTGCTCGAAAGCCACTCTCTCAAAGGACACTTAAACAGACAAGGTCACTCCCCGAGGACCCTATGGCGATGCAGATAGCCATTACACCACTTTCAGAAACAAGTGGTAAAACAAGGACATATTGACTCTTGGCTAACCATAAGGCAAGGACACTACATGGTTACGACAACGAAGCCAACATATATCACTTGGTCAAAGGTACCAAATATGCCACCATAGGACGATTGAACCACAAAACAAAAATAACACAATATACCCTTGCAAGGATAGCTAATTCACTAAGTCCGCACTCAGACAATCTTTGAGAAAATAAACATCATAAGCACTTGCAACATCATTGATTGAAAATTAAATAAAACACTCTTTCATGACATTCACACCTCATTTAATTTCCAAATCAATATTCCATCAAGGATCAAATTCACGTCAAATACTCAACCGAATAAAAACATGAATTCTCAACAGACATTTAATTCATTTCCAGAATATATCCAAATTAACCAATTTGAATTCCTAATTCATGCCTTGATTTCCATAGATAAATTTATTAGGCTGCGTAATAAAAATCACATGGAAAATCACCATTTTCATTTAACACTAAATCCACTTTAAAATATATTTCATTTTATAAAAATTAACTTCATTTCATAAACTGGTTTGTACTGGTAAGGGTACAAGATCAAGTGGGGGGTCAAGCCAACCCGCAGTAGTGCTGCTGCAGAGGAAGCAGACACTACCTGTTGGTAGTACTACTACCGCTGATAGTAGGCCTACCGACCGGTAGTGCTGCTACCATCGGTAGCAGCCGCTACCGTCCGGTAACATTGCTACCAACTGGTAGCGGTATTGTCGACTGGTAGTACCACTACCGCTGGTAGCAGACACTACCAACCCGCGTGGTGGGACTAGCCCGCCACGAGGTAAGGTAAGGTCTACGGAACAAATAAAAACATGCTTCCAAAGCATAAAAATCCATTTTAACATAAACACGATTCATTTCCGGGTCATTTCACGGGCACACACATACACAGTGCCAAATCCAAAATTTCAAATGGATATTTACCAATAGGGCAAATGGTGAAATAAAACCCCACAAGAACCCCAAATCTTGGGTAACAAAATACTAGAAAGCACATAGCAAGATAAATCTAGTTCATTCCTTTCAAATAGAAGAGGTATAATGAAGAAATTGATTTTCAAGAACACAACATACAACAAATAGAGAAATGAACCATTTCTTTCCTCTATGCAAACATATGATAAGAGCTTCCCAAAATCAATAATATCGGGCATTCTTTCTTTCAATCCAAACTTTCCACAAGAATTTCTAGTCTTACAAACCAGGTTAAATTTCCAGCTCCTCCAGGAAGTTTTCCAGAATTTCACTCCAAAAATTCTCCTCCTTCTTCCCGAGAATTCCCAGGCATATATGAAAAAATAATTTTTAACCTAAACTTTCTAGGTTCAAAGTCTTTCCATCCAATCAGATTTAAATATTTTAAAATTGAAAAGGCAATCAGATTTACTCTTTCCAAAAGCAATTCTTTTCCAACCATTAAAATGAAAAAGTTAAATAGAAAGGTAAAAAGAAAAGATTTTAATTTTATTTCCTATTCTCCAAAATACTTTCTTTCAACATAAGCCTTTAACATTAAAAGGGTTAGGCAATTATTTCTTTCTTTCCACAATTATAGCAATGCAACTTTACATAATAAAATAAGTCATTTAACCATTTAATCTAGCAAATCATTAATTAATAAATCAATAATCATAGAGCATGATAATTAACTAATTACGCCAACATGAGATAGCATCATCCATTTAATTAAATAACCATTTAAATAAATGGAAGCACATAGAACAAAGGATGATCAAATGATGACTCATAAATGACCAAACCAAAGCACTATGACTCGCATACCAGCCAGACAGGAAAATACAACTTACCGACAACACTCACATGAGTGTAACTGTGGATCAAGATAGGGTACAACAACTATCTCCTCCACTCCCATCGGACAAATAAGGCATGCTCAGACTTGTAAAACCAGGTGGAGTCGATACCCCGTACCTACCCGGTACTAGTACCTGCAATGTCTTGCACCCAAGAACCACACGTGCATATAGACAAATATATATAAATAGACATGACACACACACCGATGAAGGAGAATCGTGGTGTTCCCTGTCTCACTAGAGTGAGTGAAAAAAAATCATCCCCTTGCATCCCAATACACTTGCAAACATGCAACATATAAATAACGCATCACAATATAAGGTAAAAGTGTCAATCCATGATAATGATCCATAAAATAAAATTAATCATAAGCACTGAGATACTGCATAAAAGCATACACCATACATTCAGATAAAGCATAAAATGACATCGCATAAAATCTGAATCAATATACAAAAACGTTCCACTGAATAATCACTGAAGTAAATAAAAACATACAAAAAGAGGTTGATCAAGGAGGGGTACTACATCCTCCCCCCCAAGCCTAGGCTTACTCCTGGAAGCCTAAAATAGATAAGAATAAAACTCTCTCATCTTCACTGCATCTTCCCATGTCGCTGAGGTCTCATCACTTGGATCCCATAGGACCCTTACCTACTCGATGGTACAACCCCTGAGGGTCAAATCCCGATGCTGAAGAATGCACACGAGCTCCATGGAAAGTTGCCCATCCTCGACCTGCAAAGCGTTCCAATAAAGAACATGGGTCACATCAGGATGATAAGGTCGGAGAACAGAAACATGAAAGACATCATGGATGCGGAATAGACTCAACGGCAAGGCAAGACGGTAGGCAACAGGTCATATCCTCTCAAGGATCTCAAAAGGGCCTACAAAACAAGGTACCAACTTAGAACTCTTTCCATAACGGACCAGACTCTTCTACGAATTCACTCTCAAAAACACACAGTCGCCAATAGAAAACTGATGATCGACTCTATGGGCATCGACATACTTCTTCTGCCTATCCTGAGCAACAACCAAATGCCCATGAATCTGCTCAATCTGCTGCTCCATCTCACAAAGCAAATTCAGGCCTAAACACACCCTATCCTTTAACCGATCCCAACTCAAAGGAGTACGACAAGGATGACCATACAAAGCCTGGAAGGGAGACATGCCTATAGAGCTGTGATATCCATTTTTATAAGCAAACTCCACAAGGCAAATATATTCCTCCCAGCGTGACTGCTGGTCCATAACATACATGTGAAGCATGTCCTCCAAAATCTGATTCACACGCTCGGTCTGACTATCGGTCTTTGGGTGATAAGCTGAACTAAAGTTCATCTGGGTTCCCAAATCATGCTGAAGTGAGGTCCACAAGGCTGAAGTAAAGATAGGGTCTGTATCAGAAATGATCCGCCTTGGGATCCCATGCAACCTCACCACATCTTCCAACAAGACTCGGGCCACAACTGCTGCCGTATAAGAAGATTGAATAGGCACAAAATGAGCAACTTTGGTCAATCTATCAATAATAACCATGATGGCATCATGACGATGCAAGGAAATAGGCAACCCCACAATGAAATCCATGGAAATGATATCCCATTTCCAATCCGGTATCAAATTAGGTTGTAAAAGCCCTGCAGGGTGCTGATGCTCCACCTTCACTCACTGACATTCTAAGCACTTCGACACAAAATCAGCAATATCACGTTTCATACCAGACCAATGATATATCTGTCTAAGATCTGCGTGCATCTTCTTGACACCAGGGTGTGCCGAATAAGGTGCATGATGGGCCTCAGTCATGATCAAAACGTGAAGACCCTCCAAAGGAGGTACATAGATCAGTCCAAGATGTCGAAGAAGACCATCTGACTCAAGAGTATATCCAGAATATCTACCCTCCAATGGTCCTCTAGACTCCGCCATGACTCTAACATCTTGATACCAGGTGTCCTGAGGAAGAACTCCGAGAATCCTCTCACTCAAGTCCACACCAAGGGACAATATTTCAACCTCATGCCGCCTACGGTTCAAGGCATCTGCCACTACATTCTCTTTCCCCTGAATATAACAAACCTCAAAATCATACTCGCAGAGGAATTCCATCCACCTTCGCTGTCGAGCATTCAATTTCGGCTACATGAAAATATACTGCAAACTGCGGTGATCACTATGCAGCTCAAACCGACGTCCCAATATGAAACGTCTCCATCTAACCAATGCATGCACTACAACAACCAACTCCAAATCATGAACTGGATAGTTCAACTCGTGATCCTTGAGTTTGTGAGACTCATAGGCAACCACACGTCCATCTTGCATAAGCACTGCACCTATACCTTCTAAAGAGGCATCTGTGCATACCATGAAATCTCTGGATGGGTAAGGAACTGCCAAAATCAGAGCACTAACAAGGATTTCCTTCAAGGTATGAAAAGCTAATTCGCACTGCTTTGACCAAACAAACTTCTTCCCTTTCCTCTGAAGAGCAGTAATCAGGTGGCCTATCCAAGAAAAGCTCTGCACAAAGCGACAGTAATATCCGACCAAACCGATGAAACTTCAAACCTCAGAAACATTGGTCGGCACTGGGAAATCAACAATGGCTTGGATCTTAGAAGGATCCATGGATGCACCTTCTCCCAAAACTAAATGACCAAGATAGCTCACCTCTGACTAGAAGAAATCACACTTCACCAAATTCGCAAAAAGCTGATTCTCCCTCAAACATTGCAATACCTGATGAAAGTGACCCTCATGCTCTTCCATAGATCTAGAATAAATCAATACGCCATCCAAGAACACAAGGACAAAGTGGTCAAGGTAGGTGTGAAAAACCCCATTCATAAGACTCATGAATACTGAAGGCGTGTTCGTCAATCCAAATGGCACCACTGTGAACTCATAGTGACCATAACGAGTATGAAATGCCATCCTATGAATGTCCGCATCATGAATGCGCAACTGATGATACCTAGATTTCAGATCTATCTCAGAGAACAACTTGGCTCCCTTCACCTGATAAAAAAGATCATCTATTCGAGGCAATGGATATCAATTCCAGATGGTTACCTTATTCAACTGTCGATAATCAATGCATAACCAAAGAGAACCATCCTTCTTGTTAATGAAGATAATCGGCGCACCCCAAGGAGAAACACTAGGATGAATGAATCCCTTGGCCAATAACTCCTCAACCTGCAACTTCAACTCACTCAACTCCTGAGTAATCAGTCAATATGGTGCTCTCGAAATAGGTTCCACACCAGGAACCAATTCAATGTGAAAATATATGTCTCGCTTCAGAGGCATACCGGGAATATCCAAAGGAAACGCATCAGCATACTCTCAAAGAATAGGGTAACCATCAAGAGTGATTTCTCATCTCTCTTCTTCATTCACATCCTCAAGAGCAACTACAAAAAGCTGACACCCTTGACGCATGCACCGCCTAAGTTGTATAGCGGAAATTATACGTAAGGATATCGATCACTGAACTCCAATGATCCCCACTCTCTTGCCATGGTCATCTAAACACTCTACTATCTTCAAATGATAGTCTACACGAGCGCTGTGAGATGATAACCAATCCATCCCCAACACAACTCCATAGGACCCCAAAGGAATGAATCGAAGGTCAATTGAAGTGACAAAGGGTCCTAGGTCCAACTCACAATTGGGAACAAAGGCATCTATGAACACACGCACACTGGTAGCCAACTCTACTTGCCACCTATCCACCTTCTTAGTAGACACGAGCCCACACCACTCCAAAATGGATGAAGAAATAAAAGAATTTGAAGCACGAGAATAAAAAACTATAGAGATAGGAATACCACACAACACACCTGTGGTCTCAATCATGGTACTCTGATGCTCAGCCTGGCGGTCATCCACCGCTACAAATACTCTATGGGATCTACCTGCATCCCCCACTATCGGCTCTGATGTGGCTGGCCTCTGGCTACTCGTCTGGTGAGGACATTGAGGGCATTGAGCAGCCTTGTGGCCAAACTGACCACAGGTGAATCAAGCTCCACTACCAGGTCCTCTACTTCCAGATGACCCATTGGATTGCTGAAAGCTCTCCCCACTAGGGGCCTAAGATGCTCCCTAAGAAGATTGCCCTGGAAAGGTCTGCCTACCCTTCTTCTAGAACCTTCCCTTTCAAACCTGAGAGTTTCCACCCTACTGGCCCTAAGACTGCTTCGGTCTTGGTGGCTGCTATTGCTGAACACCCTTAGCGGGCGCCTGAGGACCCCTAAAAGGTGCAATAGTCTGGGACTGATTCCCTCTCCCTCTAGACCCACTGAAAGGATCACTCCCAATCTGAACTCCAGATTGGCCGCCATGAGCATGGCTAAGGTTCTGCTCCACCAACCTGGCTTTCGCCATGGCTACCTCTACTGAAGCAAGCTCAAAAACTCACTCCTCCACTGATGCAGTCATTAAGACCCCTCAAGAAGTGTTGAACAAGCATAGCATCATCATTGTCGAACTTGACATACTGTTTGAGCTCATAGAACCTATGCTTAAACTGATCCACTGACAACCCAAACTGGCGCAGAGCATAGAACTCATCTGCTCGTGACTGCCTCCATTGGGGTGAGAGAAATCATGCCCTGAATCTTTCCAAGAAGATCTCCCAAGATGCGGTGTTAATATTCACACTGATCCTCTCCTCCTCTAACCTCCACCAGATAGATGCGAAGCTCTCAAGATGCATGATCGCACATCTCACCTTGGTGTTGCTACCATACAGATACATGGCAAAACACTGATCTAAAATGATGAGCCAAGTTTCTGCCTCGAGATCGGTACCTTTACCATCAAAGAAGGGAGGATTGGACCTCATCAAGTCCCTCATGTGCCCCATGATAGCTAGATCCTAGTCCACTGGGACCTCTCTCCTTCTAGGAGATCTCTCTCTCTCTCTGGAACCTGCTGAAGCAACTCCTCTACCTGACCATGGATGGGCTGATCCACCTTGGGTCTGGGGTCTAGGCTAGCTAGCACCTCTTGAAACATCTATCGAAGCTCTTCCCTTTTGGGAACTTGCTCTCCTGAATGCGGTCCCTCTTGATGAACCGACTGATCTCTATCCACACTCGCATGAGTGGGTGGTGGCGAATGACTGAGGTAGTTGGAACCTCGACCCCTTCCTCCTCATTTGCCTCTGATGCGGCCACCAACACGGCCACCTCCCTTGGCTTTCCTTGCCATGACCTAACACTGCACAAGAGAGAAAAGGTTCAAATCATAGGCAAGGAAAGGAACAAGGAAGTCACACCACAAGACCTACACAAAAAGGTTAAGGCGAATGGGCTCACTACAAACCCAGAGTACCCAGTGTTGAAACATGGGCTCTGATACCAAATGTAATGCCCTGCCAGGAACCTCGAAGGAAAATCCACAACAAGGGTGAAACACATTTTTTTTTCAAAGTATAAACATCAAAAGTGCATTTACACAACATGCACGATAACACAAGCAAAAGACTTACACCAGAATTCCTTAAGGGTTACCAACGAAGAATTACAACCAAAAGACAAATTCCACAATTAAGGTTAATCCAATAATCCATCATTAACTCAATGATCACAAGAAGCCATATGCAATAACAGATTACACCATTGAAAGAATGAAAGGATACGATATAATTCCACTTCAATAAGCATTTACACATATCATAAAGGAACTAATATAAAACATTCCATACATAGGATTATATTGCTCTTCCAATACATAGCTTCCCAATTAACATTAAAAGATACAACTTAACCAATTACAAGGTTACAAAAGCTCATGATACAATGACCACTTAGGTCTCCAAAGCATAATAATCTCCAACATGAGATTATGCATGAGCCACGAACCACAAAAGCACCTGCGAAGCCGATCCTCGCATGAAGATATGAACAAGAACATCCGATGGGAAGTGGCACTACCACCTGACCATGTAATTCCCAAAATGGAATCACCCCACCGTGCTAGGAGATGGCTAAGGATCCTCAAGCAAGCAAAGGCATGACATGGTCGACAAAACAATACAACACCATGACAACACAAAGAGACTCCACAATAATCTAGGTGACTCAACATCACAAATACATGAGTGACTCGATAACACAACCACAAGTGAACCAACATCACACACACAAGTGAACCTAAAGAGAGAGTGTCATCGCATAGCTTGATGGTTACCTTGGTAGGCCCTCATAGGTCCCGACTCTCTGTCCTGGTAACCTCTCCCGAACCTCTAGCTCCAATTAAGTCTCATGCGGACCCTTCCAACCTTTCGTGAAGACAAGGTGGTCGGTTTTCCATTCTAGGCCTTCTCACTACATTATGAGCCTCAATACAAGCACTCACCTATGCGCGAGGTACAATATCTTTATTAATATTATGAACTACCCACCTAATTAATTAATTAGATTATCACTTATTATCTGACTTTCGCAGGGTCGTAATGCCTACCACTTTGGGCGCAGACCTTGCTCGAAAGCCACTCTCTCAAAGGATACTTAAATAGACAAGGTCACTCCCCGAGGACCCTATGGCGAAGCAGACAACCATTACACCACTTTTAGAAACAAGTGGTCAAACAAGGACACACTGACTCTTGGCTGTCCACAGGGCAATGACACTACATGGTTATGACAACGAAGCCAACATATATCACTTGATCAAAGGTACCAAATACGCCACCACAGGATGACTGAACCACATACCAGAAATAACACAATATACACTTGCAAGGACAACTAATTCACTAAGTCCACACTCAGACAATCTTTGAGAAAATCAACATCATAAGTACTTGCAACATCATTGATTGAAAATTAAATAAAACACTCTTTCATGACATTCACACCTCATTCAATTTCCAAATCAATATTCCATCAAGGATCAAATTCACGTCAAATAATCAACCGAATAAAAACATGAATTCTCAACTGGCATTTAATTCATTTCCAGAATATATCCAAATTAACCAATTTGAATTCCTAATTCATGCCTTGATTTCCATAGATAAATTTATTAGGCCACATAATAAAAATCACATGGAAAATCACCATTTTCATTTAACACTAAATCCACTTTAAAATACATTTCATTTTATAAAAATTAACTTCATTTCATAAACTGGTTTGTACCGGTAAGGGTACAAGGTCAAGCAGGGGGTCAAGCCAACCCGCGGTAGTGTTGCTGCCGAGGTAGCAGACACTACCTACAGGTAGTACTGTTGCCGCTAATAGTAGGCCTACCAATTGGTAGTGCTGCTACTGCCATTAGCAGCCGCTATCGACCGGTAGCACTGCTACCAACCAGCAGCGGTACTGTCAAGCGGTAGTACCACTACCGTTGGTAGCAGATACTACCAACCCGCGTGGTGGGACTAGCCCGCCACGGGGTAAGGTAAGGTCTAGAGAATAAATAAAAACATGCTTCCAAAGCATAAAAATCCATTTTAACATAAACACGATTCATTTCCAGGTCATTTCACGAGCACACACATACACAGTGCCAAATCCAAAATTTCAAATGGATATTTACCAATAGGGCAAATGGTGAAATAAAACCCCACAAGAACCCCAAATCTTGGGTAACAAGATACTAGAAAGCACACAACAAGATAAATCTAGTTCATTCCTTTCAAATAGAAGAGGTATAATGAAGAAATTGATTTTCAAGAACACAACATACAACAAATAGAGAAATGAACCATTTCTTTCCTAAATGCAAACATATGATAAGAGCTTCCCAAAATCAACAATATCGGGCATTCTTTCTTTCAATCCAAACTTTCCACAAGAATCCACAGGCAGATTTGCATTTTTAAACACACAGGAAGAAACTAAAATATTCAAGATCAAATTTCAAAACAAGAAGAGATCCTCCAACCTTGAAGCAATAGCAAGCAAAGAGATGAAGAATTTCTAGTCTTGCAAACCAGGTCAAATTTCCAGCTCCTCCAGGAAGTTTTCCAGAATTTCACTCCAAAAATTCTCCTCCTCCTTCTTCTCGTGAATCCCCAGGCATATATGGAAAAATAATTTTTAACCTAAACTTTCTAGGTTCAAAGTCTTTCCATCCAATCATATTTAAATATTTTAAAATTGAAAAGGCAATTAGATTTACTTTTTCCAAAAGCAATTCTTTTCCAACCATTAAAATGAAAAAGTTAAATAGAAAGGTAAAAAGAAAAGCTTTTTATTTTATTTCCTATTCTCCAAAATACTTTCTTTCAACATAAGCCTTTAACATTAAAAGGGCTAGGCAATTGTTTATTTCTTTCCACAATTATAGCAATGCAACTTTACACAATAAAATAAGTCATTTAACCATTTAACTTAGCAAATCATTAATTAATAAATCAATAATCACGGAGCATGATAAATAACTAGTTACGCCAACATAAGATAGCATCATCCATTTAATTAAATAACCATTTAAATAAACGGAAGCACGCAGAACAAAGGATGATCAAATGATGACACAAATGACCAAACCAAAGCACTATGACTCGCATACCAGCCAGATGGGAAAAGACAACCGTTTGACAACACTCACATGAGTGTAACTGCGGGTCAAGATAGGGTAAAACAACTATCTCCTCCACTCCCATCGGACATATAAGGCATGCTTATACTTGTGAAACCAGGTGGAGTTGATACCCCGTACCTACCCGGTACTAGTACCTGCAATGTCTTGCACCCAAGAACCACACGTGCATATAGACAAATATATATAAACAGACATGACACACACACACTGATGAAGGAGAATCGTGACGTTCCATGTCTCACTAGAGTGAGTGAAGGAAAAATCATCCCCTCGCATCCCAATACACTTGCAAACACGCAACATATAAATAACACATCGCAATATAAGGTAAAAGTGTCATTCCATGATAATGATCCATAAAATAACATTAATCATAAGCATTGAGATACTGCATAAAAGCATACACCATACATCTAGATAAAGCATGAAATGACATCGCATAAAATCTGAATCAATATACTAAAATGTTCCACTGAATAGTCACTGAAGCAAATCAAAACATACAAAAAGAGGTTTATCAAGGAGGGGTACTACACAGTGCCCCTCCCTAATTTACCTTTCCTTTTTGTGCATCGATAGACCATTTTGGTATAGTATAGACTGTATTGTGGTGTTTTAGACAAATGTTTATGGTTCAACTCATGATTCAGATGCTTCATTATGGATGATAAACATATTATGTGTGAACTTGTCCTTAGGATTTTATGTGGGTGATGATACTTCCTCAATTACTCTATTGGATGGATTATATGGATTGAAATTTGTATTGGCTATATGAGTTATGATGTTATGATGATACTAACCCTTATTTGGTGATTATGATTTCATTCGATGTAATGATATGATTGATGTGTGTGTCTGTCTTCATGAAAGGGACAATGCCTTATCACTCATTGTGAGCATGATAAGGTGTTGTGATTCTCTTTTCACTTGCCTGTTTATTATGATAGATATATGTTTTATATGTATTGTTTTGTGGTTGCAGGATTGCAGGTACTAGACATCGACTCCACTTGGCTTCACAGGTCTGAGCGTGTCCTATCCCAATGGAAAGTTGTCAGAGATGGCATGGGTTTCTTTCACACACTCTAGGCTTAGTTGTTCACCTTGTCGGTTTGTGCCATAACGCAAGTGATGGTAGAGTTTAGTGTCGCTGTTTCTCTCGTCAAGTCGCTTGATTATGTGAGCATATGATTTCTATTTAATTTTATTTATTGCGCCATAACGCAAGTCATGGTAGAGTTTAGTGTCACTGTTTCTCTCGTCGAGTCGCTTGATTATGTGAGCATATGATTTCTATTTAATTTTATTTATTGCGCCATAACGCAAGTCATGGTAGAGTTTAGTGTCGATGTTTCTCTCATTGAGTCACCTGATTATGTGAGCATATGATTTCTATTTAATTTTATTTATGGTATGATGTTGTTTTTTTATCGGTAATATTTGAATTTTATTTATTTGAAATTTAAGCATTACAACTTCAGCAAGATAATGAGCTATCAAGAAGTTCCCAAAAGAACATCCACAAAACGGTCCAAACCACCCTCCCAAAAAACAGTATTTCAAAACCAGTAAACAATGCCCACACAAACCACACCCCAATACTATGGGTACGAAAAAACATATTACATCTTGCCAGTCAAAAATCAGGCATTTCAACTTGAAATGAACTTAACGAAGTCCAGAAAGTTTAAGGTTTCAACTGAAAATTAACTGAAATAGAAAAGCAGAGAAAGATGGAACCTATGGGTACCATGCCTGTTGTGTCCTATTCAAACTCTTCCTTCATGCCTCTTAGAGCTGAGGCACTCAATTCACCAGCCATCCTACTACAACAAGAGCCTCCTCTTTCGACATGTGGACGTCCCCTTCTTCCTTCTACAACCTTACCCGTTGCCCCTCATGAACCTGGATAAACCGCCTCGCCACCATGACCACCCTCTGCATCATCCCTCGCATGTTTTTCCAATTCTATGGATAACCTCCTCTTAATTGGACTCCTAGGGCTCAAATTCTCCACCACTCTCCCTCCACCCTCCTGCCTAATCACATCTTCAATGTCCATGATCTAGACAAAATTTAGCAGCCCCTCCCAGCCTCTCTTCGCATCATCCTTGAAGCGCATTTTAACTTCTTCCCAACGTTAAAGAAACTGAATGCATGAGTGACGTGCCCTCATCTCCTCATTTTCCTGCAGGATACCTTTTGCCAGATTAAAGCCCCATCCCAACACCGCCCACTCCAGCAGGGATTCCAAATTTAAAAGGTATTCACCTGGAATTAGTCTCTGCAATACTTTTCTCACCTCTTCAACCTTATGTCCCAGCTCTAGATCCCATGCCATGAGGAGCGAGTAGATGTTTGCTCTGCACCTATAGCAGTGACCGATGACAACCACCTCTTCTCCTAAAAACAACTGAATTACTTTCAAGGGTAGAGGGTCCTTAGCGAGAAACATCTTCTCGAGCTTCTTTGCAGGAACACGACCTCGAAAGGCCGACATCAATTTGGAAGATTCCAAAATAAAATTAGCCTCCATTTTTGATATTTCTGAAGAGTTGCGGAGTTTTCCGATAAAACTAGATTTGAATTTGGTTTCACCAACTTGGTTGGTCTATTCAATACCAGTGTGGGCATTAGGAAATTTGCATTTAATGCATGGCTCTCCACCATCACTGCCAATTTAGAGCATGTCACAATAACTGCTCATTAACTCACACTTGCGCAGGGAAAAGTCAACTTCCTAAGGAGTTTGAAATAAATGTCATACCAACTTGGCACAGAGTCTTGGTTCCATTTAAAGGTTTCATTTCTGTCATTCTGCCACCTCACCTCCCCTGGCTCGAGACCACACGCTTCATTTGATAGTCCATCTGCAATAGTATTTCCCTCTCTTTTCACATGTGATATGCAGTAATTATTGAACACTTTCAGTTTTTCACTTTTAGTATTTACATATTTGTCTAATTTCCAACACAGAGTATGTCCTTTAACCATAGTCTGGACAACAATTTGGGAATCACTCTCCAGATGTAACTTTGTCACCTTCATATTTGATGCTAAAGTAACTACAAGTAAAGCTGCTTGAACTTCCGCTTCATTATTAGTGCCATCTTGAAGCCTTCTAGCCCCCATACACGAGATCTTTCCTTCATCATCACAAGCGACACACCTCGCTCTTGATCCCTGGATTGCCTTTTGAAGCTCCATCAATATTTACTTTCACCCACTCCTCTGGTTTTGACCACTTTACCGTCTCTCTATCGAAATGGTCACTAATAGGATTAACCTTGGGAAACCCATGAATGGGTAATTTATGGTATGATGTTATTAATTAAGGTTTGGGTTAATTTATTTTATAGTGTGGTTATTGTTTATTTATTTGTTTATTGATGAATATTTATTATGAGAATTGTATTTTTTTTTCAAAACAAGGTGGCGGTACCACTTAATATATTTTATTATATAAAACTGATTTAAAGAGCTCTCGGAGAAAAGAACCAGTAAGAAAAACTCCGATCCTTGCTCTAAAATACATAGAAAGGTTGTGAGATTTAAATCTCAAATATGCCAAGAAATACAATATCTTATAGTGTCCAGAATACCGAGTGCCATAAAACATCCCCCAGTATCGAATGTTTTCTGGAATGTATTGAACAAGATGCAGTCTAAACCAAAACATCACAAGAGCTGTGCACATTTACATAGCAGTCCACAATCTGTCTCACTTATGAATTTATCCAACTTACAATCCAGCACACTTCTCAAATCGATATCCCTTCACAATATACAGATGCAGCAAAACCACAGGACCCTGCACTTATAATATCACACATACCAATTTATATCATTATGAAAAAGACCACTGTATAGCTATATGTAATATTATCCTGTACCCATATCCTCCAAAATTTTTGCCTTAAGAATTGGATAAGAATCAAAATCACAATTCAGACCCATCATATTAAGTTCCTCCTTGGAACTTACCATATTTGCCAAATGATCTGCAGCCCGGTTCCCTCTCTATACACATGTGAAATGGTGAAGTTTGTAAATGTATCAATTAGTGTCCATGCTTGTTCAAGTAAATATCTTATCTGCCAATTATCAATATTTCTCTTTATGCAAGCGTTGATAATAATAGCTAAATCGCCTTCAATGTGTATATATGAGATGTTTAGTTTTTTTACTAGTAGAATACCTTCAAGTAAAGCATATGCCTCTACAAAGTTGTTAGTACCCAACGGAATAAAAGCAACTTTCAAAGCTAAAACACATCCTATGTGATCCCTTATGCATACTCCTATCCCTGCATCACCTGGGTTCCCTTTAGAGGAGCCATCAAAATTTAGTTTGAAATGCATTGAATCCGGAGGACACCATTTCACTTTATTTCTATCAATTTTACTAGTTCTCACTCTCGGAAGACAAGGTGATATAGGAATAGAGATGCCCTTCCAGCAGTTAATAACTTGACCATCCCAAGAAGTAAATTCCCTATTTGAATTGAACTGATTTGAAACTTGAGCATTAACCAGTTCTGATACTGATTTTTCAATATAACTGAAAACTTCAGAAAGAGGAGATGTTTGCTTTCTAAAAATATGCTCATTTCTTTCCCACCAAAGTGACCATACTACTATGGATGGGATCACTTTCCAAATACATGCAAAAAGAGAGGATGAGTATAAGACTAGCCATGAATGGAAAAAATCCCATACATTATCTGGAAGAGGTGTGCTAAAGGAAAGCTTATCAAGCACGAACATCCAACAATAGTGAGCAAAATCACATTGGAGGAGGAGATGATCTAACGTTTCACTGTGTTCACCACAAAGTACACAAGCAAATGGATGTGCAATATTCAATTTAACAAGTATCTCACTGGTGAGTATTCTCTTATGTAGAGCAAGCCAAGCAAACATCCCTGCCTTGGGAAGAACACTATTATTCCAATAGAAATTGTAGGCTCTTTGTGAATAGGATTGAACAGACATTTGATGAATTGCCTTATACCCTTCCTTGATAGAGTACTTTCCATTCTTCGCAGAGCACCATATCAATTTGTCCAAACCATTAGAGATAAAGATAATGCGGTTCTTGAGAATCAAAGAAAATTTTACCTTTTGACCCAGGGAGATTGGGAGTAGAGTTGGCTTCTTCCAAATGACACGTTTTCAAGGCTTCTCAAGATCATCTATGTAGTCATAAAGGTGTGAACCCCAATGAGTAGTAACTATAGGGATCACATCTACTAGGGACTCCTCCAGATTAAGAGGGGGGAGACCACTCCATGAATCATGCCAAAAGTTGACTTCTTTGCCATTATGTACTTGCCATGATAAGTATCTAGTAATCACATTCCTAGAGTCCATCATTAAGTTCCAAACTGCAGATCCTGATGGAGGATCAAGGATAGTAAATATATGTGAAGGGGTAGGAGTATCTAAATACTTTGCTTGCATAATTTGACACCACAAAGCATGTGGTTTTTCATACATATTCCAAACTAGCTTTCCCCCAAAGGCCTTATTCCTTTTTGACAGATCGTACAGACCCACCCTACCCGTAGATTTGCTTGGAGTCATTTTGTTGAGAGACACAAGCGAGATCTTTTTCTCTTATGAAAGATTACCTTTCCAAATAAAATTTTGAATAATTTTCTCGATATGAGAGACAATAGATTTCGGGGCTTGAAGGACGACTGAAATGTAGTAGTTTGGAATTGTAGCCAAAACAGTTTTGACAAGAAGGATTTTGCCTGACAGAGATAACCATCTAGCTTTCCACACAAAATTTTTTCTTTTTAATCTGTCAATCACAGAATTCCAAAAAGAAGGTTTCCCTACTCCCATAAAGAAAGGGATACCCAAGTACGATGATGGAAGAGAATCCACTGGAAAGCCCAATGTCTGGATAATGATGTTAGACACCATTTCAGAAGTATTGAATATGAATAATTTAGATTTTTGCGCACTGATTTTCTATCCAAATCTAGAAGTATATATGTCCAATATTTTCTTAATATGCCTTGCTTCTTGTATATTGGAACGACCGAATAAAAGTGTATCATCTGCAAATAAGGTGTGGGTGATAGAAATTGAGGTATTAGGGATGCATACCCCCTTCCAGAAACACAGACTCAACTGCTTATTGACCAATCTACTAAAAGCTTCTGCCATGATAATGAGAATTGTATTTTATCAATGGGGAATAATTTAATTAATCTAATTGATTTATTATTAATTTTTGTTAATTTATTGTTGAAAGATTTATTTATTTATTTATTGATGCTTTGTTTTATTTAATTGATAATTTATTATTGAATTTTGATTTATTGGCTTTATTAATTTATTTATTGTTATTGTTGATTTGAGAATCCCTATTTATATGGTTTCATTCATTTAATCCCTTTATTTGATTTTTATTAAATGATGGATTATTATTAAATGTAATTAT
Organism: Cryptomeria japonica; assembly: GCF_030272615.1. Taxonomy (NCBI): domain Eukaryota; kingdom Viridiplantae; phylum Streptophyta; class Pinopsida; order Cupressales; family Cupressaceae; genus Cryptomeria; species Cryptomeria japonica. Next base: position 541,873,209 of record NC_081406.1, on the reverse strand, counting down.
ATAAATATTATTTTATTGGTAGTTGCATATATTATAGATTTACCTACCCTTGCGTGTGATTGGTTGATTTTAATCAGCAGGTAAATAATAATGGTGAATAAAATATTTCTCGAAACTATGCGAGATAGGTAGATTATATTGTTATATGGATTCTTCTGATTGGTCGATTTTACATTATAGTTTTGTGTTTAATTTTTATTTATTTGGCTTTTTGCAATTTTTGTCAAAATTGAACATCCGACAACTTTCTGGAATTGGATTTTGATTTGGGATTTTGATTTGAGCATTGGGTTGAAGCTTGGGATTGTTTGAGAAATTTTCTACTTTAGATTTTCAACAATTTTGGATTGCGATTGCAGGCTGGTTTGTATTTCTCTTTCGAATTTTTGGTTTCTGTAAAGATTGCATTCTCCATGTTTGTGAAATTGTTGATTGATATTGTTTGAAATGTGTTTGGGAAATTCGGGATTGAGATTCGCAGAATTTAGTTTGCTTATTAAAAAGGAATTGATTTGGGGAAATTTGCAATTTAATGGTTTAATTTTCTGAGTTTTATTGTCGGAAATTCTTCTCTGCAAATGTCTGTGTATTCAATCTTGATTCTTGAAGATATTTATTTGAATTTAGTGAGTTGTTTATTCCATGTATTGTCTCCCTTGAGATTCCTTTTGGTTTTAGAGTTGATTTGGTGGTTTATGCCTGTATGTGGTTGCGAGGAGATCTCTGCAACCCACTGTGACTACAAATTTGGAAGTGCAAACCCTTCTGAGTATATGCAAAGGTTGCATTTGAGCCCTGTGAGTCTTGTATAGGCTTCTATGTGTGTTTTGCAGTATTGTTTCTCATTCTCCCTTGCTAATATGCCTTCTATGTCTCAGATTAGACACTATGGGAGAGAGAATTTTTTATGCAACTTTTCATAGTGAGTATGTTATAATTTTTGGTTGTCCTTGTTGGAAATTGACCCTCCCAGTCCCTCTAAGCCAATTTTGAGTTTCGGGTTAGACCCTTGTGCATACCTATGCAAGTCCCTTTACCCTAAATGTCACTTTTGTTATTTTATGGGCATTCTAACAAAAAATGCCACTAAAACTACCATAAATGCCATAGAATGGACTAAGAATGCTAGTTTGCATTCCAGGAGCGCCATTCTGGAAACCAGGAATGCTGGAGTGCATACCCAGAGAGTTGAGTCCAGAACTGAGAGTGCTAGATCATAAACTGAGAGTGCTAGCCAATGAACCCAAAATGCTATTGCATTTACCCAAAAATCCATTTCATTTACCATAAGCGCTACACTGCATACCAGAAGCATTGCTTTGCATCCTAGGAGAGCTAGACTTCTTCGGGGGTTCTAGAAAGTCAGTTTTGAGCCCGATTTAGTGTCTTGTTGGGTTTGTGATTTCTCCAGAGGCATGTGTTGTCTGTATTGTAATTATCAGAGATGAATTTGATGTTTTTTGATCTTTCATGAGATTTATTGTGCTCCGGTAAGAGGATTCATGCCTTATCATTGAGGTGTTTCTTATGCGATGCGTTGCTCCAACGAGAGGGAGAATTCCTCGCTGTTGAGGGATTGATTGTAAGACTCTAGTGGGATGTGATATGCCTCACTATAGAGGATTTGATATGGTTTTGAATCCTTTTGTGGATTGCATTCATGGTTGGCTTTTCCCTTGTGATGATTTGGTGAAGACTCTCTTCCATGTGTATGGTTTTATGTGCTCTTTCATGGGTGGATTGTTCTCTATTTTTTATGATTGTTTCTATGTTATTTATGAGTCTTATTGATGTTGGATTATGTTCTTTGGTTGTATGTTTTACCCTAAGGACTAGGAGCATGGTTAGGGAGAGTGGGATTCCATGAGTCTGTCGAGGTCTCGAGGAATAGACTGTTAGGATTCCTTGTGTTGTGGAGCCGAGGTCTAGACCGTCTAGATAGCTCATTGGAGGTTATTTGTAATGATCAAGTGATAAATTAATAAATTAATCATAGGTGGGTTGGGTAGAAGTAACTCATCTTAATAAGATAAGAAATATGTGTGTGTATTCCCATCTCATGATTGGATTGCTAGTGTAGCCGTGTGAGGTGGTAAACCCAACTCTCTTGATTTCCTGAAAGGTTGAGATGGTTCCGCATGTGTATCATGGATTTTCGGACTAAGTTCTAGGATATCCTTTGATAACATGTGATGACACTCTTCCTGTTGGATTTTGCCAAGATCAAGAGCTCAATGAAATGTACAAAATAAAGACATAATATGGGACAAGAATAAAATGTATTCTCATCAATAGAAAATGATCAATAATCAAATTACATAGCTGGATTAACCAATACAATGAATAGAGGCCTGCTTATATAGGCAAGGCCATATGGATGTATGAGCACACAAATATGACATGTGGCTCAATGAGAAACAAGGGTAGGTAAGAAATAGGTGTGGGTAGGTAGGAGAAATAATATAATATTCCACATGAGGTGGATCACCCACCGAAGGTGGAATTATCACTCCACTATAAGTGGATATGATAGTGTAATAACAAGATCAACACCATAAAAGGTGGAATTTCTCCTACACACACTATCCCAATGTGGCACAAACACCCAAGTGTCTCATATCCAAACTACTATGAAATACATTATCCTAAGTAAACTTAAGTAAGTGTAATAATATCCATGATGAATAATTATTTACACCAACACTTCCCTACATGTGAGTCCTAGTTCCTTAAATATTAATTTGATTGATTTCACCTCTATAAGGTTTATGATTGATTAGACATGTGGTATGTTTGATCTTTGATTCTTGATGTCATCGTGTGGTTGCTAATTTGAGTCCCTTGGTTGTTAGGTGTCAGCCTAGGTCTTGAGTGTGAGTTTGAATGCCATGTCATCTCCTAGAATGGGGGGTGGTTCCTATTTGGTTCCACATGGTCGGGTGGTTTAATGCCTTCTTCCATTGGGATGCTCTTCATTCGATTCTTGTGTACGTGGTTTGGATTCTTGGATTCTTCATTAGGTGGATATTCTCATGGAGCTGATTTCTATGTGTTGGAAAAGGAAACATTGTATCATGATGTATTGTATATATAAAAGAGATTATGTATCTTTGTATTATGTATCTTCATGTATTTGTAATTGTAATTGTAATAGGACTTGATGTAGTAGGCTAGGAGATGTAATCATTGATTACTCTTTAATGTAATTGATACTCTTTATGTAATATGAGTTTATGATTTCTATGTGAAAAAGTAACGAGCTAACTCATATGTAAGTGTTGCATTTGAATTAGTTAAATAGAATTGAGACACGCCATCCTATGGATTGAATGATAGAAAGGATAGTAATGGTTGTCTTGAATCTCATTGGGTAAATAGGAGTTATCTAATGAATGGTTTAATAGTTCTATGATGCTTTTATGATAGATGGTAGTAGGAGTGTTAGGAACATTTGGTTAGTGTGTATAATAAACCTAAGGAAATGTAATGTGGTTGAGTTATGCATATGTGTTATTATTATTCTAATTGCTTGGAAAGAAAATGGTAAATTGATAATAGAATTATGATAATGTTCTAGATGGGTAAGTGTTGGTTGGAATGATATGAAGTAGTGACGTTGAGATACCCTAGGGAATGGTTATGTTTGCAAGAGTATAATTGAGATATGATGATGGTTTAATATGTCTTTATTCTGCTTGCATAACATATTCCTATGGTTATATTCATGTTGACTTATGTGATCTTGTTAAAAGATAGTGTTGGATTTAATTAATGTTAATGATAACATAGTAGTAATGGATGTTTTCAATTTTTTTTTATCTCCATTTGTTAGTAGATTTTAAATTATTTCTCTAGGGTATTTTGGCAGGCATTACAAAAAGACGTGGAAGGTAAGCTAAATTTTTGAAGAGGGTGAAGTTCTAACTTGTAATTGATACTTCCTATTCAACGGAGAACTTAACAGGGACCATGAAAAATATTAAAAACAATTATATCCAAAATGATGTTAAAATGATAAAAAATCCGAAGTTCTTATAAAAAAATCATTTGGTAAAAATGCAAATAGTAAATTTAAATCATCTTTATAGGATATGAACAACGAGTGAGAAAACAGTTCAAGGGAAACAACTTAGGTCTTGTAAAAATAACCAAAAATTTGCAAAAGAAACCATAAAAGAATAATAGGGCACAAAAGAAAGATTTTTAATATAACATGACTAATTAAAAAAAATGCAATTAGTATTAAAGAAATTTTATAGATTATATAGTGTTGTGTGTTCTACCATTAAATTATTGATTCTTTTGGTGTGGGGTCCATCTTTGGTTCCGATGTAGCTCATTTTCCAACATCACCTTAAACCACATTGTAGGTGCTCAAGGATCTTAGCTTCTATTGACTTGGGTTCTCAAGCATGCTAAATTTTTCAAGGACTAATCGAGAGTCAAATGTCATAGGACTTCCCATTCGTTGTTGGGGTGAATACTATTGAACTACCAACCCTCTTGATAACCAGTTCATTTTTTATTTGGATATGACTAATTTTCTAAAAACTAATAAATTTAAAAACTCTTGAAATCCAAAATTGAAATATACAAAAATAACAAAGATTCAAAATGACCATACACTAGAGTTGAGAATGTCTCTTAAACCCATAAATTTGTGATATACTAGATGCAATAAAAAGAGTTTAAAAGAATGATTGAATAGCAAGAACCAACTTAAAGATGCCAAAGAACTATATTTAGAATACAATTCTAAATTTGTGAATATAATGAATAGATAACATTCAGAAAAAGGACCAAAATTCAACATAATTCATAAATCATTTCATTGTTGACATTAAGAAAAGAAAAGACTTTGCAAGACTAAATGCCTTAGGCAAATATTGTGTAGGGACAGTTGGAGTTGTGGACACCTAGAAGCGATCTAAGCCATCATAATTAGATCTTGTGAAAGAAGCAAATGAAGTCATAGTTGGGCATTTCTCTTCAAAGCAAGTTTGGTTTTGAGGCTCCCAATTCTCTAAAATCCCTCCCATAATGGTTATAATAACTTTCCTAATCCCTTTTAGACGTTGGAGCCTTACATTCAACAAAACTTGATCCTTGGTGAGCTCATTCAGAACCTTTCAACTTCACCAACAGAGCAAGGGCCCTTGGACAAAAGGATATTGTAGCTAGGAAATTAGGAAAAATAAATCATAACACAAACTAGCCAACCACAAAGCTAAATGCTATGAAATACAATCCTAACACATTCAATGAAAGAATGAAGATGAAATATTCAAAAGAAATGCAAACCAAATGCAAATATCTCCTTCATTGTTCTTTCATTTTTCTTCTTTCTCCTTCAAATAGATGTGGATCTCACCTACAAAGCAAGTGTATTTGAAAGAAAGATGATGAGATGATAGAAAAATGATTTAGGCAGTGTAAGGATACTCAAGGTGTGGTTGAAAATCAATGAGAAAAGAGCTCAATTTATAGAAAAAATGGGGATTGATTGAATGGCTAAGATTGATTCGAGACTGAAAATAATCAACACATGAGATTAAATGAGATGACTTGTTAAGTGATGATAAAAAGGAAATTGCATTTCCAATGTTGAGGAAGAAATAGAAATGAAAAGAGATAAGTGAAAATAATTATTGGAAACATCTATTTTCACTAAAATATGCCAAAATGAAAGTGGAAGAAAAGACTAGTGGATAAATTAGCAAGTTGAAGAGATAAGGGAGATAGAAATTAGAAAGTGGAAGAGATAAGTGGGGTCATAAATAAATAAATAAAATTCATTTATTTCACCCACACATAGTAATTAAATAAATTAAAAATTTATTTAATTAGAATAATTTAGAGAAAGGGATTAAATAATTTAAATAATTATTTAATCATGGAAGAATAATTATCTTAGAATAAAGGGATTAAATAATTAAGTGAATTATTTAATCAAAGAGGAATAGTTAGGATTAGCCGACTAAGATCAAGATTAATTGATTAGAAAGAGATAATGATGAATATTGATTAAATAATAAATATTATTTAATTAATGATTTAGAAGAACAATAATTAAATAATTAAGAATTATTTAATTATAGGAAATTAGAAGAAAAAAATTAATACTAATTAAATAATTAAAAAATCTTTAATTAGTTTAGACGAAAAAAATTAGTGAAAAAGTGTCGTCGAAGACTTAGGACAATTTTCAATGTTTACATTTTGCCCCTCTTTTAGACAATGAGATTATGAGCGTTGTTTCAAAGAAAAAAATTGAGAAAGAATGCCCTAGTAGATCGAAGGATGGAGGTAGGATGCCCCCTCGAGAGATTGTTTATGTATGAAAGAAATGAATGATCTCTTGAAAGAAGAGAAGAATGTTAGATGAAAGAGGAAAAATGAGGAAAGAGAAAAATGGTTAGTAAGAAGTGAAGAATGTTAATTGATTGTTGAAAAGGGGTGATTGATATCAAATGAAGAAATTCTTGATTGATCAGATAGAATAGATAGCATAATAATGATTGATTTGATGAATAGATAGAATGATTGATGGGATAGAATAAATGTTAGCCAGAAGAAATGCAAGAGAAGTGAAGAATGATTAGTGTGATGAAATATTGCTTTCATAAATGCTAATAGTAGGTGAGAACCTTTATTTGATATGGCAAAATGGATGTAGCGCACAATGGCACTGAAAGCCAGGGCGATAATGCAACCACTTTGCATAAAACATACACATTGCATACAAGGAATGAGTCAAAAACAACCTAGGACATTATGTTGGCAATTGTCACTCAATTGGTTGGTTTCATTATGTTTTTCATTGATGGCAACATGGTAACTTGTTCCAACTTCATATTTTGGGCTAGTTGTGCACTAACACTGGCACCGACAGGTTAAATAGATTTCTTTGGTTACTGGCAATGCAGGCTGACATGGTTTAGAATCAGGTTATCGGTATTGGAGGCCGCCATTTTTTGGATCCGGTATCAACAATTATTTTTGATATTCATGTATTTATGTTATCTAGCCGACGTGTATATTCATATTGTAATTATCTTTGTAAGCCAACATAAGACATGATGAATTGTAAAGGGTATATAGGCCAGTAGGTTAGATCATTTAGATATATGATATGGTGTGAGAATATGTATTTGGAAGAAAATAATATAGGAGATGTGAAATATATGAGAGAGATCATGTATGTGAGGATATTTATGTAAGCGGTATTCTAGTAAAGGGTTAAGGGTTTTAGACCAGAACAGATAGAGCTTAACGGAACTATATTCAAGCATAGAAGATGCTATCTTTGTAGTTCAATCATTTCTCCAGATTGTAGTTTGGATTTGTATGTAGTCAGTGAAACTCCTTTTGTGATTGAGTAGTGCGCTCTAGGCTGTAAGCCTTCCTACAAGTGCAGGCCCCTATATTTTGTAATATCTCTTCATATGGATAGTGGATTGATATTGTAGGTCACAAATCCCACCATGGTTTTTCCTCTTTGAGGTTTTCCACGTATAATTCTGTGTGTTATGGTATTCATTTATGTTATTGGCTTATTGGTTGATTTACTTCTTTCAATTCTATATGTACCGACATACCGGTTGGTGTATGCATGTTTTAATAAGGTTAAAATTGAGCTTTCCGATAGAAAACTGATTCACTCCCCCTCTCAGTGTTCTTGGATTCCAACACATTATGTGTGTCAAGGGTCGGGGTATGTGCGACGTTCACAAAGTGAATGCACTTATCACAAACATCCAAGACATATTTGCCCCAGAATGCTACGAAACACTCTGCAAACAGAAGACAAAAACAAAGGACCATGAGCCATCCTGACCACTCTAAATCACTCAATGACATCATTGATTAGCATAGGAACATGATCAAAGATAAATCAAAGAAAGATAAGACTCACAAATTCAAACAAGTCAAACAAACATTCTGATCAAGTTGTCAAAAGTGATAATGTTGTGTTTTGATGATAGGACGATCACGTTGCATGGTTTCAGGGAATGCGGTACCCCTTCTAAGTCTGGACATAGTTTGGTTTCGAGTATACCACACCCTGTATAAGACCCATGATAATATAGACAAAGGACCGACAATGTTGATGTTGATTGATTGATAAGACAAGTTCGATTAGTTTGAATGCTTGGTTTGTTGAAAAGTTCATTTGTTAATATATGATTTCGTTTAAACATAATGTTTTATCGTGTTTCTATTGGACATCTGCTCAAATGTCTGTCTATGCACAAAAGGGACAGTTTATTGGTGAAATGAAAAAAAAGCGATTATTTTTGAATTTTTTATGTTTTCCAATTTTTAGGGTTTTTGAACATTTTAAAATTTTTAGGGATTTTTTTCAGGATATTTTTCAATATTTGGATTATTTCAAGACATTTTATGATTTTTTTGAATTATTTCAGGACATTTTATGATTTTTTTGGAATTTTCAAGTCTTTATTTGATTTTATAGATTTTTGTGATTTTGCCCCTAGTGTCTAGCAAGGCAAGGAATATGACAAATGGATAAATAAGATTGCTGAAATGTTGGTGGATATAGAAGGAAGATAGAGGCTATTTATTATGGAGACAAAACAGATTCGGTTTCCAAGGGCTATCACACGATGGTATAAGGGACTGGATATGACAATGTAAAGCAATGACATGGCATGAGGGACATGTCAAGAGTTTTTTGAAACCATGTTTTTCATTTTATGGCCTTATGTTAGATCAAGATCAAGAGACGAAAAAGAGCGTATGGATAGTGATAGGATATGTATAGGATAAGGAAGATAAAAAATGGATAAGGGATATGGATTGAAGGTTGTGATAGGCTAAGGGATAGTGACAAAAGGTTGCAATAAGCCAAGGAATATGGACTGAACGTTGTAATAAGCCAATGGATGAAGACCAAAAGCTGTTATAGACTAAAAGTTGTGAACAAGATATATGATGTTCATGAAGATCCTCAGTCTTGTCAAGATCAAAGGTGAAAAAGGGAAATATGGACACAAGGGATGATAGGATAATGGAGGATATGACAGGGGAACGATAGGATAGGATGGACTAGGATGATGGGATATGATAGGATAATGAAGGGTAATAGGACGTGATAGGATAAGATTATCGATAGGATAATGGAGGGTATGACAAGGGTATGATAGGATATAATGGAATAATGAAGGGCAATGGGATGTGATAGGATAGCATAAATGAAACCTTCCCTCAAGTGTGGAATGCAAGAAAAATGAAGGATTACGCATAATGCCTATTTGATAGGTTTTCACTAGAGGACGAATTATTTTTCTTTTCATTTTTTTTCACATTTTTCTCTTTGTTTTATTTTTTTATTTTTTCCCCTTTTTCAAAATTTATGATTTTTTACTTTTTTTTTTCTTGTATTTTTTACTTTTAGCAGAAAATAGACACATGATAGGGGATGGAAGAAGGACTCAAGCATATTTTTGCTTGGATAGTAGTCTTGAAAAGTAGACCATGACTGTTAAAAGTATGCTCAAAGACAGTGGTAGGATAATGACATGGAAATGAGATGGGACTAAGGTAAGGATTTATGCAAAAGATTGGATCAAAGGGACAGAAGGATGGAAAATATGCATTGTATAATGGATAGGATATTGGAAGAATTGGGATTGAGGGGATGGAAATGTTGGCAAGATCAACATTGGCACACACCTTGAGGGGTGATGGACTAATGGAGAAAAAGTGGAATTTGAATTTTGAGATTTTGATGGAGGAAAGGCTAGGGATTTTGGGACATAAGGACCCAAAATGGATGAAGGAGGTTGGAGAAATATGGTTAAAAGTTTTGGATGGAGGAATAGCAATTTGGATGCCAATTTTGATGCTTCTTTAGACTGTTGTGCTTCAAGGATCCGCTTAGGAATCCACATGGTTTTTGATTTTTCATGCTTTTGTGGCTCATTGGAACGTTGTGCTTGCGCTAGGGATTTAGGGACCCATGTAGCTTTTGATTTGACTTTCTTTTTCTCAGTGGGCCTTTGTGGCATTTTTTCTTTTTGGATCATATTTTGCTTTGTTTTGACATGTCGATTAGATTGGACATGTTGATCCTTGAATACATATGGATTGCTGGACATGACTTTTATGCTTGGCATCCAAATTGCTTGGAGGGGGAAAGGTATGTATGGATGGATAGGAATGATATAAAGGTATTTTGTATGGGTGAAAGGTTCTCAAAGTTGTGTGCCTTTAATGACCTTGAATAGGGGATGAGGGGATATAAGGACCTAAAATGGATGAAAGGGATGAAGGACTAGGCGCATATTTGGATTTAGGTTCAGTAGGGATACCAACGTCTTGAGGAATGTCACTAAGGCCGTGACCATTAATATTTTCTTTGATATGAAGGGGTTCTTTCTTGTGAAGGTCTACTCCTTTACCTTTATAAATATTTTGACTTGTAGGATACTCTATGCTTTGGGAAGAATACACTAGTCCATTATAAGGTGGATATGATATGATGGGATCATGAAGTGGATCAGGTTGTACCAAAGTGGAGGAACCAATTGTGCATGTAAGGGATTCATGAAAATCTTGTACCGACATGTTAGAATCATGAGGGGGATTAGGATCACTAGGGAGATTAGGATCATGAGGGGGACTAGGATTAATGACAGGCTCTTCATGAGATGAAATGGGAGGAATAATGGGATCATCAAAGGAAATGAGATCTTGGAGTGTATACGGAGGATCAAGACATGGAGATGGGGGGATAATGAGATCTTGAGAAGAAAATGAATCTAAAAGGGTACTTTGATCTTGACAAGGAGGAATATTGTTGAATTCCTCTTTAAAGGTGCTTTGCTCTTGACTTTCAATGGGATTATTAGGAAGAGTGGAATGGACATCTTGACCTTGCTCAAGGAGTGGAATGTCAATAGGACCTAAAAAGGTGTTTTATTCTTGGATAAAATGGACAAGAATAGGGGGATCATCAAAGGAAATTAGATCTTGGTCAAATTTAGTATGCAATGGAAAAAATTTAGGGTCTTGATCTTGATCTGTTTCAAGACTTATTTATTCATGCTCTAAATTATCCTCTTGACATGGGGTTAGACTTTGGATATGCATGGGGGATTTTGGCAAGGGATCAATGCTTTGATATTAGGGAGATGGAATTTGAATGGGACTTGCTAAAAGAGAAGCATCTGGTGGCATTAAATCTTGCATTTCTAAATAGTACAAGGGCTTTGTATAAAGACATAGATTAGCATGTATTTCTGTTGCAGACAACCCTTGGGAGGATGCATTATTTGATGTATCATTTGGAGGAGATGGTGGAAATTTCTCTTTTGAAACTTTAAGATCTGATGGAATGGGAGGGTATGCATAGGCCACTTGAGGATCAACTTCTTGATGGACGAATGAGCCATTGCTAGACATAGGTGCATGATTTTGATCTTTCTTAGAAAAATCACTTAGGACTCTTTTTAAGAGCTTTGTAATAGAGATACCTTTTTTTGGATATGCATTTGAATCCTTGCAAGGTTTTCACATGGTTGGGTTTTGATTTTGGATTTGTTTGAAAAGGATTTGGTTTTGGTTTGATGTTACGTTTTGATTTTGATTTTGGATTTGTTTGAAAAGGATTTGGTTTTGGTTTGATGTTACGTTTTGATTTTGATTTAGGTTTTGGTTGAATTGGTCTAACATGTTTGAAATTTGGCTTGGTGTGTGTTGCAACTTTTGTTTTTGAATTTGTGGTTGTAGTTGTTGATATTGATTCATTGATTGGATTTGATGTTGATACTCCATAGTTGGTTGAACCAATTGTTGACATTGTGTATTTTGTTAAACATATTGTTGAAATTGTGCCATCGACTGTGTTGGTTAGATATGTTGGACCATTGGTTGTGTATGTTGGATCATTGGTTGTTGTTGTGGTATATGTTGAACCATTGGCTGTGTTAGTTGGACATGTTGGACCATTGGTTGTTGATTCATCATTTGATTGAACATAGTTTGATCGAATAAAGTCTGACTTAGGATTTAGTCGAACGAGGTTTGATTTGGAGCTTGGTTCAAGTTTGTTGTCATTGCTTGAAATTGTTTCATCAACTCTATTTGTACAAGGAGAGTTTGTTGGCATTATTGTCATTGATGTCAACAAGTGTTGCAAGGATGCCAAGAGGATGCAGAGAAATAAGTGTTGTAGGTTGCTGAATTGATTAGATCGAGATAGCTATATTGATCAAGTGTTGTGTAGGTGATATCTGCTCAAGTGGTTGTATTGAAATAACTATACCGATACCGAGTCGTTTGGAGAAAAGTTTGCTATCGACATAAGTCATGTCGATGTCGGGTAGTGTGTAGTTTATGTCATATTGGGTTAGCTATGCCAACCGGGAGATCGAGGAGGTGCATCAGAATAGCCAAGAAAGGCAAAGTAGCGATTTTGTTTTATACTGATAGAGTAAACTACTCCGATATCAATATATTAGAATAGCTATGTCGACCAGGAGATCTTACGAGTTTGATTTTGGAATAGCTACGCCGATGCATATTCATGTTGGGTCATCGAAACAAGTTTGTACAGATGACATAACATCCAAAAGCTAATCCGACAGTGTTAGTTGTTCCGATGGGTATGTATTTCGGGATAACCAATGCCGATGAAGTTTGTCACCATGAAGTTTGAGTTTCGAGATACCTATGCCGATGAAGCTTGTAACCGTGGAGTTTGTTCTTTAGAATCCCTATGTCAATAAAGGTGAGGTGACTATGTGGCAACAGAATAAGTTGTTTGGTCATTCTAACAAGTTTTTCCTATGCCGATAGTGATGGTCATCCCGATAAGTGGTTGTTTAGCGTGAAGTCCTTCAGTTCGGGGTAACTTATGCCAATATGGTTAGTCAACATGGAGATTGTGCTTCAGAATAGCCTATGGTGATAACATAAATCAAAGGTAAGGATTTCATTAGAGTAACCAATGCCGACGAAAGGAACCAAAGGCTTCACAAGGTCATTGGGATAAGTTTTAAAGGTGAAATAGAGACAAAATATAAACCCAATAGTTAATGCTATACTGATGAAGCTTCGAGAAACCGACTTCGGGATTGCTATGACATTAAACATGGGGAAGAGAAATATAGAGGACAAAGTTGATCGACATAAGTGTTTAACTGTAAATCCAATACGTGCAACCTGTCTGCATAACACAAAGGTTAGTCACAACATGGAAATCAACTAACCTGAGCAGACCAATAGCCTACAAGGATGCTGATTAGAATTGATAGAGTGACTTGGACAAAGAACACAAAGACATGTGGCTCCTTGGTGGATAGAACAAATCAGACTTGCAGAGTTAGTGCATCTGATAGAGGTAGTCGTCGATCTTTTTTGGGTAGGTCTACAAAGGATGAAGAAGACATTAATGGAAAACCTGTTGCAGATGGTTGTTGGGCTCGAGGTGATAAAAAATGGTAGAATAAAATATGTGAGGCAGATTTAGATTGCTAAAAATAGCAACCCAGTACAGAGAACGTCTAGGAAACCAGAGAAGAATCATTTAATGCAGATGGTCGATTCAGGAGATCAAATCCAATCTACTACTGACTAGATCTTAGATAGACATAAGGAATTATTTTTAATACAAATATGGAGGGAAAAACATTCTTTGATGTAGGCCTGGTTAAGCAGAGCAGTAAATGCGATTGGATTGAGGTAGTTGTTTTTGTAGAGACAGAGATAGACATGAAGTACTGAAGAGTAAAAAAAATATTGAGTGAGTTGCTACCGAGAAGAGTGAGTGGAGTTGCAACCAAGAACATAGTAGAAAATAGAGAACGATGAAGAGTACTATGGAAGTGAGGTAGACAAAGAGAACATATAGAGTTGTTGCAGAATTAGAGATAGAGAGAAGAAAATATCAACAAACAAAGTGCAGAAGGTAAAGACTTGTAGAGGCAACAAGAAGTTGAGCATGAACATATAGAGCAACAGAAAGAGAGTAGAGTTAAACAAGGTGCAGTGAGCAGAGAGAAGAAAGAAAAAGGGTAATCAGTAAGGTGCTACAAAACTTCATGTGTAGCAAGCTGTCTAATCTATATTTGAATCTATATTCATTGTAATCTCTGGGTGGGTGCTCAGAGCAGGGGTAGGTGCTCCTTTGAGTTGTACCTCATAAAACTAGGGGTTGGTGCTCAAAATATTAGGGGTTGATTCTCCTTGGGTTGGTGCCCTAAAATATATTGTAATCAATGATTTCTTGTGAGGCTGGATTGGAGGAGTAGAATCCATCAGCTATTCTCACTGAGGTTTTTCCCACATTGGGTTTTCCTCGTATATCTGGTGTTATGTGATGTTCTCTTGTGTGTGTGTCTATGTTTGCATTACATTTCTAAAATTTGCACAATGAACTTAAAGTTTTAAAAATACACTGATTCACCCCCCCTATCAGTGTCCATTTGTGTTCAACAGAGTTGGTATGTTTAATCGTTTGATGAGAGCTTTTACATCAATGGACTCAATATTTGGATTTGGACATTGAAATTTTTGAAATAGTTTGGATGTTGGGGACCTAATATTTTCATGGTTTTTCACTTTTTGTTCCAAAATCTCTTTTTGTCGAGCTAGTTTTTCCTCTAGTTTTTGTATTTGGACACTTGTTTCATCATAAACAGTTTGATCAATGCTACCTTGTTGTTGGGTTGGATAGAATTGTGATTGCCTTGGATTAAAATTGATTGCATTGTGTTATTCATTGGACCAATCATCAATTGATATGTCAAACTTTGTTGCATCATAGGAGCTTAGAATCTTGTTTCAATAGGAATGTTACTATGCAATGTTTTTGGGATTTTTGAATTTTAAGGATGCAATAAGATGCAAGTAATGGAGTGAAAAATGCAACCTAAGAGGACAATAATGCAACTTGTGTTTTTGAACCTTTTTGGAATTTTTGAAATAATAATGATGTGCAACTAAATGCAACCTTAAAAGATGATAATGCAATCTATGTTTTGTTGTTTTTCAAGGTCTGGACAAACATTGAAATACAATCTATTAGCCATGAGTTTTGAACCCATTAGGAAGCATCAAAGTTTTGTACAATTTTGAAATTGGATTGTTGGGAACATTCCTTTAAGTTGTTGACTTGGAGTCTCGATCACTATTAAATTTGGTCGTTATTTGGAAAGGGAAAAGAAATTCTTTTCTCAAGAAGTGTGTCCCAAAGCCTTATGGGACCACTCAGCATACTTGGGTATCCTGAGGTGTCCTTTGGAAGGGAGCCCGACGCTCGAAAAAATGTGTTTTTTGATTTGATCGAGTCTCAAGTAATGTATAAGGAAGTTGGACAAGCAGCCCTCAGTGAGGCCCTACTTTCTTAGTTTGGCGAGTTCTGAGTCTTTTTGTTTAATATGGGATCACTGGACACTCGGTGAAAATGTTTTTTCTACTTCAGCGAGTCCCGAGCAAGAGAGAAGACATACATTGTATGTTGAGTAGACATTTAGCTGGCAACTTGACACTCAGTGAGATGCCCAAGTTACTTTCACCGAGGCCCAAGTAAAGAGAGAAAGTGGACCATGTGTTGACTGTGGGAAATATGAGTTGTCAACTTGGCACATGACAAGATATTTAGGATATCTTCAGCAAGACGCAAGTTGTGTTAAAATGTGGTGAGGTGGGTGATTCATCAGTTGGTAGGCCTATCATATGAATGTATCATGACAATTAACAAGGCTCGAGTTAGTCAACATGCCAAAAGAACCGACGTTTGAGTTTTATACTCAAAATAGATGTCAGAATTGCAGGGATGTGCAAGATGATTCACACACGTTTGAAGGAATAAAATTATGAAAGGCTATTTTTCATGATCATGATCATATGCGTGTAGCCACATTTGTAGTAGTTGGTATACAACTGAGCTTGTAAGGATGATGGGGATGTTCTTATATACATATCAATGTGAGGATGAATAAGTCATTAGTTCATATGATTGAAGGGGTTGGAGATTAGAACTTCGGAGATGTCTACAACTATGTTAAGGCCTTGTGAGAAATGGATCGTATCACAAAAGAGGTGCTGAAGTCATGAAAGGAAACCTATGAGAAATCCAGCGTACAACCAAAGGGGGCTTGAAAATGCACCAGATTGTGAGAAAGGAACAAGATGATTAATGTGCATATGCAATACTATTTTACAGTTTGCATTTGACCGGATTTCCTTTGGCAGCAAAATTTTCCCTTTGGGTGCAGAAGTGTAGGGAGATAGTGGGTGACGCGGACACTGAGGAATTGGGTTGGTAGTGCTGCAAACCCACACTCTCAAAGTTCTCCCCTACCAAGATGAGTAGTGGAAGCCACTTGAGTTCGTATCTTCTAAGTCTATAACCACCCATGGTTGGTGGTGACGTGGTTGGTGTGGTGGTAGGTTCCCATTGATGTGCTCTGATTTGGGCATAATGTCTACCATGCATGACCATCCAGACGGTTACACATTAGGACAAAATAGTGGCTACCGGATCCATTCAGTGACTTTAAAAAAGGAAAAGGGCTAATTAGAAGAGGGAGCTGGACACATGTAAGCAGCCTGTAGCTTGTGCATTCCTTATGTTATAAAAGGAATACCAAGACTGTATTAGGGGTTCTGAATTTTTTCATTTTATGGGTAGTTAGATTAGGGTTGTGTGTAGTCTATCGCTAGAGAAAAATTCTTGAGGGAATGAATGTATAAATTTTTCAGTAATTTCAATTAGTATATGATCAGACTATTCAAATATTGCAAAACTGTCTCCATTTGTATTTCCAGATTTCATAGAATTGAAATGTTAAGGATGTTTTGATTTGTCTTGATATATTTTTATGTTAATGTGTGACTGTGTGTATGGGTTTCCTTCAAGGAAGGAACTAAAGTCTACATGCTAATCACTGTGAACCTAGGAAAATTTTTATGGATTTACAGGAATGGTTTATGTAACAACATAAGGAGTTGCATGAATGTAAGTCATTGATGTTTGAAATCTCACTAATTCGAAGTCAGTTACTGTTTGGGTTTGCATTTTGTTGGTTAACAAATTTGTCCTTCTTAAATACCTTTCAAAAATGACTCCCAAATGCCCAAATTGAAAGACAAAAACAAGAACCAACAGTTGAGTCATTTGCAATGGTGAGTGCAAGTGCTCTCAGAATTTTGATATGAACGTACAACTCCCTTCTTTGGATAAAAATGTATATTTTTTGAAAATGCTTTTAACCGGAAAGCAATAAAGGCAACTAACATCTGCTCATAGCCATGCCACATATGCGAATAACAGATTTATAATGAAGATAAGTAAAACACAGTTTAATTACCCACACCAAAAAAAATGCCTTTTCCAATAGATCAAAATACTTTGGACTCTTATCGAGTCTCTCTCATTCCTCAAAGGACAAGAGGGATTAGAATACCCAGACAAAGAGCTAAGAACACATTTCTTTCCAACATACAAAATATTTGTGAAATCAAAGTTTCAGAATTAAATGCATACACAGTTTAATGTAACAGAAAAGGCAATGAAAGGTAATCACAAGAGAAACAAAACTCATTGGAATCAAAATAAAATATTGACAAATCCACAGATCAACAAAATCTTCTTCATTCCATCAATGCCAAAATGTGAGCTCACAGATTCAACACTTCTGAAAAATAAAACTATACAATCTAGAAAACAATGTTGCCCCCTTTTTTACAGCCAAAAGATGAAAAAAAAAAGAACCCCTGCTCTTTTCTTTCATTACATATATATAGCCTCTGAGACTTTCAGTTATCAATAACTGATTCTTGAAAAGATTATTAATTAATCTTTTCTTTTATCTTTTATCTTCTTTTTTTTTGCTTCAAAACTTTTATCTCAGAATTTTTTATAGACCTTTACTCAGAGATTAATAACTTTTGAACGCAATAATATTTTTCCAATCGCGCCAGTGAGGATTTAGAAAACTAGGTTTTCTAAAACATATAAAAAATTTAGCGCAATACAACAGTTCAATTAATAGTTATGCCCCCCGCACCAAGACTGATTTTTCTGTCTCAGAAAATTCTTGGTTACAGGTTGCATTGAAAACTATAAACAATATACATGCCAAAACTTGCACATAGATCACAACTTTGATCTGCCATTTGAAGGAATGAGCTCTCTTTTATGACAAAGCTCTCTTTATAATAGAGGAGGATTGTAACTCTTTAGATTTTTGTAATACCGTGCTGCTAAAACAATTCTTTGGAAATGTTATCAACTGCTATACTTTCTTATCAACATATGAATTAATAATTAAATTCATCTTTCAAGCAGCCAAATCTTCCTTTGTAACATGAAGGTTGGACTTTGTATGTGTTAGTGTGGCTATCTCAAAAGTCATCCAAACACTTTTACTCTCAGCTCGATAATCATTTTTAAAAACATCCACACTCAGAACCTGCGAACTTTGAACCTTGAATCTTGAACCTTGAATTTGTGAGGTTCAATCAGAAGGTTCAAAAACACAAACTGCACCCACAGTATGCTTCATTGATTGTTTTTCCTTTCCATTTTCCTACGCGTTGAACTTGCGAACCTTGAACCTTGAACCTATGGGGTTCAATCAAATGGTTCAAATTATAGACTTTGCCCATAATATGCTTCATTTATCACCTTGTCTTCATATTTGGCTATGCATTGAACCTTTGAACCTTGATCCTTGAACCAAAGAAGGTTCAATAGTTCAAGTCCAATGACCAAAAATTACAAAGACTTTACACTCATTAAAACTAAAGCTGCGATACAACCTGCTTCGGTTGAACTCGAACTTTGAACTTGAACCCGAATTTTGAACTTGAACCTGAACTTTGAATTTGAGCCCAAATTTTGAACTTGAACCCGAACTTTGAACTTGAACCTAAACTTTGAACTTTTTGAAAAGGTTCAATAGTTCAAGTTCAATGACAATTGTTGCTTTGGGCTGCCATAGAAAAATTTGCATAAATTTTTATTGAGGCCTCCGTTTATTATGAAATTTTAACTGTAGAATAAATGAGCCAAGTGGAGCATAACCCAGAAATAATTTTTGCATAGGACACATAAGAATTGGGATTTACTTGTTTGGGCATATGGGTAAGCCAAAAATAAAAGAATTAAAATCTTCCAGCTGACATGGAGTTTGGCCACAAAAACTGGTCATTTTGGAGAAAAGGATGTTAAAATTATCTCTACAAAAGGATTTTGTGTCATCTTTCACATAATTTGAAAAATAATGATTTATTTGTGAATAGATATGGATTGCTGGACATGACTTTTATGCTTGGTATCCAAATTGCTTGGAGGGGGAAAGGTATGTATGGATGGATACGAATGATATAAAGGTATTTTGTATGGGCGAAAGGTTCTCAAAGTTGTGTGCCTTTGATGACCTTGAATAGGGGACTAGGGGATATAAGGACCTAAAATGGATGGAAGGGATGAAGGGCTACGTGCATATTTGGATTTAGGTTTAGTAGGGATACCAACGTCTTGAGGAATGTCACTAAGGCCATGACCATTAATATTTTCTTTGATATGAAGGGGTTGTTTCTTCTGAAGGTCTCCCCATTTACCTTTATAAATATTTTGACTTGTAGGATGCTCTATGCTTTGGGAAGAATACACTAGTCCATTATAAGGTGGATATGATATGATGGGATCATGAAGTGGATCAGGTTGTACCAAAGTGGAGGAACCCATTGTGCATGTAAGGGATTCATGAAAATCTTGTACCAACATGTTAGAATCATGAGGGGGATTAGGATCACTAGGGAGATTAGGATCATGAGGGGGACTAGGATCAATGTCAAGCTCTTCATGAGATGAAATGGGAGGAATAATGGGATCATCAAAGGAAATGAGATCTTGGAGTGTATATGGAGGATTAAGACATGGAGATGGGGGGATAACGGGATCTTGTGAAGAAAATGAATCTGAAAGGGTACTTTGATCTTGACAAGGAGGAATATCGTTGAATTCCTCTTTAAAGGTGCTCTACTCTTCACTTTCAATGGGATTATTAGGAAGAGTGGAATGGACATCTTGACCTTGCTCAAGGAGTGGAATGTCAATAGGACCTAAAAGGGTGTTTTATTCTTGGATAAAATGGACAAGAATAGGGGGATTATCAAAGGAAATGAGATCTTGGTCAAATTTAGTATGCAATGGAAAATTTTTAGGGTCTTGATCTTGATCTGTTCCAAGACTTATTTATTCATGCTCTAGATTATCCTCTTGACATGGGGTTAGACTTTGGATATGCATGTGGGATTTTGGCAAGGGATCAATGCTTTGACATTAGGGAGATGGACTTTGAATGGGACTCTCTAAAGGAGAAGCATCTGGTGGCATTAAATCTTGCATTTCTAAATAGTACAAGGGATTTGTATAAAGACATAGATTAGCATGTATTTCTGTTGTAGACAGCCCTTGGGAGGATGCATTATTTGATGTATCATTTGGAGGAGATGGTGGAAATTTCTCTTGTGAAACTTTAAGATCTGATGGAATTGGAGGGTATGCAGAGGCCACTTGAGGATCAACTTCTTGATGGATGAATGAGCCATTGCTAGACATAGGTGCATGATTTTGATCTTTCTTAGAGAAAGCACTTAAGACTCTTTTTAAGAGATTAATAGAGATACCTTTTTTTGGATATGCATTTGAATCCTTGCAAGGTTTTGACATGGTTGGGTTTTGATTTTGGATTTGTTTGAAAGGGATTTGGTTTTGGTTTGATGTTACATTTTGATTTTGATTTAGGTTTTGGTTAAATTGGTCTAACATGTTTGAAATTTGGCTTGGTGTGTGTTGCAACTTTTGTTTTTGAATTTGTGGTTAAGTTGTTGATATTGATTTGTTGATTGGATTTGATGTTGAAACTCCATAGTTGGTTGAACCAATTGTTGACATTGTGTATTTCGTTGAACATATTATTGAAATTGTGCCATCGAGTGTGTTGGTTAGATATGTTGGACCATTGGTTGTGTATGTTGGATCATTGGTTGTTGTTGTGGTATATGTTGAACCATTGGCTGTGTTAGTTGGACATGTTGGACCATTGGTTGTTGATTCATCATTTGATTGAACGTAGTTTGATCGAATAAAGTCTTTCTTAGGATTTAGTCGAACAAGGTTTGATTTGGAGCTTGGTTCAAGTTTGTGCTCGTTGCATGAAATTGTTTCATCAACTCTATTTGTACAAGGAGAGTTTGTTGGCATTATTGTCATTGATGTCAACAAGTGTTGCAAGGATTCCAAGAGGATGCAGAGAAATAAGTGTTGTAGGTTGCTGAATTGATTAGATCGGGATAGCTATATTGATCAAGTGTTGTGTAGGTGATATCTGCTCAAGTGGTCATATCGAAATAACTATACCGATACCGAGTCGTTTGTAGAAAATTTTGCTATCGACATAAGTCATGTTGATGTTGGGTAGTGTGTAGTTTATGCCATATTAGGTTAGCTATGCCAACTGGGAGACTGAGGAGGTGCATCAGAAAAGCCAAGAAAGGCAAAGTAGCGATTTTGTTTTATACCGATAGAGTAAACTACTTCGATATCAATATATTAGAATAGCTATGTCGACCAAGAGATCTTATGAGTTTGATTTCGGAATAGCTACGCCGATGCATATTCATGTTGGGTCATCTAAACAAGTTTGTACTTACGACATAACATCCAAAAGCTAATCCGACAGTGTTAGTTGTTCCGATGGGTATGTATTTCGGGATAACCAATGTCGATGAAGTTTTTCACCACGGAGTTTGAGTTTTGGGATACCTATGCTGATGAAGCTTGTAACCGTTGAGTTTGTTCTTTAGAATCCCTATGTCAATAAAGGTGAGTTGACTGTGTGGCATCAAAATAAGTTGTTCGGTCATTCTAACAAGTTTTTCCTATGCCAATAGTGATGGTCATCTCGATAAGTGGTTGTTTAGCATGAAGTACTTCAGGTCGGGGTAACCCATGCCAATATGGTCAGTCAACATGGAGATTGTGCTTCTGAATAGCCTATGGTGATAACATAAATCAAAGGTGAGGATTTCATCAGAGTAACCAATGCCGACGAAAGGAACTAAAGGATTCACAAGGTCATTGGGATAAGTTTTGAAGGCGAAATAGCGACAAAAAATAAACCCAATAGTTAATGCTATACCAATGAAGCTTCGAGAAACCGACTTCGGGATTGCTATGACAATAAACATGGGGAAGAGAAATATAGAGGACAAAGTTGATCGACATAAGTGTTTAACTGTAAATCCAATACGTTCAACCTGTCTGCATAACACGAAGGTTAGTCACAACATGGAAATCAACTAATATGAGCAGCCCAATAGCCAACAAGGATGCTGATTAGAATTGACAGAGTGACTTGGATGAAGAACACAAAGACATGTGGCTCCTTGGTGGATAGAACAAATCAGACTTGCAGAGTTAGTGCATCTGATAGAGGTAGTTGTCAATCTTTTTTGGGTAGGTCTTCAAAAGATGAAGAAGACATTAATGGCAAACCTGTTGTAGCTGGTTGTTGGGCTCGAGGTGATAAAAAATGGTAGAATAAAATCTATGAGGCAGATTTAGATTGCTAAAAATAGCAACCCAGTATAGAGAACGTCTAGGAAACCCGAGAAGAATCATTTAATGCAGATGGTCAATTTAGGAGATCAAATCCAATCTACTACTGACTAGATCTTAGACAGACATAAGGAATTATTTTTAATACAAATTTGGAGGGAAAAACATTCTGCGATGTAGGCCCGATTAAGAAGAGCAGTAAATGCGATTGGACTGAGGTAGTTGTTTTTGTAGAGATAGAGATAGACATGAAGTGCTGAAGAGTAAAAAAAATGTTGAGTGAGTTGCTGCTGAGAAGAGTGAGTGGAGTTGCTGCCAAGAACATAGCAAAAAATAGAGAACAGGGAAGAGTACTATGGAAGTGAGGTAGACAAAGAGAACATAAAGAGTTGTTGCAGAATTAGAGATAGAGAGAAGAAAAGATCAACAAACAGAGTGCAGAAGGTAAAGACTTGTAGAGGCAACAAGAAGTTGAGCATGAACATATAGAGCAATAGAAAGAGAGTAGAGTTAAACAAGGTGCAGTGAGCAGAGAGAAGAAAGAAAAAGGGTAATCGGTAAGGTGCTACAAAACTTCATTTGTAGCAAGGTGTCTAACCTATGTTTGAATCTATATTCATTGTAATCTCTGGGTGGGTGCTCAGAGCAGGGGTAGGTGCTCCTTTGAGTTGTACCTCATAAAACTAGGGGTTGGTGCTCAAAATATTAGGGGTTGATTTTCCTTGGCTTGGTGCCCTAAAATATATTGTAATAAATGATTTCTTGTGAGGCTAGATTGGAGGAGTAGAATCCATCAGCTATTCTCACTGAGGTTTTTCCCACATTAGGTTTTCCTCGTATATCTGGTGTTATGTGATGTTCTCTTGTGTGTGTGTCTATGTTTGCATTACATTTCTAAAATTTGCACAATGAACTTAAAGTTTTAAAAATACACTGATTCACCCCCCCTCTCAGTGTCCATTTGTGTTCAATAGAGTTGGTATGTTTGATCGTTTGATGAGAGATTTTACATCAATGGACTCAATATTTGGATTTGGACGTTGAAATTTTTGAAATAGTTTGGACTTTGGGGACCTAATATTTTCATGGTTTTTCACTTTTTGTTCCAAAATCTCTTTTTGTCGAGCTAGTTTTTCCTCCAGTTTTTGTATTTGGACAATTGTTTCATCATAAACAATTTGATCAATGCTACCTTGTTGTTGGGTTGGATAGAATTGTGATTGCCTTGGATTAAAAATTGATTGCATTGTGTTATTCATTGGACCAATCATTGATTGATATGTCAAACTTTGTTGCATCATAGGAGCTTAGAACCTTGTTTCAATAGGCATGTCACTATGCAATGTTTTTGAGATTTTTGAATTTTAAGGATACAATAAGATGCAAGTAATGGAGTGAAAAATGCAACCTAAGAGGACAATAATGTAAATTGTGTTTTTGAACCTTTTTGGAATTTTTGAAATAATAATGATGTGCAACTAAATGCAACCTTAAAAGATGATAATGCAATCTATGTTTTGTTGTTTTTTAAGGTCTGGACAAACATTTAAATACAATCTATTAGCCATGAATTTTGAACCCTTTAGGAAGCATCAAAGTTCTGTACAATTTTGAAATTTGATTGTTGGGAACATTCCTTTAAGTTGTTGGCTTGGAGTCTTGATCACTATTAACTTTGGTCGTTATTTGGAAAGGGAAAAGAAATTCTTTTCTCAAGAAGTGTGTCCCAAAGCCTTATGGGACCACTCAACATACTTGGATATGTCGAGGTGTCCTTTGGAAGGGAGCTCGATGCTAGACAAAATGTATTTTTTGATTTGATTGAGTCTTAAGTAATGTATAAGGAAGTTGGACACACAACCCTCAGTGAGGCCCTACTTTCTCAGTTTGGTGAGTTTCGAGTCTTTTTGTTTAATATGGGATCACTCGACACTCGGTGGAAATGTTTTTTCTACTTCAGTGAGTCCCGAGCAAGAGAGAAGACATACATTGTATGTTGAGTAGAGATTTAGCTGGCAACTCGACACTCAGTGAGATGCCCAAGTTACTTTCACCGAGGCTCGAGTAAAGAGAGAAAGTGGACCATGTGTTGACTGTGGGAAAAGTGAGTTGTCATCTTGGCACACGGCAAGATATTTAGGATATCTTTAGCAAGACCCGAGTTGTGTTAAAATATGGTGAGGTGGGTGATTCATCGGTTGGTAGGCCTATCATATGAATGTATCATGACAATTAATAGGGCCCAAGTTAGTCAACATGCCAAAAGAACCGACGTTTGAGTTTTATACTCAAAACAGATGTCAGAATTGGAGGGATGTGCAAGATGATTCACACACGTTTGAAGGAATAATATTATGAAAGGCTATTTTTCATGATCATGATCATATGCATGTAGCCACATTTGCAGTAGTTGGTATACAACTGTGCTTTTAAGGACGATGGGGATTTTCTTCTATACATATCAATGTGAGGATGAATAAGTCATTAGTTCATATGATTGAAGGGGTTGGAGATTAGAACTTCAGAGATGTCTACAACTATGTTAAGGCCTTGTGAGAAGTGGATCATATCGCAAAAGAGGTGCTGAAGTCCTGAAAGGAAACTTGTGAGAAATCCGTCGTAGAACCAAAGGGGGCTTGAAAATGCACCAGATTGCGAGAGAGGAACAAGATGATTAATGTGCATATGCAATACTATTTTACAGTTTGCATTTGACTAGATTTCCTTTGGCAGCCAAATTTTCCCTTTGGGTGCAGAATTGTAGGGATTTAGTGGGCAATGCGGACACTGAGGAATTGGGTTGGTAGTGTTGCAAACCCACACTCTCAAAGTTCTCCCCTACCAAGACGAGTAGTGGAAGCCACTTGAGTTGGTATCTTCTAAGTCTATAACCACCCATGGTTGGTGGTGACGTGGTTGGTGTGGTGGTAGGTTCCCATTGATGTTCTCTGATCTGGGCATGATGTCTACCATGCATGACCATCCAGACGGTTACACATTGGGACAAAATAGTGGCTACTGGATCCATTCAGTGACTTTAAAAAAGGAAAAGGGCTAATTAGAAGAGGAAGCTAGACACATGTAAGTAGCCTATAGCTTGTGCATTCCTTATGTTATAAAAGGAATACCAAGACTGTATTAGGGGTTCTGATTTTTTTCATTTTATGGGCAGTTAGATTAGGGTTGTGTGTAGTCTATCGCTGGAGAAAAATTCTTGAGGGAATGAATGTATAAATTTTTCAGTAATTTCAATTAGTATATGATCAGACTGTTCAAATATTCCAGAACTGTCTCCATTTGTATTTCCAGATTTCATAGAATTGAAATGTTAAGGATGTTTTGATTTGTCTTGATATATTTTTATGTTAATGTGTGACTGTGTGTATGTGTTTCCTTCAAGGAAGGAACTAAAGTCTACATGCTAATCACTGTGAACCTAGGAAATATTTTATGGATTAACATGAATGGTTTATGTAACAACATAAGGAGTTGCATTAATGTAAGGCATTGATGTTTGAAATCTCACTAATTCGAAGTCAGTTACTGTTTGGGTTTGCATTTTATTGGTTAACAAATTTGTCCTTTTTAAATACCTTTCAAAAATGACTCCCAAATGCTCAAATTGAAAGACAAAAACAAGAACCAACAGTTGAGTCATTTGCAATGGTGAGTGCAAGTACTCTCTGAATTTTGATATGAAGGTACAACTCCCTTCGTTGGATAGAAATGTATATATTTTTCATATGCTTTTAACTGGAAAGCAATAAAGGTAATTAACATCTGCTCATAGCCATGCCACAGATGCAAATAGCAGATTTATAATGAAGATAAGTAAAACACAGTTTAATTACCCACACCTAAGAAAATGCCCTTTCCAATAGATCAAAATTCTTTGGACTCTGATCGTGTCTCTCTCTTGCCTCAAAGGAGAAGGGGGATCAGTTTACCTAGACAAAGAGCTAACAACACATTTCTTTCCAACATACAAAATATTTTTGAAATTAAAGTTTCAGAATTAAATGCATACACAATTTAATGTAATAGAAAAGGTAATGAAAGGTAATCACAAGAGAAACAAAATTCATTGTAATCAAAAGAAAATATTGACAAATCCATAGATCAACAAAATCTTCTTCATTCCATCAATGCCAAAATGTGAGCTCACAGACTCAACACTTCTGAAAAATAAAACTATATAGTCCAGAAAACAATGTTGCCCCCTTTTGTATAGCCAAAATATTAAAAAAAAAAAGAACCCCTGGTCTTTTCTTTCATTACATATATATAGCCTCTGAGACTTTCAGTTATCAAGAACCGATTCTTGAAAAGATTATTAATTAATCTTTTCTTTTATCTTTTATCTTCTTTTTTTTTGCTTCAAAACTTTTATCTCAAAATTTTTTATGGACCCATACTCAGAGATTAATAACTTTTGAACGCGATAATATTTTTCCAATCGCGTCGGTGAGGATTTAGAAAACTAGGTTTTCTAAAACATATAAAAAATTTAGTACAATACAACAGTTCAATTAATAGTTATGCCCCCCGCACCGAGACTGATTTTTTTGTCTCAGAGAATTCTTGGTTACAAGTTGCATTGAAAACTATAAATAATATACATGCCAAAACTTGCACATGGATCACAACTTTGATCTGCCATTTGAAGGAATGAGCTCTCTTTTATGACAAAGCTCTCTTTATAATAGAGGAGGATTGCAACTCTTTAGATTTTTGTAATACCGTGTTGCTGAAACAATTCTTTGAAAATGTTATCAACTGCTATCCTTTCTTATCAACATATGAATGAATAATTAAATTCATGTTTCAAGTAGCTGAATCTTCCTTTGTAACATGAAGGTTAGACTTTGTATGTGTTAGTGTGGCTATCTCAAAAGTCATCCAAACACTTTTACTCTCAGCTCGATGATCATTTTTAAAAACATCCACACTCAGAACCTGCGAACTTTGAACCTTGAATCTTGAACCTTGAATTTGTGAGGTTCAATCAGAAGGTTCAAAAACACAAACTGCACCCATAGTATGCTTCATTGATTATTTTTTCTTTCCATTTTCCTGCGCGTTGAACCTGAGAACCTTGAACCTTGAACCTGCAGGGTTCAATCAAATGGTTCAAAATTACAGACTTTGCCCACAATATGCTTCATTTATCACCTTGTCTTCATATTTGGCTGCGCATTGAACCTTGAACCAAAGAAGGTTCAATAGTTCAAGTTCAATGACCAAAAATTACAAAGACTTTACACTCATTAAAACTAAAGCTGTGATACAACCCGCTCCTGTTGAACTCAAACTTTGAACTTGAACCTGAATTTTGAACTTGAACCCAAACTTTGAATTTGAACCCGAATTTTGAACTTGAACCCGAACTTTGAATTTGAACCCGAATTTTGAACTTGAACCCGAACTTTGAACTTGAACCCGAACTTTGAACTTTTTGAAAAGGTTCAATAGTTCAAGTGCAATGACAATTGTTGTTTTGGGCTGCCATAGAAAAATCTGCATAAATTTTTACTGAGGGCTCCGTTTATTATGAAATTTTAATTGTAGAATAAATGAGCCAAGTGGAGCATAACCCAGAAATAATTTTTGCATAGGACACATAAGAATTGGGATTTACTTATTTGGGCATATGGGTAAGCCAAAAATAAAAGAATTAATATCTCCCAGGCGACATGGAGTTTGGCCACAAAAACTAGTCATTTTGGAGAAAAGGATGTTATAATTATCTCTACAAAAAGGATTTTGTGTCATCTTTCACATAATTTGAAAAATAATGAGTTCTTTGTGACTGACAGGTAGGGGATGTCCAGGAGGGTCCTTGAAAGGTTGAACAAAGGTGACCAACACTTTCAACATTAAAACATTAGCAATAGCTAGTTTTTAGCTAATTATGAGGCTTTAGGCATGAGCAAAAATATAGGGGTAACACATTTGTTACCTAAGAATTGACTCTGTGCCTTGGGATAGACACTGGCCTGTTATGGTTCAGGATTTATTTAAGAAACATTTCCATAATCAATCTTCCCTTTAACCCTTTCCCCCTCTCTTAAAGTTATTCTATTCTGTGTGTTCTTAGATATTCTTAGAGGCAAAAAAAATGGGATTTAGCTCAAATCTAGAGCAACACATGTAATGTGCTTATGTATTTGAGAACATTCCATCTTTCATAGGACTGTAGGTAGAGATGTTGCAAGTTTGTTATTTATGCAGACCCAAAATAGGAACACCCTCCTGAGCATGATGGGGCTCAAAGTGAAGAAGGTCGTGAGAGCCTTGTTACTGTTGGAATTTCTTGTCCTTAGTCTGTTGATAGTTTAGAGACCACATTGAAGGTTTTATCCCTTACTCGAATTGTGATAAAATCCTTAGGATTGAGGGTTGTAGGTAAAAACACCAACACAATCCTAAAGACACGACCTTAGGAAATTGAAATGAAGTCAAAACCTTAAAAGGACAAGGACCAAATGACAAATTGACAATGTCTCACCTATACGCTTGGATACTAAGCTAGGTTTGACAAATGATATTGATAAAAGGATAAATTTTAGACAAGGTCAAGACTCCCTGACAACAACTTAGGGTTTAATCTAAAGTTTTGATTTTTCAAGTTTAGCAAACCTAATTTTGAGACTAAATGCAAGAAGACAATGATAATGACAAAGACCTAGGGTATGAACCCAATATATGATATGAATATGATCTCAAGATCTAAGAATATGCCATGATATGATAAAATCAAGCTAAGATAAGACTAGAGTTTATGAAAATGCAATGATAAGGATATGCGAGGACCAATGACTTGAAATATGCAAAATGCAACCTAAGCCAAGACCTAATTTTGGCATGATAATGATAATGCAATGAATACTTAGAAAAGTGATTCTAAACTTGTGTAAGAGGGGATAATGAGTATGGAATGAACCTAATATGAATGCATGCCTTAAGACCTAAGTTTGAACTATGCAAGAGCTAACCCTAAGTGAGATGAATTTTGAAACAAGGATATCCAATGTTTTGACAAGCCATGTTCATAAATGTTGGATGAATACTTGGACATAATTTTGACCTTGTTTGAACTTTGTTTGGTATGAAACTTGTTTGATAACCAAGGTTGCTTGTGAATAATGTTTTGTTTGCTAGTGTTTGATGTGTTGATTATGTCCTTTTTTTGTGATTCACTTTTGACAAGCACGAAAGAGACAAGATGTTTGTTTGACTTTGAAATAAGACACTCATGCACATTCAACAACAGATCCTAAGGATAGCCAAGACAATACTTGTTGAATCCCCTAGCAATAAAATACCACATTCAACGGGATAGTTAGAATCTTGGTAGCACTGGCTCCGCTCCATGACACTCACTTCTTTGGGAATACCTAGATTTGAATATCTGGGTCATCACTTCCCAAGAAATTTAGTATCTCTAATTGAGGAGCACATGAGGAGTATCTTCAGCATGCGCGTATCACAACGCCTGAGTCAACAAATAGAAGGTTTTGGGTCTCTAAGCACAAGGGGTTGTAGTCAAGGCATCCGTTCAAGTGGCCATAATCAAGAACGTTTTCCACTCAGTTAAAGAAGGCCTACCAGCTTGTAGAGGTTACGCTCTACAGGTTTTTACGTGCCACACAGGCACTGAGGGAGACATGACACCGTTATGGTAGCATGTAATACTCGTTGCTTGCAACTTTCATCACAAACTCATTTATTTATAGTGGCTTGGAAGAGCTTGGCTTTAGCCCGTTGCCACTTGGGTCGTTCCCTCTTACCGAGAATTAAGGGCTTCTCAGGAGGCAGGCCTTCTAAAGGTTAAAGCATGTATAACATCTAAAAGAAAACATAGGAAATACTAGTTCTTTAACCTTTAAAAATTGAAATGTGCACTAAGTTAAAAATTACAAACACACTATTTTTTATAAGATTCTTTGGCCGTGTCCTGCACCAAATCAATTAGTAGTTTCAATGAAATATTTTGCCCACAAATGCCAATATGATGCACAAATCATCAATAAAATGTCTAATTTGTATTCCTACTTAGAAAGATAGATGAAGATTGTGGGGTTTAATTTAATACCTTATAAAATGAAATGACAATTTGTTATTCATTCAATCCCCTAATTAGACTATGTGATGATTCATTTTGAAACCCTTAGTAGATTGTAATGAGAGATTGTTGTTGATTGACCTCCTAATTAAGCTATGTGAGGAATTGTTGTTCATTCAAGCCTCCTAATTAGGCTATATGAAGAATTTGTGTTCATTAAAACCTCCTAATTAAACTATGTGAATAATTGTTGTTCATTGTATGTTAATAAATCATGCATAAATCATTGTTTAGTCTCCATAAAATCCACATGCAATAATAGATCCTCACGTAAAACCTGCATGCAACAACAAATCAACACTTGAAACCTGTATACAACAGTAAATTAGTACCTAAAACCTGCATGCAATAACATATTAGCACCAAAAACCTACATGCAACAACAAATCCACACA
The DNA here is from genome assembly GCF_030272615.1 of Cryptomeria japonica. NCBI lineage: Eukaryota > Viridiplantae > Streptophyta > Pinopsida > Cupressales > Cupressaceae > Cryptomeria > Cryptomeria japonica. The sequence continues at coordinate 541,842,089 of NC_081406.1, read as the reverse complement.
TAAAACTTGCATGCAAATATTAGACACAAAATTATCAAATTTAACGTGTTCACCAAAAAATGTAGCTAGGAAATTAGACAAAGAAAATCATAACACAAATTAGCCAACCAAAAAGCTAAATGTTATGAAATATAATCCTAACACATTCAATGAAAGAATGAAGATGAAATATTCAAAAGAAATGCAAACTAAATGCAAATATCTCCTTCATTGTTCTTTTTTCTCTTTCAAATAGATGTGACTCTCACTTACAAAGCAAGTGGATTTGAAAGAAAAATGATGAGATGATAGAAAAATGATTTAGGTAGTGTAAGGATACTCGAAGTGTGGTTGAAAATCAATGAGAAAAGAGCTCAATTAATAGAAAAATTGGGGATTGATTGAATGATTAAGATTGATTTGAGATTGAAAATAATCAACAGATGAGATTAAATGAGATGACTTGTTAAGTGATGATACAAAGGAAATTGCATTTCCAATGTTGAGGAAGAAATAGAATGAAAAGAGAAGTGAAAATAATTATTGGAAACATCTATTTTCACTAAAATCTACCAAAATGAAACTGGAGGAAAAGACTAGTGGATAAATTAGCAAGTTGAAGAGATAAGGGAGATAGAAATTAGAAAGAGGAAGAGATAAGTAAGGTCATAAATAAATAAATAAAATTCATTTATTTCACCCACACATAGTAATTAAATAAATTAAAAATTTATTTAATTAGAATAATTTAGAGAAAGGGATTATAATTTAAATAATTATTTAATCAAGAAAGAATAATTAGCTTAGAATAAAGGGATTAAATAATTAAGTGAATTATTTAATCAAAGAGGAATAGTTAGGATTAGCCGATTAAGATCAAGATTAATTGATTAGAAAGAGATAATGATGAATATTAATTAAATAATAAAGATTATTTAATCAATGGTTTAGAAGAACAATAATTAAATAATTAATAATTATTTAATTATAAGAAATTAGAAGAAGAAAATTATTACTAATTAAATAATTAAAAAATATTTAATCAGTTTAGATGAAAAAGGTTAGTGAAAAGTGTTGTCGAAGACTTAGGACAATTTTTCAGTGTCTATAGATTTAAATATTGAAAATTGATAAAGTTATATTCTTGAGATAGATATTGAAAATTGATGATGTTATTATATTCTAGAGACAAATTTTTATATGTTGTGGTACTATAACATGATTAAAATGGTCATGGTTTCATTTTCTTAATGCTCGGAAGGATATAAATATTGAAGACTGGCAATGTTATACATTTACATTAGTCCATTCTGAATGAAATGTTAGCTTTCTTATTGATCACATATATAAAGAAGTAAATAAGGAAGCTATCCAAATGTGGCAATTCATAGGATCTTTGATATTATTTTATCTCCCGCAACATGTGGTAGGACCTAGTACTTGATCTTTTGTTGCTCTCTTGTAATGAATAATCATATAAGTTTTACATGGGATTTGCTATCAAACTTGCTCATGACCATTGTATTATAACTTGCAATTCACTAATTATGGAAATGACTATACATGAGCCAAAATGGGGATATTTAGGCAACAAATATCTCCATAATTTAGATTAATTTTCATTTTTATTTCATGATAGCTTGTTACTCTTGGGATAGCTCTTCATATGTTGTGGTAGAACAACATGATTATAATGATTATGGTTTCATTTTTTAAGTCCTTGTAAGGATGTAAAAAATCATAGATTGAAAGGGGCTCTTTTATTTAAATTGATTCCCATCTCTATTTTATGACAACTTGTTACTCTTGGGATAGATCTAGCACAACATGATCATAATGGTTATGGTTTCATTTCCTAATTCCATGTAAGGATGTAAATATTAAAAATTGACAATGCTATGTATTTATGTTTCATTTGTTATGTCCTTGTAAGGATGTAACAAACTACAGATTGAAAGGGGCTCTTATATTTAAATTGACTCATGTTCCTATTCCATAATAGCTTGTTACTCTTGGGATAAATTTGTAGTGGCTATCCCCGATTCATCCTTTATGATAGGACGTGATAGATACTTATGTATTTGTTTATGTTCCTGATGCTCCTTGCTTCATGTTTCATTCTTTATATTGATATTCTCTTTGATAATAAGTGGACATATTATGATTTCTATGATTACGTGATGTCGATTCTATGTTTTGGGTTGATTATTGAAGTTAGAGTTATGTTTAGCCTCATGAATATTCACTCATTAGGAGATGTAATCCATGTTTATTTCTCATATTGATTTATCTTGTGAGCTAGATATTTCATATTGATAGATGACACAATAGGGTTTTATGCGGGTGATGATGCTACATTTTATGATAGTTTATCTTTATGAGACTCTGTTACAAAGTTAGAGTTAGTTATATGCCATGATAATGTTCATGTTATAATAGATTATAATTATGTTTCATTATGAATAAGTTATGTTAGTGATCCATATTATTTCATGATTACTAATTCATGTACTAATGGATTTAGTTAGTTTACAAAATGTGACTATTTATGGTAATTGAAATTTATGTAGATTTGATTCACGTATTATGTGTATGTTCCTAATTGTGGTATGAGGGGATGATATCTTATCACTCTCTTAGGAGATACATATGATGTCATAATTTCCCTTCACTAATGTGCGTGTACATGTTGTACATGTTGTATATGTTATATTTGTATATGTGTTCATTTGTGATGTAGGGTTGCAGGTACATGGCATCGACTCCACCTGATTTCATATGTTAGAATGTGCCTAAAAAATCCTGATGGTGATTGTGGGAGATAGAATATTGGTCCAATTGACCTAACTTATAACCTTTTCTCTACATAAGGGCAATAATCCTAGTCTTGTGTTTACCCATTCAGAATGCCATTAAGGCAATATTCAATAGCCTTGGTTGTGTAGGTATGTGTATGTGCAAGTGATTATTTATCCTTGTATTTTTTATTAATGGTTATTTATAAATTTTAATTATATGGTTTGCATTTTTATTAATGAGCAATAATAATAATATATGTTAAAATAGGTGCTTATATTTATGTGTATAATGCATTATTTACCCTTTTTATTAATGTTTTGGATACATTTCTTGTGGTGGCTATTTTTAAGGAGGTATAATTATTATTGCAATTGTATTTTATGTTTTGAATTTGTTTTGGTGGGAAACCTAATTCCCCAAATTAAACTTTGGGTTAATATTTTATGAGTGTTATTTTCTTGTGCTTTGATTGGTTGAAGTGGGAGTTAAGGTTAAATGATTTTCATTAATCTTTTGGGAGTTGAGAGTTGGTTTTTCCCGTGAGATGATTGAGAGATTTATTTGTTCTCCATTGTTTTTGATTTGAGGGGGGAGAATTTTTGGAGAGTATTTGCTAAAATTTTTGAAGAGTTTTTGGTTGAGGATTTTGGATTGCATTTTGAGGAGATTTTTGGAGAGAGGCTTGGAGGATTGCATTATTTGATTGATTTGGATTGTGGAAGGCTTTTGGATTTCTGGATGTGATTGGAGATTGGATTGCTTCGGTTGGAGATTGTTTGCAACTTTATCTTCTTCAAATTTCTTTCTATTTATTTCTATTTTGAGGTAGGTTTTTCTACAATTCGCTCTTGTTTATTTGAAATAGAAATGAAAGCAATGATTGGTAATGTGTGTATGTGTATATTATTTCTATATTAAATTCTAGAAATGAAGTTTTATGGTTGTGTTTGGTTGTTTGAAAAAGTGATTTTCCCTTGACCATTGCATAGTTTTAAACAAGATATTTTAGGAATTGGATTCTTGTATTATAAAAATGTTTCTATTTTTCCCGTTTCAATGAATTTATGGATATTAGAATCAGGCTTCTCGAATGGGTCTTGATTAGTTTCCTGAAATTGAGTCATTTTCTATGTCTATTGAGTGGTCAAAGTTAGGATTTTTTGGAAACCCTAATTTTGCAACCATGGCACATAAATCCATTACAAGGGCACAAATAAGTCCTACTAGGGCATAAACTAGGTCTTCAGGTGCACAGGTATTCGGGTTTGGGCTATTTTGGTGCCTTTTGGGTCCTAGGTGCCTCCCGAGGTCTCTAGAGGTTGTGTATTGGGTTTATGACCTATTTGTCAATAAAATTAGGTTCATATTGTCTAAAGTGGATTTATTTGTGGATTTTTGTGGTTGATTGATTATCTTATGGTGTTATCTCATTGTATCCAGGTGTTGGTTTCCCTGGTTTAGATATTGCCTTTAATGCTCTATGGATGCAATGTTGCTTCAGATATCAAATATGTGAGTTAACTAAATCAAATTATGATAAAATATTTTTGATGATCCATGTTTCATATTATGCTCATGATTGGCTTTACGTAGGCATAGTTTCATAAAGGAGAGTGGCTCTCCATGGGGGTCGAGATCCTAAGTGATTACCAGGATAACCCATTGGGAGAGTTGTTCTAATAATTAATAACCTTAATTAATGTACATAGGGAGGTGGGTATCTTTTCACATTAATAAAGATAATGGTAATACCCCACTCATGGCTTGAGTGCTTGTTTAGGCCCGAGATGAGATGGGAAGGCTTGGAATGGTAAGATCAACTATCTTTTCCTCATGAAAGGTATGCTGGTTCCACTTGAGTCTTGTATGAGGGATCTAAGTTGGGAGGGACTACAAGGATAACCCAATATGAGGGTCAGGGTCTATGGAGACTACCAATATAACTCATACGAAGGCTATGTGATGACACTCTCCCCTTGTGTGCACCAGTGTCCTACTCTTGTGTTGTTGTTTGTTAGTCCTCTGGAGTTGTCTTTGTTGTGTGGTTTATCTTTGTGCTCTTTGTTTGTTGTTATTATCCTATGGATGTAGGTAGTAACCTTATATACCTTTATCCCATGTTAGTGTGAATTTGGGCCATATGTCTCTCCTAGCTTGGTGGGTGGTCCTTTGGGTTCCACATGGTTGGGTGGTAGTTGCCTACTTCCATCAGTTATTTTGAACTTGTTCATTGTATGGATTGGCTTTGCTTCTCACTTTAGATGCTTCTCTTGGATATAGTTTTCTATGTAGATCCGAAATAGATTCATACATTCTTATAATATTGCTATATTATAAGGATATCAAATGTAATTGTAATTTTGGACACGCCTTCAAGGCGAATGATATAAATAGTAATGTAATTATAATGTAATCTAAGTAAAATGATTGTAGGATTTATGATAGTTAGGTGTAATGATGTTACTGTTTAGCTTGATTTAAGCATGTATTAGTCATTTATTATAAAGAATCATAGGAACATTTTGATTTGGGTCCTAAAATGAACCTAGTCTTAAATATTAAATGTACGCAATCAGTTTCTCATTGTAGTGAAATTTAAATGGGAACAAATCTTTTAGGAAATTTTAATTTTCTCATTATTACTTAATTCTCAATGAATGGATAAATTTGTAGCTATGTTAGATATAGTTCCTTTGTGTTTTAATGAGTTGTTAAGTAACAACATTAAGCAACCTTAGAGGATGGTTCAACTTTCTTTCTCTTCTAGTAGTTGAGTAAGTCAGGCTAGTTCCTCTGGGGTTCCTTGGCAGGGCATTCCAAGCTTTCTTTGTGTTGTGCTACCACAATATGATTATAATGGTTACATGGTTCCATTTTTTTATTCCTTTTAAGGATATAGATATTGAAATTTGATAATGCTATGTATTTGTGCTAGTATATTCTCAATGAGATGTTACCTTTCTTTATCTACCACATATGTACAAAGAAGTAAATAAGGATGCAATTGACATAATCTCACTTTGTATCTTAGATACCTCCCACAATATGTGGTAGGAGGTAGTTATTGATCATTTTCTCCTCTCTTGCAATGAATATTCATATAGGTTTCATGTGGGATTTATGAGAATAATCATATAAGTTTCACATGCAATTTGTGATCAACTTGCTCATCACCAATATGCTACTATAGCTTACAATTGAGTAATTATAGAAATGACTACACATGAGAAAAAAGCAAGATATTTAGACACAAAATTGGATTTATTTGAAGAAAAATGTGAACACCTATGTAGTGATCATGCTTCAAGTAATTGTATACAATATTAAGGGAGACATTCATGGCCTTGTCTCACCACTATAGGGTAAAAATGAACATTTTTTGTTGCTTATTGTAGCAACATAGAACATGTTGTATGTAGAAAAGGAATAATATTGCACATCAACAAATGAATATTGTGTGATAATTAGAGAACTCACTACACAAAAACTAAGAGTCAAGTGTAGATTTTGAAGTCTTTTTGTGTAAAAACTATAAAATTGAAACATAGTAACAAAAAACCTTCTTGTACAAAAATTGATGACTAAATTAGGATTAGCTTAATAGGGTGAACTCACAAAGTTGGTTCCCACTTTTTGGTATGTCCTGATTTTTGCTGAAATCATACATTTTTTAGAAAATATAATGATTTAAGCTTTAAGAGGTCCCATTTTAAGTAATTAATTGAAGAGAGTTAAATCAAAGGCTCTTAGATCAAAATTTCTTGGATAGAACCTCTCTACTCCTAAATCATACTTGCAATGGAGTCTCCTTTGCATCTATCAAATGCTGACAAAAAAACAATTTTACATTAAGTTTTGTGGGGTCAAATTAATTCATTTAAAAGTGTTTTTTTAAAAACTATTTAGTCTTTATTATAAGCTTTCCAAATAGTATAACTTTTAATATATTTAATTTCATTGATATATTTTTATTTTATTTCTTATGAATGTAGGTTTTTCACCAAACATGAACTTCTTTGTTCAATGCATTGGGAAAAATAGTAAACTAATTCAATTTTTTTTTGAAAAATATCTATGCACTAGGTATTGATGTTTTCTTTCTAACAAAAAAAAGCAAATTGAATTTTGATATATATAGAACAAGTTATGTGTTCAAACGTACACCTATATCTAAATTATAATTAGTCAAACTTCAAAACTTAAGAAAATGAAAAATATTCAACATATCACTATCAAACCAATTGCATGCCTTGGGTATTGATGTTAAAAACCAAAATTCAAAAGAATTAAGTTTTTATCATTTATAGAAAAAAAATTATGTGTTTCGGGATACACATCACTCTTAAAAAATATTGTTTGCTGTAAAAATTACTTTTTGAGGGAGATGGAAAAATCAATAAAACTTTATTCAAACAAAATTGAAAAAAATATATTTAGAATCTACAAACAAGATATTAAAAATCACTAGTTTATATCATCTTCAAATTCTTAGCGGTTTAAAAGTTATAGGTGTCGGAAAGTGAAGGTTTTTTTCAAAATGTTCATATAAGTGTCAAAGTTGGTCAAAAAGTGGGAACTAGCATTGTGAGTTCACCCCTTAAGACCTTTCCTTCTTAGAGATGAGAGCTTCAAACATCTACTAGAAGATCCCATGTTGTTGAACTCCTTGGCTTTTTAATAAAGTCTCTTAGATTTTGTTTTTTTTCCTCTCCTCTTCTTGATTGCTAAAGATAGAAGAGGGGAGATAATTTCCCCTTACAGGTGTCATTTTTTTTTATCATTAATTTTTGGTAAAAATTCCCCTTCTTCTAACTCTTTGGGCTCAAGCATAATATTTAACTTTATTTACTTACAAAATCTATATATATAGGTTTGATTTTTAGAATAAATTTCCACCCTTGTTTTTGCAATCCTTTCTTATCACTTCAACCACAATTTGCTTTAGTTAAAGATTCATTTTTTAGTAAATAGAGGGGAAATACCCTCTCAATAACTCATCTACAAAGCCATCATAGTATAAAGATTCCATATCAAATTTCTCATTATCTTCCTTTCTTGAGGGAAGATCCCCACCTTCAATTATATTGATTTGAGAGATCCCAATCATATTTACCTTTGAATCATGTGGTTTGAGGAAGAATACCAAGAAACTTCTGGTTTATCTAACATATATTGTCCATGATTTCTTCATATGAAATATGAATTTGGTTGGGTCTTAAGATAATAAGTTGAGCCCAGGGGATACAATCATTCTTAAATTGCCCCACTTGGCCATGTACATGAAGCATCTTAATGAAAAATATTTAAAATTAATACATTATATTATGGTGAAAGTCAATTTGATACAAACAGAGTATAGAAGGGGATTAGATAGGAAAAATACTACATACACGATATAAATACTATGCTAATCTTTTGAGGGAGGATCAATCTACATGAAAACCCCTACCTCTTCCACATGAAATTTTAAAGAAGAGATAAATTTTACATGACCACTTGGGAATATTACCAAATATAATCCAAATGGGTACTTGAGAGAAATATACCTCTATAATGTTGGAAATAAGCCACGCCAAACCAAGGATGGGCTAGTCATACAAGTGCCAATAGATTAGTTGGTAGAACACTCCAATAAAATAGAAGGTCCTAAGTTCGAAGCCTAGATGGTCCATATGAGTTGTAGCTCAACATGTGGTTTCAAAGTCAGGCTAGGAGCTCAAAGCGCCTACAATGTGGCTCGAGGATGTTGGAAATGAGCCACACCCAAAATGACAATGGGTTTGCCAAAGAGGGGATAGTAGCTCAATTGGTAGATAACTCCAACAACAAATGAAAGGTCCTAAGTTTGAGTCCTATCTATTCCATATAAGCTATAACTCAATATGTGGTATTTGTGCTAGGCTCATATCTCCAAGCTTATACAATGTGGCTTAACAATGGGTGTTTAAAATAAGTCACACTTAGATTGTTTATAGGTTGGTCATAAAGGGGACAATAGCTCAATTTATAGAGCACTCCAATAGCAAATGGAAGGTCCTAGGTTTGAGTCCTAGCTAGTCCATGTAAGTTGTAGCTCAACATGTAGTATCAAAGCCAAGCTAGGAGCCCCAAGTACCTATAGTGTGGCTTAATGAGGGTGTTAGAAATAAGCAACACCTAAATTGATGATAGGCTGGCTAAAGAGGGACTATTAGCTTAGTTGGTAGAGCACTCTAGAAGCAAATGAAAGGTATATTAGGTTTAAGTCCTAGCTAGTCCATATGAGTTCTAGCTAAGCATGTGGTATCAAAGTCGTGTTGTTTGGTATCAAAGAGTATTTTAAAAATATCTTACTTTGTCTCTATTTTTTCCCATTTCAGATTTTCTCTTCATTTCACTATTTTGATCTTCAATCATCTATCAAGTGGAGTTGCATGTGATCTATGACTAACATTAGTTCCTGACTTATTTCTCACTTGTTGCATAATCTAACATGTAACATGAAAAAAAATATCCCATGAGCATAGAAAGAGATTCTATTTCCCAAAAAAAACCACAGACTTTTGATCCAAATGTCATAGTTTACTTGAAATAAATATTTGATTGTAAAAAAATCATAGAGAGAATAGGCACCAAAGAGTTAGAGATTGAAGGCTAAGATTCCTAAGTTATTTTATTAATTCCAACAAGGATGACCTCTTTCCCATAACCCTACAAATGATTTAGGGATTTCTAAAACTTTAGCACCAAGGTTGATTTAGTTTTTGTAGAGTAGAGTTATATAGATGGGGAAATCGAATTGGGATATCCCCTAAGAGGGTAGAATCTACTGAATCCTTGCTCCCTTCCAAATCTTGTTGAATGTTAATAAAAATGTGATCTTAAGAAAGGGGGTCACCCTTATTTTTTGTTTTGTACAAACCAAATCAATAGGAGGAGACACATTCATAGTAGGAATGAGGACAAAGTAGAAACACAAATTGTTCAAGTTTCTAACTAAATGAATTTACAGAAGGCCTTGTAGATGTGAAAATACATTGACAATGTTCTTACATCCTTGATAAATTTTCTCATGCTAAAGCTAATCTGCCTTCATAGTAGTATAATTATTAGAGGCAATTTTATTTGAGTGATGATCGTTGTTGTCTTCATATAACTCTATATTTGTCTTTGAATCTTGAGTGGACATTGAAAAACCCTTGGACAAGATAGATTCATTGGGCATCATTGCTCCCAAAGTATACTTTCAATCCATTTTTACCCTTGTTGTACCACCATCTACACTTTTTCACTTTCATCATTCCCAACTAACACACTATTCTTAATCCCAACACTATGTTATCTAATACTCTTTTAAATGACAAATTGTTTAGTGATGACTATCATTGTAAAATTATAGTTAAGTAATTAGTATTAAAAATAATGAAGTAAAAATTATAATACGAGTATTTAAATATTCTAATAAATCTATCTAAAAAATGTTGAGACATATTATTTGGAGTTGTTTTATTTACTTAAAATTTATTTCATTTTCTTTTGAAACTATTTTTTTAGACCGTAGGAATGGGTGACCCCCTATAATGTGGGGTAAAAAAAATTATTGGAATTGTTGGTGCTAGTATGCCACACCCTTTGATACCACAAGAATGGTGTGAACTTGACCTCGTGACCTCTTATTTGTAATAGGATGCTTTAGCCAATTGACCCAAGAGCCCCACCCTTTGAAACTATTTCATTTAATACATATACAGAGCCATAAATTTTATGTCTTATTTATTTTAGAAATATTATGCTTATTATTATATATTAATATTTGATGTGAAAATGATTGTTAACTTTAATATAAAAGGTAAGAGTTTTTGTTAACATACTAATTCTATCACACTTCACCCCTTTTCATTGAGAATGCCTCTTGACATTACTTGTAGCATAGATACATTAAATACATTTATTTCAAAAAATGTCAAGAGATATCAATTTGAAGCTATTTTATTTATGTTAGAATTATTTTAGTTACTATATATGTAGACACATATATTATATTGCATTTACATTGTTTAAATTTTTATCGATTTATTTAAAGTTTACATTTTCACTCAATTTGCACCCATCAAATTTTTACCTATAATTAACAAATATAAAATATCTCAAATTAAGAATTTAAAATATTGTCATTCTCGACTTATAAACTTTAAAAAAATGATCAAGTTGCAATTAAATTTAGAAGATTATAAGTCTTTCCTTTTATATACATATATATTTGTTTTACATGTTATTTATTTTGGGAATATTATGTTTATCATTAAATATTAATATCCTGACATGTAAATAGTTGTCAAATTTAAAATCACGTGTAAAAGTTTTTGTTAACACATTCATACCATTACACTCCACCTCTTGTTACCATTATTGAACATCAATTATACTTTACAAACAAAAATATAATTGAATGATTATTTTGACTTAGCCTTGAAAGATTAATATTATAATTTAAAAAATAAAATATATTTATTTTCAAAATTAATTATTGATATAAAATATTAGATTCTTTTAAGGGCTCCTTTTCTTTCTCTCACATTTCATTTTAGAAGGTTCTCAATATTCCATTCCAAAGTCGCAGTTGCCTCTAAAATAAGATAGATAGTTTGGTGGGAACACCGACCTTTTTTTTTAATGCACGTGACATTTTTTATGTTCTCTTTCCAATGGCCTTCCTTGTTCATCAAATTTGTTTAGCGTTGGCCACAAAATTATTGCCCATACATAGAAGTAATCTTTTCTCCAAGTAAAAGAGATAAAATATGGCTTTTGATTGATAATCCCCTGCTTCATTTATGTTTACCGTAGAGGGGGAGAAGATCAGAGACAACATGAATAAATTACATGCTGAGATAAAGGAACGGGGTTACATAGATTAGAGTAATGCACGAATATATTTTTTATATACATACGTGTTGATTATCATGCTTTGAGGTTACTGCACATGTTAAGTCATTGTGCACATAACTTTTGTTGGTTCAACTGAACCAAATGAGTCCTCAGACTGTTCTCCTCCACCTACATTTTATAAAGAATACAATGTTTAAATAAGCATAGATGGTAGGTTTTTGAATGAAATTTTAAATAAAAATGTTGTTAAATACCTCTAAAGAAGTTAATCCAGCTAATAACTCCACACACTCTTGAAGAAGTGCTATTTCTTGTGCAACAGTTTCAGCAAGTTCTGGAAGCAATGCATCCACCTTCTCTGCCTAACGGTCATTATAAAGTTGAATTAGTAATATAAAATTTTGTGCACATATTTGTTTCGAATCTTGTATTGTTGAGAATCGTGGAAACAAAAACAAATTTCATATATTTAGTTTGGTAAATTTTTGGATTGGATTATGTAAAAAAAATTCATCATCAATATTTCAGATCAAACTCCACAATCAATCGTCATAATGAAAACAACAAAAAAAAGAAATCACTCTACAATTTTCAATGCCTCTAAACTTCATAGATTGCGAGAGAAGCATCTAATTACTTTGAGTTCAATGAAAATCTCTTTCAATACAACGAGGTTGGTAATGAAGTTTAAACAAGCAAGTCTATTAAAAATGGTTTAATATTGTGGATAGACCATAAATAATTATAAAGGAGCTAACATACTGTCTATTCTAACATAATACATACCTTTAATCATATTTATAAATTAATTGAAAATCAGAATACAACGTTACGTTATTTAAAATGTGATCACACCTGTACCAAAAACTTGGTTGCATTAGTCTGTATTCCATGCATGACATCTACAGCAAATCTGACAACTTGTTTCACAGCTTGTACATCCGCCTGCACATTCCATAAGAGCTTAGCTTGGTAGATAAGATTAGTACTTGAGTCAAAACAAATGGGGTAGGTAGGTTATATCTAAGAATGATAATAATTACCTTTGCACCTGCAACGAGAGGGACTCTTACAGTGGCTGCATCTAAGCATTCCATTGTCCTTGTTACTGCCCATTCATGCTCATCCTTCAACCCTGCCCATTCTTCCAACCGAGCAGCCTATAAATGGCACAAAATTCAGACAGATATTATTTTTTCCTGAAATTCTTTTGACCATACTATATATATATATATATGAAATATGTGCATGTTCAGTATAGGAAACATACATGAGCTGCAACCACTGTGTGCACTTTCTGTTGGTGTCTTGCCTTGTGAAAATGCACGCGCTTTATCACAACACGACTCCTCAGTTCTGAGGTTTTCAGCCATACATGGTACAGCGAGGTCTGCATGCTCAGAAGGAATCACTTGAGTTAGTCTTGCTTTCATAATATATTGTATACAGTTATATTCTTTCTTGAGTTTCTGCTTCTTTACGAGAGAAGGTCTAAAGAACCAGCACATTGATAGGAGGATTGGTAAGCTTTTGCTCTCTTACAATGGAATTCAAAGGTGTGTTGAATATATATTATGTTTTAACATAAATTAATTAATGTTTAGAGATATTTTATAATGATAGAAAGGGATGGAGAGTGCAATGAAGTGAACGTGTTAACAAAATTTATTATTTTTAATCAAAATATTAAATAAGTAACAGGTCAAACATATATATAAGTTTGAGTCAAAAAAATATTTTTTTATTTGTTAATTATAGTAAATAAATTGAATGAAAAAATAGATTATAAATAATTAAAACTAAAGATAAAAGAAGCAAACACAAATAAAATTTTAAACAATATAGACAATAACATTTGTTTCCATGTATAATAATAAATAAATTGACTCTTAAATAAATAAAATAGCTCCTAATCTACATCTTTGTCATTTTATAGATAGATGTATTAAAGATATGTATACTAGTAAGTTAACACATATTATCAAGATATTTCAAATAGTGAAGAAGGAGAGTGGGTCCCCAAGTAACATAGACATGACTACAAATATATTAGGTTATTTAAATAATCATTTTTTATGAAGGATAAGATAGATGTATTAAAGATATCCATACTAGTAAGTTAACACATATTATCAATCTATATTTCAACTAGTGAAGGAGGAGAGTAGGCCCCCACGTAAATTTGACTACAAATATATTAGGCGATTTAAATAATTATTTTTTTATGGAGGATTTCATATCGTTGATAGATCGTTTTGCTATTTGATACCGAAGCATAAGCCCGTGCTAATATCTCTTCTGCTAAGACCCAAGGACTCAAGGGTATCTATTTCACCAGAGTCGTGGGAAACATGATTTGGGCCTCATCCTCATCATTTATATAATACATAGAGGAGTTTCAACCTTAGTGAATGATGTAATCAAGAAATAGATCATCACACCCACCTGTTGTACTCAACCAATCAAACTACAAAAGATAGAGAAAGCTTTAAAAAGCACTACACTATTTTACTATATGAAACAAAAGCTTGAGTCTATGAAAGATTTTATATCATATCATCCAAACAAAAGACACTAAAAGCTTTAAAAGACACTACATTATATGATACAAAAGCACAAGTCTATAAAAGATTTTATATCATCCAAGATTTTGTTTACTATATGAAACAAAAGCAACGAGTCTATGTTGGGGCTGCGCTATTCTGGCTCCAAAATGGATCTTTCGTACAACATTTTAGCGACAGGTTAGTCAACCACAGCCATTAATTGCAAAATAGACGGTGTAAAACGCGCGACTAACACGCATATTAGTCAATCCATACTATCGTTTTGGAACCAGAATAAACGCGTCCCTATGTTAGCATCTCTCCTACCAAGAAATATCTATATTATTGATTTCACTTCAGATATGATTGAGACCTATCTCTAAAATTCAAACCTCACTAGATAGCTTAATCATGAAATATATCAACCAATCAACCACCAATTAAACTACTGAATACAACTAATTATAATCCATGAAAGCTTGAAAAACGCTAAGAGAGAATGGAATTGAAATGGAAACAACTGTACCTGAGCCGAAGCAACCTGCGTTTCTTGTGCAGCCTGTGCGCGAGCATTAACGAAGCGCCACTGCATAAATCTGTTGTGCAACATGCGCAACTGATGAAGAATTTCCTCCTGTGCAACCACCTTGCCTTTCACTCTACTCTTCCCCTTCCCCTTCCCCTTGAGCATATCCATCCCAAAGTTCAACACACTGCTCATTCGACTACCCGTTTTAGCAGGATCCCACTCTGAATGTTTCGCCACAATTCCAGGTGATTCCATTGGAGCCACAATCTCCCTTCCAGGAGACATAGCCCACGGGGAAGAAGACGACAGTGAAGACGACGACGAAGAAGAAAAAGGCTTGCTAACTTTACTGTGATTATTCCCGGGCAAATGCCCATTTTCCGACATGCGCCGGAGCCTGCTCAACGTGTCCTGCAGAAAGCGGGCCGGAACATAGCTACCCTTCATTACTTTTTTTACCACTTTTTTCCCATTCTCCGTGTCTCCATCAATACTGCCATTCCCATCAGAACTAAAAGAATTCGAATTGATATCCCCATCGATATCTTCGACCTTCACTCGTCTCACAGGCTTCTCCAAATCCACAGAATGCCGACCGGGACTGATCAAACCGGCAGCTTTGATATCATTGTTTCTGAAACTCCGTCCTGGCAAATTCAACGACGAGGATCGACCCACGCTCTTCAATCTAGTCACAGCGTCCATGCTCTTGTTCAGAGCCGGCCCAGATTTTGTGGAAGAAAGAAATCCATTGTGGATGTTCTCCTTCCATGGCTCCCCTGTTCTTCTCACTCTGTTACTGCTGTCACTGTGCAAAACATTGGAATTGGAAACTATGTCTTTTGCACTAAGAACACGATGCTCGGATTGCGGTTGGGCTTGATTCGGGACTTTCTTTCTTATGCCCAGGTGGTCGGCCAATGTGGGAGCATCGCTGTTCAGAGCAGAGGCCGGCCACAGCCCCGTCGACCCCCGCACCCGCGGACCCGCCCGCCGTTCGACCGACGGTGAACGCCCAGTACTCTCAAAACTAACGCTCTGAAAAAAAAAAAAAATTAAACACATATAAATTATTCAATTGATTTAAAAGATTTTACGAGTTTTTATCAAATTATCATGAATTGCAACAATTATCTTAATATATAGAAATCTTTAGATACATCGAAAGACTTTAAAAACTTATCGATATCAATATTCTTAAAAAGATAGAAATTGAAATATCGATAAAGATCGCAAGAGTTTCTTAGAAATCTTAGTTACATCCAAAGACTTTAGAGACTCATCATAATATTAATATTTTTATAAGAATCTAAAATTGAAATACAAATAAATTGATCTATTGATTCAAAGAGACTGCATCGCAAGAGCTCCTTAGAAATCTTATCATAATATGAATATTTTTTTAAAATATAAAATTGAAATACAAATAAATTGGATAAGAGATTTTCACAATTTATAATATCAAGATATAGCTGTTTTTGGATTCAATTGTGTACAATATTTTTGCATCAACGTTTCAGTTCACACTCCATGATCTATCATCAGGATGAAGAGAGCCAAAAAAATCATTCAAGATATTAATGATATCAGATTTCCACAATCCATAGCTTGTAATCTCACACTCTGTGGATTAGACTGTGTAGTATTTTTTTGCATCAACGTTTCAGATCACGCTCCATGATCCATCATCACGATACTAGAGAGCTAAATATTTTGGATCACACTCCGTGATCCATCATCAGGATACTAGAAACGTTTCGGATCACACTCCGTGATGATGGATCACACTAGCTCTCTAGTATCCTGATGATGGATCACGGAGTGATCCAAAACGTTGATGCAAAAAACTACTACACAGTCTTATCCAAAAAGTGTGAGATTCAAGAGATTGTTTGAGCTTCTTAGAAATCTTAAATACATTCAAAGACTTTAGAAACTTATCATAATACCAATATTCTTAAGAAATATAAAATTGAAATAGAGATAAATTGTTCTGTTGATTTGCAAGAACTTCTTATCAAATGATCAAAAATCATAACTGATAATGAATAAACTACAACGATTATCTTATTATCTCATTATACAGACTTCCAAGATACATGTAAAGACCTCTAGCAACTTATCATGCAATACTTACCCGACCATCACTTCGACCATTTGGAGAAGAACTCTCAACACTCACATTGAGCCTTCTGGTGCTCCGACTGTTTGGAGAACTCGATCTGCGCAAACTGGGCGAATCATTATTGGACGGAGATACAGAGGCGGCGGATGAAGAAATGGTGGGAAGCATGTATCTTGAGCTCACTTCCCGACTTCTGACCTTCCTTAACTGCGGCTCTTCGTCTCCTTTGCCCATCTTCGCATCACTCAGTACAGAATTCCTATGCAGCTCTCCACCCATTTTGCTCACTTCTACTTCTTATCTCTCCATTCTTCCAACTTACATAACTCCCAATTCACCATTCCCCCACGTATTCTTTCTCTCGACCCGTCGGGTGGCCGATCGCCGGGTGGATTACTCTTAAACTACGAAAAATCTCGAAGAACACAACGTCCCGCCAACCGCATCCACCAACTGAAACCGACAAATGAAGGAGAAACCCAAACCCTCGGCCGGCAAAGTCCGGCGGTTCCTTTGCGAGCGGGTCTCTTCCTCATCAGTCGGGGACTGCTGAGCAGGCCCCGTCACAAATGGTACGGCCGGCCATACGTCCCATTCTGTGTGGCCCACCTAAGGTTTTTGAACCCACCATGGCGATGAAGAAAAGATTATTGATAATATCTGTGAAAAGTGAAGGCACAACCATAATAACTATCGTATTTTGGAGGTTGCTCTGCCAGTTATGGGGGACTATCAGGTGTTCTTATTCGGGACTTGCGTTGTATTATGACATCAGGAGTCTCATTTGTGAACAGTGATGAAGTGCAAAACAAATCATTTCTAAAATCTTTGTCAACTATGTTTCGGTGGATGACTTCTCATCTAAATATATCCCTCACCCCAATTGGAAGATAATGTTGATTTTAGTAGCTTAGCATTAGATAGTGTTTGTTTGGTCTCAGATTATTATTATTATTATTTAATATCTTAGAGGAGGTGTCCCCACGATTGCGAGGGCGAGACTAGGACCCACATGAGAGATCAGTGTGCTGCATATGAGGATATTAAGGGTGAGTAAGGTGGGGCGTCAAGATATTTATTCAATCAACAGATCCATGATAAAGAAATCTAAGAACTCGACTTCCTATTCCCAGGATGTCCCTACTATTCTATGGGCTATTCTAGCAAGTTGATTAATTAACCCTACAAGATAATTTTAGGGGGAAGGGGGAAAACTAAATATGAGGATATTCAGTGTGTTGTATATAAGGATATTCGTACACAATATGAGGACAATTTGAAGGTGAGCAACCTAAATGGGCTATTTGACGAGGAAAGATTTTAGAGCTTCTTGATCAAGACCCACAACAAAAGAGCTAATAATGAAAAAAATCTGAAAATTGTTACTGATGTTGCTCTTGGTCCCATAGACCGATGATCTCGTGGACGTCATTAAAACTCATTCATTCAATGGTTTCCTCTTTACCTAAAGTTTTTTGGTTGATTATTGGAGACTTTAACATGATAAAATATACACAAGATAGAACTGGTGGCAAATACAGAATTTGGGTTATTATTATTTGAATTTTAATTTTTTTATTAGTGTGGAATTATTAGTATAAAGGTATTATTTATTGCTTTGATGCTTTCATATATAATTTTTTTTAGTATATTTGAATTACAATTAAAATCTCAATTGTTTTGTAAACTTAAAGATAGCAAGTTATTATGAAAAAGAATTAAATATGTAAAAAGAACATGCTGAAATGGAAAGATTTGATTTTTTATTTTTAATTATAATATTATCATTTTTAGTCTTAGTTTTAATGAATATAAAGGTATAGTTTACTTTCTCACTATCTTCACACATAAATTTTTGGATATGTTTAGATTATAATTGAAGTTTCAAATGTATTGTAAACATCAATATGGTAAATATGTAAAGAGAGCATGTTGAAATGGAAAGATAAGGTTTCTCAATTTTAATTACAATATTTTTATTTTTTACAATTTTAATCAATAAAAATGTATAGTGTATTTTTCTGTTGTTTTCACCCATAACATTTTAGATAGATTTAGATTATCTTGTAAATTTTAACGTAATAAATTATTATTATGAAAACAATTAAATATGTAAATGGAACATGTTGAAATGGAAAGACAAGGTTTCTTAGTTCTTAAAAAAATATAATATTGTCATTTTTAATCTTATTTTTAGTTAATATAAAGGTATAGTTTACTTCTTTAGTGTTTTCACATAACTTTTTAAATATATTTGAAATTTTAATTTCAAATGTATTGTAAATTTAAAGATAGTAAATTATATGAAAAATAAGTAAATATGTAAAGAGAGCGTGTTGAAATAGAAATATAAGGTTTTCTTAGATAATAGTCCCATTAATAGTCTTATTTTTAATTAATATAAAGGTATAGTTTACTTCTTCGTTGTTTTCACACATAATGGGTTGGATATATCTAGATTATAATTAATGTTTTAAATGTCTTGTAAACTTAAATATATTAAATTGTTTGATGTGTAGGACAAGACAATGGTGTTGGCGTGGGAGCATTTCTGTAGTGTAAAATTAAGTATATTAAATTGTTTGATGTGCAAGACCCTAGCCACACTATTTTGGCTCTTTTTGCTTGCAACTCAAAGTGAAATCGAGGGTCTTTGTTCTATAACATGCCTTGAAAGAAATGCATTTGGGTGTTTGGGTGGTTTGTAGCTATTTTCTCAGCCTTTTATTTTTCACTTCTTGTGGTTTTGGCGGTTTTGGTTTGAGTGTGGTTGTTGTGCATGCTCTCTATTTTTTCTATGTGGTGAGTAGGATCCTTTACATGGGCTTTTTTTCTACTTGGTGGGGTTTTAGCCCCATTTTATGTTTTTTTTTATGCCCTATGGGTTGGGAGTGTGATGGAGGAAGAAATGCTTCTCCAAATCCAGTAATTTCTAATTCCATGGAGATTGTAGATTCCTCTTTGCATGAAAAGGCCATAAAGAATACGATTAAGAAGACTATGGGCGAAGATTTGTCCTCAAGTAATAGTGGACCTAGGATTAAGAAAGTGAATGGTTATTTGGAGAGAAGCCAAGATCATCCCATTTTAGTGATTCCGTCGAAGACAATCTTAGAGGATGTTGCTTACTTGAGAAATCATGCTCTTATTTGCAAGTTCATGGGGCTTCATATTTCTATGCAATTTTTGGAATCTTGGGTTCGATGAATTTGGAAGCCCGAAGGTGATATGTATATATTGATAGTTGCCAACAATTACTTTCTAGTTGTTTTCTCTTGCATGGTGGATAGAAATAAGGCCTATGAAGGCATGACTTATCTTTATAATCAAGTTGGGCTCTTTATCAAGCCCTGGAATGTGGGTTTCAACTCTATCGAGGAGCTTCCCTTGAGGGTCCTTGTTTAGGTTCGCCTTTCACAGCTTTCACTTGAGCTTTGGAGGAATTATATTCTCCACTCAATTTCCCTTCTACTTCAAAAGACCATTGGTTCTACTACATAAATTGAAGATAGAAATGTAATTTCCTTTGCTTGAATCTATGTCGAAATTTATTTAAATATGCCTTTACCAAATTATGTGGAAATTTGTCTTGGATCATCTTCTTGGATTCAATAGCTGGACTATGAGACACTTCCATTTGGATGTCAAATTTGTCATGAGTGTGGGCATTTGAAAAGGAAATGACCTTGTTATAGTAGGCAAGTGAGTTAGCTAATGCTCCCTCTAACTTTGTTTTGAGGATAGATAAAGGAAAGACTATTTTTCATTATAGGCACTGCAAATAAAGAGGGCTTTATTTATGTTAAGGTTCATAGTAAGGGGAGAGGTCAGAAAAGATCTATGAAGGATAGATAGAACAATGGGACTTTTAATGGATTTGATATTTTGGATGACTTGATCTAGGAAGAGGGAATTCCAGTTGAGTTATCATTTGGTGCTAATTCATTGGGAGTGGCATTGGTAGAGGAAACAAGGGATATTAATCATAAATTGTCCTTGAAGGAACAAGTTGGGCAAATGGATATAGATTTACCTCTTATAATTCAGAAGTGTGTGAACCAAAGTGGAGCTTTGGTCTTGAAAGATGATGCAACCTTGGTAGCTATAGCCTCTCCTCAAGTGAAAGTAGTTATGGAGTTTAGGAAGAATAGTAGGGTTCTCAATCCTTGAGCCTACAGTAAAAACCACTTAAAAAGGGGCCTCCAGAGAAAAAATTGAGGATTGGGTATAAGATAGACAAGGAGAAGGTAATGTTAATTGGGAATATAGTGGAGGAATTTTGATCAATAAATACCATTGACTCTAATTTCTCCCAACCCCATAAATGATTATTTTATCTTGGAATAAGAGGGGTATGAACAACATCCCTAGACAAAAGGTTGTTCATGATTTGATTGGTTCCCATTATCTTGACATGGTCTTTATTCTTGAGAAACTAAGTTGACAGTGGAAGGTATGATAAAATATAGACCTCCTAGAATTTGGTCTTGTGACTATTGTTAGTGTATTGGAGCCCATGGTAGTTTAGGCAGTGTGGCTTGATTTTGGGATCCAACGAAGGTTGCTTCTCTATGGTGGATTTCGAGTCACCCAGATTCTATCTCCATGATGGCCTCTAGTTTGGAGTCGGGCGAAATCTACATTTTCACTAATATTTATGCTCCTATTGATCTCTTGGACAAGATGCAACTTTGAGATCACATGTCCCCTTTCTTCATTGGATTATGGTTGGTGATTTAAATGCAATTCATAGTTTGGAGGAAAAAAAAGGAGGCTTAGTTAGGATTGATCATTCTACTAACCTCCTCAATGATAATATTGATCTTTTAAATATTATTGATGTGAAGCCAAATAATGACATCTTTACTTGGAACAATGGGAGAAATGGGGTTGATGCAATTTTGGAGAGGCTTGATAGATTTATTGTCTCTTTCTTTTAGATGGGAGATTGATGGACTACCAACTCAAAGATTTTATATTGGAGAGGATCTGATCATTGGCCATTTAAGCTCTTATCAATTTATTTTAAAGATTCAAAGAGCTCTTTTTTTAAGTTTGAACTTATGTGGTTATAGGATTTTTCTCTCAAAGATCTTATGGTTGATTAGTGGTATGAAGGGAAGCTCGCTCATGGAAGGGCTTTGTACTCTTTTGTCAAAAGATTGCAATATGTGAAATATAAACTCAAGATACAAAATAAGAAATGCTTTGGAAACCTTCACTTCAATAAAATTTTAGCTCAAGTTTGTTTAGACACTATCACTAGTAAGATTTGAGATTTGGGTCTTACCTTGGATTTGATTGGAGAGGAGGCTTTGACTATTAGGGAGTTGGAGGAATGGGAACTTCGTCAATATATTTTCTCAAAACAAAAATTTTGTATTGATTGGCTTCAAGAAGGATATAGGAATATTTTATTTTTTCATGATTTTGTCAAGGCTAGGAAAGTGGCAATCTCATTACTTCTCTCGAGATAGTGGAAAGTGTTCAACTTACCTCATTGGGAGAAATTTTTCTTAGGAGGCCTCTCAATATTTCTTTGGTTTGTTTATAGAGGACTCTCCCCTTGTATGTGAAGATGATATCTCTATTTTGACTTGCATCCCCTTTGTAGTTTCAATTAGATGAATAACACTCTCATCTGGGTAAGTGCACCAAGATGGTGAACATAAAAGTGGCCACATGCAAAAAAAAATTAAAAAAATTCATAACCCATGCGTGTTCTATGAAATTCAAAAATGTGCTAGGCTTGGTAGCCAAAAATAATATAAAAAACAAAAAGTCCCTCAAAACGCGTATGGGTTATGCAAACCTAATGGGAACGTTCACAATTTCTCATAACCCGTACGGGTTATGCAAACCTAATGGGAACATTCACAATTTATCATAATCCGTATGGGTTATGCAAAACTAGAATTTTTGGCCTTAGTTCTGCATAACCCGTACCCGTATAGGTTATGTAGAACTAGGAACCAAAGAGGAAGTGGAGAGAGAGAGAGAGAGAGAGAGAGAGAGAGAGAGAGAGAGAGAGAGAGAGAGAGAGAGAGAGAGAGAGAGAGAGAGGGGGTAAGAGAGAGAATAGGGGATAGGAAGAGAGGGAGAGAGAGAGGGGGAGAGAGAGAGAGAGAGAGAGAGAGAGAGAGAGAGAGAGAGAGAGAGAGAGAGAGAGAGAGATGAGGTAAAGAGGGTGAGAGACTCGGCAAAGAGAGAAGTGTGAGGGGGAGAGAGATGAGATAGAACTCAAGGAGGATAATTAGGGCTCAAAATAGACAAAGACAGTGATGGGAGAAGGAAGACGAGAGAGAGAGGAAAACAAGAGAGACATGCATGTATACAAACACACACACACACACACACACACACACACACACACACACACACACACACACATACACACACACACACATATATATATATATATATATATATATATATATATATATATATATATATATATATATATATATATATATATATATATATATATATATATATATATATCACATATTATATATGTATGTCTATACATATGTGTAGTAAATGATAAGTTTACAAGCATACATTTTGATGTCTTCATAACCCATACGGGTTTTGTGAAACTCAAAATGATGGTTTTAGTTCTACATAACTCGTATCGGTTATGTAGAACTATGAATGGTATTTTTTGTTTTTCAAAACCCGAGCAAGTTATCTTGCACATCAGAACCCGTGCGGGTTTTGACTTGGTAAGAAGGTTGGAAAACGACCCTAAGGCTTGCAAGCCCATTTTCCCTCCATTTTTGTCCCTTTACACATTTTTTCATCTTCCAACATGATTTCTCGACTTCATCGTCATTAGGTTTACAAATGATCAAGCGAGTATCTCTGAAATTACCACCATAATCTCACACATCTTCTCATCTTTCTGACCATATAATTTTTTCTATTTTTGGACAACATTAGCATAGTACACTTTAATTTTCTTTACTAGTGCCTTGGCAGTCCTCACAGACATGTGTCTACCATTTTTTTAATAACTTTTGATATACTTGACCAAATTTAAAATAAATTACATAATTGTTCTAAACTAGATCATATACACTTTTATAAAAAGAAGTTTGATTTTTTTATTATTTTGATGCAATTTATGCCCAACGCACGAACATGTACCAAATTTTTCAGGATGCGGTCACTTCAAAAAATCATAAAAAAAAATGCAACGTAAAATTACAAAAAAATACACAACTTCTAGTTCTCACTCTTACATATCATCCTACCAAAGGGTTTTGCAAAATACTAAATCTAACTATATATTTTGTGTAGCGCACGAAAACAACTATGTTATGTTTTTTCTGAAAAAATTAGGGACAATTTTTCGTGCGTGAGAGGTTTGACCCTCTTAATATTATCCAATATTAAAAAAATTTAGTAGTGTAAAAACTAGATTTAGAGTACTACAATTCTTATTCTTTTCTCAACTCCTAGTTTTGAGTGCATGACCTTCAAATATCTCTTTGAAGTTCAAGTTTACCTGTTTTTAGAAAAAGAAAAAAAGTGACCACTAATACCCCCCTTTTTGTTCACCATCTTGGTGCACTTACCCATCTATCCCATCTCATTGTAGGAGTTAGAAGATGTTGTGTTTCATATGAATAAAGGTAAATCCCCAGGTCTTGATGGTTTTCCTATTGATATATTTTATGAGTTCTAAAAAATTATCAAACCTGACCTTATGGAGGTGGTTCAGGGGTCACAAAGAAATAAACAAATATTAGGAGTTGTGAATTCCACTTTTCAAGATCTTATTCCTAAGAAGAAGGTGTGCCCAAGTTGGATCAGTTCAAACCCATTTCTCTATGTAACTTGGTTTACAAAATTATCACTAAATTAATTGTAGAAAGACTTAAGTTGTGCCTCAAAGCTTTGATTTTGGATGAGCAGGGCACTTTTGTTGCTAGCAAACAAATTTTGGATGGGATAGTGATCATGACAGATGCCATTCATTCTATGGCAACCTCTGCGAAGGCGGCCATGTTCATCAAACTTGACATGGCAAAGGCTTATGATGGAGTTAAATGAACTTGCTTACACAAAAATCTTCTAGCATTTGGGTTTGGTGGTGAATGGGTGAATTGGATCACGAGTAGTGTTTCCTCTTCCTCATTCTCTATTCTTATTAATGGCGAACCTTCTGATTTTTTCAGTTCTTCTAAGAGCCTTAGGAAAGGGCACTCTCTTTCTTCTTGCTTGTTTATCATAATGGTCGAGGGGCTTGGTAGATTTATCAAATCCCATGTTAGACATGGTCTGATTCAAGGTTGGAGTTGGTACAATAGTTTGCCTCCTTATTCTCACTTTTAGTTTGTTGATGATACTGCTTTCATGGGCATGGCTAGAATCGATGAAGCTATTAATTTTAGGAGAACTTTGGATACTTACTTGGCTACTTTAGGGAAAAATATTAATGAGGCTAAATCTTCTATCTTCTTTAATACGCCTTGTATGATTGAGAGTAGGATTGTTCTAATCCTTAGATTTCAAACCGGTCCCCTTCCTTTGATTTATCTTGGATTCCCCCTTGATCTGGGATCTCAACACATAGATTTTGGGTAGGAGATTTTGGACAAGTTTGCAAAAAGGTAAGCCATTGGACTTAAATATGGCTTTTGTTTGTTGGAAGGGTTACCCTTTTGAATTCGTTGTGTAGGCTCTTCATATTTATAAATTTTTATGTAGGTTGCTCCATTTAGCTTTGTTAAAAGTTTGATTTTATCTCTCATCAATTCCTATAGTCTGGTAGTTTTCTATCTTCGAAATGGGACTTGGGTAGATGGGATTCAATTTGTAGGCTAAAGCAAGAGGGTGGCTTTGGGCTCTAACCCGCTGGTTTGATTGGTCAGGTTTTATTTGCTAAGATATAATAGCAATGGTATGCTTGTTAGGATTAGGATAGGGCTTGTATTCTTACACATAAGTATCTTCGAGGAGAAAACAACTTGGATGTGCCTCATTGAAGCTTGTTGGGGAAGGGCTCCATTATTTGGTACACTCTCAAAAAAGGATCAAAGCTCATCAAGGAGGGTCTCTTTTAAATTTTTAATAACGTTTTGAGGCTCTTTTTTGGCATGATTATTGGGATGGTCATTTCTTGATTATTGCTCAATTTTCCTCATCTGTATCCCCTTTGTAACTTTTTTGTTGAATCTTGTTGGACTAAAGTAGAGGATTTCAAGGTTCTTAAGATTATGGATCAGATGGAGGTCACTTGCATGGTATTGTGGAGGATTATCAAGAGTTGGCTAGGATTGTGGCTGGTAAACTCTATAGTTCCTTTAAGGGGAAGGATACTTTAGCTTGGAGTCTTTGATCCGAAGGGAAAAAAATTTGTTGCCTCAAGTTCTCTGGAGTTGGATAGGCAATTGTATGGTCAAGTTGATTTATGTTGGTGGAAGCAAGTGTGGAATAAATTCTCTTGGCCTAAATGCAACTTTTTTATATGGTTGGTGGCTTGAAATAACTGCCTTGCCTAGAAGAATTTGTGTAAGAAAGGTTTTTAGGGCCCTTCCATTTGTGTTCTATGTAATAATAGTGAGGAATGTATTTTACATATCTTCTTTTAGTGTCCCTACTCTAGGGAGATTTGTCACCTTTGGTGGGAGGCGTTGAATCATGCTTGTATCCATGCCACTTCCTTTGTTGAATGTTGGAAAAGTTTGGGTCGACCTCCAACAAAGACCTTTTTTTTTAGGTTGCTTGGTTTATCAACTCCACTTTCATAATTTGGAATCTTTGGCTGGAAAGAAATTGAAGGATCTTTCAGGATTTAAAAATGGTGGTCATTCGAGAAGTTGTCAGCATGCTTCAAGAGACTATTTCAACAAAATGTGACCTTTTTGTGACTATGAATTTTAATGATTTGGTTGTTATAACGAAATTGAATTATCTTAGCCATGGGCTGGGTTTCTCTATGGGTAGAAGATAAAGGCAATCCAAACAAAAAAAAATCATAGAGAGGGTTGGTGGCTTCTTCCTCTTGAGAGAGTTTTGAAAATTAACACTATTGGTTATGCTAGGGGGAATCCTGGGCATGTGGGAATAGATGGTATTGGTCAAGATAGAGATAGAGTTGTTGTTTTCTTTTTCTCTATTTATAAGGGTAAGCACTCTAATAGTCTTATGGTGGCTCTTTCTATTCTTCATGCAATTGAGAGAGGGTGTTCCCTTGCTCGGGAGAGGATTATTTTTTAATCTGACTCTTAGATTGTGGTTGATATGTTGAAGGAGCAATGATTAGATGGAGCTAATTGGCATTTAGCTTCGGTGGATAAGCAGATTCTAAATCTATGTTCTTTGGATCATTTTTTTTTTCATGGCATGAATGGAATGGAGTGACAAATTGTCTAGCTAAATAGGCTTTTGAAAACCTGGATGGATGGTAGGTGGATGATTGGAGGCTTTTGCTCTCAAAGTACTTAGAGACTTTGGACAAGTTAATTATGGAGGATATGGCTGTGTAGTTCTTCTTTTTGTAAGGTTAATTTTGGAACTTCTTCATGTTGTTTTCTTTTGTCCCTGGTTAGGCCTATGACATTTTGCTTTGCACTCTTTGGTTTGATCTGAATAAATTTTTACCACTTTTTCAAAAAAAATAAAAAATAAAATATATAGTAAATTATTATTAAAAATATTAAATATATAAAGAAATTATGTCAAAATGGAAAGACAAGGTTTCTTAATTTTAATTATAATACTTGCATGTATTGTAAATGTAGATAGTAAATTATTATGAAAAAAAATTGAACATGTAACTTAGAGTAGTTTGTTGAAATGGAAAGATAAGGTTTCACAATTTAATTATAGGATTCATTTGTAGTGTCTTCAAAATTTAATCTTTCATGAAATTTCTTTGTAAGAGCTTAATTGGTAAGGATGGTGGCTTGCTGCTTGATTATGGCATCCACCAATGTTCAAATCTCCTAGTGATACAATTAGGCCAAGTTTGAGCCCTAGACAACTTCAACAAATCAAAACCCTACTCATGATAGCTTTTAGCTAAGAGATGACTTATAGTTTACATGTATGTACTTCATAACGTTGTAATCCCCTATATAAATATAGAGATGCCAATATCTTTGTAATATAGATATTATGATCAAAATTTTTAAAAATATGTATAAATATTTTAGACTTTTTTTGACAAGCTAAAAATACATGGAATTTATTGAGTATACTAGCTTAGAATTAAGTGTCACTAATTCAAGAAAATATTTTTGAGCTAGGATGATGAGTTTTTCATGTGTTTGTTCTAAATTTCATATTAGTATTAGATTCACCATGGTTTTTAAAACTTGTTAATGATCTAGTTTATGTGACCCTATTTCCTAATTTTTGTTTAGGAGCCTTATAAAATAAATTTAACTTACATTGACGAATGATCATTTTATTAAATTGAAGACAATTCTAACTTCATTCTTGAGGTATGCATTCTTCTTGCCAAATTAGATATAAAAAATATTCTACCTTGTTTTTCTTTTTGCTGGATATGATTTTTTAGTGTTTAGTATAAAGATATAATAATTTTAAAATTATAAATTTAATATTTTATGTATATATTAATAGTTTTTAAAATTATATATATATATAACTCCTATAACACCTTCTTATTTTCTTTATAGAGAGCAAGGGTTTACCTATTTTAAATTATTTAATTATTTTGTTGTCTTATTTTCTTACAAATAAACATGAAGGTATAAGTTTAAAATAGAATGAAAACCATTTGTTTTATATTCTTTTTTCAAGCTAAGTAAGAAAGTTTCTTGATAGCATTATAAAACATGACCAATATGTTAATAGATTATATGATATGATATTGTTGGTTAGGATTCTTATGACTGTTCAATAAAATAAATCATATCTTATGGTTCCTTTCAAACAGTTTATCAAAACATCTAGTATTGTATAAGATTAGAGAACCCAATTAAAGGTTGTCTATTTAAGAAGGTTGTAAAAATAATACACATACCATAGAAACATAAAGATAAAATAATAAAAATGAATGATGTACAGTTACGGGTAAAGTATCTAATTTAGATTTATTCAATCACAAATCCTTACATAAATCACACATAATATACTATTAATATATATTAAATAAGCTTGCATAATAAAAATAAAATAAATAAATTCTTTCCTAAATGGCTTATAATGAGAAAAAAAACCTAAATATCAAATTATAATGAATTACAAGCACAAACAAGGGTTTGAAGCCCTTCTTAAAACATTGCCTCTTGGGCTAATTTGTAATAACATAACATTTGAATCTTTTAAATTTGGTTTTCTTTGCTAGAACATTCCCTTCACTATAATAAATTGATGATCTTTTATAATGAACAAGGATGAAGTATCTTGGCACTAAAAAAAAACATGCTACATTACCCTCTATTCTCGTGATAAGGATCATGGGTCCAATATTAAGTGGATTCTCTTTTGATTGCTTCTTGGAACTTAATCTAGAAGACATGTGGATGATCACTTTTTTGATTAAGTGCAAAGGCAAGCTACTAATGTAATATAGTGAGGAGTTGTTGGCAAGTGACACTACTTTGATAATCAGATGCTGTCATTGATGGCAACTTGAGTCAAATATCCAATCCGCAATTCATAATTCATTCATACTAGAAGATTGATTGAGGTCCGGTGAGAAGAACAGGACATCCGACAGAGTGTACATTGTTTTGGTTGGCGGTTAAGTTGTGTTGATTATTTGGTCTTGCAGATCTTAGAGATGCATTGTGGACATGTAATATGCCTTATTCTAGGTTTATGGCCTTCGGTGTTGAGTATTGAGTTAGTTGGAGGATCTAATAGACAAGTTTTTTAGTAGAACGGGTTTTATCATCAATAACATGTGGAGATTTGTTGTGTGGGTCGTGTGGAGTGATTTTGGTGGTTGTTTGTGTGTTTGAGGACATGTGGGAAGCGTGTGGACAATTTGTTTTGGTCCACATGATTGTTTTGGATTGGATTGGGCCGATTTGGGTAACCCGTTTCATTTGCATGTTATGTGTTTTTGGGCCGACATGATGAAGACCTAAATTGTTGATGCAGATATATTAGATGAATTGATTTGATCATTTTTCTATCAATGATTATGTGTGATGTTTGTATGGGAGATTGTGCGTAGTTTCACATGTGCAAGTGAAAGATTTGAGCTTTGGAATACAACAGACTATAAAAAAAAGAGCAGTGTTGTGGAACAAAGTATTTTGTGCTTAACCAGAACTATTTTTGGCATTTGCAGATGTTGTTTATCAATTCAAACATTCCAATTATTATCTACAATCATTTGTAAGGTAGTGAGCCTTCCAGGGTTGTAGCCATTATTGTAATTTAAGTAGTGAACTCTAGGAAGTGTGCTTGAATGCATGTGCATTCCCTTCGTGTAATATTATTATACTTCTAACAAGTTATATTAATATTGTGGGTCTCAATCCCATCGTGATTTTTCCCTTAACTGAGTTTCCATGTAAAAATCCTGACCTATTATGGTGTTGTGGTTATTTACTTTTTGTTTTTGCACTCTACTTTTATTCATTTGCATTAAGTGGTGTAAGAGACATATTAAGAACGTTAAAAATTACATAACACTGATTCACTCCCCCTCTTAATTTTCCTTGATTCCAACAATTAGTATTAGAGCCTAGTTCCTCAGAAGAAGCCTAACAACTTGACGAGGATTTGGGAAAGCGAGTCAATGGATTTCGCTAGTCTGAAGCAGCAACTTGTTGTAACACTTGAGGATCTTGATCAAGATGAAGCTGAGGTCTGACAAGTAAAAGAAAACCTTAAGGATGCTGAGAACTTCATTGAATAATTGAAAGATCAATTGAACAAGTCAAGGGAGAAAAGAAAGGAACTTGTTGATAACCTGAAAGAGAAAGAAAGTCAAATCATTGGTGGAGAAGCTTTGAAGGAAAAGATAGAAGAATGTGAAAAGTTTGCTAGAGCCAATATAGTCTAGAAGAATGAGATGGAGTCTAAAGCAAGGGAAAACCAATGCAAGGTTAAATGGTTAGTTTAAACCCAAATAAACATAAAAATCCAAATAAAGTATAAAACAAGATTATTATACTTTGCAAGAGAGAGTTCTCTCTTGTTCCTCCGATTGAGCTATTGGTGAAGCCAATGATGCACCCCTCCTTAACTTGTTTGGATTAGCTCCTTGATTAGGATGTGGATTTCTCTCCACACAACAAGATTGGTTGGATTTAGATCGGATTTGACTGATGATGGATATGGATTATATGAGACAAGATTTGGGAATTATGATGGCGTGATGGATGATTTTGGATTCCAAATTAACAACATAAGATTAGATGAGAAGTGGATCAAAGGATGAAATGGACAGTATAAGAATATATGAAAAGTGGATGATTTGTGAGGAGAGGAGACTCCAATTTATAGATTGGAGGAGGCCAAAATGAAGGGCCGAGATTGATTTTGGGATGAAGGGTTGAGATCGATTTGAGAGGGAGCACATGGATTGAGAGGACAAGGTGTGGGATTCAAGAGATATGCCATAAAGACATTTCTTGTCCCCACACCTCTCAAGATTCATGGGGATGATCTCCCAAGAACATTGGGAAGAGAAAATGGAATATAAAATTCCTTGGGGGGAGGGAGGAGGAATTAAAAATTCCAAAATAAGAGGATGTGTGGGAAGACTAAATGGATAAAGGAATTAAAAATTCCTTGAGAAGAGGATGCATGGGGAGATTCAAAGAATTTGAATTTCTTTGAAAGGATCAAGGTGATTAGGGATGTGCAAATGATTAAGGAGATTGATTAGGTGGGTTAATGAGTGATTAGAGAGCAAGTGGGAAAGTTAGGAGGATGTGACATGAGGAGAGAGAATGAGTGGAGGAATATGAAATTAAGGAATAATGATAAGTATGATTCTAGAAGAATTAATTAGGCTAAGTGGAGATTAGGGAAAGTGATTTGTAGGAATCACTTTAGTTAGGTTAATTAATTGATCTATTAATTAACTAAGTGGGTTTTAGAAGAAATAATGGTTGAGGTGACTTTGGAAGAATGGGGAAATAATTAATTTATTGATAAATTAATTATTAGACTATAGTGATCAGATTGATTAAATTTTATTTAATTAACCTTAGAAGAAGGGAATTAACACAATTAAACTAGTTAATTATGTTGATACGCTTGAATTAATTAAATATTAATTAAATTAATTTTAGGTGTCTACAAAGTCTCTAGTGATGAAATTGACAAAGGAGATTGAAGAAAGGAAGAAGAATGAGGAGAAGCTTGCTCA
The DNA here is from genome assembly GCF_030272615.1 of Cryptomeria japonica. Classification (NCBI taxonomy): domain Eukaryota; kingdom Viridiplantae; phylum Streptophyta; class Pinopsida; order Cupressales; family Cupressaceae; genus Cryptomeria; species Cryptomeria japonica. The sequence continues at coordinate 541,809,930 of NC_081406.1, read as the reverse complement.
GTCCCTGAAAGACAAATCTGAAGATTGTTATAGACTTGAGAATGAGAATGGACAACTGAAGCTTGACCTGCAAGACTCCAAACAACATGATGAAGATATTGAAAGGTAGATTATTCTTATTAGATATGATCTTGATGTTGCAAATGAGTATAAGGAGAAGTTTCAGGTCATCTCAACCAAGCTAGATGAAATGCTTGCAAGCCAGAAGAATCCCAATGACACTCAAGGTCTTGGATTTGAGAAGGGTGAAAGCTCCAAATCAACACAACAGAAGAACAATTGAATAAGGCCTTCGGTAAGGCAACCTAATTCTCATAAGTTCAATGGTAACTACTTTGTTTACAATAAATTTGGTCATATGACTAGTCAAAGCAAAAATGGGATGATCAATAATGGTCCATCTTTTATCGGTCAATGTTTCAAATGCAATAATTATGGTCATAAGGAAAATGTATGCGCAAGTGTGATGAATAACTTTCTGAATAGAAGAAATGTCAGATGTTATGCATGTGGTATGTTTGGACATGTTGCTAATAAGTACAGATCAAGAAGAAACTAGACAAATATCAGACCTATGCAAGGAAATGTTGTTTATTATGCTTGCAACAAATTTGGTCATGTTGCTAAATATTGCAGAAGCAGAATGTGAATACGAGAGGTCCAAAAGACAAGAACAAGAATGTGAAGCCATATGAGAATGGTAAAGAAAAAGTTGAAAAGATTAGAGATCAGATGAAGAAGGCATGGGTCAAGAAGAGTGATTCAAAGAGGAAATGGGTCCACACCTAACTCCGGTGTTGGAACCTCATCGGGTAACTAAGTTGAGGCATCCAACCTTGGGGGAAGCTATCATGAAAATATTTCAAACCCCTTGTTTGAGATCTATTCCTGATTCCGACAGGTTGTATAAGTGTATGTGATGATCTCAGATGTTTATGATGGATTTACTGAAGAGTCCGAGCAGATTAGAACATCTGCAAAAGTTTTTTGTGTAATGTAGTGTATTTTGGAAGGTGTTAGGGTTGATGATGATGCAAGAGATAAGGATAGACTAGGTAAAGATGAAACAAACAAAGTAGATGGAGGAAAGGACAACGTTGAGAATCCTTCGATTCTTGAGAAGAATGCAGAAAAGGAAAAGGTGGAGTTTAAGGTTGTAGTTAAGAGTGAGGCAAAAGACACTGCAAAGATAGTGAAGGGAAAGCAAGTCATTGATGATCCAAAGCTTATTCAAGGTCCGATTAACCTTGCTTCTTTGTCTCCAATACAAAAGCTTCAACTTGCATCATTTGCACAAGAGAAATCCAGTGAGGATCTTCTGAAGTCTTATACAGAGGATAGTATGTTGCTAACCCTGACATTTTTGAAAAGTTGATGCCCTAATTACAAAAGGATATTTTAGACACTCCATCCGAGAAATTAAAAAGTTTGATCAATTATGTAGATACACATTTTAAGTCTTTTGAAAATTCTGCTGAGGAGAAGATCCAAAATGAATTCAATGCAAAGAGGCTCCAAAATTTGAAAAAGATGATTGCCAAAGACAAAATCACTTTAGATGCCCATGGGAAGAGCTTGAAGGATGCATTGTCCAAAGGTGGGAAGTTATACAAATTATTCTTATCTCAATCAAAGTTCATTGTGGGCATTGAGAAGAAGTCTAAGGTGCATACAGATGAGCTTGAACACATATCTTGGTTAGTTTGTCCTCTGTCAGTATCTTTAAGCAGTCATGAAAATCAGGTAATATCATTACTTGAGTAAATTAGAAGTCTAATCCATGACCGGGAGAGGATAATTGGCAGAGTTGGAAAGATTAGGAGTCTCATTAGTCCTAAGCAGGACATTATGCTTAGTGCTCTCAAGGATTCTCAAGATGCTCTAGAAAATAATGATCTAACAGACCTAAAGACAACAAAATCCCAAGCTTATCTTTACAGTGGTTAGATAACAGTTTTGGAGAGCTTAAAGAAGGGCTAGGATAGCCACTTGGACAGATTGAATAATTCTTATGTAGCCATCTTCAATTTTTTGTGTGTATATGGACCATGTGTACATATGTAAATAATATTCCAGGCTTAAATTTTTGGTTTCCAAAACCCTACCTTTGCCATTGATGTCAAAGGGGGAGTAGATAAGTGAAAAATGTTGATCTTAGGGATAGTTGTTTATTTTTGCAGTCTGGTAGTCAGATTTTTGGTTGCAGTGTATATATTTTGGTTTTGGTTTGATTCTTAGTCATTTTTCACTAAGTGTTGCCATCAATGAAAAAGGGGGAGATTGTTGGCAAGAGGCATTGCTTTGATGATCAAATGTTGTCATTGATGGCAACTTGAGTCAGATATCCAATCAATAGTTCATAATTTATTCATACTGGAAGATTGATTGAGGTCTAGTGAGAAGAACAAGGCATCCAACAGAGTGTACAATGTTTTGGTTGGCAGTTCAGTTGTGTTGAGTATTTGGTCTTGTGGATCTTAGAGATGCATTGTGGATGTGTAATATGCCTTATTTTAGGTTTATGGCCTTCGATGTTAAGTATTGAGTGAGTTGGAGGATCTGTTAGATAGGTTTTTGAGTAGAATAGGTTTCATCACCAGTGACGTGTGGAGATTCATTGTGCGGATCATGCAGAGTGATTTTGGTGATTGTTTGCATGTTCGAGGTTAGTAAGCCAACATGTGGGAAGCATGCAAAAAATTTCTTTTGGTTTGCATAATTTTTTTGGATCAGATTGAGCCGACTTGGGTAACACATTTCATTTACGTGTTATGTGTTTTTGTACTGACATGATGATGACCTAAATTGTTGATGCAGATATATTAAACCAATTTATTTGATAATTTTTTATATGAGTGATTATGTGTGATGTGTGTATGGGCGATTATGCACAGTTTCACATGTGCAAGTGAAAGATTTGAGCTCCAGAATACACCAGAATATCTGAACAGAGTAGTGTTGTAGAACAAAGTATTTTGTGCTTAATCAATACTGTTTTTGACATTTGTAGATGTTGTTTATTAGTTTAGACATTCCAAAATAATTAATAATCATTTGTAAGGCAGTGAGCCTTTCGGGGTTGTAGCCCTTATTATAATTTGAGCAGTGAGCTCTAGGCAGTGTGCCTGAATGCATGCGTATTCCCCTCATGTATTATTATTATACTTCTAACAAGGTATATTAATATTGTAGGTCTCAATCCCACTGTGGTTTTTCCCTCAACCGAGTTTCAACATAAAAATCATAGTGTTATGGTGTTGTGGTTATTTTCTTTGTGTTTTTGCACTCTACTTTTATTCATTTGCATTAGGTGGTTTAAGAGACAGATTAAGAATGTTAAAAATTGCAGAACACTGATTCACCCCCCTCCCCCACCCCCCCTCTCTGAGTGTTCCTTGATTCCAACAAGGAGAAACATAATAGGGAGACAAATTGCTAATGCACTACTTCCAAATCTGGATCAAGAAAAAGCATGAGATTTGGTGTGATATGGATACGAGCTCTATCACATAAATCTTGGATAAATTATTTTAAAGCTTTATAATAAAAAAAAGAATGAGAATAGTTGTGATGAAAGAGGAAATACACACTATCATAGTTGTTCTTATAATTATTGACACATCTTACAAAAGGAAACTTATATTTTTATCATATTTGAGTCTCCAAAATATTTTTTTTGCTAGCTTTTCTTGATTGTCTACATAGGTAGGTCTTGTCCCTTGAGTGATAGAAGGGTAAGGTTTTGGTAAAAGAACTGATAAAGGAGGGGAAGGACTTTCATTATGGAATTCTTTGTAATTTTTTGTGTAAAGACATGTTGAAGGGCCAAAGGGATGAATGGATGAGGAAGGAATATCCTTTGTAAGAAGACTCTCATTTATATAATTAATATTCATGTCCACTTTGCTAGGATGTGAAGATGTATTCACATCGTCTAAAGCTTCAAATTTGCTCAATGTTATGTTAGGAGATGGGCCATAAATAAAATGCATAACATCATCTTGTCTCAAAATATATTGGTGCTTAAGATAATCTCATGGAGAATAAGGAGGATCTGGAGTGAAAGATGTACTAAGATTAATATGTTTACCTTGTAACTCTTGCACCAAAGTGCCTTTGTGAGAAGAATATTCAATACTACGCTTCAATGTTGCATCTCATTTGAGAAATCATGAATTGGAGTATTAATTATTTCCTCATGAATAAAATATGCCCTAGGAGAGGTACAAGTATGATTCATTTCAACATTCTCTAAGATTAGCAAGGGCTCCATTTGAAATATCTACAAAAGTTTTTATTAAATCTAAATATTCCATTTAAAAATTATTTCAAAATATCATCATATAGAAACCTGAAATATGTATGAAAACTTTGAGACATGAATTGAATGTAGGAAACATATTTGAAACCCTCACAATGCAATAAATTAAAGTTGTATAAATGAATGCAAGCAACATGAAGTGAAATAAGCTATTATCCAACACATGGTTTTGAGAAAAGTAGCTAATGAGCAATGTAATCACATGTGAAATAGAAAACCAATCAGATTTCGTAAATTCCCTTATGAAAAATTAGATCTGAAAAACACCCAATTAGAAATATGCAAAATACTAAAAGCGTCAAATTCACCAAAATGTAAATGGGTGGAAATGGGTATTCACTAGTTTAGCTATGTAAACAAGGATTGAGCCTATTCCCCACACTCAATTAGATTAAAGAGGGATGGAATTAATAGATTCAATCCCAAGTGTTGGAAAGGGGTTGATTGCTAATTGACTTATGTTTCTCTCTTTGTTTGAGTTGAAAATGAGCCATGGACAGATGGATTGAATGCAAGATCTAGGGCTAAAGATAAGAAATTCATAGTAATTAGCATGCACAAATAATCTCATATCATATATGTAGACAACATGTATAGATCTACAAACAAAAAGTTGGTAGGAACTTGTGTCTAAAAACTAGGCTTAAAACTATCAGACAATGGTGGGACACCTTCTCCTCAGTGTGTCAGATGCGGACAACAGATGTTGTTTCGGGATCTAGATACAATTTTGTGCGATTCTCTAAAGTTTCACCAAAAAATTGTCAAACATAGGTGCTTAGGATGACCTTCTCCTCTACTTTTCACCTCTACAAAATCTGAATCTGTATTTCTTTGTATGCTCTTCCCAAATTTGCAATCGTGCCTCTATATCTTGCCACCTGCACATGCAAAAGAGGAAAATGGTGTTCTTTGGAATTAACCATTAAATTGAATTGAAATTTAATTAGAAATGTTGAAGTAAAATATTGGATAATATACTTCAAGCTTGTTGAAGTTGATGATGGTTGATTATGCAAAGCTCTTTGAATGATCACAAGTGTTGATGCAATAAGATGACATGACTTGACAAGACATAAATAAATCGATCATAAACACATTCTTACATGAAGATTATTGTAATTTGTTGCTCCGTAATGCCTAGATCTAAAGAATTCTTGAAGAATATGGTGGGATAAAATGTCACTTTCATATGCTATAATATGCTTGTGATTGGAATGCTTGAAGAGGAAAATGAATGAGGATGCTCTTATATAGGGTTCTCAAGGTATTTCACATATTAGGTTGAACTTTAATGATCATATTGAGGCATAGTTATTGGGAACCAATTGATGGGAATTAGGCATTGACATGTTCAAATTTGGGCTTCGTTTTGGGGGATAAGGACACCCTAAGCGCCCTTGTCTAAGACAAGGGTGCCCCAAATGCCCTTGTCCACCAAAAATAAGGTGATCAAGTCGAGGATGGTGCAATCAACTTGAGACAGGATTTTAGATCACCATGTGGACAAATACATCAGTTTTGTATTCTAAAGGCCATAAATAGGTTTGGATAAGAGCTCAAATAAAACACACTAAGGAAAAGGCACAAAAAGAGGTCTAAATTGTACATGGTTACAATTTACGATGCTACAACCATCATCAATTTTGGAAAATTGTTCCTATTCTTCTTCTTCCTCTAATGGAAGATTTATGGTTGGATCTATTTTTTATTCTAGATCTGATTTTTCTTCTTTAGAGATTTCCATTTCTATTGTAGATCTTGTCTCATAATCTTTGTCTTGTTCAACATACTTAGGTTCACCGATTTGTTTATTAATGCCATTTTCTAAACAATCTATTTTTACTACAACATTGGTGTGTTCATTTGTGGTGTTTTGATGAGAACTGCGAATCCTTTTAGGATCATCATCATGTAATGACCTTTTCTTCTTTGTATAATATTTCTTCTAGGAGGTTTTAGTTGGAGTTTTAGGAAAGCTACAAGAATTTTTTAAAGTTTGAAGCTAATAAATCTTTAGCATGTTACATAGATATAATTTGGTTTTTGAGAAACATTTATTCCAAGCACAATTGAAGAATAATGAATCAACTAAAAGACACTATCTAAATTCTTTGCCTTATCAATTGAGAAGTTGGGTAGAAGATTATGTAATCCAAAAAAAGGTTTTCAAGTTCAAAATTGCACATTTGTTGAACTTGCAATTTTTATAGCAACCAAACTAGAAAACATTGTTAGCTTAAAGTCATTAGTTAATTTGACAATGAGTTCAATTATACTTGTAATCTCAAAAATTTATTTAGTCATTCTCCCAACAACGATTTCAAATATTTTGCATCAGTTAAAGAATTTAAAATAAAATGTTCCTACAAAAATCCCAAACAAAAATCTTATAGTACAAGGAGAGAAGAAGATGAAATTCCAGATAAACATTGAGGGGAGAAAAGAAGAGTTAACTAGTTATAAACCAAGGAGATGGCCAACCCCCAAGTCTTTTACCATACTTAATGAATACTCAAAACTTTGGGAAGACATGAGTTTAGATTAAACACACAAAGATCAGATGTAAAAAAAAAAATTGCGCTCAATGAAATTGGCTTGCTTAGTGGAATATTAGCTTAGGAAAATATTCATGATTTAGCTATTGACGTTTCAGAAATTTGTAAATTTGTGAATATAAAAATGTTGAGATAGATGTTGTGCATGCAATTGTATTTTCATTAACTCATGTTGTTAGAACTATACCTACACAAATTGCTATCAATTGTGTACAAAATAGCAAACAAAGAACTAAAGCCAATATACAAGCAAATCATAATGACTATTCACAATTGTTGTAAACAATGGAACAAGACAAATAAAAAAACAAAGCATTAGTTGACATTTTTTCTAGAAAATTTGACAAAAATAGATCTTATGCTAAAAATATTAGGATAACCCAAGCTAAACATGATAGTTTTGAAGAAGAGATAGAAAGAGGACTAAAACACCAACTAAAATTCCTAGAAGAAGTATAATACAAAGAAGAACGTGTATTTTATGATGATAATGAGCCTAAAAATAATCATAGTTCTCATCAAACTAGTACAAAAGAACACACTAGTGCTATAGTAGAAATAGATTGGTCACAAGAAAATGGCATTACTGAACAAATCAATGAACCTGTGTATGCTAAACAAGATAGATTCTAAGACAAAATCTATTCTAGAAATAATAGTAGAAATGGAATTCTCTGAAGAAGAAAATTCAGATCTAGAATAAAGAATAGATCCAAACATGAATCTACCATCAAAGGAAGAAGAATAATAGGAATAATTTGCCAGAATTGATGATGGTTTCAATGAAAGTATGAGAGAAAATAGTCCACTTAGTTCTCTCACCCAAAACACTCCTCCTAAACAAATGAAGTCCCAAACTACATATGGTTATATCTTGAAAATCGATTGAATTAATTAACCCATATGATGCAATTGTTGTATGGTGTGATTTCCTAGACAATTTATTCAATACTAGAACTTCATGGAAAAGTGGTATATGCAGTTAGGTTGTTATTCAAGAAAATTGAGAGATTGGCGGGAAGGTTTACCAAATCAAGGCCTTATGTAACTACTATAATTGGTCAAACCAAGGAAGTTGAGGAAGCCCTTGTTAAAGATTTGGATCTTGGAAAACAAGATATAATGACTACTAGTTTTGCATCTTTAAAATATAAGATGATTGATGAATTTTGCATAGCTTCTAAAAATAAGTCTAGGCAAGCTACAAGAATTTTGTACAATTTGAAGCTAATAAATCTTAGCCTATTACAGAGTTATAATTTGATTTGTGAGAAATTTTTGTTCCAAGGATGATTGTAGAACAATGAATTAGCTAAAAGAGACTATCTAAATTATCTACCTTGTCAATTAGGAAGTTGGGCAAAAGATTATGTAATGCAAAATAAAGGTTTTTAAGTTCATAATTGTACATTTGTTGAACTTAAAAAAGTTGTAGAAACCAAATTGTGAAAACATTATTTGCTTAAAGCCATTAGACAAAATGATAATGAGTTCAATTCTACTTGTAATCTCAAAGAATTATGTAGTCATTCTCCCAACAAGGATTTCAAAGAATTTTCTTTATTTAAAGAATTTAAAAGAAATCATTCTTACAAAAAGCCCAAACGAAAATCTTATTTTGCCATTGATTCCTACTATACTGGTGAAATGAAGTCTTTTCCTTGTTGTTAGAGAAAATTCAGGAAGTATAAAGTCTTTCCTATGAAATGAAATTTGTTTAAAAGGAAAGGTTTTAGACCTCCACCATATATGATCAAAAAGAAAACAAGGATCCTAGGCAAATCAAATGTTGTATTTGTAATGGACCTCATTATGCTACTGATTGTAAAAGAAAAATGAATATAGTAACAAAGGTGTATGTAATGTTTCAACAATAAAATGAAGTGTGGGAAGTGATTCTTAGATTTCAAGAATTTCTTGAAGAAGATGATTATTATGAACTTCTTCCTATAGGATTAGAAACAAATAATATGGTAAAGGTAAAAGGCAAGAATAAATCCGCTTATTATTATGAAACTTTGCCATCAAGAGTAGAAATTCAAAGGAGAAGAATAAAATAGTATTCGTTTGAAGAAATATCTTCTAAATATGAAAAGCAAGATTATGTATTCAATCTTATAAGAGAAAAATTGATGAAACTCAAAAGAAATACGATGCAAAAAAAAGTAGAAATCCTTATAGGGATACTGAATCTAGAGAAAAAATGATACGTTTACAACTTATGGTAAGAAAATAGTTGGTTATAAAATTCATCCATGACAACAAAAATATCAATGTCATCCATCATCTAATTGGTTTGAAGGAAGTGATTATATAGAGATAAGATCTCATATTTAGAAGCAAAATTTAAACAGAGAAATAGAGCCACAAAGAAAAGTGAAAGTAAGGATCAAGTTGCTCTTTTAATAAAACTAGATATAAAATGATGTTGAAGAACTAATTAGGCTGGTCAAAGACCAAAAAAAAAACTTGCAATCAATAAGTGGACAAAGTCATAGATGTCATATTTAAGTCTAATAGAGACAATGATACAAACCATACAAAACCTAAGGAACTAAAAAAGAAAAATCCTTTGCTATCATGCTATTAGCAAATAATAACGTATATATTAAATTTCATTATGTTTTGTTGGTTACAAACCAATTGAATTTGATGTATTTATTGATTCGGGATTGACAAGATCTTTTTTCGAAACAACAACAATCCTAGAAAGGTTTTGAGAGCCAAAGCCAAAATTACCAAATGGAAATTTTATCACTTGAAAAAAATTGAATTGGGGTAGGTATGCACAAGATGTCCATATAAGAATTCAAGGTAAATTTTTCATTTTATATTTTGTAGAATTTAATGATATGGATAGTGACATTTTGTTGAGGTACTTATTTTTAGTCAAATATGAACCCTTCATTCTTAAAAGAAGACAAATGTCTCTACATCGTAATGATGAAGAGATTAGGATTCCAATATTAAAAGTAGTTACTTATAGATTGGAGGGACTAGATAAGAATTCTACAAAGGAATGAACAAAAGAGATTTCTAAAAATAAACATTCAAAGAAAGAATTATCTCAAATTAAAGAAAGATTTGAAAAAGATTATTGCAGTGTGAATCCTTTAGAATTTTGGTCTACAGAGCAAGATGAATGTGAAATTAAGATAAGACTGAAGCAGTCACCGATTAGGAGGGACCTCAAAGAGATCAATCTGAACTGGTCAACAAGAGTAAACACAATGGAAACAAAAGGACATGATGGAGGCAATGCATAATAGATTGAATTATAACATGAAAACTGATTACAACCAACTGGTAACAATCGGGTTACAGAAAACAGCTCACAGGCCTACTAAGACATGCTCAAAATATAGAATAGGTCACAACTAGGACCTCAAATCTTAAGATCTATCTTCTATTCTTTGTCTAACTTCTTGATTACATTCTAATTCTCTATTAAAATGATTTATATGATCCAAGAGGATCTAGACGACCCAAAAAGGGATCAAAACTCGAAGAACAAGACCTAATGTGCAAAACTAAAAAGGCCGACCTCCACCAAAGAAATTCCTCTGAAATATCCAAAGGATGAAGAGTAGATGTCGAAAAAAGGTCGGCCATACACCAAGGAACATCAGAATCAATGCTCAGGGCATTGCAAGCTACGGAAGGGTCCGATAGATCACCAAAGCAAATAGGTCCAGGTAATCGGTAACAGGAAACTGTCTCAAAAAATGGTAGTGATAACTTGCTGGAAAATGATCCAAATGTTCCATGGTTGGGAATAAGGAAGATGATCAGGTCTTCAAGCAAAATACAACTCCACAAGTTTCAGTGAACCAAATATGGGACACATAGAAAGAAATGTTGAAACTGCAAACAAAAAGGAAAAACAGAAAGGAAATATTTTTTTGGTTTATGCAAGATTGCTATGAACCGGGGATGCTCACGCATCAGACATTCAGGGTTGTTGAAAAAGTGAGCCTCTCACTTTGTCGAGATCAGAGAAAAACCAAGGTGGTCTACCTTTTCCTGAGAAATCCAAGATTAATCCTCAACTGGTTTGTCCTTCCACTTCACAAGATACTCCTTATATTGACTATTCTAGATACTACAGCCAATCCTACTATCCAAAATATCTTCAATCTGATCTGGTTCCTTTCGGGGAAACTATTTCTCCAAGTCCGCAATACTGTCCTTACTAAATTCTGGTTCATGATACTAGTGAAGATCTTCAATGTTAAACACGGGTGAAATACATCGACTATTTGGTAACTCTACTTCATATGTATTCCCAGAACTGAACTTTCTCAAAATCCTGCAAGGTCCAAACTTTCTCATCTGCAATTTAGTGTAAGTTCCAACTAGGAATCTTTCTTTTCTTAGATACACTATCACTTCATCACCAACTTAAAATTCCTTATGTCTCCTCTTCTCACCTACCTTCTCCTTATACTTTCTATTCATTTCCTCCAAATGTTGCTTAACTTGAATATGTAAGTCCTTCATGTGATCTGCAAATTCTTTTGCTTCTGAACTTCTCCAGTCTTCACTGTTAATATCTCTTAATTATGATATACCTCTAGGATGTACTCCGGTAACAATCTCAAAAGGTGTTCTTCTAGTACTCCTGTTTACTGAATTATTGTAGGCAAACTTTGCTTGTGCAAGAATCAAATCCCAACTTATGGTTTTATCTCCAACTAAACATCTCAACAAATTTCCCAAGCTCTGGTTAACTACTTATGTTTGTCCATCAGTCTGTGGATGAAAAGTAGAACTGAACTTCAAATCTATTTTCATCTTCTTCCAAAGTGTTCTCCAAAAATAGCCAACAAACTTAGTGTCTTTGTCTGAAACTATGATCTTACGTAATCCATGCAATCTCACTACTTCCTTTAAAAATAAGTCTGTTACATGTAATACATCTGATGTCTTCTTACAAGGTATGAAATGAGCCATCTTTGAGAATCTATCCACTAACACAAATATAGAATCATTCCCTCTCTATGTTTTAGGCAATCCAAGTATGAAATCCATGCTTATATCCTCCCAAGGTCTTACCGGTACTATCAAAGGTTTATACAATCCCACATTCTAACTACTACCTTTTGCAACTTGACAAACTCTACAAATTTGCACATATTTCCTAGCATCCTTATGAATTTGGGGTGAAAAGTAATTCTCACTCACCAATGCTACTATTTTGTCAATACCAAAATGTCCAGCTAATCCTCCACTGTGTTTCTCCTTTATCAGATTATCCCTCACAGAACTCTTAGGTATGCACAACTAAACTCCTCTTAATAACATCCCATCCTGAATGAAATAATCCAACCACTTGCTTCTAACTATCGTAACAGATTCTCTACATGCTCTCCAAGGTTATGAAAAATTTGGGTCATCATCATACAAGGTCTTTAATTCCTCAAATCCTAATACGGCCACTCTCATCTCTATCAGCAGATTCCTTCTCCTACTTAATGCATCAACAACTTTGTTATATTTCCCACTTCTATGCTTCAACACAAAGGTGTAACTCTGCAAAAATTCTACCCATCTCATATGTCTCTGATTCAATTTACTCTAATTGTTCAAATAATGCAAGTCTTGATGATCTGTATACAACACAAACTCCTTAGGCAATAGGTAATGTCTCCACTTCTTCAAGGCTTGAACTATGGCATAAAATTGTTGATTGAATACACTGAATATTTCCTCCTGACATTATTCAATTTCTCATTGAAATAAGCTACTGCTCTCCCTTCTTGACTCAAGACTGCTCCTATTGTTGTTCCACTTGCATCTCAATCCACTTGAAATACTTTATTGAAATCCAATAAAGTTAACACATGTTGCTCAGTCACTTTTTGTTTCAACAGTTCAAAGCTTTTGTTTGCTTTGGTGGTCCACTTAAATTCCTTCCAATCTTCTCTCATGGTCTTAGTCATAGGGTTACAAACTAAACTAAAATTTTTGATGAACTTCTGGTGGAGGCCACTCAACAATTGGTTTTACTTTCTCAGGGTCCATCTTCAAACCATCCTCAAATATCACAAATCCCAAATAGACTAATTCATCTTTCATGAAAGTATACTTTTTAAGATTTATCAGCAACTTTTCTTCTCTCAACCTTTGTAAAACTTGTCTCAAATGCAACAAATGCTCCTCTTTTGTCTTACTGAAAATCAGAATGTCATCCAAATATACAATAATAAACTTACCCAAGAATTTCTTCAATACCTCATTCATCAGCCTCATGAAAGTACTTGGTGCATTAGTTAATCCAAAAGGCATCACCAACCATTCATACAATCCTTAATTTATTTTGAATGTTGTTTTCCACTCATCTCCTTCTTTGATCCCGATCTGATGACATCCACTCTTCAAATCTATCTTTGTAAAGTGTTTGGCTCCACTCAAATAGTCCATTATGTCATCCATCATAAGCAAAGGAAACCGATATTTCACTCTGATCTTGTTTATTGCTCTGGAATTGATACACATTCTCCACTCTCCATTCTTCTTAGGTGCTAATATTGTCGGTATTGCACAAGGGCAGAGACTTTCTATGATCAAACCTTTCTTCAACAACTCTTGCACTTGTCTATTCAGTTCTTCATTCTCTATCGGTGTCATCCGGTGTGTAGCTTTATTAGGAAAACTAGCTCTGGGAACCAGGTCCATCCAATGACTGATACTTCTCAAAGGTGGCAATCCATCAGGTACATTATCTAAAATGATGTCTTCATATTTTGTCAGTAAATCTTTTATCTCTTTCGATTGTTCTTCTTCATGCTTTGAATTCTTAGTCTTCCTAGGAACTAAAGCAAAACACATATTCTCATGTCTCAATCCATCCACCAAACAGATTCTTACATTCGTACAAACTTAGCTCTTCAAATATTCCTCCAAGGGAAACAAGGTTTGCTTCATCTCATTGGCCACAATAGTGTATGTATTCTTCCTCCCATCATGTATTGTCTGTCTATCAAACTGCCAAGGTCTACCCAACAAAAGATGAAAATTATCCATAGGCATAATATCACACAAGACTTCATCATGATAATTCCCAATTTTCAATTTCACCAAACATTTCTCACTTACTAACAACTTAAGTTCATCATGAATCCATGCTATCTGATAAGGCTTAGGGTGTTTCAATCTTTCAAAAATCAACTTATTCACCATCTCTTCTGAAACAAGATTATTTGAACTACCACTATCAATAAAAAATTTACAACACTTACCAAATACCTTACATCTGGTCTTGAACAAATTCTTCCTCTGCAAGGGCTCTTCACCTCTCCCGGTATGACATAAAGCTCTCCTCATCATCAATAGTTCTCCATCTTCCGGTTTATTATTTGATCTTTTCTTCCACACTCAAGTTCCTCTAAACACTCTCATGTCTTGTCTTCCAAAATTCTCATTCTGGTAGCCATCTGGTTCTCTCTTCTGGTAGAAATTTTTATCATCTATCCGATATGAATTACCTTCATTGTTCACTTCCTTGTCCTTGTTATTATCTATATAGGTTCTTCTACCTCCGGTATATCCTCTTCCTCCTTGAAATATTCCTCTAGAAATCCTTCCACCTCTGCCTCTCTACCTCTACTCATGTCTTATTTTTAGTTTCTCTTCTTCCTTCAGGGCATACTGGTAAGCCTCTTCAACACTCTGTAATTTGATCAAACTGAGTTCATCTTGTATAGACACCTGAAATCCATTCAAATATCTTGCAACTTGTTCAACTTCATCATCAACATGTCTGGATCTGATATTCAACTTGTAAAATGCTTTGGTATATTCCATCACACTAGATTCCTTCTGTCTCAAATTTTGCAACTTTTGGAATAGATTCACTTGATAATCAACTGGCATAAATTTTTATTTCAACTTAGCAATCATCCGATCCCATGTCTTGATCTTCTCTTTACCTCTTCTCTATCTATCAACCTGCAAATTCTCCCACCAAAGAGATGCATGACCTTTCAACCGGGTACATGCATATCTCACCTTCCTTTCTTCTACAGTGTTTTCAAAATTAACATATTTCTCCATCTCCGAGATCCAATCCATCAATTCATTTGATTCTAACTTTCCATCATATTTTGGTGGGGTACAATGAGGTTTAGTATTCGCCCTACTCAAAAACCTCAAAAACCTTTCCTCATTTGGATCAACTACCAGTGGGTTTACTTGTTCTATCGGGGCTTCTTCTCTTTCATCTTCACTTACATCTTCAATCTGTTGAACTCTTCTCTAGGCTGTCTCCACAACTTCCAACCAGGTTGCTATTCCTCGCAACATTTTCATCACAACAGGGTTTGCATTCCCATGTGCTCCACCATTCCTTGTTCCTCTTCATGTCATCTTTACGCTAGTCCTCTATAGCTACAGCTTGGATCCATAGTCCGCCACCCTACAACAAAATTATCAAGACAACGCAATCTCTGGAACGAAACTCGCTCTGACAACACTTGAAGCAGTCACTGTTTAGGAGGGACCTCGAAGAGATCAATAAGAGTAAACACAATGGAAGCATAAGGACATGATGGAGGTAATGCAGAATAAATTAAATTCTAACATGAAAACTGATTACAACCAACCGGTAACAATCGGGTTACAAAAACTGGTTCACATGCCTGCTAAGACATGCTCAAAATATAGAACAGGTCACAATTGGGACCTCAAATCTTAAGATATATCTTCTATGCTCTGTCTAACTTCTTGATTGCATTCTAATTCTCTATTACAATGATTTATATGATCCAAAAGGATCTGGTCGGCCCAAAAAGGGATCAAAACCCAAAGAACAAGACCTAACGTGCAAAACCAACAAGGTCGACCTTCGCCAAAGAAATTCCTTCGGAAAATCCAAAGGATGAAGAGTAGATGACAAGAAAACATTGGCCACACATCAAGGAACATCAGAATCAATGGTCAGGGCACCACAAGCTACGAAAGGGATCTGATAGATTACCAAATCAAATAGGTCCAAGCAACCAATAACAGGAAATTGTCTCAGAAACTGGTAGCGATAACTTGTTGGAAAATGATCCAAATGCTCCATAGTTTGGGAATAAGGAAGATGATCAGGTTTTCAAGCAAAATCCAACTTCACAGGTTCCGGTGAGTCAAATCTGAGACACACAGAAAGAAATGTTGAAACTGCAAACATAAAGCAAAAACATAAAGGAAATATTTTTTTGGTTGATGCAAGATTGCTATGAACCAGGGATATTCCTGCATCAAAGACCAAAATGCATGTCTATTATATTTCATGAGCCCGCAATTTGCTAAGCCCTAGTGAAGTCAAAGAAATGGACGAACATTTGAATGAGTTTCTAGAAGACAATTTTATAAGAAAAAGTAAAATTTTATTTGCACATCCTACATTTTTGGTAAATAAAAGAGTTGAAAGAGAAAGAGGTAAAAAGAGATTTTTCATAAATTATAAGCCTCTCAATGATATTATTTTTTGATTTAATTATCTCATACCATTTGGTCCAGATCTGATGAGGAGAGCAACAAACAAACATATTTTTTCAAAGTTTAATTATAAATTAGAATTATGGCAAATCAAGGTAAAAGAGGAAGACGTGTATAAAATAACATTCTTAGTTCAACAAGGCTTATTTGAATAGAATGTCATGTCATTTGGTTTATGCACGACACCTGCATACTTTGAGAGTAAAATGGATCAAGCTCTCATATATTTGAGAGACTATTGTGCTATCTATATTGATGATATTATTGTTTTCTCTCACAATGTTACTAGTAATATTGAATAGTTGAAGCAGTTATATAAAACAATGAAGGAATTTTGAATCTATTTATCAACTAAGAAGATGGTGATTGGACAAACATAAATTGATTTTCTTGGATTACATTTGTACAAGGCAAGATTAAATTTCAACCTCATGTATTTCAAAGAATTCAATAATTTCCAAATATCTTGACAAATAAAAAACAAATTCAAAGGTTTCTTGGTTGTCTAAATTATGTAGCACCAACTTACAAAGGATTGGATAAAGATAGAAAGAAGATCACAGACCAATTTAAAGAATCATCTTCTATTTGGAATCCTCATATAAAAAATAACTGCAATACATTCAAACCAAATGTCAAACTCTACCTAGCCTTCAAATCCCATCACCAAGTAATCCACTGGTCATATATATTGATGCATCTAAAAAAAACATAGTCTACTATGTTGATACATGAATTCCTAAAGAAAAGATCAAAGATATGTGGTTAATGATCATGAAATTTTATAGAAACAAAATATAGATACCACATCTATGAGCAAGAGATTCTTGCAATTAAGAAGGGAATTGTGAAATTCAAAATATTTCTCAAGCTACAACATTTTGTAGTCAAAACTAATAATCAATCTATGAGGAGCCTTATGAAGAAAAAACCCAATAAAGATATCACATAAGGCATAATTTCTCAATGATATTTTGAGTTTCTTGGTTATGATTTTGACATAATGGATAAAAGGGGAAAATAAATGACTTGTCGATTCATTAAAAAGTGATGCAGGAGCATCCCCAGTCGATGAGCAATCTTGCATCAACCAAAAACATTTTCCTTTCTTGTTTAGTTCTTTGTACAGTTTCAGTATTCGTACCGGTATGTGTCGGTAGTTTCTTTTTCTTCATGGTAGATCTTGTTTGTAGTTTCCTGGTGGTTTTGTGTGGTTGATTCTATATTTCTAGCTCATTTGGGTTCTTCTCTGGTCAGTTAGTTGTTCTTGGGTTCCCAGAATAGTTCTTGTGCTTACCAGTTGGGTTTCCTTCATTACCGACATGATTCTTGGCGTGTGGATCCATCTTGGGTCTTTTCCAGTGTTCCTTGGCGTTTGGCCAACCTTCCTGTTGATCCACATCACTTGGTTGTTATTTTCTAGAAAGATTTCCTGAATCTTAGGGCTGATCTAATTACACATTTCATTTTCCTGCATTAGTGAATGTAATCTTTTGAGGTCGACCCTGATATGTTCCAGTGGGTATAAATATGATGTTATGTAATTATTTGTAGGGGTAGAGGAGGTAGAACTTAGATCAAGGATTGAGATTCGCATGTTGTGATCTGGTTGATTCTTAGAGTCCTGGTTGGGTTGTTTCTAGCTTGAACCCTGCATGTAATCGGTTAACTACCAGATGTTCTTTGATGATAATCTGACAACTATTAGATGATTGTCAGAAGTTATATGGCTTGGATATGATCTATTTATATGAATTTATTATGTTTTCTTACTACTTTCATTGTGTCTCTCTTGTTGCATAAGGCGGTTGACTCTTTTAAGGTTTTTCATCAGTTATGGCTGCATCAGTTGGTATCAGAGCTGGTTATGGACTGGCTGGTAAAGGATCGCCTGAGGCATTCCTTGAGGTGGATAGATTGTTGATTGGAGGTAGGATGTGTGTGTGTTCAATAGATCACTGAGGGGAGGCAATTGAAACCAGTAGTCAGATCATCGAGTTGAGGTAGTTCACCAGAGTGGAAGGAGAGATGTCACCAAGGAGAACAAACCCCTAGAGGGTAGAACAAATGATGGAAGACTTCAAGAATGAAGTGAGGAATAAAATCCAGAATGCTTTGGCCGATTTGCAAAGAAACCCTAACTCTGAGGATGAGTATGAGGAAGCCAATGAAGAGCTTGAGGAAGCTGAAGGACCAGAAGATGAGAGAGAGGAAATATCCTAAGAGAAATGGCAAAAGCAAGTAAAGTGCACAAAGTTTAGGTTTCTAACTTTTCCAAAATGTTGAACCCAGAGGATCTGATCGATTGGATAAAAGAGTTGGAGGACTACTTTGAGTTTGAGGATGTCAAAGACCCGTAGAGAGTTTGATTGGCACAAACCAATTTGAAAGGGCTTTCTGCACAAGGTGGAAAGAGTTGTAGAAAGAAAGAGTGGATAATGGTGAATTGAAGATCACCCGATGGAAATAGATGGTTGCAAGGTTGAAGGCCAAGTTCATACCAGGAGACTATGAACTAGAGTTGTTCAAGAAGTTGCAGAACTTGAAATAGAGAAACATGACTATGAAGGAATATACTGAGGAATTCTACAAGGTGGTAATCAGATCTAGACATAGAGAGATGGACAGAGAAAATGTGGCAAGGTACATCAATGCACTTGCTTTTAACATTCAAAATGAGACAAGTATGTTGAAGGTTTCAATAGTTGAAGAAGCTTACTAGTATGCTTTGAAGGCTGAGGAGAAGGTGAGAAGAAGACAACCAAATAGGGGAAAGGATAAATTCAAGATGAATGATAGTATGAAGAATTTGGTTGAAGAAGAGGATGCAAAACCTAACTGGAGTAAAGAGCCGAAACATAAGACACCAAGGAAAGGTAGCAACAGTACCGATAGAGAATTTATTGGCAAATGTTTCAAGTGTGGAGAAAACAGACATAGATCATATGAATGTAAACAGGGAATGGCAAGAAGTTGTGTGGCAAGTGAAGAACCAGATGGTACCAGATCTGATTGTGCACCAGAGCAAGGAGAATCCCCTATGTTCAGAAGAAAGGATACCAGATCTACTTAGAGGAGGAGTCTTTTTTGGACTATATGTAAATCAGGGGGTAATTGTTGCAAAGTCATTGTAGATAGTGGAAGTACTGATAATTTAGTATATGAGGTGATGGTTGAGAAGCTTGGGTTGAAGAGGCTTGAGTGCCCTTTTCCTTATGAGGTAAGTTGGTTACAAGATGATCAGAAGGTAGAGATAAAGGAGCACTGTTGGGTGAATTTCAATATTGGACCTTTTAGAGATAAATTTTTATGTGATATTGTGTCTATGAATGTTTTTCGTGTCTTGTTGGGAAAAACTTGGTTGTATGATAAAGGAGCTATTTATGAATGTAGAAGAAACCTAGTTACTATTGAAAAGGATCGACAAAAGTTCACATTGAGTTCTTTGAAGGAGAAAGAGAGTGAGGTGAAGAATCCGAGTCTTGAGAAAAGTTGTAGGAAGCTGGTGGCAAAGGTTATACCAGAAGGTTTGAAGGAACTGGTGGTAGAGGTTATATCGAAATGTTGATAGAACCGGTAGCAGAGGTTATACCAGAGGATTTGAAGAAATATCTAATAGAATCAATTGCAGAGATTATACCAAAAGGTGACATGAGTTGGCACAAGGATTTGACAAATGAGTCTGATGGATAGATGGAACTGTTTGAAAGAGAGCTCATGGTGACAAACCAGATGAAGTCTTGTGGCTGAAGAAATCTTGAGTTGTAGAAGAAAGAAGGCAGTACATAGGGAGAATGTGCAGACTTGAAGCAAATAAAGAAAACTAAAGGGAGTCAAAGGTTAGAGAAGTCGGTTGAGGCACCGGAGGAGCCAAAGCAGAGATTGGCAGATAAAGAAGATGTTTGGATTAGAAATAAGCATGGGATCTTCATTTAGAATCCTTTTAGATGTTCATGAGTTGCCTCTCATGGAACATCTATTTCTACCTGGGTTGTCTGATGCAGAATCATCCCTGGTCGATGAGAAATCTTGCATCAACCAAAAACATTTTCCTTTCTTGTTTAGTTCTTTGTGCAGTTTTAGTATTCTTACCGGTATGTGTCGGTAGTTGATTGTTCTTTGTGCAAATCTTGTTTGCAGTTTCCTGGCGGTTTCATGTGGTTGATTCTAGATTTCTAGATCATTTGGGTTCTTCTCCAGTCAGTTATCGCTTTCGGTTGGCTGTTTTTGTGTTCCCGAAACAATTCTTGTGCTTACCAGTTGGTTTTCCTTCATTACCAACATGATTCTTGGCATGTGGATCCATCTTGGGTCTTGTTCGATGTTCCTTGGAGTGTGGCTGACCTTCCTGTTGATCTACATCACTTGGTTGTTATTTTCTAGAAATATTTCTTGAATCTTAGGCCGACCTAATTACACGTTTCATTTTCCTGCATTGGTGAATCTAATCTTTGTTGGCATTATAACAGACAAAGGGAGATTGTTGGCATTTCTATAAGGATATTGAGAAAGTTGTTGATGATTATGGATATAACTGATTAAGGATGTTTACTGTCTTAATATTATTATTTTGTCATTGATGTCAAGAAATTGATTTTCTAATTCAGTATGATGTTGCCATATCTTAAGAAGTATGTTTTGTTGAGTATAAAGATGTTGGTAAAAGACACAGAAAGAATGTGATGAATAAGGGGAGGAATAAGTTATTCAATGGGCAACTATTACCGAGTTAGACAATGATGAGATCATGATGTTTAGATTGTTTTGATATCCTACATATGTTATTTATTGTAAGGTTAATACTATACTATGTTACTGAGGTCAAGTTTGAAGATCTAATGGCTGTGATTGATCATGGGATATGTGATCAAGGAGATTAAGCGGTTGGCAAATTGTTTATAAATAAGGAACTGTTGATAAACAATGTATGCAGGCAAGTGTATGCACAGGGATGCTACATAGTGATTACTGAGCATAGAAGCTTGAAGACCTATTTGAATAACAGAGTATAGAGCCCAGCAGATGGACAAGATAAGTCCTATTGTATTGAGCAAATAAGAATCTGCTTTAGCATTTTTGATGTGAAGTTGCAGATAGATTTTTATTACTGTTATTTTGTGAAGTGACAGAAAATCTCTTAACCGAGTGGACTTAATAGTCTTATTTGTAAAACCCTCTAGCAAGGTGACATTCTGATTGAGTGTTTGAAATCCTTTAACAAGGTCACTTCTAACAAGGTGAAGATCCTAACAGATCTGAGGGAAATCCCTTAACCGGGTCACATCTAGCAATGTGTTTGTAATCTTTAACAAGATTTTCTTTTAACCGAGCATACTCTAGAAGAGTATATTTCTTAGTGGGTCTGAAATCCCATAGTGGTTTTTCCCTATTTGGGTTTCCACGTTAAATCTGGTGTTATGAGTGTTATGATGTTTATATGCTTTTGAGTTTGCATGTTTAGTAGTTTTGGTTAAATTACTGAAGTATATGTTACCGAGGTTGAATCTGTTGTTTTTATGGAAGATTAAAGTTGTATGATTCACCCCCCCCCCCCTCATCTTATTAGCTTGGCATCTGCACTTAACATTAAGTATAAGAACTATTAAGTGGTATTAGAGATTTGGACTCCAGAAGGAAAAGTTTAAAGGTACTTGAGGAAAAGCTCCAAAGATGTATAAAAGGGATGCACCGAAGCTGAACAAGTCAAGTTTCTCTACATGGCAGAAAAGGATGAAGCTGCACCTATCAAGAGTTGGAGAATATGTTGTATATCATTTGGAGAATGATTTCATTACATCGCGCACCTATTCATTGACAATGGAAGAGATAAAGGCAAAGCAAGAACATATCCAAGCAATGATTGAAATAACATCTGCATTGATCGACTCAGAGTTTAATGACCTAGAAGGTTGCAATGATGCAAAGGCAATGTGGGACAAGCTCATATCTGTGTATGGCAATGATGAACATTTCAAAGAGCAAAAGTGGACAGTCTAAGAGGACAACTTGAATCTATGAGGATGAATGAAGGTGAGAACATAACTTAGTACAGTACAAGACTAAAGGAGATTGCCAATCAAATCAAAGGAGCAGGTGGAACTATTGAAGAAAAGGATATAACAAGTAAGTTGTTAAGAACCCTTCTACCAGCTTATGCAATCCGAGTCTCTGCAATCAATGAATTGAGGTCTATACCTAATATGCCAGTTTCTTTGGATGCTACTATTGGTAAGCTACATGCATTTGAGTTAAGTAATTTTGATAACAGTGGATCTTCGGTAAATAAAGTTGAATCTGCATTTAGTTCTTTTCATCTTGATGAATCTAATGATTACAATGAAAGAAAGTATAAGTACTCTAAAGGAGATCACAGTGGAGCAAGTGAAAGATTTCGGAAGAACATGGAAGAAGTACACAAACTGTATGAAGAAATCAGAAAGCAAGAAGAGTTTGAAGCACTATTAGCCAAAAGGTTACCGAGAGGCAAAGGTAAGTATAAAGGAAAACTACCTTTGAAATGTTTCAATTGTGATAAGATAGGACATATGGCTTCTAACTGTCCTGACAAAGATTCTACTGAAAAGAGAGATTACCGAGATGACAGACAGAAAGATAATCATTACAAAGGACATCGAGACTTCAGAAGAGGAGATAGAAAGTCATGCTTAATAGCCGATGAGGAATCCAATGATGATAAATCAGATGAAACTGATACAGAGGAAGTAGTTTATGTGGCTATCAAAGATGGATCAGATGAAGAAAGGTATGAAGAAAAAGCCCTAATATCTCACATAAATACTAATGATTCTTGGATCATAGATTGTGGATGCTCACATCACATGACAGGTGATAAACACAAGTTTGTTATGTTAAAAGATTATGATGGAGGCTATGTAAGATTTGGTAATGATGCACCATGTTTAGTAAAAGGTAAAGGATCTATAATACTTCTTGACAATGCTAAATGTAATGATGTTTATTGGGTTGAAAGTTTGAAATACAATTTGTTGAGTGTAGCACAACTAAACAACATGGATTACCGAATAGAATTTCAGAAATGAATTGTCAAAGTTCATGATAAGCATGGAAAGTTAGCTGCTATCGGGACACAAACAAAAGGTAACACATTTCACCTTGACTCAACTCGGAATAAGTGTCTATATGCAAAGATAGATGATACCTGGTTATGGCATAAAAGGTTTTGTCATGTAAATTTTGATAATCTGGTCAAAATAAGCAAGAAGCGCCGAGTAAGAGGTCTAGCAAGTTTGGAAAAACCTGAGAATGCTATGTGTCGAGGATGCTAGATGGGTAAAATGACAAGATCAAGCGTTACAAGTAAGTCCTACACTTCTAAGGGAATTTTAGATCTCGTGCACACTGATCTTTGTGGTCCTATGAAAGTTCATAGTTATTATGGTGATAAATATTTCATATTATTTGTGGATGATTACTCAAGGATGATGTTAGTTATGTTTTTAAAAGAAAAATTAGAAGGTTTTCAAATGTTTAAATGGTACAAGGCAAGAGTTGAAAATGAAATAGGAAGACAACTGAAATGTCTTAGATCAGATAGAGGAGGAGAGTTC
This sequence comes from Cryptomeria japonica, assembly GCF_030272615.1. Taxonomy (NCBI): domain Eukaryota; kingdom Viridiplantae; phylum Streptophyta; class Pinopsida; order Cupressales; family Cupressaceae; genus Cryptomeria; species Cryptomeria japonica. The sequence continues at coordinate 541,785,976 of NC_081406.1, read as the reverse complement.
ACATCTGATGAGTTCAACTTATTCTGCAATGATCATGGTATAAAAAGACAAGTCTCTTCACCGAGAACTCCACAACAAAATGGGATAGCTGAGAGGAGAAACAAATCTATTGTGGATTGTGCCAGAACCCTGATGATTGAAAAGAAAGTGCCACAAACATTTTGGAGAGAAGCAATAAGCACAACAATTTACACCCTGAACCAAGTACAACTGAAAAAAGGAACTTTGAAGACACCATATGAGATTTGGTATGACAAGAAACCTAATGTAAGTTACTTCAAAATCTTTGGAAGTAGATGCTATGTACACAAGGATGATAGAAATGACAAGTTTGATCAGAAAAATGAAGAAGGAACATTTCTTGGTTATTCTTCTAGAAGTAAAGCATTTAAATGTCTGATCAAATCATCTAACAAAATAGTAGAAAGTGCAAATGTGAAAATTGATGAATTTGCAGAAAGAAATGATGAAGGAAACTCCAAAGAACCAGAAGATTATGATGAATTTGTCTATGTTCAACTGACAAGTCCTACCGAGAAAACTGCAGAAGAAAATGAAGAGAATATTCAGTTATCGAGTGATGAAGAAGATCATACAGAGCCTACCGAGCCTGTATTAGCCAAGTATGTCAGAAGACATCATGCATCAAGTCAGATTATAGGAGATAAGGATGATCCAATGATGACAAGGAACAAACTGAGATAGAACACATGTCCGATATCTGAATTTGAATCGAGGATAGTGAAAGAGGCATTTAACAGTGAAGATTGGATAAATGCTATGACAGAAGAAATTGATCAAATCAAGAAGAATGACACATGGACATTGGTCCCAAGACCGAAGGACAAAAATGTAATCGGTACAAAGTGGATTTTCAGAAATAAGCTAAATGAAAAAGGTGAGGTAATTCAAAATAAAGCAAGATTAGTTTGCAAAGGTTATGCCCAAGAAGAAGGAATTGATTATGGTGAGACTTTTGCACATGTGGCAAGACTTGAAGGAGTAAGAACATTGTTGGCATATGTTGCTTACAAGAATTTCAAGGTATATCAAATGGATGTCAAATCTGCATTTCTGAATGGTATATTAGAAGAAGAAGTTTTTATTGAACAACCTGAAGGATTTGTTGAAGACAAGAATAAAGATCAGGTATGTAAATTGAACAAAGCTTTATATGGTCTAAAACACGCACCTAGAGCATGGTGTGAAAGACTGCACTCTTATTTAATCAAGATTAGTTTTATAAGAACAAGTGAAAATAGTAACATGTACATGAAGAATGATGAAAATGGAATACTGATCTCAGCCATATTTGTTGATGATATTATATTTTGTGGAAATGACTCTCTATGCAAGAACTTTGGAAATAAAATGAGCAAAGAATTTGAGATGTCATTAATTGGTGAGATAAAGTATTTTATAGGTTTACAATATTGCAAATGAAAAATAAGATTTTCATTACTCAATCCAAGTACATAAAGGAAATCTTGAAGAAATTTGGAATGGAGGATTCAAAACTAGTAAGTACTCCTATGACTAGCAACTGTAAATTAACAAAGAATGATGAATCTGCATCTGTTGATGAGACACTTTACGTATCCATGATTGGAAATCTACAATATGTTGTTCACAACAGACCAGATATAGCACATGTAGTAGGTATAGTTGCAAGATTCTCTGCAGATCCCAAGGAAACACACATGACAACAATCAAGAGAATTTTTCAGATTCTTGAAAGGCACTGAAGATTATGGCTTAGTATATCAGAAAGGAAATGACTTTGATTTAAAAGTTTATATTGATGCTGATTGGGCATGCTTAACATTGATGACAGAAAAAGCACAAGTGGAGGAGCTTTCTTTTTAGGAGAAAGACTAGTGAGTTGGCTTAGCAAGAAAGAAGGATGTGTTTCACAGTCAACATCAGAAGCTGAATACGTTGTTGCAGCATTGAATTGTACCAACATAGCATGGATCAAACAACTATTGGAAGGTATAAATGAGAAAGTTATCGAGCCAGTAACTATATTCTATGACAATACTAGTGCCATTAACATTTCAAAGAATCTTGTTATGCACTCTAAGACAAAGCACATCTCTATCAAATATCATTATCTTAGAGAAGAAGCTCAAGAGAAGAAAGTGGTGTTGGAGTATGTTAGCACAAAGGAACAAATAGCAAATATCTTCACCAAGCCACTGCCAAGGGACACTTTTGAGTATCTGAGAAGTAAGTTAGGGGTCCTACCCCTATCTTCTATTCACTGACCAAGTTCGGTGAAAGCATCAATTCGATGAATCTACAGAATATTATGTGTGGATTGATGCTTATTTACACACTTTAGGATGTTTTCTAAAGGTGTGTAGGAAACAAATACAAGGAACAGGAATTGAAGACAAAATGCTCTGACCGAGATTAAGTTGACACACAATAGCAAGAAATCACTTCATACAGGAAGAAATTATGTTTTAATTCTTTACTTTTTGGCATTGTTGTCAAAGGGGGAGAAGACTGAAGAAAAGGGGAGAAGACTAATGTATGGGGGAGAAGACTGATAACAGGGGGAGCGCATTTCAACATTTCAGAATCTCACAGCAATCCGAATCAATTAGGTCAAATCAATTGGTTTTGCCATCAATGCCAAAGGGGGAGATTGTTGGTATTATAACAGACAAAGGGAGATTGTTGGCATTTCTATAAGGATATTTAGAAAGTTGTTGATGATTATGGATATAACTGATTAAGGATGTTTACTGTCTTAATATTATTATTTTGTCATTCATGTCAAGAAATTGATTTTCTAATTCAGTATGATGTTGCCATATCTTAAGAAGTATGATTTGTTGAGTATAAAGATGTCGGTAAAAGACACAGAAAGAATGTGATGAATAAGGGGAGGAATAAGTTATTCAATGGGCAACTATTATCAAGTTAGACAATGATGAGATCATGATGTTTAGATTTTTTTGATATCCTACATATGTTATTTATTGTAAGGTTAATACTATACTATGTTACTAAGCAAAGAACCTAGTCGGTAAACCCTAAGGTTATCGCTATCGGTTAATGAAGGTAGAATGTCTACCGAGTGAAGTTTAGTATTTACCGAGTTGCAACCAAGTAGTAATAGAGTGCATTGAATGAATAAAAGCATTATTTAATGAAGGAAGCTAATGAGTTGGAACTGATTAAATGATTGGTATGTTGTGCATGAAGTTTGTTAAAGAATCTATGGCAAAGGAAAATCGACAGGAAGATCTACAATGCAGATTGAACCGCAATACCCTAGCACAAGCTCCAAGAAATGTATGCAAGTTCCAAGGCGGGGTAAAACATTTTCAGATTGAAGGATACATTGAACCTAGTCAAGTTTGAAGATCTGATGGCTGTGATTGATCATGGGATATGTGATCAAGGAGATTAAGTGGTTGGAAAATTGTTTATAAATAAGGAACTATTGATAAACAATGTATGCAGGCAAGTGTATGCACAGGGATGCTACATAGTGATTACCAAGCATAGAAGCTTGAAGACCTGTTTGAAAAACAGAGTATAGAGCCCAGCAGATGGACAAGATAAGTCCTATTGTATTGAGCAAATAAGAATCTGCTTTAGCATTTTTGATGTGAAGTTGCAGATAGATTTTTATTACTGTTATTTTGTGAAGTGACAGAAAATCTCTTAACCGAGTGGACTTAACAGTCTTATTTGTAAAACCCTCTAGCAAGGTGACATTCTGATTGAGTGTTTGAAATCCTTTAACAAGGTCACTTCTAACAAGGTGAAGATCTTAACAGATCTGAGGGAAATCCCTTAACCGGGTCACATCTAGCATCCAAAATCCCACAGTGGTTTTTCCCTATTTGGGTTTCCACATTAAATCTGATGTTATGAGTGTTATGATGTTTATATGCTTTTGAGTTTGCATGTTTAGCAGTTTTGGTTAAATTACTGAAGTATATGTTACCGAGGTTGAATCTATTGTTTTTATGGAAGATTAAGGTTGTATGATTCACCCCCACCCCCCCTCTCATCTTATTAGCTTGGCATTTGTACTTAACATTAACTTTCAGAACTATCAATCTTTTGAGGCTTACCCAAATATATTTCGGTGGGTATAAATATGATTTTATGTAGTTATTTGTAGGGGCAGAAGAGGTAGAAATTAGAACAAGGATTGAGATTCACATGTTGTGATCTGATTGATTCTTAGAGTCCTGGTTGGGTTGTTTCTGGCTTGAACCCTGCATGTAACCGGTTAACTACTAGATGTTCTTTGATGATAATCTGATGACTACTGAATGATTGTTGGAAGTTCTATGTCTTGGATATGATCTATTTATATAAATTTGTTATGTTTCCTTACTACTTTCATTGTGTGTCTCTTGCTGCATAAGCCGATTGACTCTTTTCAGGGTTTTCACCGATTATGGCTGCATCAAAAAGGGAACTAAAAGTAACTATCCAAATTTAGGTTGGTGATTCAATGCCTCAATGGAAATTACCAGATGGAAGTGTTATTAAACTTCCACAGCTTCTAGTCCAAGTTATTACAATTCTGGTTGAAGTATAGATTTTGGATAAATGGATGAGAGATCTTAGACGACTCGTTTTAGAATACCATGATCAGAGATTACATTCTCTAGAAGATGAAGAAAGGTTTCTAAAAATTTTTTGGGTTATCTTATGCTCCAATCGATTTCAGTTGTAGAAATAACTGCTCAATCAATATATAGATCACAAGGTTTCAATCCTTATGTTGGACCAATCCAACAAAAAATGTTGCAAGTTTGGGCTCTTTAATAGCATCACTTTTTTACAAAGTGAATTCAAGAAGACTATATAGATATTTTTGCCCCAAATTTCCCACCTGATACAAGACAATTTTTTGATCTCATCCACAAAAATTTGTTTCATGATATTTTTCATGGAATGGTTGATTTTTTAGTTGGTCCAAGAGAATACAACATTCCTAGGGTTGAATTCTATCCTTTAACTTATCCATGATTTCCTGAGGTAATGATTGAAGATGATATGCCTTTATTTACTACTAAATTAGTTGTCCACACAAAATGGGACTTTGTAAGGGGTGAAGAACAAATCTGAATTTACCATGCTTTTAATAGATGACTACAAGATTGGAATGATATTTTTGAACTCTTTCCAGATAACCTTTTGTCATCGAGATGTCACTTCAACTAGCACATGGGTTTGTTTGTGTCGTAATGTTAGCCACATTGTGATTTGACAACATGATGCAACCTTGCCGTAAAAAGAAAAAGTCCATGTAGCTACTTACGGGTGTTAAGTAGACTATTCTCACTTTTTAGGTATATTAAAAGTGATAATAGGTAAATTAATAAGTAATAGGTCATTAGGAAAAATATTAGAAAATATTAAATAAATAAATAATATAGGACCTACATGAGTTTACATTATCCTAAAGTACGCACTCCACTGTGATAATATTTCAAATGTATGTGCCATCACCTACCACTCCACTTCCACTATCTTTCCACTATCTTCCAAAAATTCTTTCTACCACTATCCTCCAAATAAACTACACATCTACTTTCTTCCATCTACTCATTACTTCTGAATGAAGCTACCACTCATACCTACCAGTTATTCAAAGCTACCACTCACATTTATCGATAATCCATCTACCCCCTTTCATCTATCCTCAGCCAAGGATTACTATAAATAGAGGCCTTGTAAGCTCATTTAAGACATCGAGTCTTAAGTGAATCAAATGTTGTAAAGAGTCTAGGGACAATTTAAGAGTATCTTTATCCTTGTGCTTCCAAGTGAGCTGGGAATATTAGAAATTAACTTGCATAGGTTTATAATATATTTCTAGCTTGTGTTTTGTTGTTAAATGGTATCAAAGAAATTGTATCCTCAAATCAATATTTCCTGGTAAAATGGTACTAGAGCATTAAATGGCATTAGAGCATGAAATGGTATTAGAGTGGACTATTTTTCTTGTAGCTTTTGGCTCTAATACCATTTATGATAGAATATTGAATTAGGAGGAAAAATTCATGTGTAGGTCTATTCAATTTTATGTAGGAATTTGTACAAACATGGTTGTGTCCTATTATGTTGGTGTCTTGTGCAACATGTGTCGATTTGAATTTCATCTTCAAAATACTACCTACAACATATTAGTTTCACAAAATACAAAGGAAATGCTACAAGAAATCCAAACTCAACCAATGAAACTACAAGAAATTAATATAAAATAAAAACACTATTATTACCTTCACGATTTATGTCTCATTGTTTCCTAACTCCACTGTTCTTGGTTGCAGATGATGTGCTCTCAGACAAGCACTGGTAGCTTCCAAGATGGAATTTGAAGAATGGACTGATAACTGATACTATGATATGCAAGGCAAACAATTTAAAGCTAAATGATTATGCTAAATTGCTTCAAGATTAAAACTCACAGATGCATAAGTTTTCACAAATTGTTAACTTGAAAACTCACTTGAAGACTAACTCTTTCTCAACTCAAACTCCAACTTTTATAGACTTTTGAGAAGATAAGATGATGTGGCCTAGATCAATGGTTATGATCAGATCTATAAATTTGGATGGGTGTAAGGAGAAGACAAGTGTCACTTATCTCATTTTGACTGGGTTACTGACTGAGGGAATCTAGGGATGGTTGGAGAAGATTTAGGCATGAGAGGACAAGTGGACTCAAGTCCTTCCTAAGTTGTAGGGATGTTGGAGAGAATATAGAAGAAGGTTAAGAAATATGTGTACGTTCACAATATTTCATTTATTTTGGAAGTTGGAGATAAGTGGCTAATAAATGTTTTATTTTTTTTAATTTTGTTGAATTAATTTAGCCACATGATGGATGAGTTGGCAAAGGAAAGATGAAGTGGAGATGGAAGGATGAGTTGGAAATGAGATTAAATAATTTAGAAATCATTTAATATTTGAGACTATAGGATAGAAGAATAACCATTAAATATCAGATATTTAATTGATTGAGGTAATTTTAAATATTAGATATTTAACTAATTGATTTGAAGAAAAGGATAAATGAATTAATCAATAAAATGTTTCAATTAAATTAATTAATAGCAAGACACGAAATGAATTAAATAAATTATTTTTTTCAAATTAACTATTTAATAGAAGAATAATTATTAAATAAATATAAAATATTTATTTAATCACTCATAGTCAATTTTATGTGTATACATTTTGCCCCTCTTTGAAATGTTGTCAAGACAACATTGTTTCAAAGATTAAATCAAGTCTTGATAGTGTACCTGATGGAGATAAAAAATCCTGATTGTGTGCCCCCTCGGGAGATTGATCATGAAATTTGTTGAAAATTTTGGATAAGTGATTGATCTCACGATTATTGAAAAGGTCCTTCAATTAAATTCATTTATGAAAAATAAATAAAATTGCCCCATTCAAAAGCATTAATTACCCTTCCAAATGGTAAATATAAAATCCACCAAAATTAATTTTAATCTCATTGGCATCCTTGTCAGCTTGTGAAGAGAATTGTTGTTGGTGAGGTGGCAAAATGGTGATTTTGTTCGAGAACCATCGATTTAAGCACATTCGACGATATTAACGACCTCCTAACTATGGTTATCCGGTATGTACCTTATCCCAGGCTTTTTTGCAACTTGTTGTACGAATTTCCTTTTTTTTTCGACGCATGTGAGGCTATTTTGAATTTTTTCGATTTTCTGCTTTATAATTTAACGCTTCTGATTTTTTTATTTGCGCCTATGCATTTTATGTTAACGATTTTGATAGTTTTAGCGCATTTGTTTATTTTGTTCACGCTTTTATAATGTATGTTAATGCTTTTGTTATGTCAGTGTTTATGCTTTGAGTGTTTGTGCATATGTTAAAAAGGGTAGTGCATATGACTGTTTCACGCTTTTGTTCCAAGTGTTAGCGCTTTCATGAAAAGGTTCGCGCATATGTGTGTTTCAGCACTTGTGTTCAATAAAATAATGCTTTTGTTAAAAATATTAGCGCTTTTGTTTCAGATGAATTTGTTTGATGTTGTTCATGTTAAAATTCAGTTTGATGGTGTGATTTGAGGCATTTTGATGTGCAATTGTGATTGATAGGTATTTATGGTAAAAATGGAAACAAAAATATTGAAAGACTAAATGAATTCAACCACAAAACCCTAGCCTAACAACAACAAAGATCCACCATAACATATGAAGATTACCTAAGACAATGCAAATTGTTAGTCCACCTGTAATTTTTCCCTTTTTTTATTCCAATTCGCAGTTTGCCTTTTGTGCCTTTGCTTCTGTCAGGTCATTTGTTCTCCTCATACTTGAACCATTGAACTCTTTTGTCAAAAGGTTCATTTGGTTCAAGGTTCAAAACGTGATTTAAAAGAAAGTTGTTTTAGTCTTTGCCACCGTGTGAGCAAGCGCATTTTTTTTGTTTTTGGTCATTGAAGTTTTGAACCCCTTGAACCAAATTTCAAAAGGTTCAAGGTTCGAAATGTCTTTTAGTGAGTCACATCGATGTATTGTTATATGACGAGCGTGAGTCTTTTCATGTTGAGTTTATATGCGGTCTTGAACCTTGCACCAAATTTCAAGTGGAACAAAAGGTTCAGGGTTCACTTTAAATAGTCCTTTTCTTTTGCCGCTCGTTCCCAGTGTTGTTTATGTGCCGCCTGTTACTGTTATATTTCTTAAGTGAACTTGAACCGTTGAACCTTTTGTTCAAGTGGTTCAAGATTCATAAGTTCATTTCAAACTAACCCGAAAGCTTTTTGGTGGAAATAAAAGCAGCATGACAAGAAGGAATATTCTCCTATTCGACTTTTTGAAATTCTAAATGTGGAAAGTAATCGTGCAAACATCAAATTGCCTGTGTGGAAGTGATGGATAATTAACAAGGTGTCAAGTTTGTCATTTCACTGTTACTTCACACACTTGGGTAAATCATGATGAAGCATATGTGGCCCTATAGATATTTACCTGTCTGATTAAAGGAAGAATGTATGAGTTTATTTCCATATTTAGGAAGGTCACAGTTGCCATACTTCAATAAATTGGAGGCGCCAAAGGCAAATCCAACTCTGTTCTCAGGAAGAATTTCTAGTTTTCATGGTGTTATCGGGTAAGTTTAGTTGTTTTCTCCTATGTTGTGTTTCTTTGTGTATTGAAGTTTTATCAGTAAAGAAAAGGGGGAAATCTGAAAATTGTTGGGGTAGCCTACTGTATTGCTATTAAAATTTCTTGGTTAAGGGAATAGATAATTAAAATGAGGCCAGTGCTACCAAAGCTTGACCAAACCTCATGTTTAGTGAGTATCTTGCCGGAAATGGAAGACACCTCCTTAGTTCATGTAGATTTGGTATATTTCCTTGAAAGGACTAAGAACCCTCAGGATGGTTCATTAATGGAGAAGATAGTTAAGAGTGGTCTTGTGGAAGTTGCTGCATTCCCGCTCGCCGCGTCGTGTCCAAATTTAGTGTTGGTTTGTATGAACAGATATGACTCTGAGAATAGGTGTATTAGAACCAGTGATGGTGAGGTGTTAGTCAATATTAATAGGGAAACGATGATGGCGACAATGGGTATTCTGCATAAAGAAGAGTATGAGGATTGGACCATTAGAAATTCATATGCCTATTTCTTCGAGAAGAAGATCAAATATAGAAGTGTAATTGCAAGAAATTAGCTCTTGAGGGTTCAGAAAGGAGGATCACGACTACCCAAACCCCTAACCAGAGAAGACCTCATCACAGAGGTGCGGGACATTGTTGTGCTTTTGAACAGAGTAAAGGGGAATTCACATTCCTACTGGGAAGACTGGATGTACTTTTTCATCCGAGTGGTTCTATCTGGTGACATATTTTTGGATTGGTCCCAAGTAATTGCTGAGAGGCTTCACGAAGGACTAAGCAATTTTGTGGGGATGACTGAGTTTTACATGTCTTGTTACCTATTTTACATTTTAGCTTGCACAAGAGATTGCCCTAGATTACCCAATAAACCCTGGATTGATGGAATGAGGGTTTACAATTATTACCCTTTGTTGCAACAACAGAGACACGTTGAACAAATTGATAGATGGAATAGAGTCTTTGTAGGAAGGCTAGCCTTTGAACTTCAAGGTGATGCAAACAAGAGAATGTTTGTTGAGGCTATGGAATTTGTGAGTATATATGGGAGTTTCTTTATCCAATTTCCACGGTTTACTTACATATGGGTAGGTGGTTTTGAAGGCCAACCATTCAAATTACCCAGATACACTTTTGATAGCTACGTGCTTACAGAAGTGATCAGGCAGTTGGCTTATATAGATTAAAGATTAGGGGCAAAGGGTGAATCCAGGGTGGTATTTCCCATTTAACTTGGGTATTACATTTACAAATCAGTATTAGATGCCTTGAATCAGTAACTGGAGTTCAAAAGGATGAACCTACAACCATATGTGGCTAGGCAAAGATTTGACAGAAAAGGTTATGTAAGGGAGAACCTTAATATAGACAGTCATTTCTGCCATGAACCTCAGATAAAGGATTATTGGGAAAACTGGAAGGATGAGCATGAAGTAAGAAAGAGGTTGTGTTCAAGATTCACTTTACGACAGATATCTATCTTGAGGCTCCCAATTAATACATCAAGTGTATTGGAAGATATAGAGGAAGACGTCCTAGATCCTGAGTTTGGTACTGAGTTTGAAGGGAAACTGTAATCACATAAATCTGTCCATTTTAATTAAATAAATATTTAGTATTTATTTGATAAAAAATGTACTAAGCCATTAGTTAATTAAATTAATATTTAATTAATTCATCTTCAAACATTCTCCTATTAATTAAATAAATTATTCAATTTATTTTAATTAGTTCATTATACCAAATTCACAATCAATTAAATGAATAAATCATATTTATTTCATTTAATCCCCTATTCCTCTTTTAAATAAATTAAATAAAACATTTATTTAAATCATTTATCCCCCCCCCCCCCCCTTGCATTTTCCTACAAATGCAACTTGCACCTATGTATTGAAATAAATGATTTTTATTTTTTTTAATAAAATCCTATTTTCCCTCACCCACCAAATCCACTTGCAAACCTAAACCCCTTCTAGATTCTTCTAACTCCTTCCTAATTAACCTAATCCATCCCCTAATTATTGTCACATTCCTAAGCAACTTTAAGTCACTTCTCAAATACTCCAAAGTCTTTGAAAAACATTAAATGTTTTGTGTGTTCAACAATTTAACCTCCAAAGTCTTCCAAGACCACTAATGGCTCTTACATGACCATTTATGGCTCTTACATAACCATTTATGGCTCTTACATAACCATTTATGGTTATTTCAAGTTGCACTCATGTGTCTCCTCAAGCATTTATTCCTTTGACCATGGTTATCCCTTTTACCTTTGCACAAGAGTTTATCCATTGGATAAAGGCTTTATTCTTTGAATAAAGAATTTATTCACTCAACCCAACCTTGACCTTGACTCCCAAGTTAACTCTAAGGTCATGTCAAGCATTTAATGCTTATTCCCTCTCGTCTCAACCTATCTCACATTGACACTTGTCAACTAGGGATTGGGTTGAAAGCCCTCACATGGATCTCAAATCATTCAATCATGACCCTTGTTGAGATTACTCAATCTCAACCATCCATTGCTTCATTTTACCTATAAATAGAGCTCACATTCCTCATTTTCAAATCCTCAAGCATTTAGCATTCATAGTCATAATCTTGAAAACTTGTATGCATTTAAGCTATAGTGAATTCTAGAGAGCATTTAGCATAAATCACATATATTGTCATCTTGGACTAAAATAAATCTTAGTTCTTTTTCATAATATGTTTAATTAGTTTGTTTTACACTTGCATAGCATAAGCTTGAGATCATCTACAATCTTGAATCTCCATAAGCATCCATAGTGCAAAAAGTTGTTGAGAGCTACACTATTTTGGAACTTGGAGAGGAGAGGAACAAAGGAGAAGGAGCTAAGAACATGTTAAGAGGCATTTGGAGATGCCTTCTTATATTTGTGTCATTTGTTAAATATGTTAGCATGATCTTAGTATCTCTTTTGATATGTCTGCTTAGGTTAATCTTGGGTTGAATAACACTAACATTAATCTTGTTTCTTGTTATTTTTCATGTGTTATAATACCACAGGTTTTAATCTAACCTTGTCCTTTTTGTAGAGCATCAGAAACCGATTCTAGAAATTGACTGGAACAAAAAAGAAGATGATAGCATCCAAGCAAGGACCTTCAATGTTGTCAGGAGAATAGAGAGATGGTTAAGAAAACTAAAATTCAAGGAGGGTCCTCACATGTCCTCACATGAATCAAGAAGTGATTCACACATCGTGGTTCAATCTCCTATTTCTGCCACTAATGAAATTGTTGATGTTGCAGGTGTCTCAAAACCCACTGTAGAGAAAATATCGCCAAGAAGGTCAGGAAGGTCGTCATCCGGTCTTACAGCTGCCTGAGTAACTCAGTCAAGAAGCAAAAAGAAGGGTAGAGAGCCTGTCCTGCAACAAGTCATGATGGACTTAGACCCCAGCAAAGAGCTTGAACAAACAATGAACTCACATGATCAAAGCGAGCCCGGGATGTAAGAAATGGATACAAATGAAGAAGTGGAAATTCAATAGAATCCCATGAGTACCCTGGCGATCGTTACCTCCCCAGATGCACAGATCACCCCACTACCTAAAGAACCTACCAATGCACCAAGATGGTTGGAAACCGCCATTGGAAAGAAGAGAAGCATGGTGCCGATCACCATTCCACTAGAGGACATGGTTAGTAAATGCTTGGGAAAAGCATTAAAGCCAAAAAAGCTCAAAATACGAGCAATGCTTGATGTGGATGACACAATAGGACACTGGACAGCTGAAGTGGCCAAGCCAATTCCTGGGAGAGAGGCAGATAAGGCCACAAAGGAAGATTTAACTTGGAGAAGATAGATTTGGGGGTTGCATCAAGGGCTGTGGATGTAAAACATTTGGAATCCTCTACAAAGAGGATAATCTCAAGGATTTGGAAGGATGAAAAAGACAAGAGAGAAATGAAGCAAATGGTCACACAGATTGCATAATACATCAATGCTATTCACAATCAAGATCCTCAACCATTGTTGCAAATACCAGTGTCTTTTGACCCTAAGTCTCCAACGAACCAGAAGATGCTTGATCAATCTCAAAGGAACAGGGTAGTGACGAAGATGTTTAACAAATGGTTGGACCTGATAATTCAACAAGGATCAGAATATATTATTAATCTGGTTAAGGTTTATAAGGAAGCAAAAGCCATGAGTAAAGAGCTCAAGCTAGAAACGCTCGCCTGGGAAAAGGAAAGTATTAAGTGGGTAGTGATTCTCACACAAATGAATGATGTCTGTAGCTGAGAAACCAGTGGAGAACCTAGATGATAATGTGCTATACGTGTCAAAGAAAAATGTGGAATGGTGCAATTCAATCATCGGGCAGGGCCATGAAGAGTCCACCAAGCTACTCAGGGGACTGACTGACTTGATTGACACTATACAGAAGGACCTTAAATGTATTGATATCCAACTCATGAAGGAGGGAGCCAAGGTGATCGAGGAAGTTGCAGACATGATTAGATTCTTTCAAGACATAATCCATTCCATTCAGACCACAAAATCTTTAACTATCGATGACTTTTCAAAGGTAGCAAGGATTGAATCAATGCTTGTAGTCTGTTCTGATCACTTAGAGGTTCATAAAGCGAAGGTCACGTAGGCGAATATGGACAAAGAAGTGTGGAAGCAGAGGATCATACACATTGGCCTGCCCTATTTCCAAGTTATCCTAAACTTTTCAGTAGCACACCTAGAATGGCGTGGATCCGCGACAAAGTAGGACAAGCTTGTAACTTTCTTAGTTGCGGTGGATGCTTAGTTGTTCTACAATGAAATGTCAGCCTTTCAGTGGCTATTAGTTTAGTTCTCTTTTATGTTATTTTAACGGTTTCTTTCACCGAAGTGAAAGTAAATGTTATTTGTTAATCATGTAAAAACTATGGCCTGATGGCTATTTAAGCTGAGAAGCTTGCCTTTGAATGGGTTCTAAAACTGTGATTTTGGAAACAATAGAAAAGTTTTTGATATGAATTGTGGGAATGATACAATGGCTGACTATTAATGGAATGTTGTGTTATCTTTGAATCTGTGCATTCTGGGATTCATAATCTTTCTTAGGTTGTTATGTGGGCATGATATAATCTAGTAATCAGTCATCTTTGCATTTCTCCTCAGTTCATATTTATTATAAGTTGTTGGACGACTCACATGGTGTTAGTTTGCTTGATCCCCCTTGCCCTGAGAGACATGAGAGAGTATATATTGAGCTATTAGTTTCTTTTGTTGAGTCCTCATTTTGTTTTGAATGTATGCAACAAATATGTTATAAATTAGATTTTGTGAACTCCCCTTTAAACTTTCTTTCAAAAAATTTAGGTGTTTATTTGTGTTGATGGATAAATGATGAAGCCTTTTCAATACTTTCTGGTTAAAAGTGTTACTATATCAATTATACAATTAATTCATTTTAGATCATACGAGGAGCTGCCCTCTAATGTAGAGGATGGATTTTAATTAATTCATCCAACTATTGGCAGTTTGTTTCTTTCTAAAGGGTAAAACAAAGTCATATTTTGCTTGAGAAGATAATAGTTAACATTTCAAGAAGGAGACAAATCTGTTCACCAACACAAATCAAATGAAATCACAAAGATTATACCATCACATGTCCAATAGGGTTTGGATCTCCATTATTTCTATCTCCATTGATCTTGTTTGATATATTTGCTCTCGGATTTTATGTGTGCACAAGAGCTCAACAAAGAATGGAAATGTGGTTGCAAGTAGGTTTGATTTCATATGAAAGTTCGAAAGCATAGTTGGGGATTGATAATGAGAGAAACATCTCCTTATATAGAAGACACTATAAAAAATGAAGGGATAAGATTAAGAGGTGTAAAAGATAAATGGTCAGCTAGGATTAGAGGGTAGGTAGAGAAAATAAGAAAATAATAATATGGTAGGTAGTGTAGGAATTAAGAGATGAATGACATGTGTCATGGATAGAAAAGGCTAATGAATTAATTAAATAAATAAAGATTTATTTAATTAATAGAAGAAGTGGGATCAATTAAATAAATAAGATATTTATTTAATTTAGGAAAATGATAATTTAAATAAATTGAAGTATTTATTTAAATGAGAAAAGACTTAGAAGAGGATAAATGAATTAATTAAATAAATAGATTTATTTAATTAATAGAAGAATTAGGCAAAAATAATTAAATAAATAAAAATATTTATTTAATTAGACAGGACAATTTTAGGTGTCTACATTTTGCCCCTCTTTGAGACAATGCAGCTTGTCGCGTTGTTTCAAAGAAGATAATATGAATTGATACCAAGTTGCCTCAAGAAGGGAATGATATGCCCCCTCCAGAGATTGGATGAAAATGTCTGAAAAGATTGCACACAATCTCTCAATAAGAAAGAAAGGGACTGACAAGATAGGATAAAGTGACAGAGTCATGGGATAAAGAAGACTGACTCGGAAGATTAGGGCTAGGGTAGTCTATAAGATAAACTACGAGGGAAAACATCCTCATTGTCATCCACACACCTAAGAGATCAGAGTACAAAGAGATAAGAGAGAAGTCAACAGTCAATAGCGATAGAATTGGTGCATAGATTCGATCGCGTTTGCCGATATCAGAGGTCCACAGAGGTAGGAGAACCAGTGAGTACCACAAAACCTCCTTGTAGCTTGTTGCATTAATTGTTGTCATAAGTGTATGTTAGGTAGGTCAATAAATGCATATGAGGTATGTCTAAGAAATTTGTCAAGTGGGGCAAAAGACATTAAGGTGTGTCTGCATCGGTGTCAGGCGCATCTGGATAGGTTAGGCATGTCTATGGAGTATGTAAGCGCATTTGTGTTATGAATGTGCATTTATGTTTTCAAAGCCAAATCGACAGTTCTGTGATAAACATACGCTGTCGATTGGATAAGATTCTAAGAGCATACACTCAAACAGTTCCTCTAGGGAAGACTAAGGTAGTAGATAGGGCGAGGACTGACAATTATGTGATAGAACATATGTTGCCAATCAGGAAACTAATCAAGAGGATACACTCAAGAAGAGGCCCTAGGATAGGATATAGCGAGGCACTTTGTGATGAACATGGAGTACCAAAGAAATTGACAATTTTGTGATAGAACATATGTTGCCAATTGGATCAGGCTGAAATTGGCAATTATGTGATAGAACATACGTTGTCAATTGGATAAGCTACTCAGGAGGATACACTCAAGTAGGTGCCCTAAAGATAGGATCAAAGCAACACTTTGTGATGAACAAGGAGTACCACTAGGATAAAAAGCAACACTTTGTGATGAATAGGGAGTACTACTAGGATAGAGTACCATATGATAGATATAAGCACTAAGACAAAAAACAACACTTTGTGATGAATAGAGAATGCTACTAGGATAGAAAGCAACACTTTGTGATGAATAGGGAATGCCACTAGGATTGACACAATTGATTTGCTTGACTACAGGAGGACCTACTGATGTTGGAGTCACGGGAGAGATTCCCTTTGACTTAGAGTTTACGACCAGAGCTGACATTCGAGAATAGAGCAGCAGTTGAGGTCATGGGACTATGATGTATTCTGTATGTGCCTAAGTTTTGGGCGAACATGGGGTTGATGACTACATTAGCTGAGAGATGGCACTTAGAGACATGTATGTTTCATTTACTGATGGGTGAGATGACAGTCACCTTGGAGGATGTCTATAGGATACTGCGGATACTGATTGATGGGGAGTTAGTTCCTTACGATTGAGATGAAGACAAGGATGCACTGAGATGAGTGTTTCGGGATCCAAGACTGGAGATGAGGGCTGGACATGTGGCTTGGAACACCATGATAGCTACAGGATTGGCGCTACTGATGGTGCTGGTAGGAGTGATTAGTGGGTTCCTCTGTCCGGACAGGGCAACATGAGGGTTGGTTGTGAGATGGGGGAGGACTCTGGAGACATTGGTGACTAACAACACCATATTTGCATGGGGGTTGTGTCTGCTGGTACACTCGTACTATGAGCTACATCAGTTTGTGTATCATCGATCAACAGGATTGGGATGCAGAGTGACACTGTTGTAGGTGTGGGCTTATGATCATTTGTCGATTACACAATTGATACATTTCAGAGGCAGAGGACATGGGCATAGCTATGTACATTTATATGATATGATTACATCACAACCATAGATTGGGAGACTGGAGTATTAGCATTGGGTTATTGATGAGATAGATAGTGTGGTATGGAGGTCATACTTAGACTATGAGGAGTGGGAGGATGATGCAGTGGAGCTTCCATATGTGTTTAGGAGCAGGTATCTGATTGGTCAGACACCATATGTTATTGAGAAAAAATTGATAGACAGGGTATGCAGGTAGTTCAGCAAGATACGATGGATGCCACGGGGGTCAGGAATGTATGCACAGACAGTGAGGGATCAGGTGCATTTGGGGCTATTATTGTCGTATGATCAGGTAGTGACACAACTGTAGGAGATGGTTCCATGCCTTGGGACATATGGGCAGATGTAGAGGATGCAGGGATGGATGCAGAGTACACTGCATATTGGGTAGAGCATCCATTTCCACAGCTAAAGGATCCAGGGGAGCCGATAGATGGAGATGGTGGAGGTAGAGGTCGACGACGGAGGCAGGGCACAGTGGTAGAGAGGAGAGTGGCTCTGAGGAGAGAGGGTAGAGAGGAGAGATAGGTTCAGTTGGCTCATGTAGTGAGGGGAAAAGGTGGATTGTCGTTACAAGTGCCAACAACACAGGTTCCCAGATAGGTACAAGATCCTAGATAGGTACGGGGACAGGGATAGGAGCAACCACAAAGATAGGGTGAGGGGGGAGAGGAGGAGGACGAGCTACTATCCTTGAGGGAAATCTTCTAGGGATAGGCAGATGAGATCCAGAATCTGGAGAGGGATACAACTAGACTCAGGAGAGGGATCAGGCTATTCATCACTATACAGAGGCTGAGACAACACTGAGGGTAGGGAGGCAGGTAGCAGAGGACACCGGGGCTAGATACGCCTATGTTCTACAGGCAGGGGAGAAGATAGCCTACTGGAGAGACCTGTATTATGGAGTGGTGCCACCAGATCAGCGGGCTAGGAGCTTCCGGAGACCATCATGGACTGTGATGACCTCTAGAGGGAGAGACAAGAGACAAGCATCTAGCAATGGGGTCATGGGTCCTCCACCACCACTAGATAGAGGGGGCAGGAGAGATGATCCTAGGGCGAGTCCTTCCAGGGCTCATAATCTATCAAGGCCAGCCGATTTCGAGGGAGGGAGTTAATCATAGCCTTAAAGGGCTCCCTATGTATCAATTTTGTAACATTTTGTATGATGATGTAGACACCTTCGGGTGATTTTGTAGCCATATGTATTTTGACATCATTGTATCATGACACTTATGATTTTTGATATATATATGATAGAAATAAACTGTATTCTATCAAGATGAAAATACCAATCAACTGGATCATCAAGCATTACATACAATGAATATGAGCCTACTTATATAGGCAAGGCTATATGGATATGTGAGCACACAAACATGACATGTGGCTCAATAAGAAACAAGGGTAGGTAGGAAATAGGTGTGGGTAGGTAGGATAAACATTATAATATTCCACATGAGGTGGATCACCCATTGAATGTGGAATGTAACAACAAGATAAGTCCACAAAAGGTGAAAATTCTCCTACACACACTATCCCAATGTGGCACAAACACCCAAGTGTCTCATACCCAAACTACTATTAAATGCATGTGCCTAAGTAAACCTAAGTAAAGTGTAATAATATCCATTATGAATAATTATTTACACCAACACCCCCCCTTAAGTGCAACTTAGGGGAATGCACTTAAGCAATGCAAGATGGGTCCCGACTATGAGGCCATGTTAGGTACCCATGTACAATTGCAAATGCATGCAAACCAATCCAATGAAATCTCTCACAAAGCAGGGAAAGAGAGAAAAACCCAATGGGAAACCCCCCCCCCCCCCACCCAAAAGAAAAAAAGAGAGAGAGATGATGAAAGCATACAATGCTCTCAATGTCAAATCTCCTACAAAGATGGTCCAATGATGTTGACCAAAATATCTCCCCATAAGGAAGAAAGAGAGTCAATGATGCACCAATAATGTCAAAGTGTGACAAAACCAGGTACTAAGTTGATGATGATGAATCACTCGTTACAACAAAAAGAAGATCAAGCATGAAGACAACCTGCTTTGAGCATCATTGGGATACTCGTAAATGGAAGAAATACTGGTACAATCCAAGTCTCACATGAGCCATGCACAAATGTGTACAATCTAAGTCTTAACTGGATCCATGCACCAAGTCTCACAAGATATTCCTAATCTACATGTACAAGAGGATTACAAATAGTCAACAATGACAAGATACAAAGAGGTGTGGCACTTTATGATAGTGCCAGTACAACATTTCTCAAGCAAAAGTGTACATCATGACAAAATATTCAAATGTGGAAACATGAAAATGATGCCACCAATAAAGAAGCCCTATAGAATACTGCAGATGAAGATGCCTCTGAATGGAATTTCACCACAAGATATAAATGAACAACTGACCTCCCATAAAAATATCATGTTAGCACTTGCAAATAATGGTAAATTGGACTTCTAATTTCAATTATTACTTCTTCTCAAAATGAGATATAAGAAACTTCAACAAATACTACTAGTGATCTAAACTGAGATACAAGTACCAAATAGGCCAAAAATGACCAAATAATGAAAGTAAAATTTCTACTCAAAATCACTACAAATTAATGGCTGACTATAAAAGTAGATGAAAAATTATGCAATTTAAAAAAAAATGACACCTGAAAAGGAGTCCATATGAGCCTGAACGAAGCCTCCAAAGTAGTTAAAATCAAGATTTCACGATTTCAGAAAAACTTGTATCTGAAAATCTGAAAACTCCTACACCATTGTACAAATCATTAAATTCTACCCCAAAACAAAAAAAAAATTGCTCGAAAAAAGGAGTCCAGATGAGTGAGATATCCCTATTTGAAAAATTGCCTGGAAAATTATAATTTTTGGAAAATTTCCGCCGCAGCTTAAAACTTCAATGCCTCTAGATTTGGCCTCTGAAGTCTGATTTGGATGAAAGAAAAGGCAAAGCTCACTTTCTTGGACTTCTTCAATCCAATGGTGACCTCATATTTGACCCATCAAGCTTCAATAATGACCTGCAATAGAAAGCTCCAAAACATAGAACCCCAAATAGCATCAAATTTATCTCAATTGACAAACCAATGACACTATAATGGATCTGACACCATGTGAGATTTTGCCAAGATCTAGAAGCAATAAAAAGAACAAATAAGAGAGAACAAAATAGATGATAGAAATAAACTGTATTCTATCAAGATGAAAATACTGATCAACTGGATCATCAAGCGTTACATACAATGAATATGAGCCTGCTTATATAGGCAAAGCTATGTGGATATGTGAGCACACAAACATGACATGTGGCTCAATAAGAAATAAGGGTAGGTAGGAAATAGGTGTGGGTAGGTAGGAGAAATAATATAATATTCCACTTGAGGTGGATCACCCACTGAATGTGGAATGTAACAACAAGATAAGTCCACAAAAGGTGGAAATTCTCCTACACACACTATCCCAATGTGGCACAAACACCCAAGTGTCTCATACCCAAACTAATATTAAATGCATGTACCTAAGTAAACTTAAGTAAAGTGTAATAATATCCATGATAAATAATTATTTACACCAACAAAGATGATTCATCTTTGCGGCAGCTATATGCATGTGTACATATGTGGTGTTGCTTCTATGTGATGCATGTATCTATGTGATGCTTATGACATGGATGCAAATATGTACATGATGGAATGAAATATTTTTGTTCTTTTATGTTTTATATGTTATGAAAATGCAAATGTGAATTAATGAAATGCAAATGAATATGATAATGTCCAGGATGAGATACAATTGTGATATCTATATGTATGTATGAAATGCTAGTATGTGGTAATGTAGGTGTAAACTATATGAAATGCAAATATTTTTGGTGTGTCATTATACTTAGTCATGTGATAGTGGGATACGTAGACTCAAGAAGGATGATGGAGGTCAATCAAGAAAGGGGGATGGAAGATAGAAGATATGGAAGTGAAAGAGCTTCTTGTGCTATTATCATCGTTGAGCTTTATTATGGCAAAATAGGTTATGATAATCGAGGCATATGTTCGGCTTGAAAAGTCATTGTACCTGTTTGCATGGAGATCAAACAATTGCAAACAAGGAATGCCCCAGTTCACACTAGACTTATAGTGTCCTCATATCCTTGGACAAGTCATAACATTACTAAGAGACAATCCACAGATAGCAAAGAAAAATAGGTGACAATACCCCATCCTCGCCTTTCTAGTCAAAGGCATCCTGGAGATAAAATCTCTAGTCAGAGACATCCTAGAAAAGCTAAAAGACATGTCACCAAAAGATAAAATCAAAAGAAAACCAAGACTTGACACCAACATCCACTGTAGTCCTCAAGTTTAGTGTCTCTTGTCACTTGTATAATTCGATTTGATTGTGGTCACAATGTTTACTTTCACAAAAGGATAGATAGCACTGGACCATAATGTTGTCTGAGTCTGTTGAAAGATTTGATTTGTTAAAGCCCATTGTTGTTGTTTGCATCTCATTTGAAACTGACTAAATCCATGAAACTGATACTTTATTGCGGAGAAGATGAAATTTTATTGCGGATTGGCGATGCAAGTGTTTCTTTATTGTGGATTGTGCGTGGATAGACTGAAGAAAGCTGAAAGAAACTATACTCCTCAGAATGTGTAATGCTCTTAGTTCCACACCCATCACTAGACATTGGATTTGCCTTAGCCACAGATAGGAGCTGATTTATTATGGATGGAAAGGGGTGAAAAGGGGGGTTATTATGAATGGCTAACCAATCTTAGGTAGATCAATAACAAGCCATGATGGGAATGGGTAAGTTTATTATGGATGGATAGGTTGTGAGTGTGTGCAAAGTGAAAGGATGAAAGTGAATCCTGAAAGAGGGAGGAGCAATGTCTCTACACATCGCGTCGGTGACCCAGTTTTCACCATGGTACTTGCCCAGGGTACCACTAAAGTGGTTTTCACTGTTGGACAAAATGTTTTCTTGTTTTCCAATTTTTTTTTGTTTTTGTGTCACAAGGCACCTATTTGCCAGGTTTTCACCAAGTAACGATTTCTTATTTTTATGATTTTTTTCGTATTTTTGAATTTTTTGATTTTTTTGTTTTTTTGAATTAGGATATTCTGAAGAGCTGTGTAAAACTTGCGAAGGTGAATGTTGTTGATAGGATCTTCCAAAGGTTTACCATCTGGTGTTGAAATTTGATATGTACCTGATCCATACACTATTGTGATGACGTAGGGACCAAGCCAATTTGGTTCGAACTTTCCCTTCTTTTGTCTGTCTTGCTGATTTTTAGGATTTTCTCTGAGAACTAAGTCACCCACCTCAAATGTATGAGGCTTTACCTTATGATTGTAGCTTCAATGCTCCTTGACTGAATGATGTGTATCTCGCATGACTATCTTTCTTGATAAAGGAACTAGGAAAGAATTACTAGTGTGTGGACTACATAGTCCTATATGCATGTCACCTAAAGAAGTTTGGGAATCCCTGACAACAAAGTCCTTCGAGGAAGCTCCATTAAAGGTCCATGATGTATCACCAGAAGGGAAAGGATGTGCGGAACAAGTGGATGAGTGATGAATGTTTATGATTGCAAAAATAAGTGAAAGTAGGATGGCATGATGGAGACTTAAGATCAACAAGTATTCTTTTTGACTAAAAATTGTATAACTTTTGCCCCCACTTATTTTGATATTAAGGGAGATCATCTCTTTCTCTTTTTATTTTATAGTATTTTTATCCTTGACTTTGATTTTTGCAAAGTCCAATAGCATTTGATTTTGATTTGGATTGAAGGAATTTTCTTTAGTTTTGAATTTTTCTTTTTTCTTTTCAAGGCTTGATTTTTCATCCCCAATTAGTAAGGGCTTTTGTAATTCTTGTTGATCCAAGTCTGGGTGAGGAGTGGAAATGGAATGAGTGGATGAAATAGTAAAGCTATGTGAGTTCTTAAGAGGACTAGTGATACACTTAATAGATTCTTTGCTAGAACCACTCTTAGGACTATTGATATCAAGAGTTGCTTGAACCACTAGAGGAGATTTGCATTCAGACTTAGTAGCCACAACACTAGGAGCTTCGTACCCAATTCCTTGGCATTGAAAATTGTTTATAGGTTATTCCTGTTGACTAAATACCTTAGGAGACAGTGGGAGTTGATCAACAGGAAATAAATACTCACCACATCCTATGTCCTTAATCTTTAATTTTTCTTTGATCTCTGCTTATTTTGATGTAGAAGCTTTCAAGGATTCTGGATCAACATATGTTGATGAAGGAACAACCTCTCGATTGACTGGGATTGTTATTTATGGTCTATGTTGCAGGTTATTGCAATATATGAATAGATTTGGATCGCCTTTGATGGTCACTTCAACTCCATTGTGTGGGAACTTGATACATTGATGATATGTTGAGGGAACAAACCTCATTTCATGAATCTATGGGCATCCCAAGAGTATGTTGTATGTGAGATCAAGGTCTAGGATTTGACAAATCACATTCTTTGTAACTGATCCTACTTTGAGAGGTAAAGTGACTGTGCCTTTGGATGAACGCTCTTCATCATCATATGCCTTGATGGTAATTTTGTTTGTAGCATTCACAACTTTTTCAGAATATCCCAATTTCTTAAGAGTATTCAATGTACATATATTGAGACCAACTCCTCCATCTACCGGGACTCATTTTATTCGGTGTTTGCGTAGGAAGACTTCATTGTGTAAAGATGCATTATGTGGTTGGGTTACAGAGGTGTCATCAGCTTTGGTGAATGTAAGAGAATGTGGAACTGAAAGGTATCCCACCATGGCTTGAAACTGGTCCACATTTAGATCAGTGGGTACATAGGTTTCTCTTAGGACTTTATCAAGTATGGCTTTATGTGAAGGAGAGATACACAATAGTTCTAGGATTGAGATAAGCCCAGGTGTCTTCCCTAACGTTTCTACTAGGTCGTACTCAAGTTTGGTTGATGAGGAAATGGTGGTTTTAGCTAGAGCACCTTACAAGGTGACCTTACCTCAATGAGTTGTGACATTACATTAAAAGGTAGATTCAGAAGAAGGACCAATGCCTTTAAGGACAACCTTAGGTATTTGGGTATAATTTTTCAGGCATTTTGTCCTTTATGATAATGGTAGAGACATAAATGTCCATCAAAATGTGATTAATAGTTGAATCATAGTTATAGGATGCTCTAGTGTAGTTGTTCTGCTCATCTGAGACTTTGGCTTTTCCCTTGTCATGTTTTGGGAATGGTTCCTTAAACATCTCATGTTCTTGATTGGATGAATGTCCTTCAATCTCAATGTCACCTCTATCAATAAGATCTTGTATGATGTTCTTCAACCGATGATAATTTCTTGTTTTATGTCCCTTGCTCTTGTGATACTCACAATACTCATCATCATTCCACCAATTTGGTTTGACCTTTTCCTCATATGGAGGATTGTCTGGAATTGTTATTTTCTTGTTTGCCACTACCTTCTTGAAAGTTGATTCAAGTGGTTCTCCCAATGGGGTATATTTCCTTTGTGGTTTTGAAGTTGTTTGAGTATTCACTTGGTTGTTTGTAGAACTTGATCTCGAGAGAATGATTTTGGGTCTTATTGTGTTAGCATCGACGATACCATCATTTACTGTGTTCTTGTTCCAAAATCGTGGCTTGTCTTTTCCTTTAAAGTCCTCTTTGTTTTCTTTGAATATCTTAATGACTCCTTGCTCAATTAAGACCTCTGTCACTAAGCCTTTCTCAATGACGTCCTTAAAAGTAGACAAACAAGCTTTCCTTAAGTCATAACCAATTTCTCAATGGGCATTCTGTGTGAACATCTCTACCATTTGTTTTTGTGGAATTTCACAAGAGCATCTGCTACCTAAATTCCTCCATCTTTGTAAGAATAATGAAAATGACTCCCCATCCTTTTGCTTGGTATTGCACAAAGTGGTAACTAATATATTTGTCTCTATGTTGTATGAAAAATGTTGGATAAAATCCTCTGCTAGATCACCCCAAGACTTAATTCTAGGTGGGAGTTGGGAGAACCATTCCATAGCTTGATCACCTAAGCTTTGTGGGAAAAATCTCATCAAATATGTCTCTTCTGCTGCTACTTCAATGCAAGTTGTGAAAAATTGTCTTATATGTGCCTTAGGATCTCCTTTGCCTCTGTACTTATCAAACTTAGGTGTCACGAAATGTGTAGGAAAAGGAGGCATTGGAATGCTTTTGTCAGATGGATAGGGACATATGTCTCTCATTGTGTAAGTTGGCTTCAGTGTATTTATGTCCTCCATTTTCTTTTGTAAGTCCTTAATTTTCTGCTCCAAATTGTTCTTAGGTGGAGACTGACTTCTTAGACCATAACCTATGCCTGAACCATCGGGTGGAGGAGGAGAATGTTGCATATATGGATGGTATTGATCATACACATGTTCATATGGAGGAGGTCTATAATGATGTTGCGTATAAGGACCACTTGGTATAGAGTCATGATGAGGAATGGAATATCTGTTTTGTCCATGTATACCATACTCTACAGGCATGTCATGAGTTTGTTCTAATGTGTTGCCCCCAAATTTGATGCGGGATTTCCTTGTGTCCAAATTTTGAACATGCCTTTGGATATCCAATTGCTTTGGTGGTTGGTCCTTAGCATTGCCATTTGATTGAGTATATTTTTCTGCATAAGACTTCCGTAATAGTCTGTAAAGGTGAGTATCATATGCTTGACCATGTGTATGTGGGACCTCAGGTGATTCAGGCACAAGATGTGATCCTCTATTGCCTCCACTATTAGGCCTCCTTTGATCCACGTTGAGTTGAGGTTCTTGCAAAGGTTGATTTTCCATTATTTGAGACATGTCAAAATCATGAGGGATCTTGGCTCCACTTTGTGCCATCACTTGTAAGAAATATTGGCTATCTCTCCTCATTATTTCCTCAACCAATCGATTAAAATGGGGATCCATAATGGAGTCTTCCACTTCTGCTAAATGTACGGAAAAGTTGTCCATATTGTCATTGTGTGTATTATTGGTGTTTGTAGTGTTCATGTTCTCAACATTTGGAATGTTTCTATAGGCATCCATGTCAGGTAATGTGGTATGATCATAATTAAAAAAGACATCACTCTCATACTCATAAGCACTCATATTTGTGGACTCTTGAGCCTCTGTAGTTTCTCTCCTAGATTTTTGGAAACAGGTTTCAACCATGAACTAGGTCTTGACCAAGATGTGTGAGACTAGATGAAAATGGAAAGAGTATGGAAGACCAAGAGTTGGATGGAATGTAAATGAATCTGAAGTTTGCTTGCAATTTCCAAAGTGTAAGACCAAGTATGAATGTAGTAGAGTAGGTGTGGCTTCCAAAGAGATGATAGTTTCTCTTGATGAGGTAAGTTTACCTTGACTCTAAGTAAGACCAAATGAGACCCAAAGGTGATAGCCCTTGATGAGGGACCACTTAGCAAAATGTTGTTGTATGTAGTGTGTTGACAAAGTAAAATGAGGACAAGCAAGTGATCTTTTGACTCAAGTTTAGACAAATGTGAATGTAATGCAAGGTGTAAAGCAATGATGAATTTTGTGAGACCCAGAAATAGGTTGAATTCTAGATGAAAACCTAGAGAAATAACCTAGGAAGCTCAAGAATGCTGAAATTGATTGTTCTTGTTTGTTGGACTGTATTTTTTTCCAAATCTGAAAACAGACATGCCTGTATACTTCACAGAGGTGGTTAAATGACACAAACTCTATTTAACATTGCACAAACACGTTTCTGAGATTTTGTGAATGTAAAGTTTCTTAAAAGAACACAGACATGTTTTTGCCCTTCACAAAAGCGGCTAAATGACACAGACATGGTTCTATCAGACACAAACGCGTTTACAAAAACTAAGTGCAATTTTTCCAGTTTTGTGAAGTTGTTGTTGTGACCCAATCTGAATTTTTGACTATTTTTCATGACAAGAGGACACAATGTTGATGAGGACTCAATGTTTGCAAGTGTGTAGACTCAAAAATGACTCAAAAGAAAGTGTGTTGTTTGATGTAAAAATGTTTTGCATACACTTGAAGACACAAAAGACATAATGTTTTGATGTTTGATCTTAAATGTTTGAATGTTCAAAAGAAGACAAGCACAATTCTTATGGCTGGCTAGGACAATAGTTGTTTATGCCACATGGGGTTTCCCCCAAGGCTACGCTATTCAGAGTGAATACTTAGATGCTTGAGCCCATTGGCTCCACCCTCAACACTCACTTCTCCAAGGCAACCAAGAATCAATCCCCATGAAAACTCCCCATGGTGAACTTTGTATCTCTACTAAGAACCGTATGTGTGCGGGCTGTTCTAGAGGTCCGATCTCCTGCCCCAACAACTAGAAGGATTTTGGCTTTCTAAAACAAAAAGGTGCTAGTAAGGGCATCCACTCATGTGGCCATACATGCAACATTTTTAGGTCTGTAAGTACAGAAGGCTCCCAACCGGTAGGGGTTATGCCCTACAACTGATCAAATAAATTTGATCAAACAGGTTTATGGGGAGACAGTGTTGGTATGAACTAATTAGCACACATTACCCATGGCTTTCACCATGGATACAATTATTTCTAGTGGTTTCGGAAGAGGTGGGTTTTCCTCGCTACCACTTGGGTCACTCTCTCCTCACTAGTAGTCCTAATGACCACACAGGGAGACGGGCCCTTTAGAGATTAAACAAAAAGAGCCTATTGCTCAAGACACAAAAGACACTAGTTCAATTTTAGTGCACCAATTGAAATGTTTGGTAATCTATGAAAACAAGGTACACCATAAAGATAAAAAACTCTTGGCCAAAATTTTGTAACAAAGATTTGTTAGTAGTTTTGCAATAATACCCCTTCTGCAAGCACACAAGTTAGGTAAATTTTAGATCCAAAAAACTTTGTGAAATAGGGGCCTTCGACAAGACAGTTTTTGATATAATCAAATATCTAATTTTCCACAAGTTATTTTCCATCATAAAAACCAGATCACCTGTAAAATTTCAAGACATTTCCAGAAATGTAAGAAAATCCAAAAAAATTGCTAATTTGCCCAAAAAATAATTTT
Source organism: Cryptomeria japonica (assembly GCF_030272615.1). Taxonomy (NCBI): domain Eukaryota; kingdom Viridiplantae; phylum Streptophyta; class Pinopsida; order Cupressales; family Cupressaceae; genus Cryptomeria; species Cryptomeria japonica. The sequence continues at coordinate 541,757,506 of NC_081406.1, read as the reverse complement.
TTTGTGAAAAATCATAAAAAAATTCATAGAAAATGGCAAATTGATCCCAAAACTCTGAATTTTTTACTGAAAACTCCTGATAGAATTCCAAACCTTCACACAAAAATTCCTACAAAAGTTCCACACAGTTTGTGAGATATGAGCAAAATAATGCAAAACCCTAATGTTGAAAGATCTATTTTTTTAGGAATTATTTTGCATCAAAATTAAAATTAAAAACAACAGATTCTATGTATAATTCTGAGATATTTCCAAAAATGTAAACAAATCCGAAAAATTTGCTAATTTGCTCTCAAAATTATTTTTTTATGAAAACTCATAAAAAATTCATATAAAATTCAAATATACTCCAAAAAATCTATTTTTTTATTGAGCACTTCGGATAATATTCTTAACTTGCAGAAAAAATTTGATGCCAAAATTCAAATTAGTTTGTGAGATCTGATCAAACTAATGAAAAACTCTAATTTTTAAAGATCTAATAATTTAGAAAATATTTTGCATCAAAATTAAAATCACAAAGAACTGATACTGTGTATAATTCTGATATATTTCCAAAAATGTAAGAAAATCCAAAAAATTCACTCATTTGCTCTCAAAATTAATTTTTTATGAAAATTCATAAAAAATTCATATAAAATGCAAATGTGCTCCAAAAATTATGAATTTAGGATTGAGATCCCTTGATACTGTTTTCAACCTACCAACAAAATTTCGTTGAAAAATTCCAATTTTTTTGTGAAATCGGATCAGATCTCTTCAAGATCTTAATTTTGTGTCCAAAACCCTAGCTGCACAAGGTTATTCTCCAAATTGTTTTACAAAACTGCAATATAGGGTTAGAAAAATCTACAAAAAACATAGATCTAACAAAAATCCATGGAAGGGTAGTGATGCAGTTGAGGACCCATGGAGTGCGGTCGGACCCAGATTTCAAATTTGAGTGGGAGTTCTGGTTCGGCATCAGGACAACTAGAGGCAGATGGTTAAGAGATTCCTACATATGGAGGGGGCTTAGATAGTAAGGATCTTGATGCTCCCTTGGATCTTGGGGACCCAGGGGGAGCACCAAGACCACGTGAAGAGCGGCTAGAAGGGCAGGTCCAAACTTCAAAAATAGAAGTCAACAACTCAGAAGGAGCTCAAGGACAACAAGCGACTAGTGGTTCAAAGAACATGGTGGAAGGAAAAGATCATCCAGACAAGGTTCTTTCAATGACCCCCAAGGATCTTAAGGGGGGACCCAGTTTGAATGGACATACATGTGAGTGGTCCTCTCTGTTCGGGGTTAAACCTAAAGGTAAGTCCTCATCGCCTCCTGTTAAAAACACCTCGAATGTGTCTCAGGGTAAGTTTGCTATTGCTATTCCATACCAAATCATAGACCAAAACATTGCTAGAATGGAAAATACATTGATCAGTAATTTTTTTGGGTCTAGACCCAATATAGAGATCGTTCATGGACATGTCAAAAGAAAGTGGAATTTGAAAGGTCAGGTTGATGTGGTTGCAATGAACAAAGGTTGTCTATCCTTTGATTTCTCTTGTGATGAGGATAGAAGAAACATTCTCTATAGTGGGTCATGGGCAATAGGTAAACATATCATGTACATCCAAAAGTGGTACCCTAACGTAGCAAAAGGAAAGAATTTTTTGGTCCAAGTCTCAGTGTGGGTTAAACTCCCTGGGCTTCCAATGTAATCATGGGAAGAAGATGTTTTTGCAGGATTAGCCAATACCTTTGGGGAGCTTATCACTATTGACCAGATTACGACATCCAGAAGAAGGCTGATTTATGCTAGGATCTGTGCTGGAGTTGGACCTGATACAAACATGCCAGAGGAAATAGAGATAGAATCTAAACTGGGGAAGTGGAAGCAGAACATTGTTTATGAAACAATCCCTTTTGCTTGCTTTCATTGTAAAAAAGTTGGACATTGGGCTAAAAAATGCCCAAGTATCGAGGGTAAATCCTACATCCAAACTAAGGTTTGGAAGAAAGTGGATAGGCCTCAAAAAGCCTTGCAGTCCAATGACCCAGATCAGGAGAAACAGTCTCAGATTGGATGGACGGGAGCAGACCTCACTAGTGAAGAGGGAAACGAACCAAAGAAAATAGATAGAATTAAAAAAAATCATCAGGAGAGGGACCTGAGTGATAAGGATTCAGAGCATGGAAAAAAAGACATCGATCAGAAAGAGGAACTAGAAGAGGATAAGACAGAGTTAATCTCAGACAAAGGTGAGAAAAAAGGAGATAAAAAGTCCATAGATAACAAAGAGGAAGGAGATAATTTGAACCTCGTCTTAAACTCTCAAGATCAAGATAAATAATTAGACTGGTATCAGGAGGCCCAACCTGATAACATCTTGGGCCAAGGGCTATTGGGAATCTCATTAGCCTCCCCAGCAAAAGTAAAGCTAGCCTTTTCAGAGGAACAAGATCCAAAATGGGGAGATGAGGAAGATATCAAAAGGTGCTAGGGAAGAATGAAACAAAGCAGGAGGAAGAACAAGCAACAAAGGATAAAAGAAAGAATAAGAAAAAAAAAAAGAATAACAATAACCTTATCAATAGTACACTGACTAGAAACACCAGAAGCAGGCTTGGGGATGTAGGAGTGCAACACACTTCTCCAAGAAGACACTCAAATGCCAAAAAGAGATCAATGGAAACAAGCAGGAATATAGCAGATGGGAGCCAAAGAACCATCTTTGAGGCAGGTATTTCTAAAAATCCATGAAAATCATCTCTTGGAATATTCGAGGACTGAACAACCCTCACAAACATGATTTAGTTAAAAGTATGATTAGAGATAAAAACCCTGATATTTTTTTGATTCAAGAAACTAAGATGGCAAAAGACAAAGTTGAAAGTTTGAATATGTTCAAACATGGAGGAGTCAGTGGAGGGAGTTCAGAAGGTGCTTCGGGAGGAATTGTTACATTCTGGAACAAAAACAATGTTGAAGGTGAGATTCTGATTCAGGACAACAACTTGGCTTGCATTAGATTTAAGCACCATAAGAATGGCACCACATGGGTCCTAACTAACTTATATGCTCCTAACACAAAGATTGGTAGAAGTGAGATGTGGAGAAATCTTACTGGGTTAAGAAGTAGGTTTGCTGAGGACAGCTAGATAATAATGGGAGACTTCAATACCCCCTTGAAGGAAAATGAGAAAAAGGGAGGGAGTCAAGCTAACCTGGAAAGTAGATTGGACTTGATGGATTTCATAAATAATAATGCTATTCATGACCTGGAGCTACAAGGAATCAAATACACTTGGACTAACAGAAGAAGTGGTGAGAACTTGATTCAGGTTAGACTTGATAGGGCTCTCCTTTCCTTAGATTGGTTTAACCTTCATGAGTGCTCCTTATCTTCTCACATAAGGGTGGGATCAGATCATTATCCAATAACATTTACGGCTGAAGTAAAGAATAGAAGGAGACATTTCCCTTATAGATTTGAGAAGATGTGGACAAGACACCTGGATCTGGAAAGTAAGATCAAGGAATGGTGGCAGGTCAGTATTGAAGGAAATGCTATGTACAAAGTGGTCAAAAAACTTAAGATTGTTAAAGTCAATGTGAAGAAGTGGAATAAAGATTGCTTTGGGAATATCTTTATTTCAAAAGCTACAACCCTACTAGAGCTCAAGGAAATCCAAGATGAGATACAAAATAATGGTTATACTAATACGTCTGGAGATACTGAAGATGCTATTCTTATGAGATATCGTGATATTATAGCTAAAGAGGAAACCTATTGGAAACAAAGATCAAGAAATGTATGGTTGAAGGAAGGGGACAAAAATACTAAATACTTCCATATGTCCACCTTAAGACATAAGGCCATTAACATAATTGTTCAGATCAAAGTGAATGACAAATGTGTTGTAGAAGATGATCCCATGAGTAAGGCTGCTATGGACTTTTTCTCCAACTTACTTGCTAAGGATCAGAATCTGGATACACGGGCCCAAAGGGACCTTCTGGACAATATACCTACCAATTTAGGGGATGATCAGAATGCTCACTTGACTGCTATCCCTTCCCATGATGAAATCCTGATAGTTGTCAACTCCTTTGAGGGAAACAAGGCCCTAGGTCTGGACGACTTTCCCATGTTCTTTCAAATGTACTAACATATTATTGGAGATGATGTTACCAGAGCTGTGAAAGAATTTTTTGGTGCTAGAAATTTTTTGAAAGAAGTTAATGGCACTTTCATTGCTCTAATCCCCAAAAAGATGGGGGTTGACTCTATGGATCTCTTTAGACCTATTAGTCTATGCAACTCTCTTTATAAGATAATCTCTAAGGTTCTTACCTCTATAATTCTTAAGCTGCTCCCTTCCATCATCTCGCCCCAACAAAGTGGTTTTGTCCCGGGTAGACAAATTTTAGATTCAATCATCTCTGTCCATGAAAACATTCATTCTCTAACTTTCTCCAAAAAAGAAGGTTTTTTTTTGAAGCTGGACCTCTCTAAAGCCTATGATAGAGTGGACTGGGATTTTATGATGGATGTTCTCTCAGCTTTTGGCTTCATCTCCAGAAGTATTAGTCTTATCAGGCAACTTGTCTCTTCGGCTTCTTTCTCTATTTTAATGAATGGATCTCCCTCTCCTTTCTTTAAAGCTTCTAGAGGTCTCAGGCAGGGAGACCCTCTATCCCCAGTTCTCTTTATCATTATGGCGGAATGTTTGGGGAGATGTATTGGTAAGATGGTTGAGAAAAGGGAGTTTTGTGGTTTGAATCCTTCCTCAGGGGATCAAACTTGTTCTCATCAACAATTTGTTGATGATTCTATAATAATGTGGAAAGCTACAGTAAAGGATTCTAGAAGATTAAAAAAGGCTTTGGATAACTATGGAGATGCCACTGGTCAACTTATTAATTGGTCCAAAAGATTTTTTTATTTTATCAATACGCCAAAGAGAAGGAGGATTAAAATTAGTAATATTATGGGGTGTCAAATTGGTAGTTTGCCCGCTTCTTACTTGGGGCTTCCCTTGTGCCATGATCCTCCGGATACTTTCTGGGGAACCCTGGTGGATAAATTCCATAAGAAGTTATCTAGATGGAAGGGTGTTCTTCTCAGTCAAGCAGGTAAGGTTCAATTGCTGAAATCCACTCTACATAGTATTCCTCTCATGCCATCAGTGTGTTCAGAATCCCTACTAAGTATGCGGAGGCCGTAGAAAAGATTCAGAGAACTTTTTTATGGACAGGGGTTGAGGAGAAGAAGAGAATAAACTTGATTGCTTGGGAGAAGGTCTGCAAGCCTATAAACAAAGGAGGTTTGGGCCTAAGAAGAATAAGAGACATAAATGAGTTCCTTATGGCCAAGCAGATTTGGAGAGGTTATACAAACCAAGGAGAGTGGAAAATGATATGGGATAACAAATATAAAAGTCAATGTCCGACACTCCAAAGCTTTCTCAAAGCAGAGAGTATCCCAATTGGATCCAATATTTGGAAAAATGTCTCTAGAACAAGAGACTTAATTGTCAAAGGTGCAAAATGGAAATTGGGGAAAGGGAACCTTATCCAGTTCTGGGATGACCCTGGCTTCTGGAGACCCCTTTGAATGAAAACCCTGAGTGGAACAAATTTTAGAATCAATGCAAGGAAAAATTTGGAACAAAGGTGGAGGATTACTGGACAGATTGTTAGTGGAAGGACTTATCTCAGGTGGACCAGTCTTTTGGTAGTTTGAATAAAGTAATGAACTCTATGGTGAGGATTGAAGAAGAAGATCATTTAATTTGGAAACTCACTGCTAGTGGTACTTTTATAGTGTCTTCTCTATATCATCAACAATTCAGCAACATGGAAATCCCATGCTGGGCTAAAGCATGGGTGAAAGACCTCACCCCTAAGATTAACATTTTCTTCTGGACAACTCTTCAAGATAAAATTCTCACTACTGAGAATATCAGAAAAAGAGGTATTAGTATGCCTAGTTTTTGTATTCTTTGTAAGCAGAATGAGGAGACTATAAATCATATGCTCTTTCATTGCCCTTTTTCTACTAATGTATGGGGAAGTTGTTTGGACCATTTCAAAGTCAATTGGGGTTTCCCCAAGTTGATTTAGGAGATTTTCAATTCTTGGCATCATCCTTCAAGAAATAAAACTACAACCTTATTATGGAAAATTGCTTTACCTCACATGTGTTGGGGCATATGGAAAGAGAGAAATGATAGAGTTTTCAGAGAAAAGACTACTAAGGCTAAAATTGTGTTTGAAAAAATAAGAAGAAGTATAGTGGAGAATATGAATATAATAGGCAGTATTGATAAACCTCAAGATAAGGATGATCAATTTATCTACAAAAAGTGGAGATTAAAGGGTCAAGAGAGCTTTCAGATCAACCCTAGAGAGGGTGTGACATGGATCAATCCGCCCAAGGGATGGATGAAAATCAATTTTGATGGGGCCTCAAAGGGTAACTCGGGTGTCGCAGGATGTGGAGTGATCCTAAGGGATGAATGGGGAATATGCAAAATAATTAAAAGAATTCCCATAGGAAATCAGACTAATCATGTTGTCGAAGCCATGGTGGCTTACCATGGGATGATCCTTGCCAAGGAGGCTAAATGCACTAAAGTGTGGTGTGAAGGAGATTCTTTAAACATAATCAATTGTTTAAACATGAAATTCCCGCCTTCTTGGTCTATTAGTAATGTTATTAAAGCTACTAGGAAAATCAGCGATGAATTTGATATGTGTGTTTTTACATGTGTATAGGGAGGCCAACTTCTGTGCTGATTGGGCAGCCAACCTGGCCTGCCATTCGGGAGACATCATTACTAATTATGGTGATATGGAGATTGCAAGTGAAATGAAATCTCTGGTTAATCAGGATCGGAGCCAGATAAGGAAAGGTGGTACTTTTAATCATTATTTCTAATGCTTCTTCCGCCTTTTTTGATGCAGGGTTTTATCGAAGTTAATTAGCATTTATATAGGTGTCTTATCATTATCATCTGGCACGGATTTTGGGCGTTCTTACAAAGTACCCACAGAAACCAGAGGAGAGGTTATCAAGCCGAGAGAAGGAATTGTAAGGAAGGTGCTGGAAATATGGGAGGTAACAAGAAAGGATTCGAACCCACTTTCTGCTCTGACTAGAGAAAGAATATAGAAGTCTAGGATATCCTTCAACAGGGGGGGCTGAATGTTTTCATGGAGCAGTTAAGTGGGAAAGACCCCACAATCACTAGTTATTTTATCAAGAACTGGAAAAATGGTAAAATCTTTATCGGTTCCTAGATGATGAATGTTGATGAAGAGGTCATTGTCGAAGCTACTAGGATGACTACTGAGGGAATGAAATTTTACAGGGATCATGGCATTTCAGATAAAGCAGCAGATAAGTTTCCTGTTACAGATGAAGAGAGGAGAAAGATGATCAAAATTGACAACTCCTATCATGCTCCGAAGAGAATTGACAGGCCATGGAGGTTTTTTTTTTCGACCTCTATAGCTTACATTACCTTAGACGATAGGTTTACTAGAGCCTACAGGCATCACTTTGTCCTGCTCAACCATTTTCATCATAGGGAAAAGGTGAGCCTACTTTATTACCTAGCATGCTCAATGGATCATACTATAAAGGAGGTTCAGAAGGACCCCAAAGGTGACCATGCCCTCCACCAGGGGCTTATGGTCCTAGTTTATAAAATGCTTAAGGGGAAGTGTATTGAAAAGCCTATTAAGGGCAAAAAAGAAAGAGATGAGACAACAGAGAGTGAAGTTAGTGGATTTAAATTTGAATCAGAGACTGAGGGAGAATCAGAAGATACTAGCAAAAAAGGGAGGAATAGGGCCAAGAAGAGAAGGATTATTGTGGATTCAGAAATGTTGGAATCTGAAACTGAATCTTTTGAGAAAAAAATTGTTAAAAAAAAGAAAGGGAAAGCTCCTGGAAAGCAGATTCAGAGGAAGATCACTAAAAATGGTAACAACCCAAATATCAACCACATTCTGGTTGACTCTAAGGAAGAGGTTGAGGAAAACAAGAAGGTTGAGGGTCAGGATAAAGAAGGGGAGGGTAACCCGGTGATGGGCAATATCGAGGTTGTGAATACCATAGGTCTGCAAAAGGAGGATAAAGGGGATAAAAGTGGCAGAGATGACAATGATACTATTAAAGCCTACTATGAGACCATTGCTACCATGGTGAAGGATATCAACAATTTGAAAACTGATACATAGGCTATTGCAAGAGTTACGGTTGGTGACAAGCCCCTAGCTGAACATGTTAAAGAATTGGTTGTCGTTCTGCATAATGCGGAAGCTATTGAATGTATGGTTGGAAAAATCATAGCAATGGAAAAATAGGTCAACGAGATGGGAGATAGAAAGGAAATGGAAAATAAAATGAATGACTTTGGCAGCAGAATTGACAGGTTGGAACTCAACGTTAAGAAGATCACAGACCAAAATTTCCAAATCCTCAAATCGTCTGTGGACAACATGAACATCCTCATAAACAGGTTTGAAAACAATGCTAAGAAGGATGGTGATAAAGAGAAACCGGACAAGAAGAGACACGAAAGGAGAACCAGAGCAAACACAAAGATCAAGGGAGACATCAAAGGTCGTGAGATGGAGGAACCGAAGACTTCAGCAAGCAACATGAAACAAATGGTTGTTCATGCTGAAGAAATTATGAATAGTATTTAGGTCTCTGCTGGTGTCTTGGGTTTTGTCTTTTTGCTGTCTCCGTGCTTTCCTTTTTGTTGTCTGCTCTGGGTTTTTATGTTATGTTATGTTAGCTGTTTCCTCTCGGTAGGATCGTTTTGTCTTTTTGAAGTGTTCAGGCACTTTATCTAGCAGTTCTGTTCTCCTGGCTTGTACAAGGTTCGAGTACCTTTCAAATACCTACTTTTACTTAATCAAAACAAAAATCCATGTCCCACGGGGCATGCCAAAATGTTTATGGTAAAAATGGAAACAACAATATTGAAAGACTAAAATAGATTCAACCACAAAACCCTAGCCTAACAACAACAAAGATCCACCATAACATATGAAGATTACCTAAGACAATGCAAATCAAATGAAATCACAAAGATTATACCATCACATGTCCAATAGGGTTTAGATCTCCATTCTTCCTATCTCCATTGATCTTGCTTGATATATTTACTCTCAGATTTTATGTGTGCACAAGAGCTCAACAAAGAATGGAAATGTGGTTGCAAGTAGGCTTGATCACATATGAAATTTTGTAAGCGTAGTTGGGGGATTGATAATGAGAGAAGCATGTCCTTATATAGAATACACTGTAATAAATCAAGTGATACGATTAAGAGGTGTAAAAGATAAATGGTCGGCCAGGATTAGAGGGTAGGTAGAGAAAATAAGAAAATAATAAGATGGTAGGCAGTGTAGGAATTAAGAGATGAATGACATGTGCCATGGATAGAAAAGGCTAATGAATTAATTAAATAAATAAGATATTTATTAATTTAGGAAGAGGATAATTTAAATAAATAAAAGTATTTATTTAAATGAGAAAAGGCTTAGAAGAGGATAAATGAATTAATTAAAAATATAAAGATTTATTTAATTAATAGAAGAATTAGGCTAAAAAAATTAAATAAATAAAAATATTTATTTAATTAGACAGGACAATTTCAGGTTTCTACAATAGGTATTCGATTGATGTCTTGATTGATAGAAATTTGATAATGTTGATTGATAGGATAAATGATTGATTGATTTGATTTGATATGTAGATTGATAGATTACCTCTAAGAAACCGATTCAATTTATGATGAAGAGCATAACAAAGTTTGGTTGAACTCATTTGATTGCTAGAAAACCATAATTGATGGTTTTAGGTTGATTTGATAGCCTGATTTGCTTGATTGAAAAGATTTATTTGATTGTTGATGTGATAGATTAGCGCTCTCTTTGGATTTGATAGATAGATGAGTGATGATTGATAGAGATCAAATTCTCTTGTTAAACAGGAGAAACTCGATGTTCTCCAGTGTCAAGAGAAATTATCGGCTATGGGCCATTTAGTGCCAGAGCTTACCCAGACTGAGATTAGACATATAGATGCATGCGAATTATGCCACTTGTTATACATGCCTGATATTATCCATAATAGAGGATTGTTGACTGCCTTAGCAGAGAGATGTCATAGCAAGCATAACACTTTCCACCTGCCCACTGGTGAGATTAGTGTGACACTTGAGGATGTCTACAAGATTCTTCACATCCCCATGATTGGTGAGTTAGTCCAGTATGATTTTTTAGGATCGTGGAGGGACAAAGGCTTGCAGAGCCGTATTTGGTGATGAGAGCATTTCCAGAGGAGAGATCTGATGGGAGGATATGATCATGTATTGCGAGACTCTCCTAGTGATTCTTGCAGGTTTGATTGGGGGGTTTATCTGTCCAGACAAGAGATCTTGATGGTTTGTTGTTGGTTGGGGTGAGATTCTTCAAATCATGATGCAACATCAGACTTGATATGCTTGGGGTGTTTGCATGCTCGGTCATTTGTATCATGATCTTCATCAAGTTGTTTTTGATGAGAGTGCTAGTTTGTCTATGGGATGCACACTTTTATAAATTTGGTGTGGGGAGCACATTGCTATTACTCGACCTATCCATCATAGAGTTCGTGGTGAGAGGCAACCATATGTCTATTTATATGCAGGTATCCTTACTCAGCATAAGCTGGGTAAGATGGATTATTGGCGTTGGGTTCTGGATTCATTGGATAGCGTTATTTGGAGACCTTATATCGATTGTGAGCCATGGATGGATGATGTATAGACATTACCATATATCATGTAGAGTATATATCTCGTTGGTCGTACTCCATACATTATTGAGTGGCAGTTGATTAGTCATATTTTGAGATAGTTTGGTATCATTTAGCACATGCCTACTGGTGTCACTATATATGCACGCCAGTACAAGGATAGGCGAGATTGGGGACCTTCTTTGTATTTTGAGATAGCATGTGTAGAGTTTCTGGATACTCCTAGGGTGGCTTATGATTTGAGATTACACATTCTAGATCCTGGGGTGACTGCAGATTATGCCCAGTACATGCTTGCACACCCGTTTCCTTGTATTACCAATCCAACAGACCCTCCTCCTAGCTCAGGAGATTAGGAGGATGATTCAGATAATCCCATCATTAGGAGATGAAGATGGGGATAAGAGCTTATAGCTGCTCAGGAGGCCAGAGGTGATGAAGATGAGGGAGGAGATGGAGGTGGAGGCAGTAGGAGACCCAGACAGAGAGGAGGTCGATTGAGAGTCCGTGGAGGATCTTTTGGACTGCTTGGAAGGATTGGGAGACCACTTCCCATGGGTGGGACAGATGCAAGACAGATTGGGAGGGACACTGGAAGGGAAGGTATGAGATCAGTGAGAGGGTTACCCTCTACAGGAGGAGGCAGGATTACTGGATGGGATGGGGGTTGTGGGAGAGGCATTGATTTTGGTCAGATTTAGCTAGACCCTAGGGTTATTATAGCTCATGGTGGAGAGGAGGAGGATTCATAGAATCATGTTCCTCTCATTAGATGATGGGTTTTGAGAGATACCCAGGCTGAGATTCTAGCAGGTGGACAGGGAGGTGGAGATGAGGGGATTTAGGGTCATGTTCTTCACCAGGATGTGCCAGAGTAGGATACCTTGGAGAGTCTCAAAGCATAGATAGATAATCTTAGAGCACAGGTGCAGACACTCATGACAGAGAGGGACATGGTTGTTACGAGACAACAGGATACTCAGGGTCTTCTTGATCACATTCAACAGGTTGGATCGGGCACTCTCTCAGCTGATATCGTCATAGCACTATTTTGGGCCAAGAAGGAGACATCACATTGGCGACGATTATATGAGGATTTAGTCACAAAGAGATAGAGCATAGGTAGCTATCATACCACTATGAGGATGGATACTAGTAGCGGTGGAGTCATGGGACCTCCATAGAGGAGTGGTGATCGTGCAAGACAAGCATCTGGAGGATCTTCTTGCCCACAACCACAAAGACAGACAAAGTCGGGTGGTAGTGGCAGAAGACAACCTTGACTTGATTTATATTGATGAGGCACTTGTATTTTTGATCTGATATCATTGTATACTTGGATTTTTTATTGTTTTATGATGATCTATATGCAGACATGGACTCTATATGATGATGATCTATATACATTGATTATATGGATGATGATCTTTTCTTTTCTTTATTTTCATGATGATGATGTTTTAAATGATGACAGAATGATGATGCTTTTGATCTTTTTAATTTTGATGATCATGGATGTAAATGAAAAATAATTACTAACTTAAATGATGCACATGCAATGATCTATATGGGAATGCAAATCAATGATGATTTTTGTATATTTCAGATGTGTATGTAATGATTTTGAAATGCAAATGATATACATGTAATGTTTTATTATTATTATATGTAATTCTTATAATGATAAATGAATCTAAGTGCAAAGATGCAACTAAATGACTTTAATGGTAAAAAATGAACTTAAAATGATAATAATCCTAATGCAATTAATAATGATGATATACTACATGATTATGAAATTTACTTAATGGAATGCAAAGCAATGAAATGATTGAAATGAAACTAAATGAAATGAAAGATGATTAAAATGATTCTAAAGATAAATGCACCTACAATGATCAAATGCAAATTGTTTTTGTTTGTCCAAGTATACTCAATCTTTACTTATGACTGTTGATCTTTGAATGGAATGAAATGCTTATAATGCAACTGTCAATGAATGCTTATAATATAGATGAATTAATGAGATAATCTAAAAAGGATCTAACTAAAATGACACTTCCATTCTTCATATGTTGTCTTATAATAGTGCTTGATTTCATCATTGAGCTTTAAAATGTTATAAGAAAATACAAGCAACTTGACATAAAGATCCAAGCTGACCTGAGTATTTCTTACATGGATTTTGATATAGAAAGTTAATACAAGTAACTTGATATAATGAATCAAGTTGACCTGAGTATTTCTTGTAGAACATACATGAATTATCTCCTTTCATGCATGACTCAGAATGTCCTCCTTGATCTTTTGTCGATCATATCCTTAGACAAGTACATACCTTAATAAGAGATAGACCACAGACAACAATCACAAGAAAATAATCATGCCCCATCATATCTTCTCTAGTCATGGACATCCTTGAGTTGCATAGACTACATGATTAGCAATTAAATTGAGATATAAACCCTGAATCTTGTATGTCATTCACATGTTCTTATGGTCATTAATTGATATAATCATCTTGATGAATGATCATTGATAATCATTTATTACTTGCTAGTTAAATATTTGTTTTTTGAGTTTCATGATTCAGTTGTCATAAAATACCTTGATCTTCGTTGCTTTGTTGCTCGTTATCTGTTTCAAAATCCTAGATGTTTTTGGTTTTTTTAAGTTTTCCAAATGTTTTAGATTTTGAAAGATTCAAAAGATCACCTTAGCAAAAAGGAAAATAGGATTTTTCCCCCAGCAGAAACAAAACTTTATTATGGATGTACGAATTGATCAAGATCCAAACCATGGCAAGATACAAATGCAAATTGATTGATTGTGATAAAATCTAAGGCAATGACTATGAAAAGTATGTCAAAGATTGATAACTGTTGGTAAGCTGCATATTTTCTACTAATGGTTCAAAGCAATGGATGTGAAAGATGAAATAGATGAGCTAAGATAGATGGCAGCGATAGATGCAATTAGGATGGAGCAGATAGGTGCACAAAGCAATCTCATAGATGGAAGAACTCACTTTTTAGATAGCACCTGTTTACTAGGTTTTCACTATCTAAATTTATTGCATTTTTTCCATATTTTGATTTTTTTCTTCTTTTTTGTTTTCGTTGTTTTATGCTTTATAGGTATTTTCTGCTTTTTTAATTTTTACAGATTTCTTCAGGACTTGGTATGATTTTTATTGATTTTTTCCAGGACTTTATATCTCAAGCATACAATTTCTTGAGATGGATGGAATTGATAGGTTCATCAGACCAATCACCTTCGGGGGTAGATAACTTGTATGCTCATAAGCCATATGTTGCTACTATGACAAAAGGACCTAACAAATTTGGTTCAAATTTACCCTTCTTTTCTTGGTCTTGCTGATTTCTTGGATTCTCCCTTATAACTATATCTCCAATCTGAAAAATATGTGGCTTGACTCTATGATTATAACTGCTTGCCATTCTCTATTGATATACCTTCAAATGATCTGTTGCATTTTGGCAATGTTCCTAAATCAACTCAAGTTCTTGAAGTCTAGAGACTCGTTCTTCTTCTTCTGGTATAAGACCTTTAAAGGAAACTCATAGATAAGGTATCTCTACTTCTATTGGTAATATGGCTTCTAATCCATAGACTAAGCAATATGGCGTTGCCCCCATTGGTGTGCGCATGCCAGTTCGGTATGCCAAAAGAGCGGGATTTAGTTGAATGTGCTAGTCTTTTCCAGCTTCATTGACTGTTTTCTTCAGGATTTTCAAGATAGGCTTGTTTGATGCCTTAGCTTGACCATTTCCTTGTGGATAATATGGAGTAGAAAACCTATGTTGGATATGGAATTTCTCACATAGTTCCTTCACATCTTGATTCTTAAATGGTCGTCCATTATCAGTGACAATGGTCATAGGAACTCCATAGCGACAGATTATATAATTCAAGATGAATGATGATATGTGTTTTCCTATCACTTTTGTCAAAGGCACTACTTCAATCCATTTAGTGAAATATTCGGTAGTAGTCAGAATGAACTTATGCCCATTAGAGGATGAAGGATTTATCTTACCTACCAAATCAAGGCCCCATTGAGAAAATGACCATGATCCTACTATAGGATGTAATTATTGTGCTGGTGCATGGATGAGATTCCCATGGATCTGACATTGTTTGCATTTCTTGGCATATGTGAATGAATCTCTCTCCATAGTAGGTCAATAGTAACCCATACAAAGAATTTTCTTAGCCAGTGTTAATCCACTTAAGTGTGTGCCACAAATACCTATGTTAACTTTGTTAAGAACTTTCTCAGATTCTTCTTGTTCGAGACATCTCAATACAGTGCTATCTAGACCTTTCCTATACAAGGTATCAACAATAATAGTATAGCGGAATGACTAACGGATAAAATTTCTTCTTTGATTGCGGGATAGGTCAGGAGGAAGGATATTCTCTTTTAAGTATTGATAAGTTTGGTCGTATAAGGATTGACTGGTTCCTGATGTATGGCAAATCATGTAGGTATGTTGGGATTGAATGGTAGGGGTTAAGATATCTTCCACTAGGAATTCATAACATTGTTGGTTCTCTTGATTCTACAAGAGAGATGCTATTAGAGAAATTGCATCTGCTTCTTTATTCTCATTTCTTGGGATTTGAGTGAATGATACTTCTTCAAAGTGTTCTTTAAACTCTTCTACCAACTGTTTGTAGGGCATGAGCTTGTCATCCTTAGTTTAATAATCATCATTTATTTGGTTGATGATAAGCTATGAATCACCATAGACATGTAATTCCTTTATATTCCATTCAATAGCCATTTTGAGATCAATAGTCAATGCTTCATATTCTATCATATTGTTTGTGCATGGAAACCGCCGTCTATATGATTTTGGAATTGTGTCTCCCTGAGGTGTGATGAACAAAAATCTTGTGCCTAATCTATATTGTGTATAAGAACCATCAAAGTACAACTCCCAACATTTTGTACTTATTGTCAGAATGCCTACATTAGGAAATTCAATGTGCAATGGTATGTCATCTTGTAAAGGTGCTTCAGCAAATTGATCAGCAATGACCTATCATTTGATAGCTTTTCAATAAACATATTCTATATCAAACTCGCTTACTACCATAACCCACTTTGCCAATCTTCCTGTCAAAGTTGACTTGTTCAACAAATACTTTAGTGGATCTATTTTTGCTATTAGTTTCACAGAATGAGTCAGCATATAATGTCACAGTTTCTGAGTTGCAAATACAATTGTTAGACATGTCTTCTCTATTGATGTATAATTCAATTCATAGCCAACAAGTGTTCTATTAATGTAATACACTGCTCTTTCTTTTCCTTCTTCATCATGATTTGCTAGGATAGGTCCTAATGATACATTTATCACTAAGATATAAAGTAACAATGGTTTCCCTTTGATTGGTGATACAAGTACTGGATGATTCATGAGTTATTCTTTGATTTGCATAAAATCCTCTTCACACTTCTGATCCCATTTGAATGGAATGTTCTTATGTAAAACATGAGTGAATGGATGACATCTATCTGCTAATTGAGAGACAAATCTTCTGATTGATTGCAATCTTCCTTGTAAAGAACACAATTGACTTATGTTCCTAGGTGACTCCATTTCCATTATAGCTTTGACCTTTTCTGGATCTATTTAAATTCCACAAGCTGATATAATGTAACCAAGAAGTTTTCCAGACGTTACTCCAAATGCACATTTCTTTGGATTTAATCTTAACTGATATCTTTCAAGTCTATCAAAGATATTGCCCAAGATATTCTTTTCTTGTATGAGATTTTGCAAGTATATCGTCTACATAATCTTCCATAAATGTATGCATCATATCATAAAAAATTATTGTTATAGCTCTTTGATAAGTTGCTCCTGCATTCTTAAGCCCAAATGGCATAACATTCTAGTAGTAAATACCCCATGCACAGGTGAATGCTATATTTTCTTGATCTTCAGGGGAGATTCTTATTTGATTATATCCCGAGAATCCATCCATTAATGAAAACATCTCATGTCCTATTGATAAGTCCACAATTATATCAATGTTGGGTAGTGGGAAATCATCTTTGGGGCATGCCTTATTCAAATCTCTGAAATCGGTGCAAACTTTTATGCTTTTATCTGGCTTTGACACTGGCACAATGCTTGAAACCCATTCTGGATAGGCAACAAGTCTTATGAAACCCATATCTAATAGTTTCTTTAGCTCAACTTTTACAAGGAGAACGATGTGTGGATGCATCTTCTTTAGCTTTTATTTAACTAGTTTTGTTTTTAGATCCACATTGAGATGATGCATGATAGGATCAGTATTAAGTCGTGGCATGTCTATATAGGACCAAGAAAAATTTATCTGTCTTTGTCTGAAGAATTCTATGTATTATTTCCTCTCTTTATATGATAATAATGTAGCAGAATGAAGTATCTTGGGATCCTTTGGTGTGCTAATGTTTATTGCTTATGTTGGTTCTATTAGAATAGCATATCTCTCCTGAAAAATATGTAGGGAGGATGTCAAAATTTCCATCTTCTGGTGCCTCAAAGAGGTTTTCACCATCAGATATGTCCTTTATTTTTCCTTTTGATTGATCTAGTGTTGCCATGAAATGGTTTTTAGCACTAGGTCTTTTTCCTTGCTATATTTCAATTTTGTGACTAGAAAGTTTGGCATTCTCATGACTGTAAGAAACGCTACTTTATTTCACGATGGAAGATATCTTAGGCATTATGAGTTTGACAATATTAAGATATATAGTTAAGTCATGGTCATTGGAAAAGACATCCGATTCAGGGTTTTCTAGGTTATCCCAATCAATTAGTTATGGATGAAGAAGGGGCAAGTCATAGTCATCGTCATTGTTAGGTGCTTCAAGGTTCATGACATAATAGTCATAATTTGGCGTAGAGTAGGTAATGTCATAGATAGAATGATTTTGAGGATAGTCTCTCCCAAGTGTTCTCCAATTAGTTCTAACAAAATCAGTATTAGTATTTTGTGGTTCACACTCAAGTGACTCTTCATCTGACGTTTGTCCCTCAAACGAATAGATTACACATCTTTAATACTGCATGCTCCTTCTTGATTAATTTCAATAGATTCATTTGTATTTTGAAGTTGACATACTTGTGCACATGATATAGAGGATTCTTTTTCTATTTTTTGTCTTCTCTCGAACTCAGCTTCTTCTAGACTAATAGTCAATCCTACTTGACTATCTCTTAGTTCTTCTATGGTTCTTCCATACCTTGGTACATCTTGCTCATCATTTGATAGAAATTTGATATTTCCTGATGCTTGATCAACATTTGTTTGTGTTTCTTGTGGTGTTATTTCTTGGTCTTTTTCATCCTCTTTCTTTTGTTGTCTTGTATATGCCTCTTTTCTCTGGATTATGAGTTCTTCTTGTCTTCTTTCTAACTCTATCCTTTGTTTTGTAAAAGACAAGTCTTCATTTGTGATAGCTGATTTCTCTTCATTCTTTTCTTCACTTGATACACTAGATGATATATCTGGACCCCATTCATAGTCATTTGAATATGTCTCTAAACCATTGTCTAGGTTTACACCATTGTACCATATAGGAATATTGTATGGTGCAAATAGTTCTCTGATTTCAGCCATCTCTTCTTTTACTGCTTCTGGAATATCCTGTTCAGATTTAGCATTTGCTCGTATTCCTTGAACTTGTTTACAAGATTCTTCTTCTCTTTTGATTGCAAGTTCTTCTTGTTGTTTCTCATATTCTTCTTGTTTTTGCTTATTGGCTACTATTTCTGCTTCTTGATGTAGCTTTTCTTGCCATTGTTCTTCTTTAGGGACTGATTTATTTATCCACTTTGGTTGTTGATAATTATGTTGCTTTTGATTTGGTTTTGAATATCCAAGTCCTGATTTATCTTCTTTAGATTGCAAGTGAGGACAAATAGGTTCTGAAATACCTTGATGTCGCTTACCAATTGGTCATTTTCCTTGATATCCCATTTTTTGTATGATTCTATAACCATTGCCATATTGCTCTATGAGAATACTGACTTCTGTAGCTATTGCTATAGTTTCATTTTCATCTTTGTACAACCAACCAAGAATGTCCTTGTCTTCAGTTTCTTCTGCAAGTGTTCCAACTCTAACAAATGCTCCATTAAAAATTTTCTTTTGATTTTTTCTAAGATCCATGGTTAGATATTTGTAGGCTTTCCACATGATCTAGGTGAAAGTGGAAAATTCTGCAAATAATATTTTCCTATTCCTTCATCATTTAATTTGAGATTTTTCTCGAAGGTTTCCCATAAATTTTCTTGAATTTCTTTGGTAGGATATACTGATTCTCTATTATGTGGAACTCTTGTATCTTGTGTTGGCTTCACGTTATTGCTATATTGGCTAGAATTTGCAATTATAGTGACCTCTTGTCCCTCATGAGGAAACTTTACACATTGGTGATATGTAGAAGGAATTGCTTGCATGCTGTGAATCCATGGCCTTCCCAGAAGAAAGTTATAAGAGAGGTTCAAATCTAAAACCTGACATAGTGTATTCCTTTCCACAAGTCCTATTTTTATTGGTAACACCACAGTTCCTTTAGAAGAACGCTCCTCTTCATCATAAGCCTTAATGATTATTTTCTTCTTTGGATCTACTGCATTTTCTGAATATCCCAAATCTTTTATTAAACTTAATGCACAAATATTTAAGCCAGCTCCACCATCTATGAGTACGTGTTTGACACGAGTTTTATTAATGGTGACTTCAACATGTAAGGGAGAATTGTGAGGATATTGCAAGGATGCATCATCATTTTAAGAAAATGATAAGCAATGAGGGGCTATAAGGTGTCCTACGATGTTTTGGAACTAATCTACATCTAGGTCTTTTGAAACTGTTGTTTCTGTTAGAGCTTTTTCCAAAATTTCCTTATGCATAGGTGAAACTTTGAGAAGCTCTAAAAGTGATATTTGAGCGGGTTTTCTTTTTATTTGTTCCACTAAGGTATATTGTCATGAAGTGGAGGTTGATTCATTTGTTATACCCGGAAGTGTGACCTTCACTTTGCTTCTCATAATGACATTGATTGGTTTTGAAGGCGTGTTATCTTTAACGATGATGACATTAACCACATCATCATATGTATAAGTGTAGTTCACTTTGGATTTTCCTTTGTCATCGTTTGACTTAGATTTTTCACATTTTTCATAGTTGGGAAGTGGAGTTTTGAAGGCTAGGTGGGATTCATTTGTCTTATGACTATCCACTGTGATACTTCCATTATCGATTAAACCTTGGATAAGATGTTTCAATCTTTGACAATAATTAGTCTGGTGTCCTTTATTTCGATGGTAATTGCAAAAATGATTATCGTTCCACCAATTAGGTTTGACTTGTGGTTC
This sequence comes from Cryptomeria japonica, assembly GCF_030272615.1. Classification (NCBI taxonomy): domain Eukaryota; kingdom Viridiplantae; phylum Streptophyta; class Pinopsida; order Cupressales; family Cupressaceae; genus Cryptomeria; species Cryptomeria japonica. Next base: position 541,737,290 of record NC_081406.1, on the reverse strand, counting down.
ATAACTTCTCACTTCTGGTAAAATAATCAGTTTATTCGCAAGAAGAGTTTTCAAAGCTGATTCCAAGGGTTCTCCAATGTTTGTGAATTTCCTACGAGGATTGGAGAAGAAATAATTGGATTTATTTTTTTCTTGATTGGTATGGGATTTGACTCGATAGATTAAAGATTGGTTGTTGTTTCGTAGCATTATTGTCATCATTTCCTCCATTGATGGCATTCCTATTCTTTGACCAGAACTTGGGTTTGTCATTGTTGTTATTGTTGTTGTGGTTGTTATTGTAAGAATTATTGTAAAGCTTTAGCTCTCCTTTCTTTACCATTGTGTCTTCTATTTTTAGACCATTCTCAATCATCTTAGCAAAAGGAGGACATTGCATTTTTAGATGACAACTCATTTCACTGATAAGATTATCAATGAATATGTCCATTTTTCATTGATCAGGTACATCTCTTGGATACCTATTAAACATTTGTTTCCATCGCTGCAAGAATATCATGAAAGATTCACCATTCTTTTGTTTAACATTGCATAAATCCAACATTGTTATCTCATTTCATACATTGTAGGAGTATTGTGAAATAAACCTATTCACGAGCTCTTCAAAAGATTTAATTCCAGATGGTAATCTTGAGAACCATTCCTTTGATTGTTCATTTAAACTCCGAGGGAAAAGACACATCAGTTAAGTTTCATCATGTGCAAATTCCATACTCATAGTACAAAACTCCCTAAGGTGATCTTGTGGATCAAATTTCCCATCGTTTATCATATTTAGGGACTCGCAATGCTGTGGAAATGGTATCATATTCAAACTTTTGTCAAAAGGATAGGCAAATATCTTCCAATGAATACCTCTTGGAACTTGTTCCATTCTGTATATCTTGTATTTGTTGTTGTAGAGTTTGCATTTGGTGAGTGAGATTTAACAAAGGATTATCCAGATAGTTTCTCCTTGTCTCTTCATAAGTTCTTCTATCACTATGCTCCCTTCTTGTGTCATCATGTTCTTTTCTTGTTTCTTCATGGCTTTCTTTGTTTATATCTTTGTTATTTGGATCATTTGTGTTTTGAGTGTTACTTGTCTCCACATCTTGTTTCAAGCCTTCTATGTTAAAGTCTTGTGGTCATTTAGCTCTTGATTTTGCCAACATCAAAAGATATTTTTCTTTTTGCTTTGCTAATAATTTATCCATTAGTCTATCAAATTTGAAATCTTGCTCAAGGTCTCTAATGGTGTTATTGACAACATCTTCATCAACAACCATATACCCAAAAGTTTCGAACCCTAAATTGTCTTATTTTTCCATTTGTTTTTGTTGTTTTATGAGTTGTTCGTATTGAGCTCTAATCTAAACTGGCATGTGATTGTTTCAATTTTTTTTTAAGTTTTTGACCTTAAAAACAACTCAATAGGTGATTATTGGTTTAGGAAGGTATGCTTTGTTGATTTTACCACTGTTGTTTGTTCGTTGTTGAAAAGAACGTTCTTACAAAATTTCTCCATCAAATTTTGTCCCACAACCACGTAAATAGTGACAAAAACGGTGTAGGTATGTTCTATGTTTTAACACGATCTTGTGATTGATATACAAGAATCTAATCCTTTTCTGAGTAGCTTTATAATTGGGTTTTCTTTTCTTAAGGTGATACTTAAAAGTCATATAAGCATATGATAGTTTACAAGTTTGCTTGATTCCAATGTGAGTGCAATTCTGATTTTGATATAATCCTAGGTTCAAAATAGGAAGATATATCCAAGATAATGAACACAAGGTGGATTGATCAAGTTTCGTGATAGAGAATTTGATATATCATGATGAGAAACTGATAATGATGTTGATTTTTGCACTTAAGATGTTTGAATCAATAGTTTGTTGAATGTTTTATGCTTATGGAAACCTTTTTGGAAATAACCTGTTGGACTGGCAACCCAGTTATCGAACTAGTTTGAAAAATGTGTGATAGTTTAAAGACAATTCTACTCAAGAAGTGTTTTGATACTGACTTTGAAATTTTGGTTTGATATGCTTTGTCACAAATGTGAGAAAGCATTTGTGCTAACTTTTTGGTCAAAAGTGCTAACTTATGGGACAAATGTGGTATTTTGTTGCTTGAAAGCATTGCTTTGACTATGTTTCAAGGATTTTTTAAAAAATTTCTAGCAAGTTGTTGGATTTTTTGCTCATTTTTGGATGATGATTTTCTTCAAATTTTGACCATTTTGAGCATGTTATAGACATAGAAGACACAATGTTTGAAAAAAAAATGCACAAGCAAGTACAAATCTTATGGCAAGCTGAGACAATAATTGTTGAATCTCACATGGGGTTTACCCCGAGGCTACGCTATTCAAAGTGGATATTTAGATGCTTGACCCCACTGGCTCCACCCTTGAAACTCACTTCTTTGAGGCAACCAAGCACCAGTTTCCATGAAAATTCCCCATGGCAAACTTTATATCTCTACTAAGAACCGTATGTGTGTGAGCCGCTTTAGAGGTCCGACCTCCTACGCCAACAATTAGAAGGATTTTGACAACTAGTACAAGTGGTTTTTAGTAGAGGCTTCTGGTCATGTGGCCATACATGCGACACTTTCAACTCTATAAATATAGAAGGTTTCCAACCTATAGAGGTTACTCTCCATAGGGTTTATGGGAAAACATAGTGTCGGTATGAACTTATCAACACATGTTTCTTGTCTTTCGTCACAAACATGATTTATTTAGAGTGAATTAGAAGGACTCAATATTAGCCTGTTCCACTTTGGGTCATTCCCCTTTCACTGGCCCCCTCAAGGCAACTCGAGAAGGCAGGCCCTCTAAAGGTTACACATAAAAGAAAGTAGGTCTGGTTTTTTGATCACCATATGAGGGTGAGAGCATACTTACCTACTACTTCATCAAGCATGGAAAACACAAGTTTATTTTAGCCTTCTAAAATCTATGTGCAACTACTTTAAAGAAGTAACTCAAAATGCAAGTTGCATGTTGTCAATTTATCCCCTTAGTTAAGCTAAATGAGCAAGATATTATGTGTTACTTTCTAAAATAAAACTCTTATTTAACTACGTGAGGAAGTGCATGAAATTTGCTTAAAACAATCCTGCACATAGATATGTTAGTAGTTTAAAAATTTTAGTTCTTGGACATTCGGACCTGTAGAAAATTTTTGTTAGTTGCAAATAAAAGCGCTATCCTACAAAATGCGTTATCTTTCACCTCAAAAGCACTAACCTAGAGGACAAAAGCATGAACCTGTGATACAAAAGTGCTGCTCTGCGGACTAAAAAGCGAGAATTCTTTGACAAAAGCACTAACCAAAATGACACATGCATTAACTTGTGAGACAAAAGCGCTAATCTAAGGATTAATTGTGTTGATTTGCAGACAAAAGCGCTATTCTAAATGCCAAATGCGCTAACCTGCAAGAAAAAATGCTAATCTATTAAATAAAAGCGTTGTCAGAACTCACACAAGCGTGAATCTGGATTACAAATGCGTTAAACTTGTGTTTTCAAGAACTAGACAGGATATTAGAAAGATATATGCGAGGCTCCAGCCCCACGATGGGCGCCAAAATGTGTGGACCTAAAATTCATCTTTAGAATACTACTTGCAACATATTAGTTTCACAAAATACAAAGGAAATACTAGAGGAAATCCAAACTCAACCAATGAAACTAAATGAATGATATAAAATAAAAATACTATTATTACCTTCATGATTTATGTCTCATTGCGTCCTAACTCCATTGTTCCTGGTTGCAAATGTTGTGCTCTCAAACAAGCACTGGTAGCTTCCAAGATGGAATATGAAGAATGGACTGATAACTGATAGTTAATTGATATTATGATATGCAAGGAAAATGATTTAAAGCTAAATGATTATGCTAAATTGCTTCAAGATTAAAACTCACGAATGCATAAGTTTTCACAAATTGTTAACTTGAAAACTCACTTGAAGACTAACTCTTTCTCAACTCAAAATCCTAATTTTATAGAATTTTGAGAAGATAAGATGATGTGGCCTAGATCAATGGTCATGATCAGATCTACAAATTTGGATGACTGTGAGCAAAGGTGAAGGTTGAGAGAAAGGGGGAAGGAGAAGACAAGTGTCACTCATCTCACCTTGACTAGGTTGCTGACTGAATGAATCTAGGGATGGTTGGAGAAGATTTAGGCATGAGAGGACAAGTGGACTCAAGTCCTTCCTAAGATGTAGGGATGTTGAAGAGAATATAGAAGAAGGTTAAGAAATATGTGTACGCACACAATATTTCATTTATTTTGGAAGTTGGAGATAAGTGGCTAATAAATGTTTTATTTTTTTGAATTTTGTTAAATTAATTTAGCCACATGATGGATGAGTTGGCAAAGGAAAGACGAAGTGGAGATGGTGTTAGAATAACCGGTGAACAACTGAGGAGGGGGGGGGGGGTGAATCAATTGTTGACAAATTATATCAATTAATCCACTTAATAATCTTTAAACGGATCACATAAACATTAAGTACCAAAATAGCAGAAACAAATACCAGTAAACAATACAACTTAACAATAAAATAGATAATCAACACAATGCAACCATACCACATAACACCATGATTTGTATGTGGAAAACCCAAAAAGGGAAAAACCACGGTGGGAAGCCAACCCACAGTCAGATGATAGTTTTGTAGAAAGTATGTGATATAACGAGGGGCATACACATGTAGGAAGGAACACTGCCTAGAGCGTACTACTCATTACAAAAGAGTCTCACTGACTATAGAGAGGTTATAACCACCTCAAGATGAATGGACAACAATCTAGAATAATGAACTGTCAGAGATAACATCTACCATGCCTGATTATAGTTCCAATTAAGCTCAATACCGGAGGCCTTTTACCTCTTCCTTAATCCCAATTCGATCACCTATGATCGACCAAATATCCTTCGCATATGATATTACATTTCACGACCACGATCATATTATCTACAATGAGATCTTACATCAATTTATTCCAACCCTAAGGCCTAAACCAATTAGGTCGGCCACCTAAAAGGTATTATAATAATATCATCACATACATCCATATTACAATGATATGCCATGTCATCTTAAGACCAAAACAATAATAACCAATCCATAAATCATCCCTGTAACGCGTAGAGAACACATTAACATGATACCGATCCATAACCTAGATAGGCACCAGACCTAACTTGGGTCCACCACGCCAAAGAAATGTCTTCAATTAATTGAGGCATGATCAAAGAACATCTTCAACATCCCAAATTCCATCTAGGAGCCGAAACCAACACCACTTATGCATCTTGTCAAGATTTCTCAGTGAAAGCTCTGTTGGTTAAACCTTAAACCCATGTTGGTAATGGTTTACAAGAGTGTGTGATAACATCCGATTACCAAGTCAATACCAACTGACCAAATCATACTCCATAAGCATGCACATAAATCCAAACATACTCCATTGATCCAAACATGCCGAAAGTGTCAAACAGATAGTCTCTTCTGTCGGTAACACTAGATATTCTACTGGTAACCAAAACATGTTTGTCGGTAACCAAAACCTGTATGTCAGTAACCAACCATAACAAGTAGTGTTGACATCAATGATAAAACATCAATGCAACACATAATCAATTCATCCATAATGCCAACAATCTCCCCCTTTGGCATTGATGGCAACACTAGATGTGAAAAACATCTAAGTACCAAGAAATGCCAAACAAGTCTCCCCCCATGGAAGACAACCAAAAATATTTTGAATATCAATAACTCTTCCCCTATGAATAATATCTCTATAAAGTTCTGAATTTATTTTTCACATCACTATCTCTCCCCCTTTGACATCAATGCCAGAAATCTAACAAAAATATCAAAGAAAGAATATAAACCTCTGAATCTCAAAGCTAACTACTCCCCCTGAATAGTAGCACCACTCATTAGTGCCAGAATGAATAATATCTCTGATAATGCATGCCAGACTGATGACATACTACATCAATCAATTTCTGTCAGATGGGCAAAAACCCCTAACCTATCTCTCAAATACTCAAATGATTCCTTAGACAATGGTTTAGTGAATGTATCTGCAATCTACTCTTTAGTGTTCACATAAACCAATTTGACTTCCTTTTCTTCTACCTTGTCCTTCAAAAAGTTATACTTTATTTATATGCTTAGTCTTCGAGTGAAATACCAAATTCTTAGACATGTCAATAGCTGCAGAGTTATCATAGTAGATAACTATCGGTTCACTATAATTTAGTTGTTGCTGCAACATACTCAGCTTCTGTAGTAGATAAAGAAATGCATGACTATTTTTTGCTAATCCATGAAACCAATTTCTTTCCAAGAAAGAAAGCTCCACCAGAAGTGCTCTTCCTATCAACAGTATCTCCTGCCCAATTTGAATTTGTATATGCACATAAAGTGAAGTCATCGTCTCTAGAATAACATAAGCCATATTTTGTTGTTCCTTTCAAATACCGAAATATCCTCTTTGCTACATATTCATGATTTTCTTTAGGATTACTTTGATATCTTGAAACAATACTTACTACATTCATAATATCTGGTCTAGTATGAGTTAGATATAACAAACCACCAATCATGGACTTATACCTTGTCGAATTTACTGGTGTAGATGTATCCTTGATAGATAATTTCTCACTTGTCACCATAGGAGTACTTACCAGTTTGGAATTATCCATACAAAACCTCTTCAACAATTCCCTCAGATACTTAGTTTGATAGATAAAAATGCCTTTGTCAGTTTGAGTAATATGCAAACCTAAGAAAAATCTCATCTCACCAATCATGGACATTTCAAATCCATTCTTCATATCATTAGAAAATTCCATGCACAATTTATCTTCTCCTCCAAAAATGATATCATCAAAAAATACTTCAATAATCAGAATATCATCATCAATGATCTTATAATATAAATTACTATCAACACTGCCTTTAGTAAAACCAAGCTTCAAAATATATTTATCCAACCTTGCATACCAAGCTTTGGGAGCTTGTCTCAATCCATATAAATCTTTCCTCAAAGTACAAACCATATCTTTATCATCTGTCAGTGAAAATCCATTAGGATATTCAATGTATACTTCTTCCTCAAGTTCACCATTCAAAAATGCACATTTAACATCCATTTGATAGACCTTATAGTTCTTAAGCTGCATAGGCAAGAAATAGTTTAACAACTTTAATTCTAGCTATAGGTGCAAATGTCTCACCATAATCAATTCCTTCCATTTGAGAATATCCTTTACAAACCAATCTAGCCTTGTTTCTTACAACTTGACCATCCTCATTCAGTTTATTCCTAAAAACCCATTTAGTTCCAATAACATTCTTATTTTTAGGTCGGGGAACTAAAGTCCAAGTCTCATTCTTCTTTATCTGATCTAATTCATCTTCCACAACCTTTAACCAATGTTTATCTTTACAAGCTTCAATAACAGATGTCAGTTCAATTTGAGAAATAAGACATACCTTTACATTTGCCAATCTTCTTCTTGTCATAGTTCCCTTGTTCCCATCTCCAATGATTTGATCTTCAGAATGATTTAATATTACATACCTTGGTGTCTTCTGAACTTCAAGTTCACTGCTTTGATCATCAGTCACAATTGAATTTTCTGATTGTACTAATGTAACTGTCTCAGTTTCATGTACCGGTTGAGGCATTATTGGTTTAGTTATGATTATTTCCACTACCGGTTCCCTGTCATATGATATAGATTGATTTATGTATTGCTCATCCACTTTCACATTAGCACTCTCCACAATTTTCTACAATATTTTGTTATAACATCTATATGCTTTGCTTTGAATTGAATAACCAAGAAATATCCCTTCATCACATCTAGGATCAAACTTCCCAATTGAATCATCCCTTTTGATATAGCATTTACTTCCAAAAATTCTGAAATATTTAATAGTAGGTGTATGTCCAAATCATAATTCATAAGGGGTCTTACTGGTTTCACCTTTGATGTAAACTCCGTTGAATGTGTGGACTATTGTACTCACTGCTTCTCTCCAGTAGATGTGAGGCAATTTGGCTTCCATCATCATAGTTCTTGCTTTATCAAAAATGGTTATGTTCTTTCTTTCCACTATTCCATTCTACTAAGGAGTCTGAGGTGCAAATAATTGTCTCCTAATTCCATTTGTCTCACAATAACTGTTAAATTCATGAGAAGTGAACTCACCACCTTGATATGATCTTAGACATTTGATTTTCAATCCATTTTCTATTTCAACCTTTGCTTTAAAGATCTTGAATTTCTCAAAGGCTTCAGACTTCTCCCTAAGAAAAGTCACCCACGCCATTCTAGAATAGTCATCAATAATCAACATGAAATACCTATCACCTTGAAAGCTTCTAGTCCTTGCTAGACCACATAAGTCAGTGTGAATCAAATCAAGTAGATCATTAGATTTATCATGTATGCTCTTAAAATAAGTTCTAACTTGCTTTTCCAATTGACATTCCTTACATACCAAATTATGAGGCTTCATAATCTTAAGTATATCTCTAACTCCCTTTATTGAACTGATCTTAACAATACAATCAAAATTAACATGACACAACCTCTTATGCCATAACAAACTCTCATCAATATGAGCAATCAAACATGTCTTATTACCAGTATTCAAGTGAAAGATATTACCTCCAGTCTGAGTACCAGTTGCAATCTCCAACCTAGTTTTGTTAATGATTTTGCATTTTTATTTTTAAATTGAAGTTGGAAACCCTTGTCCACCAATTGACCAACACTCAAAATATTATGCTTTAAACCTTCTACATTATAGACATTATTAGTAATATGCTTACCATCCAGAGAAATAGTACCTCTACCTTTGATCATACATGCTTTGTTATCTTTAAATCTGACTTGACAACCATTGTATTCTTGCAGGGATAGAAATTTTATTTTATCTCCAGTCATATGATGCGAGCATCCACTATCAATTACCCATTCATCCTTATCTTCAACTTTTGTTGCCAAGGCCTTTTCTTCATTCTTGATAGCCAATTCCAGATCATCTTCCTTTAAAGCATAGAACACCCATTCCTTTCCATTGCTGGATCCACTAGCAGATTTTGTTGTTGGTTCATCCTCAGAGTCATCACTTACTCCTTCCTCATCCACTACGTAGCATTGTTTACTTTTCTTGAATCTATATTTGATCTGATTAGGCTTAAATGTTTTCTTAACTCTCTCTTCAAATTTTGCATTCCTTTCAGGACATCTAGATGCAAAATGACCAATCTTATTACATGCAAAATATTTAAATGGTGCTTTTCCTTCATACTTACTTCCTGTCGGTCCTTTATGTACTCTTCTAGAAAATAAGGCTTCAATTTGCTCAAATTCTTCATCTTCTTTCCTCGTATCTTCCAATTCTTTTGCATATAAGGCTTTCTAATCACTTTTTCTGGTAGATGATGATGATGCATGAAAAGCAAGTTCAGACTTTACAACTCTAGAAAATCCAAATTCTTCAAGCTCAAATGTAGATAATTTCCCTATCAGAATGTCTCTGTTAACCGAAGCGTTTGCCATTGTTCTCAGCTCATTAATTGTAGTTTCCTTCATCTTGTAAGCCGATGGAAGGGCTCTCAAGACTTTGGAAACTATTTCATCTTCACTCAGAGATCCTCCACAACATTGAATTCCTATAACAATCTCATTTACACTTTCCATAAACACAATAATTCTTTCATTATCTTCCATCTTCAAGTTTTCATACTTTACCCGATAACCATCAAGTTAAGCAATTTTTATAGTAGGATCACCTCATTTAGAGTTTGTAATTTATCCCACATAACCTTTGCTGATGATTTATTAGTCAATCCCATGATTTGATGATCAGTGAGTGCACACAAGAGGGCTTCTCTAGCTCTGCAATAATTTTTAATATTCTTGTCTAGGTCTGCAGGAGCAGGATTGCCAGATGTCAGATCATAAGGTGTATATCCTTTCTCAGTGATCTCCCAAATATACTTGCCAAGACATCTAAGATGAGTCTCCATTCAAATTTTTCATATCCCATAATTTATTCCATCAAGCTTAGGGATTTCTTTTTTGAAAATAATTGCTGGTAGATTTGAAGTGTTAGCTGCCATAGGATCTGCCTCCAGCAGCTAAGCTTCAACAAAAGAGGCCAAAGATCTAATACCAATTGTTAGGACAACCAGTGAACAACTAAGAAGGGAGGGGGGGTGAATCAGTTGTTGACAAATTATATCAATTAATCCACTTAATAACCTTTAACTGGATCATATAAACATTAAGTACCAAAATAGCAGAAACATATACCGATAAACAATACAATTTAACAATAAAACAAATAATCAACACAATGCAACCATACCACATAACACCATGATTTCTACGTGGAAAGCCCAAAAAGGGAAAAACCACGGTGGGAAGCCTACCCACAATCAGATGATACTTCTGCAAAAAGTATATGATACAATGAGGGGCCTGCACATGTAGGAAGACACATTGCCTAGAGTGTACTGCTCATTACAAAAGAGTCTCACTGACTACATAGAGGCTATAACCACCTCAAGATGAATGAACAACAATCCAAAATAATGAACTGCCAGAGATAACATCTACCATGCCTGATTACAGTCTTGGTTAAGCTCAATACCAGAGGCATTTGACCTCTTCCTTAATCCCAATTCGATCACCTATGATCGACCAAATATACTTTGCTTATGATATTACATTTCACGACCACGATCATATTATCTACAATGAGATCTTATATCAATTTATACCAACCCTAAGGCCTAAACCAATTAGGTCGGACACCTAAAATATATTACAATAAGATCATTACATACATCCATATTACAATGATATGCCATGTTGGCTTAAGACCAAAACAATAATAACCAATCCATAAATCATCCTGGTAACGTGTAGAGAACACGTTAACATGATATCGGTCCATAACCTAGATAGGCACCGGACCTAATCTGGGTCCACCACGCCAAAGCAATGTCTTCAATCAATTGAGGCACGATCAAAGAACATCTTCACCATCCTGAATTCCATCTAGAAGCCATACGAACATGACTTATGCATCCTGTCAAGATTTCTTAGTGAAATCTCTGTTGGTTAAACCTTAAACCCATGCCGGTAAGGGTTTACAAGAGTGTGTGATAGCATTTGATTACCAAGTCAATACCAATTGACCAAATCATGCTCCAGAAGCATGTAATACATAAAGCCAAACATACTCCATTGATCCAAACATGTTGAAAGTGTTCAACAAATAGTCTCTTCTGCCGGTAACCAAAACTTGTCTGCTGGTAACCAACCATAACAACTAGTGTTGAAATCAATTGACAACATAATCAATTCATTCATAATACCAACAGATGGAAGGATGAGTTGGAAATGAAAATAAATAATTTAGAAATCATTTAATATTTGAGACTATAGGATGTTAGGACTCGGAGGCAACTGAGAGGGGGGGGGGGTGAATCAGTTGTCTATTAATTTCAACCCAAATATAACTTAATCAAACTTGATACATAATACCAGTAAACCAAACTTGATGCCGATTAACAAATTAACAATAAATATCAATACCGGTGAAACTTAATGCATGAAACAAAGAGAAACAACATCCACAACACATAACACTCAGATTTGTACGTGGAAACCCTATAAGGGGAAAAACCATAGTGGGAAACCTTACGCACAATCAGATGATACTACTACAGATAGTATGTGTGTACAAATGGGGTCTGCACATGCAGAAAGGCCAATCGCCTAGAGGTCACTGCTCAATCACAAAATAAGAGTCACACTGACTACAATTGGATGAATAAATCCAATGATAATGTACTACTCAAAGTAGCATCTCCAATGCTGGATTTAGTACCGGTTAAGATATGATAATCACTTTCTCTATGGTTTTATCATAAGATCTTCTATATTCGCATATACCATGTTATAATACCATAACCTTACATACCATATCCTTACATCTCACAATTGAGATCTTACATATATACCAAAACCTAAGACCAAATGTGTAGGTCGGCTAATTAAGAATATTATAATAAAATCAATTACAAGTAAGTCAAGATGTAATGCATCATGTCAGCTCAATGTAATTACAACAATACCAATTGATTAAATCATCTCCATAATGTGTCGTGCTGATTTGGAATAGATAATGTATGTTGGTCCATAACCTAGACCAATTTGCCAGTAACAACAAATATGTCAACCCGATTAGACCAATAACCAGAATACCAAAACCAAGTGTTCAAACCATGTCTTCGACATAACCAAGTGATCTCCAGATGATAACAAGTCATCCTCAGTGCCAGTGAATAATATAACCTGTCGGTGAACCAAATACCAGTGACTGTGCATAAGTCATTGAACTTGCCGGTGAACATAAACAAGGATCTCCAGAAGGATAAGTGTTAATAAGTGTTGACATCAATGACAAAACCAATGCAACACATCCATAATACCAACAATCTCCCCCTTTGGCATTGATGGCAACACAAAGATGGAAAAATATCTAAGTGCCAAAACAGAATGCCAAAAATCAAAAACCAACAATCTCTCGAGTAGATCAATAGCAGAAATCAAAATACTAATGTAGAGAGTATATATTTCTCCCCTAATGAATAATCTCTCCCCAAAGGATAATGTTATTTTTCCATAAATATCTCTCCCCCTTTGACATCAAATGCCAAAGCAATACAAATACCAGATACAACCAATTCATAGAACCAATTACAAATACCAACTGTTATAACCAACTACTCCCCCTGAGAAGTATCTCTCCTCCATCAAAGCCGTAAAAAGGTTTCTCTGTAAATTATGTCGGTTTGATGCCAAGCATCAATTGTCTAGGTCTCTACTAGTGAGGGTATAACCCCAAGCTGCTCTCTAAGATATTCAAAAGTTTCCTTAGGCAAAGGCTTAGTAAAGATATCTGCAATATGCTCTTTAGTATTCACATAAACTAATCTCACTTCTTTTGCTTCAACATTCTGTTTCAAAAAATTGTATTTGATAGAAACATGTTTAGTTTTAGAGTGAAATACCGGATTCTTAAATATATCAATTGTTGCTGAATTATCACAATAGATGATTATAGGTTCTTTGCATTTTACCTTTATGTCCTTCAACATTTGCTTAATCCATAATACCTTAGTACAATTAATTGTTGCTGCAACATATTCTGATTCTGTTGTTGATAATGATGTACAACTTTGTTTCTTTCTCAACCATGAAATCAATCTTCTACCAAGAAAGATTGCCCTGCTGGTGGTTCTCTTTCTGTCATCTACATCTCTTGCCCAATTAGCATTGGTGTATGCACATAAACCAAAATTTTCATCTTTAGGATACCATAAACCAAGATTTGTTGTGCCTTATAGATACCGAAAAATCCTTTTCACTACTGATTCATGATTCTCTCTAGGATTACTATGAAATCTTGAAATATTACACACTGCATTCATTATATCAAGTCTTGTTTGTGTCAAATACAGTAAACCTCCAATCATAGATTTGTATCTTATCGGATTAACAAGAGCTGAATCATCCTTCAATGATAGTTTATCAGTTGCAATCATAGGAGTACTTACTGATTTACAGTTTTTCATACCAAATTTCTCTAGTAGTCCCTTTAGGTACTTTGTTTGACATATGAATATACCTTTATCAGCCTGTGAAATCTGAAATCCTAAAAATAATTTTATCTCCCCAATCATAGACATTTCAAATTCTTCCTGCATCTTATTGGAAAAGTCTTTACACAATCCATCTTCTCCTCCAAAAATGATGTCATCAACAAAAAATTCAATAACCAATATGTCTTCATTAGTCACTTTGAAATATAAGTTGTTGTCAGCATTACCTTTAGTGTAACCAAGCTTCAAAAGATATTTGTCCAATCTAGCATACCATGCTCTAGGAGCTTGCTTCAATCCATATAAAGCTTTCCTTAATCTGCAAACCATATCTTTATCATTTGTCAATGAAAATCCATTAGGCTATTCAATGTAAACTTCCTCTTCAAGATCACCATTCAGAAATGCACATTTTACATCCATTTGATATACTTTATAGTTCTTGTGTGCTGCAAGTGCAAGAAACAATCTGACTGCCTCAATTCTGGCTACCGGTGCAAAGGTTTCATTGTAATCAATTCCCTCTTTATGTGAATAACCTTTACACACTAATTTTGCTTTATTTCTGATTACCTTACCATCTTCATTAAGTTTATTTCTTAATACCCATTTAGTTCCAATTACATTTTTATCTTTAGGTCGGGGAACCAATGTCCATGTATTGTTCTTTTCAATTTGTTCTAATTCATCTTCCATAGCTTTAATCCAATGTTTATCTTCACATGCCTCAATAACAGATGCTGGTTCAATTTGAGAAATTAAGCATACCTTTTCATTTGTCAGTCTTCCTCTTGTCATAACTCCTTGATACTTATGAACCCAATTATCTAACTTTCAGAGTGATTCGGTCTTACATACCTGGGTGTGTTCACTTGTTGTTCTTCAATCACTGTGGAATCCTCTGATGATGCCGGTGTAACTGGATCAACAATATGTACTGGTGCACTCTGTATAGGTTCATTTGTGATCATCTCAACTACTGGTTCAGGATCCAAAGACCTTGAATTTCCTCTAAAGTGTCCATCTATCTTCACATTTGCACTCTCAATGAATTTTTGCAATCTTTTATTAAAACATCTATATGCTTTTCTCTTAGATGAATAACCAATAAATATACCTTCATCACTTCTAGGATGAACTTTACCAGTATACTCATCTCTCCTAATGTAACATTTGCTTCCAAATATTTTGAAGTACTTAAGAGTAGGAATATTACCAGACCATAATTCATAGGGTGCCTTACCGGTTTCACCTTTGATGTGAACTCTATTGAAAGTGTAAACCACTGTATTCACTGCTTCCCTCCAATACACATGAGGTAGGTTTGCTTCTGATATCATGCTTCTAGGTGCATCTAGAATATTGCTTTTCTTCCTTTCCACAACTCCATTTTGTTGAGGTGTCCGGGGTGCTGATAGTTGTATTCTAATTCCATTCACTTCACAAAATGTATTGAACTCCTTAGATGTAAATTCACCTCCTTTATCTAATCTTAAACATTTGATTTTCTTACCGATTTCATTCTCTACAAGCACCTTGAATAATTTGAATTTCCCAAAAGCTTCTGATTTCTTCCTGAGAAAAGTAACCCAACACATTCTAGAATAATCATCAATGATTAGCATAAAGTATCTATCTCTCTGTAGGCTTCTTGTTCTTGTCGGACAACACAAGTCAGTATGAATTAAATCAAGAACATCATTGGTTTTCTCAGAAATACTCTTCAAAGTTGTTCTAACTTGCTTTCCCATTTGACATTCCTTACATATCGATTAAGAGGTCTTACAATCTTAGGTAAATCCCTTACTGCCTTAGATGAACTAATCTTTACAATGCAACTAAAATTCACATGACAGAGTCTTTTATGTCATAACCAAATTTCATCAATATGTGCAATCAAGCATGTCTTTTCATTGTTATTCAAATGAAAGATATTACCTCTAGTCTAATTACCAGTTGCAATCTCCAAACTAGTTATATTCATGATTTTGCATTTACCATTCTTGAATTGTAACTGAAATCCTTTTTCAACTAATTGACCAAAACTCAAAAGATTATGCTTCAAACCTTCAACATAATAAACGTTGTCAATATTGTGCTTACCATCAAAAGATATAGTGCCTTTTCCTCTGATCAAACAAGCTTTGTCATCTCCAAATCTTACTAGACCTCCATTGTATTCCTGAAAAGATAAGAATTTACTTTTATCACCAGTCATATGATGTGAACATCCAAAACCTATAATCCATTCATCATTTTCTCCAATTTTAGCTGCTAGGGCCTGCTCTACCAATGGAACAATAGATGCAGGTTGACCTTCTTATATTACAACAAAAGCCCATCCATTATCTGTTAGCTCTTCATCAGAATCATCATTAACTCCTTCATCAACATAATAACATGATTTGTCTCTATTCTTCTTAAATACGTATCTCTGATATTCAGGGTTAGGCTTGTATGTTCTTTTAGCTTCTTCTCTTAATCTTGCATGTCTGCCAGGACATCTAGATGCCATATGACCAACTTGATTGTAGTTAAAACATAAATGGTGCTTTACCTTCATACTTACTTCCAATAGAACCTTTAGGCATTTTCCTTGCAAATAGTACTTCAAGTTCTTCCAGTTCTTCATTTTCCCTCCTGATATCTTCAAGTTCTCTTGCATAAGGTGCTTTCCAATTAGATTTATTAGATGATGATGATGCAGATGATGCAGATGATGATGCTTTGAAGGGTAAATTTGCTTTAATTATAGCAACAAGACCAAATTCCTCAAGCTCAAATGTTGAAAGTTTTCCAACCAAGGTATCTCTAGATACTAATGTATTTGGAATATTCTCAACTCATTAATAGCAGTTACTTTCATTTTGTATGCCAGTGGCAATGCTCTCAAAACTTTGGAAACAATTTCATCTTCACTTAAGGAACCTCCATAGCATTGTATTCCCAAAACAATTTCATTAACCCTTTCCATAAAAGCAAAAAATCTTTCATCTTCTTCCATTTTCAAATTTTCATACCTGACCCGAAAGCATTCTAGTTTTGTAATTTTGATAGTGGTATCTCCTTCATTCAATGTCTCTAATTTATCCCAAATAGCTTTAGCAGTAGATCGATCTGATAATCCCATGATTTGCTGATCTGACAAGGCGCTCAAGAGTGCTTCTCTTGCTTTGCAATCATTCTCTTGATCCTTACCCAGTGTTGGTGGATTAGGTTGATTCGGTGTAGGACCAACATAGCCATTCTTTGTAACATCCCATATGTCTTTTCCAATGCAATTCAGATGTGTCTCCATTCTGATCTTCCATATACCATAGTTAGTTCCATCAAGTTTCAGACTATCCTTCCTGAAAAAGTTAGTTACCATAGAATCTCCTCAAGTTGTTAAACTTCTGCAAAAAGAGGACTAGGCTCTGATACCAATTGTTAGGACTCGGAGGCAAATAAGAGAGGGGGGGGGGTGAATCAGTTTTTTATTAATTTCAACTCAAATATAAATTAATCAAACCTGATACATAATACCGGTAAACCAAACTTTATGTCGGTTAACAGATTAACAATAAATATCAATACCGGTGAAACTTAATGCATGAAACAGAAAGATAAACAACATCCACAACACATAACACTGAGAATTGTACGTGGAAGCCATATAAGGGGAAAAACCACAATGGGAAATCTTACTCACAATTAGATGATACTACTGCATATAGTATGTGTGTACAAATGAGGTCTGCACATGTAGAAAGGCCAACCGCCTATAACTCACTGCTCAATCACAAAATAAGAGTCGCATTGACTACAATTGGATGAATAAATCCAATGATAATGTACTGCTCAAAGTAGCATCTCCAATGCTTGATTCAATATTGGTTAAGCTCTAATAATCACCTTCTCTATGGTCTGCTCATAAGATCTTCTATATTCGCACATACCATGTTACAATACCATAACCTTACATACCATATCCTTACATCTCACAATTGAGATCTCACATATATACCAAAACCTAAGACCAAATGTGTAGGTCGACTAATTAAGAATATTACATTAAAATCAATTACAAGTAAGTCAAGATGTGATGCATCATGTCGGCTCAATGTAATTACAACAATACCAATTGATTAAATCATCTCCATAACGTGTCGTGCTAATCTGGAATATATAATGCATGCCAGTCCATAACCTAGACCAATTTGTCAGTAACAACAAATATGTCAACCCGATTAGACCAATAATCAGAATACCAAAACCAAGTGTCCAAACCATGTCTTCGACATAACCGAGTGATCTCTAGATGACAACAAGTCATCCTCAGTGCCAGTGAACAATATGACCTGCCGGTGAACCAAATACCGGTGACTATGCATAAGTCACTGAACTTGTTGGTGAACATAACCAAGGATCTCCAGAAGGATAAGTGTTGCTAAGTGTTGACATCAATGACAAAACCAATGCAACACATCCATAATACCAACATAGGATAGAAGAATAACCATTAAATATCAAATATTTAATTGATTGAAGAATAATTAAATATTAGATATTTAATTAATTAATAGCAAGACATGAAATGAATTAAATAAATTAATCTTTTCAAATTAACTATTTAATAGAAGAATAATTATTAAAAAAATATAAAATATTTATTTAATCGCTCGTAGCCAATTTTATGTGTATACACAACATATGGGCATTTTTTGTGATCTTGCACTTGCAATGAAATTTGGGTATTTGGATGTGATGGTGTCATAGGCACCTTTGGGGGTTTGTCCTAGGGAGGTTGAGCAATATAATCATTGATGATGGTCAACCTTGCAAGATTTAATAAGATTGGAGAAGGATGCCTTAAGAAATGTACAAAAGTGTACAATGTTAGGTGAAAGTTTAGCATGATTGTAAAAGTATAGTAACGACTTATACTATGCCTCTTAATACCTTTTACTTCTTATTTTTATTAATTATTGCTATATGTTGCTTTTTGTGCTTGTGTTGTGTGACATGTGCTATTGTTATAGTGCATTCAACCAATTAATTTCTTATTTAATAATTAGAATGTGACCACTTATGATTGTTTGTATGTGAGAGAAGATAATCATGTGAAGTGCAATGAAAAGACCCAATCAAACAAAAAAATCTTTTAAACAATACAAGTGCATCCACACACGATCAGACTATTTAGAGGACAACATAAAAAAAATACAATATTTTTTTAATGAATAAGTGTTAGTATTATTATTTATAAAATAATGCTACATGTATTAACAAAAAGATGGATAGGTGGAAGAAGTCACACCCCAAAGTCCAAACATGACTAATTAAAAAATAAAATACAATAACATTTTCTTATGTGACAAGTGCTAAAGCACTAGTAGAAGGATGAAGAGGATCACAATCATTCGATTTACCCCAAACATTAAAAAGGTTGAGAGTATTCAGAAGAGACTTCCACATCTTTCTTTTCTATTTAGAAGCTAAATATCTTGAATATGTGACACAACCACATCAAGATTTTGTAAAGTTTGACTAGCCACCCAACCTCAGCCAGATGACAAGTGAACTCAAAACAATCCTCTAACATTAAAATAATTTAAAAATAAATGAATATTCAAATCTAAAGAAGTCAAATATAACACCAAATACGGATTTAAAGAGGTTAGATGTAACACCAAATAAAAGTTTTAAAACCTTTAATATAAAAAACTACCATAAAGAAACATATATCCATATATTAAAAATTATAACTTGCTTCACTTTCCACTTGGGTGCGAATTTACAAATTGGAATTACAATTATAGGGGAATTAGGGAACGCTATACCTTATCTTATGGACAGTATGGATAGTGTGACCCTGGTAGCTTGCACAGGATAGGAGAAAATGGCTAATTCAGGGAAGCATGCAAATAGTCCCTCCAAATTTCTTCTACCAATTGCTGTTCCATTCATCTCAAGGATCCCAACATCGTCACCAACACCAACACCAACACCAGTACTTTCAATGAAAAAAGCTGTGGAAGGATGTCAACATTTTCTAAATTTGATAGAATCTGCATTGATTGAATGCAGGCAAACCATTAACAGAACAGTGAACAGCTTAACATCGAACAATCCACTTGTCGAAAGGCTCATATGTCTCTCCAATCAATACAAAAATATCTTCCAGGCACACCCATTTAGAGTTACGTTAGTTTTTCTATGCTACGGATATTCTTGGTCCTAGGACATCATGATAGATGCTGATTTTTTCCTTCTTTTCTTTGTGTTACAGACCCATTTGCAAAGAATGAGGCAAACAGATTCTCTCTCGTCATATAATTTTGCAGCTATATTGCCTGGTGACTCAGTGGCGGAAATGGTGGTGACAAATGGGCTTTCTAATTTTCTCAACATCTATAACACTCTACTGATAACAAGGCTGGTCTTAACCTGGTTTCCTAATTCTCCACCAGCAATTGTGAACCCCTTAAGGTAAGTCAATTTTATATATTATTTTTTATGCCCTGATTCAGAAGTAATGGTGACAACATGTTTTTATGAGCATTTCATTTTCTTCTGCTTAGCCCACCACATGACTCAAGGGTTATTCTTATCCCGAGTGCAACAATCTATGTTTTGGACCTAACCTATTAGCTGAAATTTGAGAAGAAATAGTAAAGTTAATAGTATCTTTACCCAGCTAAGATCAACATATCCAGGGTTTAACACTCAGAGGGTTTAATGCAGCACACTTTGTGACCCATATCTGAATATCTTCAGAGGTGTTATTCCTCCTCTTGGTGGACTGGACTTGTCTCCAATTCTTGCATTCTTTTTGCTAAATGCTTTGACCAATGCGGCTGCAGCTCTTCCAGCTGAGTTGCCCAAGGGCATGGAAAGCACGCAGGAGTTAGCCTCAATACCTATTCAATCTTCCAGTGTCACTGCAAAACAGAAGTTGTGGTTGAAAAGGCAATGCAGTTCCTCTGATGTTCAAAGGAAAGATGGTCATAGTAAGTAAATTGTGGGCATTGGAAAATTGTTAGAGCAGTTGAGCACTAGAGAGAGGATTTAATTGTTCTAATACATTCATTATGTGAATTTGAGTTTCGGAATTAGTGCCGTTATGGCTTTTGTTCATATGCAGAATCAATGGTTTGTTACATCAAGCTTACCATTTTGTCTCTGCCTGTTCCCCATGATATTGAAATTGAAATTGAAATTGAAACTGTGTAACCATTTAGTTGGTTCAAAAAAATAATTTATTCTAGTAGTTCAATTTTCTCATGCCCATCTCATTTAGTCTGTTAGTTTTGACGCATACATTCTTCTTATGCATGATATTATAAAAAAATTGATATTGCTGGCTCTATTAGTCCATGTTCGTAGGATCTTTTTTACTTCTGAACTGGAATTAGGCCCGAACGTGTTTCTATTAGAAGGGAACAGGTTCCTTTGGTGGACCGTAGGTTGTGTTCTGTTATTACTATCACATGATGTTTGGAAGTTAGGAACTCGCACCTTTATTTACCATCATATAGTAAGTATAAGCTCTTCATGAAATCTAGATTATTTCTTTATAATTCCATACAAGTACTACTTACAGATAAAAATCAGGGAGAACAAATGATGCAATTAGTTATGCTTTTCCACAAGTGAAATTTTATATTGTACAAGATAGTTCCCTTGAAGTTTGAGTTCATAGCATGATTTTTGCTGATTTTCAGACCATCTTCCGATCTGGTTTTGTCATACTATTCACAGATCATGTTAACTTACAAATGCTTTTGAAAACATAGAGACCCAATATCTGACTCATTCCAGAATTATATGATATGCACAAGGGTCTACCTCTGACCTTACAAAAGTTGAGGGTGAAGACATCTTCTTACAAGGATCTTCTTTGTCATTACCGACCCATTAGACATTTTTCTTTTGAAATATATCGAACCCTAGCATGGAATTTCTTTCTTGACCCATACTGGTTCCTCTTAATCCACAATTCCTTCAACACTTTAGTAGCCCTTTGTACTTGGACAGCTATATGATCATAAATTACATTGAGCTGCTACCTGAACGGAAGAGTAATATTTCAATTTTGCAATATAAAAGTAAAAAGTGATTAACCATCCAAAAATACATTTTTATGTATGCATGAATATTCACAATGCATTCCTTCAAAAGCTTGCTGTATTTACCTGTGAGGACAAAATTGCACATGCGAAACTATTACCAATGCGTGCCATCTTGTTGTGGATTGTTTGTTATTGTGGATAAGACATCCCCATTAATCAGTAATAGTTACAAAGAAAACTTCTCGTCTGCCTGTTGTGCGTCTATTGCAATTTAGTTTTGAGAGTAGGTGGGCTGTATCTGAGCCAAACACTTTCACTGGTGAACCACTTTAACAAAGTTTTCATCTACGGCCGTCCAAAAAAGAAGAAATTTCTCACTTAAGTGAACAACCTCTACCGTAATCTAATATTTGTCAAAGGTCACTAATTAGATATTGGCATTCAACCTCTCTGTGTACCATGCCTTCTGTAAAGTTATTTCAATTTCAATTAAAGAACAAGTTATGAACTATGTATGCTATAAATTTATATGAGGAATTATGTTGAAGTCTAATAATTCTGATTTTATCTGCAGGTCTGAAAGAGAGAGATCATTTTATGTTTTCTATGTCTCCTCCAAATGAATTCAATTGGTATATATATCATTTAGGCAACCGGTCAATTGGTGTATTGACCGGTCATGCCTTTTAGGCATGACCGATCAATGCACCCATTGATCGGTGCCTTTGTAATTATACTATTAACACAAGGCTGTTTATCGGTTCAAAACCTTGATAGCATATTGTAATATAATATAATGATTGATCAAGATAATGAATCGGTTCATGTAAACACCGATAATTCAAAATGCACGATGTATGTAATCCAACCGGTGCAGTTTGTTAACCACTGTTAATTCCAAATGAAGCGGTGTATGTATTAAGCCCGATAACAAATATGCCCGATGATTAAGCCCGATAACAGATGTGGATCGGTGCCAATAGTTATGCACCCGATAGCAAGTATGTATCGGCTAATAACCTGATAACTTATAGCATTTAATATGCTAAGCAATGTTTGTAAAATCCGATAATCATATGCAATATAAGTTTAGACATGAAGCATGTAAATAACAGAACAAGGAAGGTTAGAAATATCTTATCTTGCATAAGCTACCATGCATTAACACTCCCTCTTAGCTTTGGAAGATAGATAAGGCAACCTGCATCACATTTCCTTTTCATAACTAAGATAATGTCAATCAACAACAATCATTTGTACATGAGAAGTACCATCAAGACATATGATACAAAATAGAAGAACATCACCTGAGTATGTGACATAAAGTATTATTTTAACATGTGATAAAAGTAAGAGAATCATTACCTGATCATGTGAGAAATCACCAAAACATGTGATTTGTAAGATTCATCAAGATATCATCTAACACGTGATATTAGTATTGCCTAATACGCAATACTTAAGGATAAGTCTATGAGAAAGTTTAGTTTCTCATCATATCCAAGTTGTGATAAGTGCAATAACATTTGTAAATGTTTATCACAACATAGTCATGGCAAATCCATGACTTACCAGAGATCCAATCATGATCAATGGTTGAGATATCACTTACACGTGATATCAGTATTGCCTAACACGCAATACAAGGATAACCATATGAGAAGTGCTTAATTTCTCATTATATCCAAATTGTGATAATGCAATAACATTTGTGCAAATGTTGTATCACAACATGGTCATGGCACATCCATGACTTACCAGTGATCCAACATGATTACTGGTTTGACTATCATAAGATCGTCACCTTATGATATCTACATACAAGTGTTCAGTATCTGAGAGATCGTCACCTCTTAGATATGAACACAGGTGGCAAGAAGCCAAGAGATAGTCCAGACATGACAAAGAAGTTTACACATTAAACATCTTAAATATATGTAAGTATAGATTACAAAGCAGATTACCTTTCTATCATACCTAAACCCTTTCTGAAGTGATCAACCTTCACTCTGGAAAGTGGTTTGGTTAGAATATCTGCAGTCTGATCTCCTGTACACACATATTCTAACTTTATCACATTCCTGTCAACCATATCTCGTACAGAGTGATATGGAATCTCAATATGTTTGGACCTGTCATGAAATACTGGATTTACAGAAAGTTTTATACAGCTTTGATTATCACACTAAATAACTGTAGGTTTCATAGGTTCTCCAAATAATCCCACGAGCAATTTCCTTAGCCATACTGCTTCTCGGGCAGCCATTGAAGCTGCAATATATTCAGCCTCTGTGGAACTCTGAGCTACTGAAGATTGTTTTCTGCTGATCCAGGATATCATGGCTGACCCTAAACTGAAGCAACACCCTGAAGTGCTCTTTCTGTCAGTCACACTGCCAGCCCAATCTGAATCTGTAAATCCATGTAGATCTATGTCAACCTTTTCATATTTAAGACCAAGCTTTAGGGTACCTTGTAGATATCTCATTATATGCTTTACTGCAACCAGGTGTATCTCCTTAGGTTCACACATGAACTGACTTAAGGCATTAACAGCATAGCAGATATCTGGCCTTGTATTTACTAGATACATCAGAGACCCAATCATCTTCCTGTATTGAGTGGGGTCAGTAGGTCTTGATTCTGCTGCTGCTTCTTTAAGTTTATGGAAGTTGGTTTCCATAGGAGAGGTCATGGGTCTACAGTTTAGCATTCTAAATCTTGTCAATATGTCCAAGGTGTACTTCCCTTGGTTCAGTACAATATTATCAGAATTCTGCCATACTTCCAATCCTAGGAAGTAATGAAGAAGCCCCAAGTCTTTCATATCAAATTCTGTGGATAGATCTTTCTTGCATTGATCTATTTGGTGATTATCTCCTGTAATTAATAAGTCATCAACATATAAAATTAAAATTAACATATCACCTTTATTTCTTTTGAGGTAGAGATTAGGATCTGCATCATTCTTAGAGAAACCCAGCTTTGAGAGGTAGGTGTCAATTCTTTCATACCAAACTCTGGGAGCCTGTTTGAGCCCATAAAGAGCTTTCTTGAGTCTACACACATGAGACTTTGCATCATGAATTTCAAACCCTTCAGGTTGCTCTAAGTAGACTTCTTCCATGATCTCGCCATTTAGGAATGCTGTCTTAACATCCATCTGATGTACCTTCCACCCCTTTGCTGCTGCAATGGCTAGGACAGCTCTTACTGATGTGTACCTGGCAACAGGTGCAAATGTTTCTTCGTAATCTGCAGCATGCTTGATTTTAAACAACCATTTAGAAGACACGATAGACTTCTTGGTTGGCCTAGGAACGATCTCCCAAACATCATTCTTCATAATGGACTGATATTCTTCAGTCATGGCATCTATCCATACTTTATGTTTGAGTGCATCTGAAACATTGTTAGGTTCAGCTTTAGAGAGATCATTCATAAATGCAACATAGTTGATGAATTTATTAGGCCCCTTGCTTTCCCTGAAGGTTCCTGAAGGAGCAGCGAACTTCTGAGCTTCTGCTATAGTTTTGGTGGCCCATAGTGGTCTTTTCTTGTGATTATCTATAGGTGGGTTTTGTGTTTCACTTATAGTTTCCTCAAGATACTCCCTCTGAAGCTCAGGAGTAGGTTCTTCTTCTAGGTTAGAAGTAGGATTATGAATTTCATGTTCTATTGTATTTGAGCCCTTTTGAAGGCTAAATCTTCTTCGAAGATTACATCCCTACTGAGTTCAATATTTCTCTGTCCTTGTACATAGATTCTGTAGGCTTTAGAAGTTTCACTGTATCCTACAAGTATTCCCCTTTTTCCAGAGGGTTCTAGTTTTAGTCTTTTCTCTTTAGGTACATGAATATAGACCGGACACCCAAATATCCTAAGATGGCTGATATCTGGTTTTGTTTTGGTAAAGACTTCCTCAGGAGTTTTATCTTCAAGGTGTGAATGAGGACATCTATTTTGTATGTACACAGCAGTGTTGGTTGCTTCTACCCAAAGGTTCAAGTTTAGATTTTGATCTAGTATCATGGCTTTGGCAGCTTCTACTATGGTCCTATTTTTCCTTTCAGCTACTCCATTTTGTTGTGGATTATAAGGTATTGATAACTCCCTCTTAATCCCATAATTTTTACAAAAGTCTTTAAATAGTTCTGATGTGTATTCCCCCCCCATTGTCAGTTCTTAAGGTTTTAATTTTGTTTTCAGATAGATTTTCTGTTAATGTTTTAAACTCTTTGAACCTACTTAGGATCTCTTCTGATTCTTTACATTTCAGAAAGTAGATCCACGTCTTCCTAGAGTAGTCATCAACAAAAATTACATAGTACAAAAATCCCCCTAGCGAGGGTACGGACATAGGTCCACATACATCAGAATGAATTAACTCCAAAACTTTGCTAGTTTTCCTAGTACTATTCTGAAATTCATTTTTGGTATTTTTACCTAAGGCACACCCTTTGCAAGCCTCTGAATGATATTGCTTCAAGTTAGGTAGACCTGTGACAAGGTTTCCCATGGTTGACAAAGCTCTATAATTCAGATGACCTAATCTCCTGTGCCATACTTCATTTGCATTAGTTGCTTCATGGATCAATGCTAGATTGGGCTCTGTACATAGCTCATACAAATAGCCTTGTCTTCGACCAATGACCTTAGCGTCTTTGATGGAGGATCTCTTTGGCCAAGCCAACACCTTGTTTTCCATGAAGGTCACTCTGTATCCTTGATCTTCTAGTGCTGATATGGAGATTAGATTTCTTTTGATCCCTGGAACATATAGTACTTCTTCAAGTCGTAGTGACATGCCTGACTTCAGTTTGATGGTGCAGGTTCCAATTCCTCTGACTGGATGTGAAGAATCGTCTCCGATGGTTACTTCCTCATCATCTTTCTCTATCATGGAGTCTAGTATTTCTCTAAAGCCGGTGATGTGTCTGGATGAACCACTGTCGATCACCCATGAGTTAGATTTGTTTGAAGTATGGCTTGTAAGTGCTGAGTAGAGGACATAGTTCTCGGAGTCATTTTCTTTTCTAGATTTCTTCACTTTTGCAAATGTGGCTTGCTTCCTTTTCTCCAGACAGTTTGCAACATAGTGTCCGAATTTGTCACACCTATAACATTGAACATGTGATAGGTCTTTCTTAGAAGTGTTCTTGCCTTGTTTGGCTTTTCTTTTCTTGAATTGCTTCTTTTTGTACCTTTTATTGATGTTTGTATTTAGGACTTGCAAGTCTTCATCTATATTCTTCTGTTTTATTCCTACTTTGTTCAATCAGGATTCTTCTTGTAGACAGTCATCTCTTAGTCTTTCAAACTTAGGATATTTGGACCATGCACTGATGCCTTGGACGAATGTGCTCCATCCACTAGGCAACCCATCTAAAGCAATGAGTGTTAGTTCTTTGCCTCGGATCTCGTAGTCCAAAGTTGCAAGTTCATCTTTTAGAACTGATATCCGCATGAAGTAGGCATTGATTGTCTCCCCTTTGTTCATGGTGATATGATTTATTTCTCGTTTTAGTGCTAGAGTACGACTTGCATTTGATATCTCAAATGTCTTTTCAAGTGCCTTGAACATTTTATAAGCCGTCTCCTGCTTTCTAATGATGGGCATTATATTATTTCTTACCCCATCCACTATTATTTTAATAGCCTTATCATTTCCCTCGATCCATGTGGATTTCTCGATTTCATCTTCTGGTTGTGCACTTTCAGTTTGGACATATGAATCAACTTTGTTTTCTCTTAAAATCATTTTGATTCTAAACTTCCAAGCTGAAAAATCTTCGCTACCTCCGAGTCTATCTTCGAATCTGATAGCGTTGGCCATTATGGAAATGTGATGTAGTTTGTAACTTAGTCCTTGAATTTTATCAAAATTGAATAGCCTTAGGTTCAATTACCTTGGCTTTGATACCATGTAAAGTTATTTCAATTTCAATTAAAGAACAAGTTATGAACTATGTATGCTATAAATGTATATGAGGAATTATGTTGAAGTCTAATAATTCTGATTTTATCTGCAGGTCTGAAAGAGAGAGATCATTTTATGTTTTCTATGTCTCCTCCAAATGAATTCAATTGGTATATATATCATTTAGGCAACCGGTCAATTGGTGTATTGACCGGTCATGCCTTTTAGGCATGACCGATCAATACACCCATTGATCGGTGCCTTTGTAATTATACTATTAACACAAGGCTGTTTATCGGTTCAAAACCTTGATAGCATATTGTAATATAATATAATGATTGATCAAGATAATGAATCGGTTCATGTAAACACCGATAATTCAAAATGCACGATGTATGTAATCCAACCGGTGCAGTTTGTTAACCACTGTTAATTCCAAATGAAGCGGTGTATGTATTAAGCCCGATAACAAATATGCCCGATGATTAAGCCCGATAACAGATGTGGATCGGTGCCAATAGTTATGCACCCGATAGCATGTATCGGCTAATAACCTGATAACTTATAGCATTTAATATGCTAAGCAATGTTTGTAAAATCCGATAATCATATGCAATATAAGTTTAGACATGAAGCATGTAAATAACAGAACAAGGAAGGTTAGAAATATCTTATCTTGCATAAGCTACCATGCATTAACACCTTCCACCTTTTTCATCCTCTGGTCAAAAACCTACATAGAGATATATCCTTGTATGGAAGCCTTGCCAAAGTTATCTAGAATCATATTGTCATGTATTAATGTTTTGAATTTAAAGAAAGTATACTGTCTTTAACTTTTATGATAATATATGAGTTATCCACATTATGGCTTATCCAAAATAAATGGATTTATTTACTTCTACTTGGTCAAACTCGTTCCCAAACAAAGATATTTATTTTAAATTATATATTTAAAATAGGTAGAAATAATATTAATAATTTGTTTTAATATCTTTAAACCCTCACTTAGAGACTTGTGACAGACTTGGAATTAGTTGAAAACAAACCTGAAGGTGGAATAACCAGAGAGGTGATGCTCCAGTCTATTTCAACACCTGATAATGAGTTTTTATCAGGGAACATATATTGCATGCGTCTATCTTTAGATGAATAAAATCTACAATAATTCATTGTAATGTACTACCCAGGTCCCAACATGCAATACTCTCGTTATATATACTTTCCCATCACACCGTCACCCTTTCCTTTGTTGATACTCCAATAGATATATCCTTGTATGTGAGACTTGATTCTCAACATGGCTCCTGCTCAATAAGTGGTCTTTCAGCCAGAATTATTTAGAGTTGTATTATCTTGTAAAGATGATTTACTTTAAAGATCAAGGCTTACTGTTTATAATAAACCTAACTCCTACATATGAATTACCTACATTTTGTCTCAGCCAAAATTAATAAACCTGTTTTATTTATGCACTCAAAGGTTGTCAGTGTTGTAATTTATATCGTAGTAGTAATTAGAAAAACGTCAAGAATGTGCCTTATCTCACAGGCTTGTGAAATCCATAACAAGGATATAATAAAGAATATAAAGTTTCCAATCAACAATAGAGTGAAATAAATTTATATATGCAAGTGGGAGTGAAATTGAGTAATTAATATTCTCACATTATATTTGAATGATCAAAGTTGCTATTTACAATTCTTAACTGTATTTTCATGTAGAGATCATTAACTTTGAAGATCAAAGCATATTCATTTAAACTATTATCATCTTGATGCTAAGAAGAGAAGTGGAAACAAGCCAACATAAATTGATAATAGCAATGATACTTTTAATTTTGCTTTGGGCGTTTCTAGACTCCTTTTTGAGCTTCTATTAGAGGAGAAGCAGAAGAAAACCAACAAGTTTGTCATATACGAATGTGAGTTCAGAAATATTTCTTATTAACTCGGGAAACTATTAAAGGTAAAGGTAGCTATTAATATTACTGCCAACTGAGACTCCAATTTGGTGTATGAGACTGCCCTTGTGCAAACCCAGAAAGGGATTGTGTTCTCCGTATACCTTGTTCAACAAGGCGTACAAAACTATTCCTCCTGTATTAAAACCTGTAACCTCCACTATGGTGTGCACATGCCTTGAGTATCTGACCCACTTAGGCTGTAGTCAATTTCGCTCAAGCTGTACATCATAGAGTTGTCAGAAATGAAACTATATGGCCTTCAATAACATAGGTAATGAATTAGAAGAAATAGAAGGTTGGACAACAATACCTTCATACATGAGAAAATTTTATATATTATGTGTTGAGTTTTGACTGTATGCTGGAAATGTTTTTGAAGCCTTCTGAAGGAATGTTGCAGAATAATAATATATATTTGGCTGAAACATCATGGCTATCTTTAGTAAAACGAAATGATGCCTTCAGGAATTAATTATCTAGGTGCTTGAAATTTTTTATATTCTTTAGGGCTTGCTATGAAATGCAGGGCACAGAAAAGAGATTAAATGTGGCCTCTTTAAAGTCAAAGTTGATTGAGAGTAAGAATCAGAAAAAAGAAAAAGCTAAACTATTAAGTAAAATAAAATATGGGTGCACGTTTTATGCAGGAATAATATTTTTACAATTGGGATTTTGTGATTAAGTTGAATGGTTGCTAAATGAAAAAAGATAACTGATTATAGCTTTGGAATTGAAAAAACTATGGAATCATATAATGGCTAATATGTAGAATGGTTGCCTTTAGTGGGTGTCCGGATAATTGAAGAACAACCCTGTATTCTGATTGAAGATGTGAGCATCTGAGATGTTTGGCTGCCCGCATTATCAGAACCTGATTAATAACTTCTTCAGTATCCTCTTATATTCTTCCAATGCAGGTTCACCTTGAAAGTTAAAACAACTCTCTAGATATTACTTAGAAAGGAAATAACATTTGACAGCAAAAATTGTAAATCAAATCTCCATTTCCATTTAGAATTTTAAATATCACTTGGATATGAAAGGTCAATTTTATCTGTTAATCTGTGCGATGGTGTACCTGGTCTTGGAGTTTCACTTGGGAAGATAGTAAAGTTTTTGCTCTAGCCAGAGTAAAAATGGAGAAATTTATCAGTTAGATGAAGAATTAGTATTGGGCGAATGGTTGATCAATGATTTTCCATATGAGTTTGCCATAAAAGTCTGTTGAACCAATGATTAGAATGCAAATAGCTCCAAGAAAATCCAAAATGTGTATTGGCATAGTACACAAAGATTTTCAAAGGTCTCGGTAATTCTATTCTGCAATAATAAGAGAGACCTGTGAGCGTTGATTTATATGATACAAGAAGCATGCAAGCTTTGATTTTCAATACGGATATTCATATTAAAGGAATCGATGGACAAACTTCTTTTGCTATATCAATTTGAAGGCCACTAAAAGAAGATCCGTCCATGGGACACAAATTGAACTCTGCCATATCGGAGCTTGAGTCTCAAAATTGAACATGGCAGAAAATTTGCACCTGCACTCAGACAATACTGGCAGCAAACCCATACTTTATTCTTATAATCAAAAGAAATTGGATCTGTTATAGCTTATATGAGTTTTGGACCCTCGTTGATGTGTGAATGTTGTGGTGAATTATTTTTGAAGAAATGTTTCTAAGAATCAGTTGCACGGAAAAGAATATCCAAATACCTATTGGAGCAGAATAATATATAGCTGGACAGGTGGTGGACAAGAAACATTGATGCCTTAGATGAACGTGGTAGCAATAATAAAAATGAATACAACATATCTGCATGCTAAGGGGAATTTATGGAGGTGTATCAGCTCAATCGAGAAATAAAATCATAAATGTAATAAGAGATTTGGAAATATTAAATTAAAAATTTTAGATGACTATTGTATTTGAGCATTACAAGAAAGAGCATTGTGTACATCACCTATTGGGAAAAATGTGTAAATGTATACATGTATGAAAATTTTATAATCATTATATGTAAACAAATGTAGCTAATCTTCTGCTCTTTCTAAGATTCAAACATCAAAATTTTTAAAATGCAAAGAAGCTTTATCAATGCAACACCAATTGGCTCCTGGTGCTTTCCATTGGCCCAGATATAATTTATTCAAACTTGTGTACTGCTATTAAGGAAAAAGTTATCTGTGAGTTGGATATCTTCCATTAAAGAAGAAGAATATTAACTCATCCATATACTTGAAGTAGGTTGTCCACCAATTCTTCTTCAGCCCTATAATCATAAACACTCCTGCAAGCCCCTGCCCCAAAGGACAAGCCTGCTGAAATTTTCCAGAACAGAATCTCAGAATCATTCATTTCCTCTCTAGCAGGTGCCGAACTCAAAGGATTGGTCTTAGAACTGCAACTTTTTATCAGTGGGTAAGCCACACGAGACTCTGTTGTATGAGAAACTAGACAGGTAATGTTGAAAATTGGTCTGCTTGCATAATGCTTCCTGAGAGGCTGTTGAGTGACAAATCCAATGCTGCCAGGTATATTAAAGATTTCATTTCTTATGGGATTCTTTACATGAGTTGATTCCATGAAAGATAAAGAGATTCCATATTATTCGATGCTGCTAGCCCATTTGGAATAGCTCCTTTCATAAGATTGTTGGAGATGTGAAGAGTTGTCAAACCTCCCAATGCTCCAATTTCCCAAGGAATTTCACCTCCAAAATTGTTCCGAGGCAGATAAATGCCTATTGTACTGACATAGATAATATATTCCAGTTCTCTTCCTTTTTTATTCACAGATATG
This sequence comes from Cryptomeria japonica, assembly GCF_030272615.1. Lineage (NCBI taxonomy): Eukaryota > Viridiplantae > Streptophyta > Pinopsida > Cupressales > Cupressaceae > Cryptomeria > Cryptomeria japonica. The sequence continues at coordinate 541,704,827 of NC_081406.1, read as the reverse complement.
CTTTCCCCATAATAAGTTTGATCATCATAGGAGATAAAATAGGATTTTAATTGCTTGACCATGACTTGCAAGTCTGAAATGTCTTTGGCAATATACCCTGTCAGATGTTTGAAGATACATCTAGAATTTGCAGACCAATCAGATGGAGAATTTCTGAAGGAATTTCACCTATAAGCTTGTTTGATCTCAGCACCATGATCTGCAGATTGGGGAGTTGCCCAAGAGATCCTGGAAGGCTGCCTGTTAAAGAGTTGCTGCCTAAATCCAGTGTCAGCAATCCCCCAAAATTCTGCAGAGAAGTGGGAATTGCTCTTGTCAGTTGGTTGGAGCATACATAATAATTGCAGATCTGAATGATTTCCCAGGTTGTCTGAGATACTTCCGTCCAAATTGTTGTCCCTTGAGCTGAGTACAACCATAGTAGTGATGTTGCCTAAAGTGGCAGGTATGTGTTTGGTGATGCTACTGCCTGCAACTAGAAATGCCTTAAAGTGTGGATGAAGAATTACAATCTGAGATGGTATGATGCCAGTTAAGTAATTCGTGGACAAATTTCTAAATGATAGCACTGATGAAGACTCCAGAAATGTCAAATTTCCTTGCATTTGATTTTATGAGAATCAGGATAACCATGTTGGATGATATCTGCAACATTCAAGAAGGAATCTTTCCTCTGAGATTATTGTCAGAAATATCAACCTTATTCATGTGGTTCTGGGTCGGCAACCACTCTGGAAATTATCCTTCTAAAATACACTAACTTATATACAGCTGAGAGTTCTGGAAAGAAGGAATCCAGGTGGATTTTATCTTGGCGCTTAATCCACTCATTGACAAAGCTGAGTGTTCCAAATTGGAGTCTTTTAAAAAAGATCTCCGAAATGGATCCTTGTAATTTATTTTATGATAAATCATGCCCGTTGAGGGAAGAGGGTAATGGACGGGAAGTGAAATGGTTCCTTTGAGCTGTTTTTTTCTTAAATTCAATATGGATTAAAAAGACAGACGGCCCAGAGAAGATGGAATGCTACCATGCAATTGAATATTAAATAGATAGAGAGTTTTCAAGGAAGTGATCATTGCTAAAATGATGGGAATTGGGCCTTCCATTTGAGTTTTGCATGCATCCAGTAGTCCAGTGGAGTACATCAATAGGCTATATAAGTGTGAAATGCCATGTTGTAACTTGTTATTTGATAAATATAAATGAGTGAGTAATGGAATATGCGGCAGAGTTTGTGGGATGAGGCCTTACAAGTTATTTTTCGTTGCAATCAAGGTATGCAAGGAAACGCCTGAAAGGGGAGGGATTTGACCACTTAGATTGATTCCATTGAGATCTAAATGAGCTAACATTGGGAGTTTGGTTAACCCCATCGGAAGGCATTCTATCCCTAATCTGAATACTGAAGCTTTGTGATACTCTGGATGGCTTATGGAATGGTACCTTGGCTTCAACTCTGTTAAAAGCCAAAATCAATAGACATGTGTCTGGATAGGTTGCCCAATGAATGGGGTAGACTGCCTGCAATGTATTTGAAGTTAGGGGAAACATGTGACAAGTGAGACCATCCATCCTTGTGTATTTATGATATACTGCTGCCATTCAAGTGGAGCTCTTCCAGGGAAGGAATTTGAGACATTCCTATAGGTATAAATGCATAGAGGTTACTAAAACTAAGATCTAGGACTTATAGTTTGGTCATATTTGTTAACTAGGAGGCAAATTTTCCTTGAAAGAACTCTTGAGGAAGTCGCAAAGATTTGAGGGATGCGGTGAGATTTAGCAGTAATGACGTAATGGCACATGAAAGCTGATAACATAACATGTCAAGGTATTCAAGCATTGAGAAATTTCTAACATGGACCCCTTATTCACCTCATCAAAGCATATTTGAGAGACCTTATACTTGAAATCCATGACAAATTATCATAGGATAGCAAGGTTTTGAAAATCAAAAGAGACATCTAGATATGTAAGATGAGGATCATGAGATAGATTTGAGAGCTGGGAAGGAAGCATGCCACTGAGGAAAGTGATGCAGAGATTGAGATCATTCTTTCCACTAGATTGGTTGTATCCACACAAATCCATATGTTAAATAAGATCATTCTCTTGCTTGTCACATCCTCCACCTTGTTAGTTGTAGTAGTTGCAACTTGGGACCCTTCCATTAAGCCAAAGAGCCATTGAAATCAAGGAAGCTATTATTGACTACAATTAAGTTGGATCTGGTAGTTGTTGTCGACTTTTGCAGCTCCTCCATTGTGAATGCATTTTTAAATCTTGCATTGTATATGAAAAAAATGTTGGAACAACATAGGCAACCTCCATGGTCTTCATCTTTGCCTATCTTTAGTGTTGATGCTTCTTTCCTCCAACCATCACGCTCTACAACCTATGTTTTGTCGGGTCTTGAAATCGCTGCTCACACTTTTAGAGGAATCAATCCACTTCAAAGTGAGGGATATGTTGCTCCTAAAGATGGATAGATCAACTCGTCAACAAATAATTAATTATCATTTATAACTTCTCCAAGCATCAAGGCCAATTCCTCATTAGTAGCATTTACTAATCTTTCCTTAATGATGAAGCAACTTATCAAAAGATAGACACAAACATACATCCATACAGATGAACACCAGATTTACGTGGAAATCCGGAAGGGGAAAACCACGGTGAGAATAGCTGCTTGGATCCACTGCCAAAATCCAGCCTCACAAACTAATTGAGAACTTACAATATGATGTAGGCACCAACCTACCGGAGACACCAATCCCCAATTACATTTGTAGGCACCAACCTACAAGAGACACCAATCCCCTAATTTAAGGCCTGAGCACCAACTTCAGCATATGAGACACCAATCTCATACAAAATATAAGAGATATCTAATGCGGACCTTTATGGCTGAATACTCAACTTCTTCTCAATTTGATCAACTTCAGAACATCCCCACCTAGTGCATAAGATCTTCAAATGAAGTTGTCGCACACAACAATCATGCTACTCATTTAGCATCACCCACATACTCGCACATCAACTCAAACAGCCACATTAGGAATCAACCTAGATCAACTATATATATGTATTACAATAATAATTACATTCACAAGTCACCCTAGAACATGTTTACAATATCCGCAAGTTGGCCTCAAGGATAAACCTTAAGCCAAACATGTGACAGGCTCGGTCCAAAAGCCTACATGTTACACCAAGAGTGGGAACACGCTATGTGTTACCCAACATAGACTCTACTGGCCCCAATGAACATCCACACGCTACCTTCGGTTGGCACACGTCATGACCTTATGGTGCATCCATTTGGAACAGCAACATAGTCGACCAACATAGCTCAGTGAACACTCTTTTACTCTTAACTTTCTCTGTTGATGATCAACCTCTGGAACTCTGGAATATGATACTTCATATGTAGCTTTGCTTTACTTCCAAACCACAAGCCATAACTTTCAACTGCAGTAGAATGCGTAGCCAAACACTATGATTGTGCAGTTGAGGCCACATACTGTTTTTGAGCAACAATCCTCCAAAACATACCACAAATACTTCCAGACAACATCACATGTGATAGACAATTAGGAGCTGCTAAAACCATATCAAAGTGATAACATTGAGAGAACTATTAAACACACTTGCCTCTATCTATCCAAAACTTAGATACTCTGATAAGACATGACATTAATTGCAATCTTTCGGATGACTAGACATTAATTGCAATATTTCGGATGACTTGACATTAATGACAAAACTTACCAGCATGTTTGACATCAATGACAACCTCTGCTGAACAATAAGTAGAGAGGAATAGTGCAAAATGTGAAAGTTTTGAGGTTTCAAGCATGTTGGAGATTGGCAATGCCTCATAACTCATGTCAAAACAAGTAAATAGAGTAACTTTGCATCGTCAACTCAAAGGATATATGAAGGAAATTTTGGGAGTTGGGGATCGAGGATATCATAGAATCATACCACTTGTGGAGATCAGGGAGCATGATGTTAGGATAACCAATGAACAACTGAGAGGGGGGGTGGGGGGGTGAATCAGTTGTTAACAGATTAAAACTATTAATCCACAATATAACCTTAAACAAATCAAGTATCGGCAAAGCACAGACAGATGTCGGTAAACAATACAACTTAACAATTAACCAGATAATCAATGCAAAGCAACCATACCACATAACACCATGATTTGTACGTGGAAAACCCGGAAAGGGAAAAACCACGGTGGGAAGCCTACCCACAGTTAGATGATACTTTTGTAGAAAGTATGTGTTACAATGAGGGGCCTGCACTTGCAGGAAGGCACACTACCTAGAGCGTATTGCTCATTACAAGAGTCTCACTGACTACAAAGAGGCTACAACCTTCTCAAGATAAATGGACAACAATCCAATAGAGTGAATTGTTGGAAATAACATCTACCATGCCTGATTACAGTCCTTGTTAAGCTCAATGGCGGAGGACTAAATCCTCTTCTGAATCCAATTCGATCACCAATGATCGATCAATTCCTTTGCTTGAATGATATTGCAATATTCACACATTACATTCCTTGACCATGACCTTCGAAATAACCATGATACTTTACAAAGAGTTTCTATCTCTTATTTATACAAACCCTAAGGCCTAAACCAATCTGGTCGGCCACCTAAAGATATTACAATAATATCATTACATAATTCCTTATTACAATGATATGACATGTCGGCTTAAGACCAAAATCAATAGTAACAAATCCATGAATCATCTCGAATCATCCACGTAACGTGTAGAGTACACGCTAGCATGATACCGGTCCATAACCTAGATAGGTACCAGACCTATTCTGGGTACACCACGCCAAAGCAATGTCTTCAAGCAATTGAAGCACGATCAACAAACATCTTCAACATCCTCAAATCCTCGAAGAAGTTGCACCAACACCAATTGTGCATCCTGTCACGATTCCTCAATGAAAGCTTTGCCGGTAAAGCTTTAAACCAGTGCCGGTAAGGGTTTACCAGAGTGTATGATAACATCCAATTACCAAGCCAATACCAACTGACCAAAACATGCTCATGGAGCATATAACTCATGAAATCCAATATACTTCACTGATCCAAACATGCCGGAAGTGTCAAACAGATAATCTCTTCTGCCAGTAACACTAGATCTTCTACCGGTAACCAAAACCTGTCTGTCAGTAACCATCAATAACAACTAGTCTTGACATCAATGACAAAACATCAATGCAACACATAATCAATTCATCCATAATGTCAACACAGGAGTACACCATACCTCATGCCTAAGCAAACAAATAAAGGTATTATTGGATCGACAACTTCAAAAAAATATATGAAGGGAAGTTCTGGGAGTAAGGGACCAAGGATACCACAAAATTCATGCCTAAGGCAATTAAATAAGGACAAGTCCAAATTTACTAACTCGATGAGATAAGAAAATACAAAAATTGTTGGGGATTGAGGGTGAGTGTTGAACACAATATACCACTGAGAGAGGGGGGTGAATCAGTGGTTTCCAATTTCTTAACCTCTTAATATTGAGAGTGATTACCGATTACCAATCGTAATGCCAAGTTAACCTATCGGTAAGAGAAGGAAGGATACCACAAAACAAGCACACACAAATGCACATCTCATGACACCGGTATATACGAGGAAAACCCAAGATAGGAAAAACCTAGGCGAGAAATGCTGCTGGAGTCTACTACTCCAATCTAGCCTCACAATAAAAACATCGGTTACAACATTTAGGGCACCAACCCAAGGAGTACCACTCTTGCTTTAGGGCACCAACCCAAGGAGCACCAACCCCTGCACCGAGCTCCAACTCAGTGATCTACAAGGAACATAATCAATTACAAAAGTAATAATCTAATTACGAGTGAATCTTGTAACCACTGCATACACTTTACTCTGCTGGATTCTCACCTCCTCTGCCTTATTGGTAGACTTCTGCTCTTCCTTCTATCTCTCTCTATCTCTCTGCTCACCTTCACTTCCTGTTGCTGACACACCAGTTCTACCTCTGCCTGTTGGATGAATAGTCAAATTATCATACTTGCTGCCGGTTACTCTGCTCACCAGTTTATTTCTTCTCTGCTCTCTACCTGCTCGATCTTTTCTCCCCCACACACATACAACTACTTCACTCTGCACTGCCTTCTTGTTGGCTTGATAACCACCCGTTTCCCTTTGCACTTTTCCTATCTTGCTGATTTACCGGTTACTTTGGACTTTACCGGTTTGACTCACAGTTAAACCCTCTTACCAGTTTAACCACACTCATTCAATCATTATGATCTTCAGTGAACTTCATCGACTGATTTATCCTTTTGGTTCTACTTCATCGACATTACTCTTCCATGCAACATCCCCATGTTTCCATCTTTGGTCCGCATACTTATAGCCAGGCTTTCCCGCCTAAAAGTGAGTTTGAACTTTGGCACGCTAGGGTTTCCACCATACACTGAATCTGCATCAAATCTCTTCTCTGATCATCGTGGCACATCATATCCAATCAGATCTCATGTCCTTGATTGATGACCTGCAGCTCATCAATCAACATCATCATTCTCTTTACCTTGCAACACACATCTTCTAGTTTTAGCTGTATGTAGAATGATTTTTTGGCTTTGTGTTTTGTCAACCACATGCATTATGTGATTTCCTTCACCCTCTTCAATCTGCTAGATCAGTCTGTCCTGGATCTCTGTTGTTTTTCGAATCTCGAGCCGCAAACCTCTACCATCATTCTTCGAGCTTTGCAGTCGTCATTAAATGCTGGACCAATCACCAGCAACTTCACTGACACACTACATCGACCTATGCATGCATGCCACTTCAACTCCACGTGGCACCTTTGTCGGCATCCACCTTGGCTCACTATGTCGATCTGACTTGGTCACTGACCAATAGCACACAACCGGTGTATGCTTCATACTACCGGTTCATCTTTGCCTACCGACACTTTAACCCTGCCGGTATATCTTGCATTATCGGTTAGACCTAACCTGTTAACCTTCATGCCTTCTCTATCTTGCCGGTGAATCACATCTACCCGGTCATCAAGCATATTGGTCCTCAGCAGTTATCTAGGGTGACTCACCATGTGCTTCTTCAATAGATTGAGAGCATATCACTTTTGTCTCTTAGTTCACTTAGCTGCATGTGGTAGCCTTGTTTACCGGTTGGGACACTTGATGTCTTCATGCTATCAACCTCCAACCATCTCCATCGGTGGCAACAACAATCTCCATCTGAACCTTGGTAACTCCAAGTGTGCAACTGCAGAGCCTCATCTTTATCTGACCGATTCTCCTTTCAACCGGTTTGCCAAGATGGCAAACACATCGTCTCAGCTCTTCCTTCTCTGTCCCTTCAGCACATCTTGACTTCACATGCTGATCCAGTGTACATCTCAGATCTCATCCTCTGGAGGCTTCCTCATCTCCCACTTTGGTCATCCGGTCTATGCATCCAATCACTTGCCTTTGCTTACTTTGACTATCTTATCCTGGAGAGTCATGATGTATGCCATGTATGCTTTGAGATAAGCAAGGTATTACCACTTACTGGTGGGAAGAAAAGACAACTGCACTTCACTGCTAAACACCGGTGGAGGAGGATCTATGTTACCTGTCGGTAATGATGTGACTTCACTAAGGAGAGGATAGATCTCCAACTTGACATATGTTCCAGTACCTTTTTCATATGTCATCTTTGCTCACTGAAGCAACACACTTTATGTCAACCTTCTCTTCATCCGATGGGAATCTTGCTAGATGGCATCACACTAGCATACTGGTTGCACTGCTAACCCTTCATTAGTTCATACTACAGCAAGCTGTACCGGTCACACGCTTGTCGGTTCTCATCACTCACCGGTCACTTCTCTATTATGCATGTCAGCATCAACATGCATACTCACTAACCGGTTCCTTCTTCCCAACATTGACAAGTAAACTGGTTACTCCAACTTGCTTACCTGTTGGCTTCACTATCCACTACCAGTATATAATACTGACAACATATTAACTATTCTCCCATACCAGTTGACCTTCTATACCTACAACATGTTGTACTGGTTGACATCACTGAGAACGCAATGTCAACAATCTCCCCCCTTTGGCATTGATGTCAACACATGTAGTATCCGGTATACTACAAATTCTTTCTCCCCCTTTGACAACAATGGCAAAGGGTCTTGACATCCAGTATACTGCAAGCTCTCTCTCCCCCTTTGTACTGGTTGTTTCTTCCCTTTTGACCACTATGCTCTGCAACCTCTTAACTAGTAGCACTTGAAACCGAGAGCTCACACACCAACTGACACCAATTGTGTACATTAGTCTGATGCCGATTGCAGAAGCAACCAATTATTGAAAAGTGTGTCAGTGTATACTACTTATCTGCCGATCAAACTACATCTTCCCCATCTGCTGTCAACTGGTCTTAAGAATCAACTGTGATTGTACTATAAGTGTTGCCAATTGAAACCAATTGTTGATGAAGGCATTAATACCAATTTGATATCAATGAAATATTCTTCCTCTATGGGGGTTGCTCCGACACCAATCTGTTTGACATATTCTCCCCTTGTGCAGGTAACTCTCCATCTTTGTTCACATCTCCTTGTATACTGGTCTATGGTGCAGCAGCAATGACACTCGATCTCCTCCTGTGTCAAGTGTATCAGATACCAATCATAAGATATGACAGTGAACTCCCCCTGAATGACAGCTCTCTGGTCTTCATTTTTCTGTCAGGTCCTAAATTGGTACTCCAAACTGCACTTAGTATTGGTGGAAGTGAGTTTCTATAGATGATGATGGTCTTTCACTTCCATGCCATCCATCCCATCTTTGTGACATGATCTTACTTGACCACAAGGCCAAGTCACATTAATTTCATGTCAACTCTCAAACCGGTTGACATCATGATGTCTCATACACATGGGATCGGCTACTGGTCCAACACACAGTCATTTAGGACTACTTCTAATATCAATAGAGACATAAATTCATCTGTCTAAGCCACTGGAGCCACTGCAACACAACCAAAACACATTGACTCGCATATTCTGCTATACCAGTTAATATACATACCGGTAACACACTTCACACACCGGTTTACTCTACCGGTTCAATATCTTCACCGAGACACCTTGTCCATTAGCCTCTGTCTTCTAGTGTCAAGAGTCTCTGATCCCAATTGCAATTTGAACTATCCTTTGACACAAGTATGAATGTGTAATCAAGGCAGCAACCACACTCACACCTATCTCACCTTTTTCTTCTTATCGGCAGTCTGTCTTCTCCTTTGTCCTTATCAAGCATGGGGGTGAATGATCTAATCAATATTTAGCTCCCCCTTAGTCCTGCATCTCCTTTAAGCTTTAGGAGATATCACTTGTGCATTGAATGCACAATGTCTGTCCATGCTCTTATCTTCTTACTTCTTCCTCCATACTTTCTTCATCTCTTTCCTTTCCTCATTTGCAGCCTTTGGAGTAGCGTTGACCTTCTTCTGCTCATTGGACCTTGCTTTACCAAATTCTGCAGCATGACCGGAAGCATTGCTGTAGTAGCACACAACGTTCATGCCAATCAAATGATTGGGGGACCTTCTAACATACCGGTTTGCTCCTCCTTTTTTTATTATGCCATTGTAGCCAGCTACCGGTCTCCATGGATTCCTTGATTTTACAGGAACACTTCTCCTCTTGTTCCCTCCAGGTCTTTGTTGCTCATATGTCCTATAATTGCTTCCATACTGAGCATGATTGTTCCACCAGCTGCCATAGGACTAAGAATTCTTTTTCCTGCATTCATGACTTCTATGGCCAAATCCATTACATTGATATCATATAACATTTGCATAATCGAGAGAGGGGATATGCATGTTTCTAATCTTTAGAACTTTATGCCCATATGCAGGATATCTATGGCAACCTAAATTGTTTCTCCTAGATCCCTTTCTACATTCTTTTGCTCTATGGCCATATCCATTACATGCAAAGCAGTAACCGGAGAAGGACTTATCACTTACAAATTTGTTTTGCCAAACATGAGGTGATCTTACCAGTTTAACATCTTCATTTCTTCTTCTCCGGGGATGGATCCTAGGTTGTCTACTTTCTGCAGTCCTTCCATCTAATCCCTTTCTCTTCTACACTTGTCTTGACTTGGGATTAGCAACATTCCTTTGTCTTCTACCGGTGAAGGATCTTCTGAACTGTCTTCTCTTGTTCTTGCTACCGGTGAAGAGAACTTCTTTCAACTTCCCTTTTCCTTTTGAATATGCATTGTTCCTTATAGCAGCACCAGTCTTCATCCTCATCATGTCTTCATTGGTTGTAGTCAGGTCAACCTTCTTCCTTGGAGCATTTCTAACTGTAAAGGTTTGACCCTTGCCATTTCCATTTGAGGAGACAAATTGAATATCTTTGTGTGAGGTCTCCTTGCTTGTAGAGCATTCACTGGTACCACATCCTAATCCACCGGTATCCTTAGAATGTTTTTTATTCTTCAACATTTTATCTAAGGCATCCCTTTTGCCATCAAACCAGATTCTTACCTTGAGCTCATCCTGACATTTTTCAAGGTCATTTCAGAGATTCTCCATTTCTCCTTCTAGCTACTGATATTCTTTATCTTTTGCCTCTACATTAGATGCTAGATCTTTACACTTGCATTCCTTGGTGTCTTCTTGTTGAGTCTTCAACTCTAAGATACATTTCTCAGATTCTTCAAGGCATTTGATTAACCGGTTTTGTTCCACAACCACAACATTCTTGAACAACTTGTATTCATTCCTCACTCTACTAAGTTCTTCGAGTGCACTTACAAGTTCTCCTTCAAGATCAACTTCTGCTTCCTTCTTCTTCATCATCTTCACTATCACTGCCAAACACATCTTGTCGGTAGGAATGATCTGCATGAACACTCTTGGATGCGTGTCTCTCATCTTCTGATTCTTGAGCCATAAAGAGGTGGGTTCCTTCTTCATTATTGTTGTTGTTGCTAACAGATCTACCTTCATCATTTGCAGACACTTGAGTTGCATTTCTCATCTTGTCTTCACAAACTGGTTCTGCAGTGGTACGCTCATTTCCATAAAGCTTCTTCAATCTATCCCATAAACTCTTTGCCGATTTGCATCATCCACCTGTGAGTCATGACTTCGGCATTGCACTCATTTCTTCTTTTTGCTTTAGGACCAGTGGGAGGACCGATTTTACTAGAGCAACCATTTACTACTGACATCCATACATCAAACCCAAGAGAGGACAGGTAGACTTCTATCCTACGACTCCAAATAGAAAAGTTTGAACCATCAAACATTGGACTAGGGGTTGACACTAAACAAACCATTGTGTTCAAATACTAGAATCTACCCAAGCTGGAGAAAGCTTATTAACCGGGAACCTAGGCTCTGATACCAATTGTTGAACACAATATGCCACTGAGAGGGGGGGGGGGGGGTGAATCAATGGTTTCCAATTTCTTAACCTCTTAATATTGAGAGTGATTACCGGTTATCAATCCTAATGCCAAGTTAACCTACCGGTAAGAGAAGGAAGGATACCACAAAGCAAGCACACACAAATGCACATCTCATGACACCGGTATATACGAGGAAAACCCAAGATGGGAAAAACCTCGATGAAAAATGCTACTGGAGTCTACTACTCCAATCTAGCTTCACAATGAAAACATTGGTTACAACATTTAGGGCACCAACCCAAGGAGCACCAACCCCTACCCCAAGCTCCAACTCAGTGATCTACAAGGAACATAATCAATTACAAAAGTAATAATCTGATTATAAGTGACTCTTGTAACCACTGCATACACTTTACTCTGTCGGTTTCTCACCTCCTCTGCCTTACTGGTAGACTCCTGCTCTTCCTTCTATCTCTCTCTATCTCTCTGCTCACCTTCACCTATTGTTGCTGACACACCGGTTCTACCTTTGCCTGTTGGATGAACAGTCAGATCATCATACCTGCTGCCGGTTACTCTGCTCACCGGTTTATTTCTTCTTGCTCTCTATTTGCCAGATCTTTTCTCCCACACACACATACAGTTGTTTCACTCTGCACTGCCTTCTTGCTGGCTTGAACACCACCGGTTTCCCTCTGCACTTTTCCTATCTTGCTGATTTACCGGTTACTTTGGACTTTACCGGTTTGACTCACAGTTAAACCCTCTTACCAGTTTAACCACACTCTCATTCAATCACTATAATCTTTAGTGAACTTCACCGACTGATTTATCCTTTTGGTTCTACTTACTTCATTGACATTACTCTTCCATGCAACATCGCCATGTTTCCATCTTTGGTCAGCATACTTATAGCCAGACTTTCTTGCCTAAATGTGAGTTTGAACTTTGGCACGCTAGGGTTTCCGCCATGCACTGAATCTGCATCAAATCTCCTCTGGTCATCGTGGCACATCATATCCAATTAGATCTCATGTCCTTGATCGATGACCTGCAACTCATCAATCAACATCGCCATTCTCTTTACCTTGCAACACACGTCTTCTATTTTTAGCCGTCTGTAGCATGATTTTTCGGCTTTGTGTTTTGTCAATCACGTGTATGGTGCGGTTTCCTTCACCCTCTTCAATCTGCTAGATCAGTTTATCCTGGATCTCTGTTGTTTCCTGAATCTCGAGCCACAAACCTCTGCCATCATTCCTCGAGCTTCGTAGTCGTCATTAAATGCCAGACCAACCACCAGCAACCTCATCGACACACTACACCGACCTGTGCATGCATGCCACTTCAACTCCACGTGGCACCTTTGTCAGCATCCACCTTGGCTCACTATGTCGGTCTAACTTGGTCACCGACCAATAGCACACAACCGATGCATGCTTCATACTACCGGTTCATCTTTGCCTACCGAGACTTTAACCCTGCAGGTATATCTTGCCTTACTGGTTAACCTTCATGCCTTCTCGGTCTTGCCGGTGAATCACATTTGCCCGGTCATCAAGCATATTGGTCCTCAACAGTTATCTAGGGTGACTCACCATGTGCTTCTTCAACAGATTGAAAACACATCACTTTTGTCTCTCAGTTCACTTAGCTGCATGCCGATAACCTTGTTTACCGGTTGGGACACTTGATGTCTTCATGCTATCAACCTCTAACCATCTCCATTGGTGGCAACAACAATCTCCATCTGAACCTTGGTAACTCCAAGTGTGCAACTACAGAGCCTCATCTTTATCTGACCGGTTCTCCTCTCAACCTGTTTTCCAAGATGGCAAACACATCGTCTCAACTCTTCCTTCTCCGTCCCTTCAACACATCTTGACTTCACATGCTGATCCGATGTACATCTTAGATCTCATCCTGTGGAGGCTTCCTCATCTCCCAGTTTGGTCATCCAGTCTATGCATCCAGTCACTTGCCTTTGCTTACTCTGACTATCTTATCCCGGAGAGTCATGATGTATGCCATGTATGCTTTGAGATAAGCAAGGTATTACCACTTATTGGTGGGAAGAAAAGACAACTGCACTTCACTGCTAAACACCGATGGAGGAGGATCTATGTCACTTGTCGGTAATGATGTGACTTCACTAAGGAGAGGATAGATCTCCAACTTGACATAATTCTCAGTACCTTTTCTATATGTCATCTTTGCTCATTTAAGCATCACACTTTCTGTCAACCTTCTCTTCATCTGGTGGGAGTCTTGCTAGATTGCATCACACTAGCATACCGGTTGCACTGCTAACCCTTCATTAGTTCATATTGCAGCAAGCTCTACCGGTCACATGCTTGCCGGTTCTCATCACTCATCGGTCACTTCTCTATTATGCACGTTCAACATCAACATGCATACTCACTAACCGGTTCTTTCTTCCCAACACTGACAAGTAAACCAGTTACTCCAACTTGCTTACCTGTTGACTTCACTATCCGCACTACCAGTAATATATACTGACAGCATATCAACTATTCTCCCATATTGGTTGACCTTCTATACCTGCAACATGTTGTACCCGTTGACATCAATGACAACACAATGCCAACAGTCAGAACACCTTATAACCCATGCCAAAAGTATTATGTTTAAGGTATTCTTAAATCTGACTTTGAAAAATATATGAAAGAAAATGTTGAAAGTCGTGGATACCAAAGAACTCATGCCACCAAGCATGCAGGTAAAGGAATAAATGAAATGACGGCTTCCAAAAATTGACACAATGAAAAGGATTGGGAATTACGGATCGAGAATACCAAGGAACTCATGTGAGCAAAAAGACTATGATTTTGAAAGATAACATAGTGGAAAGCACTGAAGGAAAGGCACGTTAGAATGAAAAATTCGAAAACTCTGAGGAATCACATAAATTGAATCGAAGACACTCTTAAAAGATAGCGCATGAATTTATTGTTAACTAAGTCTTTTCAGTGTGATATATCTGTGCAGAAAATTCAAAGGAGAAAGCTATAATTTCTTCTGTTATATTTTAAATTCTGGCCTACAACCTTCAATCTTCAACCTCAAGAAAAATCCTTCAGGTATATTTTAAATTCCCCTATACCCAATGGAATTTGGATTGCAACATATTTAAAAATGTTAAAAGTCACCATCAGGTTATAAACTTCAATAAGACTGCACACATGCCCTAACTGAGATAATGTGCATCTTTAAAAAATTGCAGAAAAGATAGAATTGTTTTATCAGCGTCAACATCATGATTGCAAGTCGAGGAAAATGAATAAACAAAAAGAACTGACCACCCAAAGTCTGAAAACCATGGGCCAAAAGCATCTGAAAATGTAACTCTGGTCTACACTGAAGCTATTCAATTCAATTCATAAGAATAATTGAAATATTATATATTATGTAACTTCATAAGAATAATTGAAATATTATATACTATATTTATGTATTATGTATTATGTATGGTGCACTTACATGTGGATTTACGAGTGATAGTTATTGGACCTATATGGTTTAGGAACTATTGGAAAACCAAAATGGTCATACTCTTACTTGGGAAGCAGTGAAGGCCTTTGGTATATTGGCAAGATTCTTGTTTAGGGGAACCAGTGAAGGCCTAGTGTATATTGGCAAGATTCTTGTCTTGACTATGCATATTTGTTAATGTCAAGGTAAGCTAGTCCTTATATTCTAATACTAAAAGGAGAGGGCGTGGATGAACCTATGCTACTTTATTGAGGGATGCAAGTCCCTATACATGTAAGTTGGAGTGCTGGACAATATATAATGGAAGAACATTAATGATCCAAAAGAATGGTGTCAATGATGAAAGGGCTTAGTGGTGTAGAATGTTAAAGTGTGTTATATAGGTGTTCATGGAACACTTTAGAAATTTTTTGACTGTTGTCGAAACATGGGTTTGGTGTCATTTATTAAGAGCTTAGCCATATTTAACTGAGGCTACAGAGGTGTGTGCGCTTGTAGTCTCAACTTTTATATATATATATATATATATAAAAGTTTATAATATAAAATACACAAGTTATCTTTTTTGAGACGTCTATTTTTAATATTGGTTGTTCTACTTTTTTTTTTGCTAATCACAACTTTCTATGTCTGTGTGTATGCAAATAGATCAAAGAAAGTGTATCCATCGATGTTGTGGATCTAGACAAAGGAACACATCACCTTAGAATAGTTATATGAATAATTGGTTAAGTTACTCGCAAATGTTAAACACAATGGGAAGAAGCAAAGGATCTCAAATTGTGAAAATAATCAACGTATAATATGAAAATTTCATCATGAGATATTTTAACACTTACCTTTGCTGAAAGAAAAATTCTTGGTGCTTTGGAATGCCTTCGCTGAAAATGAAATGCATCTATTGAAAACAAAATATGCTTGCCTTTATTGAAATTGCAAGTGCTCTACCATTTGTAGCGACAAAATAGAATAATATAACTCTAGCATTGGAACCTTTTCTCTTCCGGTCTTGTCAATTACATTGTTAGACATTGTGTAAGTGTTTAGAGATCATGTAATTGTCAGAATACTAACCATTTCTTTTTTCTTTCATGGATGTATTGAGACTGTATAGGAACACCTCTCGACATAACTAGAATTGTAAGGTTACAATGTGAACTCGGACATAGTTTACTATGACTACAAAGGCAAACCTTATTCATTCCATACTAGAGGTTGATGTTGATATTAACCGGTGACTGAGAGGAGGGGTGAATCAGTCAAAACAATTTATATAGAATTCATACTTTCAAGTTAATCGGTCTGCAACTACCATTTTCAAATTAACTTAAATCATTGCATTAATCATGAAGACAAGAACATTGAAGGAAAGAGATTTGAATGCATCAAATAAACATCACATAACACCAACAATTATACGTGGAAACCCTCGGTTAGAGGGAGAAAACCACGGTGGGGATAACCCACAATCTCTTTTACTGCAGTGAAAAAGAGTACCCTATCAAGAGCTTACAATCTCGTTCCTTCTGAGAACATCACCCTGTTAAAGATGACTGGTATCCTGTTAAGAATACCTTGGAATCTGTTAGGATTCACCTTGCAAAATGATTTTTCACTTCCTCTATGGAGTGACCCTGTTAGGGGATTTTACAAACAGAACCGGTTAAGGTTCACCCTATTAAAGGATTTAATCTACTGCAATTATTAGAGAGCAACAAATCATTGATCTGATGATGACACTTTTCTGTCGTATAGATCTGTTCTGTATCTGCTTCAATCTTTGCTCGGTGATGGCTTCACCGATTCATGAGGAACCCTTATGCACTTCGCTTGTTCTTCACCTTACTCTAATTTTCAACCTCAATCCACTTACAACTCCATCGACACACAAAAATTAAGATGAAAATCATGTATATAGTTGTCTTCAATCTTGGAGCGAACTTTCCCTCCAAAATTTGAACTCAAAAAATCATTCTATGCGCCAATCTGTTCGTTCCTCAAATCTCGTCGATTATATCAGTGGGACTAACCGTTCATGCCACAAATCTCGTCGGTTCTCAAGCAAGCACTCTGACTTCAACTGGCTCTTTCTAAATTGATCAGATCTACATGTTAGCTGGTCAAACATGTTCATGACTACGCGTACTTGTCCTTTTCATTTCACCATTGTGATTTGCTACTGATTGTTATCTTTATATCGGTGAACCTGCTTTACTCAACTCAACTACCGGTTGCTTCCTGTAAACCGGTCTCTGCTCACCGGTGGAAGCTTTTAGTCCCCTGTTCCTTACCAATCCACTATAATCCTTTTTCGATCGGTTATGATGACATTAGAACCGATATTGCCATCAATGACAACTTCTTAAGTACCTCAAACTTCATCATGCCCACCATGATGCCAACAGTTGGCATACAAATGAATGAATCTAGAATGCTATTGGCAAAGGAAATTAGGTTGGAAACAATTGGATGTTCCTACGTACATTGGTGTGGAAACCACGATTTTTGTGAGTTGACATATTGAGACGCATGCATCTAATAGAAGGTATATGTTTGTTTGAAATTGTGCATGACCAAAGTTAGGGGAAGGTACTTGAAGGCACACAAAAAACTATGTAAATTACCTTCAATTGGCTAGGTAATGTGGCTTTGGCTATGGTATAGTCTCTTGTGTGTAGCGAGCATCTCCAATAATTCATCTTTGATTCTATTTGTAGAAGGAAAAAATGGGACCTTGCTAAAATCAACTTTACAAAAGGGGTGATCCAAGGGAAGCTTTGGCTATGGTGTAGACCTTTAAATGCATTGTTGTCATTGGGAAGCATGTACATTGCACCACTATTACTACCATTATTGTGTGGGGGTGTGTTTGACTGTAATATATTCCATAACCTTCTCAGCTTGTGTTGCCGATTACCATTGGATTAAGCATGCAAAATTGTAGGCACTCATGCGTTGTACTAGTTTTTTGCCAATTGCTACCCTTGATACCAAAGAGGTCCCTAAGGACAAGTTTAGTGAATTGCAAGTCAATGAGTGAATGCATGTCTCACTGATGATGTTTTTGTTATGGAAATTAGATCTCTGCATGTGAATAAATGCTTTCTTTTAGGTAGAACAAAATAAGGTCCCTTCCCCAAGGAAATTTTGGCTCTTCATCTTCTCCCTCATTAGATACGAAAATGAGTGTTGTAATGCCCAAAACCTAGCTAAGTGAAGTGCATTAGGCAATGTAGGAATAAGCTTGTGGCTTTGATACCAATGACTTAGATTCAATTAGGAAACAAATGACAACTTTTCATATAGGTAAATTTATAGAGCTAGGCCAATGGAGATATATATATTTTCAACAATAATCTTGTGATATGGAAGCATTCGTATAGTGCCATGACAAGGAAGACATCAAATAATGATAGCTTTGTGAACCAAAATATCTTTTAGTGATCAAAGATATAAAATACATGATATAGAATTCATGGCAAGGAAAGTGGGGTCCCATGATTTGATAGGATGTGTGCATCCAATTGATTTGCCATGAATATGTGGATGTAGAATCCATAATGATGGGCATTCTACAAGCCTAGAAGTTCACCCTTGTAACAAATTGTATTGTATGATGTGAGTTGTGATTCTCTTCCATCACCTCTATGGATAGCATATGTATTTACATAGTGAATTTATATAGGTCTATAAATAGAAGGTTGGTAGATGTCATGCATGTGTAGTGTTTTGTAATGAACCTGCAAGACATAATAAACTAAACACACATATATATGCAGAAATGAGAAAAAAATGCTTTTATAATCTTTATAGCACCAATTCGAGGGGGCAGGCTCCCATACAATCCAATTACAAATATCCAAGATGTCTTCCATTTTGGAAGTCATTGCAATAATATAGTCTTGCCAAAGACATCTCCTACCATCACATGCATGTAAGATAACTATTTTATCTAATTAACAAGTGGGATAAATTACGAAGCATATGCATCCACCTTTATTTAATATTAATTTTGGATGACTTATAAAACATATGTGCTCCACTAATACTAACTACCATATAACAAAATGGGTTTCATAACATATGCTTACATGTGGATAAGTAGGTAATAGGTGTAGAACTTGCATGTTACCATTTGGATGAAATGACAAAGTGGCATCAAATGTTGTATCCATATGGTGTCAATGCATTACCATGATTATGTGGCATAAGGTATAGCCATGTGTCAAATGTGTCTGGTGTTGAGTTAGACATGCTAAGTGGATGTGTGTGAAAGCTCATATGCAATGTGAAAGTTGATGGAAAGATTCAATAGAGCTATTATAGGACCCAATGTGGCAAACTCATTGAGTAGAATGTGGTCATGGTCTTGCATAGTGCAATTGAAGGATACAAACACAACTTTTGTACATTGGGCAATGTGGAGCTATTTGTAGTAGATGCTTGTGTAGGTGTGTGCATAGCTACTCTTCCAAAAATCTTTGTGCATATGCATATTGGCATTATATGTGAGTGTAAAGGAAATGACATAACATGAGGTGGAAGATATTGAACTAATGCACATATTTTTAAGATGCCTATAATTGCACTTAGATCAATGATGATGTATTTTATGTTGACCCCCTATGATTAGGGTTGGGCCTAATGTTGTTGACTTTTTTATTACTAGTTAATGTTGATAGGCATTCAATAATGGAAACAAGGTGTGGAGTGTAATGGTGTGAGTGTGTTGACAAAAAATCTCACCTTTTACCTTAAATTTGATAATCATTTACATGTCAAAATACTAATATTTAATAACAACAATTTTTTTTTCCAAAACAAGCAACATAAAACAAAGATATGCCCTCATCAACAATACCCAAGAAACTACACAACTTACATATTATTTAAAATATATAAACTTATTTTCAAATTTTCAACATTTCACTTGCTACACTTTGAAAAGGAGAAGAATGACTATTATAAAATATAGAAGAATAAACACACATAAAAATAAAGATATAGCCTTATCAACAACACTAAAATAATTACACACCTTTACATTTCATTGAATATATATACAAAATAATGTTCAATTTTCCAACATTTCTCTTATTACACTTTGAAAAGAAGAATGACTATTATAAAATATATAGGAAGAAACACATAAAATTTTGAAATGAAATAGATGCATATAAATTATTTATCTTTTAAAATTAAATAATTAACAAAAACATATTGAAAAGAAATAATTTTAAAAAAAAAATTATTTGTAATGAATTTTAAATAATAATAAAATTTTAAAATATAAATATAAAAAGTTGGATGTAATTTCTTTTAATTATAATTATCAAAATAAATGATGGTGGATTTTTTACAAGTAAAACTAAAAGTTACAAACAAAAGTAAAACAAATGTATTTCTAAAAAATAAAGCAAACAATGAAGTTAGAATAAATTTATGTGTTGATGTATGTAATAAATAAAAAAAACTTAAAAGTAAAATAAAATAATTTTTAAGAAAATAGCTTCAAATTGATACTTTCAAATTTTTTTAGATAGATGTATATAAGATATCTATACTAGTAAAAGTATTTTATTCTTGAGTGCTTTCCCTTCTTTCCTTAGAATATCTAGATACCAAGATGATTGCATTAGTGATGTGCCTTACTTATGTTCACCTCCACATGATGTTGCCGCATTTGACAATGTTTGTACTATGATATTGCTACTAGGATTCAACTGCATAGTTTTTGAGTCAAACTCATTGACCCATATTTCAAGCAACTCATGTTTCTAATGCAAATGTTATTGAAGAAGTTGAGAAATACAACTTTAGAGATCCCAAGAACACCCGCAAGCAAAATACCTGTCACAAGAGAAGAATGGAGACAAAAAACAATAATGGCTCCGAAGAAAAATATTATCATTCAAAGAGGGAATAAAATAAAAAATACAATACAATCCTTATAAAATGAGATTGTGCAACCCTAAAGAAACCCTAAAGGAATAATGTGTATTTAATAATTAGAATAATTATTAAATAGCTACAATATTATTAAATGCCTAAATTTAGATTAAGTGTAGAGTATAATAGACTAATAATTAAATAAATAATCATTAGACACAACATGATAACTCTAACACCCCCCCTTAAGATGAATTTAAGGAGTAGCTATAAACAACTAAGGACTAAAAATGCATGTAAATTGTTACCCTCCCTTAATTCTCAATTGTTAAGTTGAACAATTCTTGGCAGTGTTGTTTAAAGTGAAGCCTTGTGTAAAGTTTAGTTATATGTCGGGTCATAAATTCTTTGAACTTGAACCTTTCTGTTGAACTTGTCCAAGGTACAAAGTTCAGGTTCAAGCAGTCTTGTCGCTCCATGGTCATGTCTTTAGTAAATTTTTGTTGTATAGTCTTATGTTGGTCTGTCGGTAGATCATTTTAGTTTTGTTGAACTTGAACCCTTGAACCATCGTTGAAGAGGTTCATAGTTCAAGGTTCAACGTTGGATGCATGCAACTTCAACCAGAAAAGGAAAGCATCATGTTGGCGGGTCTTTCGAAAACAAAATATTTCAAATTTAAAAAGAACTCGGGATAATAAGCCGCGAGGTGTACTATATTGCATGGTAATCATGAAGAGGAAGGAATAAGCCGAATAATAATGAGATGTAAGGAAAGGGTCTTTTCAGAGTAAGAAGACATTGATAAGTAGTCAAGTAATCCCGAATCAATCGTGTGAGCAATTATCTCGCCCCTTACTTGAGTTTTTTTTTTGCTTTTAAAATCATTTCTCGTAGTTGCCCATTTCATAATTAAGCAAGTGTTGGGCGCTACACATGGTGACTTGACCTCTGTTTTTGCAGTCCAAAATCCTCTTTCAAGGTGTTTTTTGTTCATTTTCCCCTCATCCTCATCATTCCATGTATTCTGGAGCTCTGTTAATTTGTTTTCTTGCAAAGTTTTTTGTTTACCTCTGAGTCCTATGTAGAAACCCAAGATGAGACCGATAATGCCTAAAATTGACCAAAACTCAGGGCTAGTTTATTCACACCCCGATTTAGGTGATAGTTTCCTCCCGTCGGTAGATTTAGATGAATTTCATGAGAGAGTGCGGGGTTTTGCAAATTCCTGCCCCATACAAAAAATAATTGATAGTGGGTTAATAGAAGCGACAACTTTTCCACCAGTCATTCCCTGTCCACAATTAGTCCAAGAATGTATGAACCAGTATGACCCTGTTCAGAGGAGCATCCAAACCGTAAATGGTGAAGTTATGCTAAAAGTGAATCGGGAAACCATTGCTACAGTCATGAAGATTCCTAAGAAAGAACGTTATGAAGACTGGACAGTGTCTAAGTCACAGGGGTTGTTTTCCGAAAAGAAGACAATATATTGAATTTTTATTGCTCGGAACTGGTTATTGAAGCTTCAGAAGGGTGGCTCTCGTTTACCTAGACCATTAAACAAAGAACATTTGATTAGAGAGGTACGAGATATTATCATTTTGCTTCATAGGATTAGAGGGAATATGATGGCCTTCTTTTGGGAAGATTGGATGTACTTCTTTGTCCAGGTTATTTTAGATGATGGGAGATACCTAGATTGGGTGGAGTTAATTGTTGAAAGGATGCATGAGGGTTTAAGTTGTTTTGGTAACAAAAATTTCTATATGTCATCTTACCTCATATATTGTTTATCTTGCACTCGACAATGGGTTGTCTTATATCATGAAAATTGGCGAAATGACATGAGATATATGATTATCGCCCGCATTTGCAATAGAATAGAGCCACTAAGAATTATCACAGGCTCCATGATGTTTTCTTTGGGAGACTAGTGTTTAAGTTGAAAGGGGATATCCATAAAAGATTGACCGAGGAAGCCATGCAGTTTGTAAGCACATATGGGAACTTCTATATTTAGTTCTCCAGATTCACTTATTTGAGGGTTGGCGGTTTTGAAGGTGAACCATATAAGTTGCCAAGATATGTCTTTGACAGACAAGTTTTAATTGAAGTGTGCAGGCAACTTGCTCATATAGACAAGAAATACAAGGTGAAGCACCAGACAGGAGTTTCTTTTCCCATTGAGTTGACTTATTACACCTGTAATAGTGTCTTAGATGCCCTGAATTTAAAATTGGAGTTAAAGAAGCTCAAATTTCAATTGTATACTCCCAGAATTGATTTTGATGCTAATGGGTTTGCAACGGCCCACCTTACACTCAAGAAGGATTTTCAACATATACCAAACCTAGAAGATTTATGGGTGGATTGCATGGATGAATATGAGGTTTGAAGAAGAGCCCACTTAAGGATTTCAGTACAACAAATTAGGAATTTTGGCCTGAAGATGAATACTACAAATATTGTTGATGATAGGCAGAAGGGGGTAATTTAAAAAATAGATTGGGGAAAGAATTAAGAGGAGCATATTCAAACTAGGACGTTCTCAGTTATCCAAAGAACAAAAAAGTGGCTTAGAGAATAGAGACTGAGCAGAAATTCAAGAAAAAGTTCAACCTCTCCCACTAAATCCCTGGTTTCGAATCCCCTTGTTCCATCTTGTGCAGGTCCTTCCAGGAAAAAGGAGAAGGGTGAGCGAGTAATAGAAAGGGTACAAAGCAAAGAAGATTACCAACAGGTAGAATCACTCATTCTAGAACTAAGAGCAGAAGAAAATCTTTCCCTATTGATATAGTAATTGACCTTGAAACTGTGCCCGAGATGGATATTTCTTTTTCAAATCCAAATGTGGAAGTACATGATTTAGATGATGAGGGTGACAACCAACAGGTAGGTGAAGCCCTGAATGTGGACACTACTTTAGTAGTGAGAGATCAAAATGAGGCAGAAATTGGTTCAGACAAATCTCTCGCCACCTGAGGGCCAACATGGTTGGAGAACACATTAACTAGTAAGAAAAGGAACATTGTTCCAGTATCTATCCCAGTCAAGGATATGGTCAGTAAATGTCTGGGAAAGGTTTCTAAAGCCAAAAGGTTAAAGACTATATCAAAAATTGATTTTGATGAAGATACATACAATTGGATTGCGAAGATTGCCCGCCAAAAAATTGATGAAATTATAGCTGATCCGACAAGTAAAGATTTCATGGTGGAAAAAGTGAACTTAGGGGTAGGAACTCGTGCAACAGATGCATTACATTTGAAAGTTTCAACTAAGAAGATGTTGAAACGATCTTGGAAAGATGAAAAAGATATTTCTGAAATGAAAGAGATAATGAGGAGCATGGCAGAATACATTGAGGCCATCAATAATCCTAATCCATAGCCCATTTCTCAGACTCCTACATCTTTTGATCCTAAGTCCCCTGTCAATCAAAAAATAATTGAGCAAATTCAGAAATGCAGATTAATGGCAGATGTTGTTGTAGATTGGTTGGATGAAATTCAGAAAGCAAGAGGGAAATACTTTGTGGACCTGAGTAAGGTTCACGATGATGCAAACATGATAATAGCAGAATTGGAAAAAGAAATTGTCAAATGGAAGAATGAAGAAGTTGAGGGGGTGAAAAGGGCAGCTTAGATGAGAGAAGTACAAAAAATATGGTATAATGAAGTTCTTGTTAGAGAAGCCAGTTCCTGCCTTGGATGATAACATTCTGTATGTATGCCAACGAAATGTAGAATGGAGAAATGTGTTGGTGAGATAGGCGTATGAAGAGTCTGCCAAATTAGTGAATTAGCTTGTAGGGTTGGTATCTTCCATGCATAATGAGCTTCGTTGCATTGGTTTGAAGTGTTTAAAAGATTATGGAAAAACTCTAGAAACAGTTGAGGTCATAACAAGGTCGTTAGAAGAGAAAATCAACCACATCAAAGAAGCCAAGGGCTTAATTTCAAATGACTTGAGCCTCATGTCTAAAACAAAAAACATAATCCCTTCTTTTCTTGTCCATTCAGAACCTAGATGAGCATTCGAATAAAGTAGCGCAAATACGCCACGAGAAGGAAGTATGGAAGCAAAGAATGACACATGTGGGGCTACCGCATAATGCAATCATTAAACACTTTGTTGTTGCTTACACAGATTGAAAGAAGAAAGCAGTTATCAAAACTGCTTGGGAATGTTCTATGTTGCGATGTCTCTTTTCAATTGTTAGTTGTGAAAGCAGTTTTATTTTTCTGTTTAAAAACATTGGTTTCTCTGAATTCGTGGGGCGGAAATGGTTTGTTTTTTGTGTTTCCCGTATGAATTGTTAGCCAGGTTGTGGCTATATAAACTGATTTACTTGACTTTGATAAGGTCCGAGAAATTTTGGGGGTGATATAGATTAGCAGACTTTATTTTCTTATGCATGTGTTGAATTTTCAAAGAAGACATTTTATCAGTGAATAAAATGATACTTATTCCGCAGCTTTCAAATCTGTGTGTTTGAATGTGAACAAAAAATCTCTATTGAGATATATTTGTTTATGCAGCATTTGTTGCATCTTTGGTTATTCCACTTTCATAAGTTTGTGAATTAATTTAATAAGTAGGTCTATTGTTAATTTTGCATGCATGTTCTAATCCCCCTTGTCCTGTGAGACATGAGCGAGACTCGATCAGATCTATGTTAAGAGGATATTTTTTGAGAAGTGAATCTATTTTGATTGTAAGTCTGTGAGTTTATATACATAATATGTATCTTTATAGCATTCATGTGGTGTTGACTTATGAATGTGAATCCCTTTACTCGCTTTCTGGTTAAAAGTGAAGTTAGAAATTTAAAAAAAATCATTGAATATCATACGGGAAGTTGCACCCTTATGTAGAGGGTAAATTATTTATAAATTTACCCAACTGTTGGTTCAATTTTTCTTTCAACAAAAAAAAGGGTAACACGAGTCAGTCATCATAAAATTAAGACATGACAAATCTGTTAACCAACAAATTTTTGGTGACTCTATTGGGGAGTCGAATAATAAGACCGAAGGCTGAATTAGAAGGAAAGTAAGGTTATTTTCTGAAAGGCTTGATTTCCTCTTTTTGTTTCAAGTGAATAGTGTATTATAAATAGGATGGAGTCAAAAAGATATACAAGATCTCAAAGGCATGAAGGGGTGATTGATTCCATTTTTCAGGAACTCCGAGACTCCAACTTCTTAATCTCTTTTACACCTAGAAGAAGAGCAAGGAGAAGACCTCCAACTTCCTCTTCTGTATCCCCTATATCTCCTACCTGTCAAGCCTTAAAATTACACAGTGTTGCATTCCCTAGTGTAATCAACCCTACACGTTTGAATATCATTTTACCTATGGCTGCAAATAATCCCTGGGACCCTGTTGTAGGACCACTTGCACTTGGTGCAAATATTAATCCTTTTCCCAAAGGAGCAAGAGATCATTTGCCTAAATTCAGTGGTGATGGAAAAGTCTCAATAGGTGAGCATTTGAATGCATTTAATGTTGCTTATGGGGTTCTAGCTATTCAATATGAAGATGTAGCTGTAAGATTGCTTATACAAACATTGACTGAGGTGGTAGTGGATTGGTTCTATCATTTACCAAATTGTGTAATTATGAATTGGCATGATCTTAAAACTAGGTTCAAGGCTAGGTTTAAATTAGACAAAGATGAACATTCTCTTCTAGCTCAATTAGCTCAATTAAAGAAATAAATCCCTGAGTCTATTAGAGATTTTGTGGCTAAGTTTGACAAAATTGTTCATAAGATTCCAGCAAACCAAAGGCCTCCTGATGATAATTTGAAATGATTTTTCATCAACTCTATGCCCTCTAAAATTGGTTTCCTGATACGTAGGCAAAGAATAGCAGCCCTAGCTGATGTAAAAACATTGGTAGTAGAATTAGAGGATGATCTGATCACTGCAGAAAAGTGGAAGAGGGAAGTCCAAACTTCCACATCACATGCGTCAACTTCATCTTATCTCATGATTTAGCGGTTAATGAATGACATGATAACCTTGAAGAGACAATTACCCAAAACTAATAATTCTTATCCACAACCTTACCAAGATATTTCAAGGAAGGTTCCTAATCAGTCCTCTGGGGCAGGGAGTAGAGTTTTACAATTGCCTCCTATGCAACAAACACTAGCAATTGAGGCACCCCCATCTAAAGCTAGCATGTGTATCTTTCATCTTATTGATGATCATGATGGGAATTCTTGCCCGAAAATGGTACGTTATGTTCAACTAGAAAGTTCAAAGGAGATACTATTAGAGTCAAGTGAAGAAGAATCTCCCAGGCAGCCTGGTGACTCTGAAATCCACTTCTTAGAGTATGAGTCAGATTCAGAAAGAGGAGGTGATATTTTTATTACCTTGGAGGACCCTTCCTGTGTTTTGCTGAAAGAAATCAACAGAATGTCAAACCTCAAGGTGCTCCTTCGTCTTCTGTTGTGAATCCCAAAGGTAAGGAGATCATTTCCCGGTTTCATAATAATGATTTCAGACCTCAAGAACCTCAGTTATTGAAATCTGTAGAGATTGAGGGTTCATTCGATATTGTTGAATTTTGTAAATTCTCTCAAATTCAAATTACACTAGCATAATATCTTAAATCAAACACTAAAGAACTTGATAGGTTGGTTAAGTTTGTGAGAGGAAATAATGCATATGTACAAGCTGGTATGATACAACAATCAACTAATGCTACATTGTCCTCCCAAGGAGATGTGTCAACTCGTCCTGCTCCCCATGTAGTTGCCCATCAAGCTGATGATATATTGTCTGTCCTTGAATCAAAACCTTTATATATCCTTGTTCATAAATGGTCATAAAATGAATAATTGTATTATAGACTCTGGTGCCTCAAATAACATCATGCCATCTGTTGTAGCCAAGGCCTTTGGATTATCCTTAACAAAAACCTTTGGTAGGTGTTACTCTATGGACTCCAAACAAATACCCTTGCTAGGACATATCAAAGACGCTCAAGTGGTCCTTGCCGCTCATCCTGATAAAAGAGTTAATTTAACCATTTTGATAGTTGATATTCCTACAAGTTATGATATGCTATTAAGTCATACATTTTGTAAAGACCTAGGGAGTGAGATTAAGATGGATTGGTCTTAGGCCACCATTCCCATAGGGAAACAACAGGTCATTTTACAACCAGAGCCCAAATATAAGTTCACTATTTTTCCTTCTAATGGTCCAAAAACACAAATATTGTATCATGAATGTGAATTTGGGAATTATATGATCTTATCTGATAATGAAGTTGCAGGAAATTTGTCTCAACCTAAGGCACGGGAGGATTTATGGATAATGGAATTTGATGGAAGTTGTTCAACATCAGGTTCTGGAGCCGAAGTAGTTCTTATTCCTCCCTCTGGAAAACATATTCCTTTCTCTTTCAAGTTGGAATTAAAAAATACAAACAATACCGCTAAGTATGAAGCCCTGTTACTGGGATTGGCTAAGGCAAAGAAGTTGGGAGTGCAACTGTTGCAAGTCAAGGGAGATGCAGAGTTGATTGTGAAACAAGTCAAAGGGTTGTTCAATGTAAAGAATGAGAGGTTGAAGCACTACTGAAACAGAGTGTGGGATGAAATTGAGGGTTTTGATGATTTTTCTATCGAGGCCAGTCCCAAAGAGAAGAATTCTAAAGTTGATTATTTGGTAGTATCAACATCCCTTTTGGTTCCTCATATTGAGTTCACAAATGATACCTACTGAGTGGAATTGATATACCGACCAAGTGTACTTGATAATTCAAAATTTTGGCAGGTCTTTGAAAATGACAAGCAAATCAAGAACTTTTTGCATTGCACAGAAATGTTCACTGCTACTTTCTTTGAAGGATCAAAAGCTGAGTGCAAGGAGTTTTCTCCAGAACCGGGTCAAGAGATAAATGATGAAGTAATACAACTAAAAGGAAATAAGATTCCTAAAGGATTAGTTTTCCTTAGAACATCTTTTTGACCATCGTGATGCCCTTAGTAAGAAGAAGGATGAGCAAATTCCTACAGTTGAGGATGTTGGTGGCTATGAAAGAGTTAATATTGGAACTGAGGAAGATCCTAAGTATGTCAACTTAGGAAAATGTTGCACACTTGTAGAGAAGGAAAGGTTCATAAGTCTCCTGTTGGAATATAGAGACGTTTTTGCCTGGTGCTATGATGACCTGAAGAACTTCAGGGAAGGAAAATTTCAACACCATATTCCTTTGAAGCCTGGAACAAGCCCTTTTCATCAGAAACTTAGGAACTTTAATCCCAAGGTAGCTGAGGTCATCTTTAACGAGGTGGACAAAATGGTGAAGGCTAGAATCATATATCCTATCCATCATTCCACTTGGATAGC
The DNA here is from genome assembly GCF_030272615.1 of Cryptomeria japonica. NCBI lineage: Eukaryota > Viridiplantae > Streptophyta > Pinopsida > Cupressales > Cupressaceae > Cryptomeria > Cryptomeria japonica. The sequence continues at coordinate 541,675,573 of NC_081406.1, read as the reverse complement.
CAACATAGTTCCAGTTCATAAGAAAAACGGGGAGATGAGAATTTGTGTGGACTTTAGGAATTTGAATCAAGCTAGCCTAAAAGATAATTATCCATTGATTGCTATGGATCATATTTTGCAAATAGTCTCAGGTTCAGAAATGATGTCTATGCTTGATGGCTTTTTTGGTTATAACCAGATTAGTGTCTCAGAAAACAACCAGCACAAAACAACTTTTATCACTCCCTGGGGTACTTTCGCATACAACAAGATGTCGTTTGGTCTGATAAATGTTGGAGCAACCTTCTAGGGGGTTATGGCCTTGTCTTTTGGTCATATGAAAGATAAAATAAGTGTTATATACCTTGATGATTTAACTATCTTTTCGAAGAGAAGAAAACATCACCTAAGAGACTTAAGGCAAGTATTGTAGAGATGTTGGGAGCATGGAGTGTCTTTGAATCCGAAGAAGTCAATGTTCAGGGCTACTCAAGGAAAATTACTTGGTCACATCGTTTCCAAAGAGGGTGTGAAAGTGGATCCTAAAAGGGTCAAGGCAATCCAACAACTGAGTCTACCATCTAATAGAAATGGAGTCAAGTCCTTCTTTGGACAGGTGAATTTTTTGAGAAGGTTTGTCCCAGATTTTGTGGAGACCACTAGGTATATAATGAATATGATGAGTGAGAAGCAGGCGATCAAATGGAATGAAGATTGGAAGAAATCATTTGAAGCAATAAAAGAGGCCATTGCACAGGCCCCCACGCTTATTAATCCAGACTTTAAGAAGGACTTTATCATTTATTGTTACGCCACTGAGAACACCATGTCAGGAATCTTGTTGCAAAAAAATGAAGAGGACGTGGAAGTTCCTATAGCGTTCATGACTGTACCATTAAAAAAGCATGAGTTAAAGTATTCATTGATGGAAAAACAAGCATTCACAATAGTAAAAGTTGTGAAACATTTTAGATATTACATTCTTCATTCTCATGCAATAGTTTACATACCTCATTCTGTTGTGAAGAGTATCTTGATGCAACAAGACATTGGAATGAATAATAGGGCAACATGGGTTTCAAAGATGCAGGAGTTCAATCTGGATATCAAACCAACACAACTAGTAAGAAGCCAAGGCTTATGTAAGTTGATTGCAGAAAGTAAAAATGGAGTTGAAGATGAGTTGCCACTAGTTCTTTTTGTAGGCCTGCAAGATTGTTGGTTTACTGATGTAGCTTTCTATCTAGCCTATGGAGAGTGTCCTGCACATTTGTCTCCAAGAGAGAAATGAAACTTGAGATTAAAAACAGCCAAATATGTTATTTTTTATGATGTATTATATAAAAAGGGGTTGGATGGCACTTTCCTCCAATGTGTGGACAAAGCACATCGAGAGGTCTTGTTGAAAACATTTCATGATGATGCTTGTGGTGGTCATTTCTCTTCTACCGTCACTGCTTACAAGATATTAAGAAATTGTTATTACTGGTCTGGAATGTTTATAGATGCATATGCTTGGGTTACCAATTGTGAGAAATGCAAGTTATTCACAAGAAAGACGTAGCTCGCTGCTTTACCTCTCAGACCGGTGGTTATAGAAGAACCTTTCAAACAATGGGGTTTAGATTTCATAGGTCCATTATCACCTTCTTCCAGTGCTGGACATACACATATTCTTACGATCGTTGATTATTTCACTAAATGGGTAGAAGCAACACCTGTCAAAAAGACAACCTCAGAGGCGGTGTGTGAGTTCTTGAAGGAGAATATCCTAGTCTACTTCAGAGTACCTCTAAAATAGTGAACGATAATGCCACCAGCTTTTCCTCTGCTGAAATTTCTCTGTTTTGTTATGATCATGGAATTTCTTTGGCTCATTCTTCAGACTATTACCCACATGGCAATGGTCAAGTAGAGTCCAGTAACAAGAATTTGATTAACATCATGAAAAAGTTGGTGAGTGAAAATTCAAAAGATTGGCACAAGAAGTTGTATGAAGCTCTGTGGGCAGATAGAACATCACCAAAATGAGCAATTGGAATGTCACCTTTTGAGCTTGTGTATGGAGTTGGAGCTCAACTCTCACTTCCTCTAGAGTTAGTAGCTACCAAATTGAAAACAATAGTTGAAGATGTGTATTTCCAAGATGCATTGGAGAAAAGAGTTATGTATTTGGCTAAGATTGAAGAAGAAAGAGAAAAGATGGTGGATCACATTACAGAACATCAGTAGTGGGTCAAAAAGATTTTTTGATCGCAGGGCTCGACCGAGGAAATTTATGTTGGGAGATCAAGTTTTGCTCTGGGATAAAAGGAGGGAGCCCAAAGGAGCACATGGTAAATTTGATTCATTATGGAAAGGGTCGTTTCTGATCCACAAAGTCAAAGGACCAAATACTTTCAGGCTCTCTTATTTAGATGGTACAACTCTTCCCCTGTCTTACAATGGGCAGGATCTCAAGCTTTACAAATTGTAAGTAGGTGTCCCCTACATCTTTTAGTGTAGCTTTGTAGAGTAGTTGTCAATTTTGTGTCGGTTTTGTTGTGTTTTGTTTTTTCCATATCCTTATCTTTCTTTTAGTGTGAAACTAGAGATTCTGAGTCCCTTCGTATTCCTTTAAAGTCCTGGTCCCCAGTCAGAGCTGATGTTACCCTCCCTTAATTCTCAATTGTTAAGTTGAATAATTCTTGGCAGCGTTCTTTAAAGTGAAGCCTTGTGTAAAGTTTAGTTATATGTCGAGTCATAAATTATTTGAACTTGAACCTTTCTGTTGAACTCATCCAAGATACAAAGTTTAGGTTCAAGCGGTCTTGTCACTCCATGGTCATGTCTTTAGTAAAGTTTTGTCGGGTGCGTCTTTGAACTTAAACCTTTGAATCATCTTTGTCGAAAGTTCAAGGTTCAATATGTGTGAGAGTGGAATTTGGTCCGAAGTCTTGTCTTTAGCAGGGTGCATTGTATATTCTTATGTTGGTCTGTCGGTAGATCATTTTGGTTTTGTTGTACTTGAAACCTTGAACCACCGTTGAAGAGGTTCATAGTTCAAGGTTCAACGTTGGATGCATACAGCTTCAAGCGGAACAAGAAAACATCATGTTGGCGGGTGTTTCGAAAAAAGAATATTCCAAATTTAAAAAGAACCCAAGATAATAAGCCGTGAGGTGTACTATATTGCATGGTAATCATGAAGAGGAAGGAATAAGCCAAATAATAATGACATGTAAGGAAAGGGTCTTTTCAGACTAAGAAGACAGGGATAAGTAGTCAAGAAATCCTGAATGAATCATGTGAGCAATTATCTTGCCCTTACTTGAGTTTTTTTTTGCTTTTAAAATCATTTCTCGTAGTTGCCCATTTCATAATTAAGCAAGTGTTGGACGCTACGCATGGTGACTTGACCTCTATTTTTGCAGTCCATAATCCTCTTTCAAGGTGAGTTTTGTTCTTTTTCTCCTCATCCTCATCATTCCATGTATTCTAGAGCTTTGTTAATTTATTTTCTTGCAAAGTTTTTTGTTTACCTTTGAGTCCTGTGTAGAAACCCACGATGAGACCGACATTGCCTAGAATTGACCAAAACTCAGGGCTAGTTTGTTCACACCCCGATTTAGGTGATACTTTCCTCCCGTCAGTAGATTTAGAGGAATTTCATGAGAGAGTGCAGGGTTCTACAAATTCCTGCCTCATACAAAAAATAATTGATAGTGGGTTAATAGGAGCGACAACGTTTCTACCAGTCGTTCCTTGTCCACAATTAGTCCAAGAATGTATGAACCACTATGACCCTGTTCAAAGGAGCATCCAAACCGCAAATGGTGAAGTTTTGCTGAAAGTGAATCGGGAAACCATTGTTGTAGTCATGAAGATTCCTGAGAAAGAACGTTATGAAGACTGGATAGTGTCTAAGTCATAGGGGTTGTTTTCTGAAAAGAAGACAATATATCGAAGTGTTATTGAAGCTTCAGAAGGGTAGCTCTCGTTTAGCTAGACCATTAACCAGAGAACATTTGATTAGAGAGGTACGGGATATTGTCATTTTTCTTCATAGGATTAGAGGGAATCATATGGCCTTCTTTTGGGAAGATTGGATGTACTTCTTTGTTTAGGTTATTTTAGATGATGGGAGATACATAAATTGGGCAGAGTTAATTGTTGAAAGGATGCATGAGGGTTTAAGTTATTTTGGTAGCAAAAATTTCTATATGTCATCTTACCTCATATACTATTTATCTTGCACTCTCCAATGGGTTGGCTTATATCATGAAAATTGGCAAAATGACATGAGGATATATGATTATCACCTGCATTTGCAACAAAACAGAGCCACTGAGAATTATCACAAGCTCCATGATATTTTCCTTGGGAGACTAGTGTTTTAGTTGAAAGGGGATATCCATAAAAGATTGACTGAGGAAGCCATGCAGTTTGTAAGCACATATGGGAACTTCTACATCCAGTTCTGCAGATTCACTTATTTGAGGGTTGGTGGTTTTGAAGGTGAACCATATAAGTTGCCAAGATATGTCTTTGACAGGTAAGTTTTAATTGAAATGTGCAGGCAACTTTCTCATATAGACAAGAAATACAAAGCGAAGCATCAGACAGGAGTTTCTTTTCCCATTGAGTTGACTTATTACACCTGTAATAGTGTCTCTGATGCCCTGAATTTAGAAGTGGAGTTCAAGAAGCTCAACTTTTCGTTGTATACTCCCAGAATTTATTTTGATGCTAATGGGTTTGTAACGGCCCACCTTACACTCAGGAAGGATTTTCAACATATACCGAACCTAGAATATTTATGGGCAGATTGCATGGATGAATATGAGGCTTGAAGAAGAGCCCACTTAAGGCTTTCAGTGCAACAAATTAGAAATTTTGGCCTGAAGATGAATACTGCAAATATTGTTGATGTTGAAAGTGATTTGCTTGATTCCCAGTTTGTTGATGATAGGCAGAAGGGGGTAATTTTAGAAATAGATTGGGGAAAGAAATAAGAGGAGCATATTCAACTAGGATGTTCTCGGTTATCCAAAGAACATAAAAGTGGCTTAGAGAACGGACCTTGAGCAGAAGTTCAAGAAAAAGTTCAACCTCTCCCACTAAATCCCTGGTTTCTAATCCCCTTGTTCCATCTTGTACAGGTCCTTTAGGAAAAAGGAGAAGGGTGAGTGGGTAATAGAAAGGGTACATAACAAAGAAGATTTACCAACAAGTAGAATCACTCGTTCTAGAACTAAGAGAAGAAGAAAATCTTCCCCTGCTGATATAGTAATTGACCTTGAAATTGTACCCGAGATGGATATTTATTTTTCAAATCCAAATGTGGAAGTACAGTATTTAGATGATGAGGGTGACAACCAATAGGTAGGTGAAGCCCTGAATGTGGACACTACCTTAGTAGTGAGAGATCAAAAGGAGGCAGAAATTGGTTCAGACAAATATCTTGCCACCCCAGGGCCAACATGGAGAGCACATTAACTAGTAAGAAAAGGAACATTATTCTAGTATCTATCCCCATTGAGGATATGGTCAGTAAATGTAGAGAAAAGTTTCTAAAGCCAAAAGGTTAAAGACTGTATCAAAAATTGATTTTGATGAAGATACAGGTAATTGGACTACGGAGATTGCCCGCCCAAAAAATGATGAAAATTAGAGCTGATCCGACAAGTAAAGATTTCATGGTGGGAAAAGTGAACTTAGGGACAAGAACTCCTGCAGTAGATGCATTACGTTTGGAAGTTTCAACCAAGAAGATGCTAAAAAGATCCCAGAAAGATGAAAAACATACGTCTGAAATGAAAGAGATAATGAGGAGCATTGCAGAATACATTGAGGCCATCAATAATCCTAATCCGCAACCCATTTCTCAGACTCCTACATCTTTTGATCCTAAGTCCCCTATCAATCAAAAAACAATTGAGCAAATTTAGAAATGTAGATTAATGGCAGACACTGTAGATTGGCTAGACGAAATTTAGAAAGAAGGAGGGAAATACTTTGTGGACCTGAGTAAGGTTCACGATGATGCAAACATGGTGACAAAGGAATTGGAAAATGAAATTATCAAATGGAAGAATGAAGAAGTTGAGGGGGTGAAAAGGGTAGCTCAGATGAGAGAAGTACAAAAATATGGTGTACTGAAGTTCTTGTCAGAGAAGGCAGTTCCTACCTTGGATGATAATATTTTGTACGTATGCCAACGAAATGTAAAATGGAGAAATGCATTGGTGAGACAGGAGTATGAAGAGTCTGCAAAATTAGTGAATCAACTTGCAGAGTTGGTATCTTCCATGCACAATGACCTTCGTTTCATTGGTTTGAAGTGTTTAAAAGATGATGGAAAAACTCTAGAAACAGTTGAGGTCATAACAAGGTCATTAGAAGAGAAAATCAACCACATCAAAGAAGCCAAGGGTTTAATTTCAAATGACTTGAGCCTCATGTCTAGAATAGAATCCCTTCTTTTCTTGTGCATTCAGATACTAGATGAGCATTCAGATAAATTAGCGCAAATACGCTGCGAGAAGGAAGTATGGAAGCAAAGAATGACACACGTGGGACTACCGCATAGCACAATCATTCAGCACTTTGTCATTGCTTACGTGTATTGAAAGAAGAAAATAGTTATCAAAACTACTTAGGAATGTTCTATGTTGCGATGTCTCTTTTCAATTGTTAGTTGTGAAAGCAGTTTTATTTTTCTGTTTAAAAACACTAGTTTCTCTGAATTCACGGGGTGGAAATGGTTTGTTTTCCTTGTTTCCCATTGATAAATCAATGATGAACAGTGAGTACCAAACTAGTACTGAGAGGGGGGGGGTGAATCAGTACAGACACAAAAACTTTTCCTGAACCGTTTTGACTGCAAACAGTGAACTTGATTGGCAATCACTAACACCGGTCATAAACCAAATTACTACCGGTTAAGCACAATGAGACTATGAAAGATATAAACCATAAACACTTATCTTTTCACACAACCTATTCCCTCATTTCCACATTATCCTTGTGCATAAACAAGTAATCTATCATTAGAAATATAATAACTTACTAGATCAACATGATTCACCGCATAAACAAGAAATAACAAAACATCACAGGAAAGAGGCATCACACATGACACACATATTTTTCACGTGGAAACCCAACTGGGAAAAACCACAGCGGGGATGAATACCCACAAGCTATTTTTGAACTCTTTAGAAGTTTGCTCTGTTAGGAGCCTAGTCCGGTTAAAGACTGTTACAATAGGTTTTGTTAAGAACCGATCCTGTTAGGGATCACCCGGTTAAGGGATGGCTAGAATACCTGGTTAAGGGTTAAACCATGTTAGAGGTTACCTTGTTAGAGGATTTTATGAACTCAATGTCTTTGAGTCACCTTGTTAAAGGATTTACAGCAAGCTGGTTAAAGCTACCCTGTTAAGGGATTTTCCAACTGTTGAAGTGGTTAGAGATCAATAGGTATTACAATGATCTGGTAACAACACACAATGCCAATGCGAATCCGCTTTGGTTCCTTCCTTCTGCATACACACTCTGTAGGTATCACTCCTCTTATCTGGTCTAGCAAGAATCATGTATCTTTGCACTTAGATACACACACAACATTTGCCAACAACTTCAACATGAAACACAACATCGACCTTATAGGAAACAGATAGGTCAGTAACATAAACCCTAAACCCTAAACCTTTAGGTTGAGTGATTATTCGGTTCAATCCTGACCATTGAACACTTTGCCTTTGAATACAATGGTCTTGAACAGATCTCAAGACATTCTCCATCATTCATTCTTCATCGCTTCATGGAGGCGATAACCCATCACACATTCTCCACTGTTTGCAGAGACTTCGCACATTCTCGAGGTAGATAGGATCAATCTCCTTCACGCGCACAAGGCTGGCGTGGCAACACGATCTAATCTCCATTAGATCTCCAATACAATGCTAACTCATCACACAATGCCATCAGTTGAATAACACGGGCTCAAAACACTTCAATTGGAAACCCTGAAGCTGAGACTACCAACCGGTAGTCATACCATATTAAGCCTTGATAGAAAACATTCTATATGCCGGTTCATCTTTCAATATACCGATTCACTTGAACAAACATATCGCTTCATTGTTTCACATATACTAGTTCTCAACAGTATACCGGTTCACCTTGCCAGTTGCTTGGCTTCAATTTACCGGTTCACTCTTTAGCATATTACTGGTTAACTCTTCAGCATATTGACATCAATGAAAACACAATATCATCATGTCAACATACTTTGCACATATGCCAACAATCTCCCCCTTTGGCATTGATGGCAATATACAAAGATATCTGCATCACATCTTCTACTTAATACTGCATATATCTTCTTTGCTTCACATTACAAATATGGCTGCATCACATCTTCTCCCCCTTTGACAACAATGCCAAAGTGGAGGCTCAAGTTTCCTTGTTCCACTATGCTGCTCCCCCTAAGGAGTAACATCCTTCGACACATCAATCCTGAAAGGATATAGCAAAGTAAGATCTGATTGATGCAGAGCACAAAAATTTAGTTTGCCTCTTGAAGGGGCAACACCCCTAATTCACCTCTCAAATAGGTAAATGTAGCCTTTGGTAGAGGCTTGGTAAATATGTCTGCTAACTGCTCCTTACTAGAAACATGTTCCAATACTACCTCTTTGTTCTGAACCTTTTCCCTCAAGAAATGATACTTGAGTTCAAAGTGCTTAGTTCTAGCATGTAAAACCGGATTCTTGGAGATGTTAATTGCACTTGTATTGTCACAAAATATGCTTACCGGTTCAAATACAGGAACTTTGAAGCCATTCAACACATGCTTCATCCAAATAGTCTGGGTGCAGTTCATAAAAGCTGCAACATACTCCGCTTCTGCTGTAGATTGAGAGATACAACTCTGCTTCTTACTCATCCATGAGACCAGTCTACCACCGAGAAAGAATGCACCACCGCTTGTGCTCTTCCAATCATCCACGTTACCAACCCAATCAGCATCAGTGAACACTCTTAAGTTGAAATCATCATTGTATGGATACCATAATCCATAGTCAATAGTTATCTTCAGATACCTAAGAATCCACTTGACTGCTTCCAAGTGGGATTCTCTTGGGCTCTTTTGGAACTAAGTGATAATCCCTACTACATGTGCAATGTTCGGTCTGCTATGCACTACATAATGCAACTTACCAATCATTGATCAGTAATCCTTCTCATTTACCAATGCCGAGTCATCCTCTTTTGATAGTTTACAACCAGTCACCATTGGTGTACCAACCAGTTTGTTGTCTTCCATGCCAAAGGTCTTCAACACCTCTTTGACATACTTGGACTGAGTAATAAAGATTCCATCTTTCATTTGCTGAATCTGCAGTCCAATGAAGAACTTAATCTCCCCTATGAGTGACATCTCAAACTCCTTTTTCATCTCATCTCCAAATTCATGACCCATCTTGTCATTTCCACCAAAGATTATGTCATCAACAAATACCTCACAAATCAAAATCTGATCTCCTTCAAATTTCAAGTAGATATTGCTATCTTCAATTGATCTTTCAAATCCAATCTTCACAAGATGGGAGTGCAAGCGTTCGTACCATGCTCTAGGTGCCTGCTTCAGTCCATACAAGGCTTTATGTAGCCTACACACCATGTCACTATCTTCTGATAGGGCAAACCCATCTAGTTGCTCTATATATACCTCCTCTTCAAGTATTCCATTTAGAAATGCAGATTTTACATCGATTTGGTATACCTTGAATCCTTTAAAAGCTGCATATGCAAGAAGCATACAAACTCCTTCCAATCTTGCTACTGGAGCAAAGGTTTCTCCATAGTCTTCTCCTTCTTCTTGGGCATATCCTTTACACACTAGTTTGGCTTTGTTCCTTATCATTGTGCCATCCTCATTCGGCTTATTTCTAAAAACCCATTTGGTTCCAATGACATTTTTATGCTCTGGTCTGGGTACCAAGGACCATGTACCATTCTTCTCTATCTGGTCAAGTTCCTCTTCCATTGCCTTGATCTAGTCTTCATCTTTATGTGCCTCTTTGAATGATTTAGGCTCAAATTCAGAGATCATACATGAGCTTTCTCTGACCTTTCTTCTTGTAAGAATTCGTGCATCTTTATCTCCTATGATCTACTTTGGATCATGATTGAGTTTGACATACCTAGGTATATTCTTAACATATTCCTCTTGCTTTTCTTCTTCATCCTCATCTTCATCTGCATCAACATCTACCGGTGTAGGAGCACAATTACTGGTACTGGGCTGATTTGCAACCGGTTCCCAGAAGGTTACTACTGGTTCATCTCCTACATGCTCATGTCGGTTTCCTCAGTTTTCTCAAAGTTTTCATCAACCCTAACATTGATGCTTTCAACAATTCTTTGAGTCCTATTATTGAAACATTTGAGAGCTTTACTCTTGGTGGAATATCCTAGGAATATTCCCTCATCACATTTTGCATCGAACTTGCTCTGATGTTCACTCCTCTTGATATAACATTTGCTACCAAATACTCTAAAGTAGCTTACCACTGGTGTCTTACCAGTCCAGTACTCATAAGGAGTCTTATCCTTTCCTTTCTTGATGAGTACCCGGTTCATTGTGTAGATTGTCGTGCTCACCGCTTCTCTCCAAAAGGTGTGAGCAACCTTTCCCTGGATCAACATAGTTCTAGCCGCTTCAAACACAGTTTGGTTGTTTCTTTCTACTAAGCCATTCTGTTGTGGAGTCTGAGGGGCAAACAGTTGCCTCTTGATGCCATTCTCTTCATAATATTTGTTGAATTCACTGAAAGTGAATTCCCCTCCTTGATCAGTTCTAAGGCATTTGATTCTTCTACCGCTTTCCTTTTCTACCAGTGCTCTGAAAGCTTCAAACTTTCCAAAGGCTTCAAACTTATCCTTCAAGAATGTGACCTACATCATTCTTGAGCAATCATATGTAAGAATCATAAAATACCTATCTCCCTACACACTTCTAGTTTTCATAGGACCATACAAATTAGTATGCACAAGATCAAGTGAATTGTCTGCAGTGAAGGATTTATCTTTGAAGGTTGAGGAAGACATTTTCCCCAGTTGACACTCTCTGCAAAGAGGATTTTCCGGTTTGCTCAGCACTGGTAGTCCTCTAACTGCCTTAATCTTACTGGCCTTCACAATGTTATCAAAGTTTACATGGCAGAGTCTCCTATGCCATATCTAGCTATCATCAAATTTAGCCATAAGACATGTACTTATACTAGCATTCAGCTGAAATAGATTACCTTTGGTCTGCATACCGGTGGCCATCAGTTCACCATTCTTTCCTTTGATTTTGCATACTCCATTTTTGAATTCCAGAGTGAGTCCACTATCATTCAGCTGGGCAACACTCAATAGGTTGTGTCTGAGACCTTCCACCCAGTACACATTGTTAGCATTGCTCTTTCCATTCAGAGAGATGGACCCTTTGCCTTTGACCATACATGGTGCATCATTGCCAAAATGAACCACACCACCATCATACTCTTCCAGAGATAGAAACTTGCTCCGGTCACCAGTCATATGGTGAGAAAAGCCACTGTCAATAATCCACTCATTGGAATTATCAAAGCGGGAGACAAGAGCCTTCTTGTCTGACACGTCTTCTTTGATTGCAACAAACACAATATCTTCATTTTCTTCATCTTCAGATTCATCATCTGTGACACCTTCATCAACTACTACAAAACAGTTTCTCCGGTTTCCTCCTTTGAATTTCTTGAACCTTTCCAATTTGTCCTTGTTATCACCATTAAGATAGTTTACAACAATGTTTCCTATCCGGTTACAAGAAAAGCATTTCAAAGGGAGCTTACCTCTATATTTACTGGTTCCCTTAAGAAGTCTCTTGGCAAGAAGAGCTTCAAATTCCATCAGGATCTCCTCCTCATCCATTTCTCTGCTCTGTCTTGGTTCACCGCTGGTGCTTGCTTCTTTACCTTTTCTGGATGGTGCAGCAGATGCCCTAAAAGTTGATTCAGTCTTCTGAATACCACCATCAAAACTATTTAGCTCATAAGCTATCAACTTTGCAATGATGGAGTCTAGGGATATCTTAGTCTTGTCTATTGACCTCAACTCCTGAATAGCAACAACCCTTATTGCATAGACCGGTAAGAAGGATCTCAGGACTTTGCTAACAACAGTAGAATCATCAATTTTGCCTTCTGCACTCTTGATATCTCCAACAACAATTTTGATTCTTATTCCATATTGTTGAATGGTCTCTCCTTCAACCATCTGTATGTCTTTAAACTTTCCCCTAAGGCTTTCTTCCTTAGCTTGTTTTACATGCTCATCACCGCCATAGATATTCTCAAGAGTATCCCATACTTCTTTGGGATTTTCTTTATCCTGGACATCAATAAACTCAATGTCAAATAAGTTGTTGATTAGGGCTTCCATGACTTGCCCATTCTCCTGGATCTCTCTCTTTTGATCATCAATGAGGGTACCAGTAGGAATAACATAAGCATTCTCAACATAGCTCCAGTGTTGAGCACCCATGCTTTTGACGTATATCTTCATTTTGTCCTTCCATATTTTGAAATTATCTCTATTGAACTTTGGACCTTCCCTCTTCATCATTACAATAGGATCTTTCCCTCAAGCGGTTAAGCTTACAACACAGAGGACTTGGAGGATGCTCTGATACCAATTGATAACTCAATGATGAATAGTGAGTACCAAACCGGTACTGAGAGGGGGGGGGGGGTGAATCAGTACAGACACAAAAACTTTTCCTGAACCGGTTTGACTGCAAATAGTGAACTTGACTGGCAATCACTAACATCGGTCATAAACCAGATTACTACCAGTTAAGCACAATGAGACTTGGAAAGATATAAACTATAAACACTTATCTTTCCACACAACGTATTCCCTCATTTCCATATTACCCTTGTGCATAAATAGGTAATCTATCATCAGAAATATAATAACTTACTAGATCAACATGATTCACCGCTTAAACAGGAAATAACAAAACATCACAGGAAAGAGGCATCACACATGACACATATTTTTCACGTGGAAACCCAACTGGGAAAAACCATGATGGGGATGAATACCCACAAGCTGTTTTTGAACTCTTTAGAAGTCCACTCTATTAGGAGCCTAGTCCGGTTAAAGACTGTTACAATAGGTTTTGTTAAGAACCGATCCTGTTAGGGATCACCCGGTTAAGGGATGGCTAGAATACCTGGTTAAGGGTTAAACCATGTTAGAGGTTACCTTGTTAGAGGATTTTATGAACTCAATGTCTTTGAGTCACCTTGTTAAAGGATTTACAGCAAGCTGGTTAAAGCTACCCTGTTAAGGGATTTTCCAACTATTGAAGTGGTTAGAGATCAACAGGTATTACAATGATTTGGTAACAACACACAATGCCAATGCAGATCCATTTTGGTTCCTTCCTTCTGCATACACACTCTGCAGGTATCACTCCTCTTATCTGGTCTCGCAAGAATCATGTATCTTTGCACTTAGATACACACACAACATTTGCCAACAACTTCAACATGAAACACAACATCAACCTTATAGGAAACAGATAGGTCGGTAACATAAACCCTAAACCCTAAACCTTTAGGTTGAGCGATTCAGTTGGTACAATCTTGACCATTAAACACTTTGCCTTTGAATACAATGGTCTTGAATAGATCTCAAGACATTCTCCATCGTTCATTCTTCACTGCTTCATGGAGGCGATAACCCATCACGCGTTCTCCACTGTTTGAAGAGACTTCGCACATTCCCAAGGTAGATAAGATCAATCTCCTTCATGCAAGATCCTTCACGCACACGAGTCTGATGTGGCAACACGATATGATCTCCATTAGATCTCGAATACAATGCTAACTCATCACACAATGCCATCGGTTGAATAACATAGGCTCCAAACACTTCAACTGAAAACCTTGAAGCTAAGACTACCAACCGGTAGTCATACCATATTAAGCCTTGATAAAAAAACATTCCATATGCCGGCTCATCTTTCAATATACCGGTTCACTTGAACAAACATACTGCTTCACTGTTTCACATATACTGGTTCTCAATAGTATATCGGCTCACCTTGCCAGTTTCTTGGCTTTAATTTATCGATTCACTCTTTAGCATATTACCGGTTCACTCTTCAGCATATTGACATCAATGACAACACAATATCATCATGTCAACATACTTTGCACATATGCCAACACATGTATGAACTGTTAGCCAGGTTGTGGCTATATAAACTGATTTACTTGACTTTGATAAGGTCTGAGAAATTTTGGGGGTGATATAGATTAGCAGACTTTATTTTCTTATGAATGTGGTGAACTTTCAAGGAAGACATTTTATCAGTGACTAGAATGATACTTATTCCGCAGCTTTCAAATCTATGTGTTTGAATGTGAACAAAAAATCTCTGTTAAGATATATTCGTTTATGCAACATTTGTTGCCTCTTTGGTTATTCCACTTTCATAATTTTGTGAATGAATTTAATAAGTAGGTCTACTGTTAATTTTGCATGCATGTTCTAATCCCCCTTGTCTTGTGAGACATGAGCGAGACTCGATCAGATCTATGTTAAGAGGAGATTTTCTAAGAAGTGAAGCTATTTTGATTGTAATTCTGTGAGTTTACAGATGTAATATTTATCTTTATAGCATTCATGTGGTGTTGACTTATGAATGTGAATGCCTTTACTCGCTTTCTGGTTAAAAGTGAAGTTAAAATTTTTTTAAAATTCATTGAATATTATACGGGAAGCTGCACCCTTATGCATAGGGTAAATCATTCATAAATTTACCCAATTGTTGGTTCAATTTGTCTTTCAACAAAAACAAGGGTAACACGAGTCAATCATCATAAAATTAAGACATGACAAATCTGTTAACCAACATAAACAAAATGCATGAATGTAACAATGGGTCCCGACAACTAGGCCTGATGAGGTATCCAAGTACAAAAGATCTCTCGCAACTGGAGAAAAGGAGAAAACCACATGGGAAAAACTCCTCTCCTAAAGAGAGAAATACAAGTGAAGGATCGAAGAAGCCTCCAAACAAGAGAATGTCCCAGAAAAAAGGAATAAAGGATGAACATGAAGAACACCACTGAAGCATGAAGGTGCAAACACTATCGAAGAATAACTATTGATCTGAAGAACCTCCACTGAAATAGAAGATGACCAGGTAGAGAAGATTGTAATCTACATGAGTGCCCTCGAATAACACTACTCGAAACAGATGGCAAACAAAGGCAAACAACTGAACTCGAAGATACAGATGGAAAAATTACCAAAGTCTGAGGAGCTGATCAATTGAAGATGGAAGGTTGCCTCCAAAAATAGGAATGAAAGAGTGTCCATATGGTAAATGATCCATCTCACTGAAATGCATAGGTAACCAACCACTGCATCCGCCTAGTACATAGGAACAAATATTGAATACATAGCTCACTCCAACGAACCAAGGAAACATTAGAACCAACAACCAACATGTGAAACCCCCCGATAATGCTGACAAGGGAGAGGTGACAAGTACACTGAAATTGAATGCCAAAACAAACTACTTGACGAAGAACCAAGAACATCAAGAGTGCAACAAAAAGTACAAACACATATAAAAGCTAGTGTCATGGAAGGAACACTCACTTGACACACATCATGAGGGTAATATTGTGGAAGGAACACTCACGTGACAAAGGTAGATGGCAAATAAAGGCAAACATCAAACCCCCCATGGAACTTTATAATGGAGTGTGAGTACCATAAGGCACAAGATGTGTAAGATCCCAAGCATGCAAGGCATAGTGGCACTTTATCTCAGTGTGTTTGCAAAAAGGAAAATGCTTACAAAATGATGTATACAATGCTCAAAGAAGACAAAAGGCTCGAAACGACCAAAAACAAGTCATTCCATGCAAATGAGAAGCTTCCACGATCTCACATGTCCAAGTAATTCACCAGAGTGTGAAACACACAAGAAACTAAATAAAATGTACTTGGAATAAAATCTGGAAAAGTGCATAAATGGCTATGAAGAGCTCTGAAACACCATCCCAATGCCGCTAGAATCATGAAAATCAGAGAAACTGATGAAAATTTATGAGCTCGAGACTGAAAACAACACCTTTGACTTCAAATGGTTATAGAATGTACCAGAAGAAAAACCAGATGATAAAACCCACAAATCTGGAAAGTAGATGAAACCATCTTTCCGACGATATCTCGTTTGCCAAAAAACAAAATCGTATGCTCAACTTATGGCCAAAACAAACAAAAAAAAACCCTCTTTTAGGGCACAAAGAGGGTGTCAGGGGCCATGCAAAGTTGTCTGTACTGCTGACGTTAGCATGACATCAGCAAAATATTCCTAGAAGATTCCTTGCTTGTTGGAAAAAAATTCATCGCCTGAAAAACACGCCTGAAAAAAATATATCGTTGGAACATACATCCTACCTGCAAGAATAATTTTGGCGCCGGTAAAAGACTGCGGGCCCGAAAAAGGAAGGTCTGCCAGTTAAGGGCCTGACAACTGTCGGTAGGTGATGGGTGGCGGGCGGTAAATAATCCAGTGGGCGGGATGCTAGGAGTGGCGGGGGCTTGGGCGTCGACGGCTGCGGGGGCCTTAGCGGTAGCTGACTCAAGCGGTGGCGGTGGGTAGGAGGTGGCGCGGTGGTCGGACGGAACTAGAGCATTGTCGGAGTGCCCACTAGAAAACGCCACATGTAGGAGACAAGGCCTTGTGCTGATGGGGTAGGGGCCATGACCTGTTTCAGGTTGTACGGACCTGTAGAGGCCACCGACGCCCCAAAAATTTCACAACAAAAAAATGGTATTTTGGCTTGGGTAATGCCATAATTTTTTTTAAAAAAATTTCTCAAAATTTGTGCCCATAAAAGGTCAAAAAAAAAATTCCAGAGCCAAAGTTGTCCAAACTGGACAAATTTTATATATAAATGGGGGTTTTGGGGTGTTCTCAGCTCAACAGTGAGATCCGTTTGAGCCCAAAATGGTCAGAAACAAAGTACCCTATATCCAAATAAAAAGTTCTGAAAAACTTGAAAGCCTAGCCTCAAAAAATCTTCTGAAAAATCAAGAACAAGTAGCAGTAGATGTAGGCTCTGATACCATGAAGAAGTTGAGAAATACAACTTTAGCTATCCCAAGAACACTTGCAAACAAAATACCAGTCACAAGAGAAGAATGGAGACAAAAAAGAAATAATGGCTCTGAAGAAAAAGATTATCATTCAAAGAGGGAATAAAATAAAAAGTACAATAGAATCTTTATAAAAGGAGATTGTGCAACCCTAAAGAAACCCCAAAGGGATAATCTGTATTTAATAATTAGAATA
Source organism: Cryptomeria japonica (assembly GCF_030272615.1). Lineage (NCBI taxonomy): Eukaryota > Viridiplantae > Streptophyta > Pinopsida > Cupressales > Cupressaceae > Cryptomeria > Cryptomeria japonica. The sequence goes on along the minus strand of NC_081406.1, from coordinate 541,658,188 downwards.
ATTATTAAATACCACAATATTATTAAATGTCTAAGTTTAGCTTAAGCATAGAGTATAATAGACTAATAATTAAATAAATAATTATTAGCCACAACATGATAACTCTAACAGTTATTAATGATCCATGGTAGTTACATTTAGTGGAAATGAATATGCAAATTTATATTTTGGATTTTTTTTGTATTCAAATTATGCATATAAGCATGATGATATGTTTCTACTAGATACATTCAGACATAATTTGATTGATAAGACATTACAATATATTTAGTGCTTCTATATTTGATTTTGTAAAAAAATTGAAATCAACGTTTCGGGTTACACTACGTGAACCATCATCAGGACGAGATAGAGCTCAAGGAGTTGCAAAATGGTTTGTTGTAGATCTAGACTCACTAAAAAGAAATAAAGAGGGAGGAGGAGAAGGACGAGGATAAAAAATAAGAAATGAAAGACAAAAAAAAAGAAAGAATGAAAAATCCATTTGAAGCTAAAAAATATAAAGACAAGAAAATACTAAAAAGAATAAAATAGAAATCAAATCTAAAAGAGAATGTTAAACAATAAATCAACTAGCAAAACTAAAAATAAAAATAAAAAAATTATGAAAACAAATAAATGTAAAAAGAAAAATTAAAAGAAACATATATAAAACCAAATAAAAGAAAGTGAAAAATAAACCAAGGAGATAAAATAAAGAAAAGCAAGAAAAGTTCAAATATGGTCAAACAAAAAAATAATAAAGTACAAAGAGAACAAAGAAGAAGCAAAGAAATAAGAAATAAAATGAAAAATATTGGAACAAACTAAATTATATGAACAAACTAAAAAGAGCAAAAAGAAAAAGGTTGGAAACAAATACATATTAATAATAATTTTCATATTAAGATATTATGATATACATAATATGAAAATGAAATAAATAAAAGAAATAATAAGAAAAAGACATGAAAATTAAAGGAATATACAAAATTAAAAGACAAAGAAAATGCTTTAAAAACTACTCAAATGAAATTCAAAATTACTAAAATAAATAGATCTATAGACAAAACAAATTAAAAGAATTAATAGATAAATCATGAAATATGATATATGTAAATACAAAAATACAAAATTCTTTATACATAAAGGTATGTAGATATAACAATTATGAATATCTATGTGTATATTTGCATATCAATATGTATGAATAGGTACAAATTGATCGCAAAAGAAAAGACCAAGAAAACCAAAATAAAAAAGATAAATAGAAACAAAAAGTTGAACGAAATAAATAAGAATATAAAAAATACCAAGTAAATGCATAAAAGCAAAAAGGAACAAAGAAAAAACAAGGGAAAAAAAGACAAGAAAAATGATCATATGAATATTCATATTACATATAATATGACTATCCAATATTTAGTAAACAAAAATACTAAAAAGAAAATCCAAAGAATATGCCAAAATACTTGTATGAATATCATATAAGTTGGAAGAATGAACATTAAGCTAAAAAATACAAATAAAAATCCAAGAATAAAATCAACAAAATAATAAACAAATGGACAAATGATATACATATTATAAGCAAAAAGAGATAAAAAAATGAAAAAGACAAAAAATAAGAATATCAAATGAAAAATCAAATAATATAAAGAGGACATATAATATGAATATTATATGAAATATGCATTAGATTATGGTATTCTTATTATGTTAAAAAATAAATAAATAAATAAAAATTATAAACTAGGAAAATATGGAGAAAGAAAAGGAAAATACAAAAGAAAAATAAACCTAAACCTACAAAAAAAAATATAAAATCAAAGAATAAGACTAGGAAAGAGCATAGAACTAAAAGAAAAACTCAACAAACATTACAAGGTCAAACAATAAGAGGAAGAAGAACACAAAGAGAAAGTAGAAGGGAGCAAAGGAGGAAATGAAAAGAGAAGAGACCACCAGGGAGGAGAAGGGAAGGTGGGTGGTGAATCGAAGGAGCAAGGAGAAGAGGAGGGGAAGAGAGGGAAGATCGATAAAGAGAGGTCGGGAGAGGGAGTGAGGGTAGACAAGGGCTCAAAGGCACAACGAAGGCCTCTCTGAGAAAGGATTTTATAGATTTTGTGAGAAATCCCTTCCACAAATGGGAGGGATGACACCAAGGGCACCACAGGTTGGAAGGGGGTGAGATTAGAGGACAAGAAATAGGATTTGGCTTGGAAGAAGGCTCTAGAGATTTGCTTGTTGGTAAACCCATTCAACCTAAAGATGTGAGGAAGATGGGTCAGTTCATTGTTTTAGTTATCTTCGTCACAAATACGATGGGATCGTAAATCTAGGTTTTTAAGGATCCCAACTTTCTTTCTAGGGTGGTGGTGAGATTCCGAGTGAAGATATGTTAGTATTGGTAGCTTTGCAAAACACCTAATGACCAAGAGAACCATGATTTTTTTTTAAGATTAAAACATCAAGGAAAGGCAATTGGTTGTTGGCTTTGAGTTCCATGGTAAAGGAGATGTATGAGGTTAAGCTATTGAGGTGGGAAAGAAACTCTTCCAACTTGTCAAGATCGCAAGGCCAACAAATGTTGGTGTTGTCCACATAACATTTCAACCATTTTGGCTTGAGGGGAAAGGATCACATAGCCATCTCCTCGAAGTGCTCCATGTAAAGGTTGGCTATGATTGGGGAAAGTGGAGAACCCATGGCAACACCATCCACTTGCTCATAGATAACCCCTTAGAAGGAAATGAAGGTGGATATTAAACACAACTCTACTAAGGAGGTGATCTCATCACTAACCTTTCACCTAACAATATCAATAGAGTCGAGAATAGGAACCTTGGTGAAGAGGGAAACTACATCAAAACTCACCAAGATATCATTACTCTCTAATCTAATGTCCTTGATAAATTCGACAAAATGGGTGGAACCTTTGATGAAGGAGTCAAAATTACCCATGAGAGGAGAGATTAATTTGGCTAAGAAAGAGGCTAATTGGTAAGTGGCAGTCATTTACTATTTTAATGCAATGCAATTCTTTCCTTAAGCAAGAAGACTTATGCAACTATACATTATTTCTAGAATTAATGCATAATGCACTCCAATGCAAATACAAAAATGTCAACTTTTTATTATCATGAAGTAATTACTATTCTATCACATGGAGTACAACACTTGCACACAATACAGTAAGAAATGCTCAATTAGGAGCCAAGCATTAACATCCAAGTCAAATCATCAAGTAACCAATCATGTCATCCCACTAGGGACAAAAGAAATAAGGCCACTCAAAGGCCAGCATACATCGAAGAAAAACATGAATCAATCTTCAAGGAGATCGTCACTCTATAGGCACTCCTCGGGACATAGGAGGTTCATATAAAACCTAATCAACATACACTCATCAATATCATGCTTGATAAAACAAGGCAACACAACCACTATCGTCAGGAGCATCCACACACACAAATCATATGAAGACCAACAAGATCTCACTCTCACAAAGTGACACGTTGATCAACTGATCCTTAGCCCACTCAAGGGCTCTCACATAGGGGTATCTATCCATCCTGATGCCATCGATCTACGAGTTACTCTTCTTCCACCACAAGCTACTTGATTTGATTCATCTTGAACTCTAAAAAATGCCACACCAAACACCTCAGCAATAGGCTAATGACTAACTCACAACGTACACTCGAGTGTCTATGCACCTACAAAATTAACTTTATGAGCAACAACATAATCCAAAGATCCCAACACTATAACAGGGGCTCTGATACTAGATGTAACTATTGGATATTGGTCGATATGTTGTCATTGATGTCAACATATGTGGAGATTGTTGGGAAGTTTTGTTAACATATTCTTCTGTGTATTCCAGTATTGCAATTTAATGGAATAAGTTGGTTTAGCCTGTGTGTTGCAGATGAGTTGATGTGGTTTAAAGGGTTTATGGTATGTTGTCTATAGATAGTTTGTTCCCATTTGCAGAGGTCCACATGATGATTTGTGCTTCGTATTGTTTCAGAATTGCTATATCTTTATTTGCGGATGTCTAGGATGTGTTCTGGACATTGATGTGTGTCCTCAGTTCGATTAGTTAGTGATTTGGAAATCCACAAGCAAATATTTCAGGTTGATAGTCAGTTATGTTGATATTCTTGAGCTCCGGTAATGAGATGATGATGATCTTAGTTGTTGCGGTTCTTGTGGTGCAATTCACGTTGCTTGTGAATATCTCTTGATTGTGTTCTATGCATATTGGTGGTCCGCATTGATTATTATGCACATTATTGAATATCTTCTTTGTCGGGTGGTGTTCTTCATGTTATGTGACATTCTTGGTGTTTGTAGCGTGTTGTGGATGATCAAGGTGTAATTGTTGGAAGTGTTACGTGTTTGCGGTATTGATTTGGGTCCAGACTATGTCTTAGCCAACATTATTTTGGTTCGCATGTATTGTTGTAGTGTGTGAGGATATTATTTTATTATTTGTATTGAGGACTTAGCCGACTTATATTTCATAGGTTGAGGGTTTGTATAAATAAATGTAATAATCATGCAAGATGAATGTTTGCAAATTTCTGCGATCTTTGAGAGTGGGAATGATCGAGTTGTATGTGCGAACAAGAGATTTGATCTTTCAGAAGTGTGAAGGAGAGAAAGTGTTGCAAAGCAGACTGTGTTCTTAACCAGAATTGTACTCAAGCATATGGAGATTCTATTTTCACAGTTCATGTGATCCGGATTGTTGTCTAAATGTTTTGTAAGTCAGTGAAATTTCCTATAAGGCAGTGAGCCTTCCCTTAATCCGGATTGTTGTCTAAATGTTTTCGTAAGTCGGTGAGACTTCTTGTAAGGCAGTGAACCTTCCCTTAAGGTTGTAGTCTTTTTGGGTTTCTTATTTTGAGTAGTGAGCTCTAGGCAGTGTGCCTAAATGCATGTGCATTCCCCATTGTAATATTTTTATTTACTCCTAATAGGGTATTATCTCATTGTGGGTAGGTTCCCACCGTGGTTTTTCCCTTAACCGGGTTTTCCACGTCAAAAATATTGGTGTTATGTATGTTATTGATGTGGTGTTGTTTCATGCTTTAACTGTTCATCATTAGATCAACTTTGTGGTTTAAGTTGCAATAAGTTTTTGTGCAAAGTGATTCACCCCCCCTCTCAGTTTTTTGCATTGTTGCCTACATCCTCTGGAAGAAGCTTGACCTCTTGAGGAGACCCGGGATGGCAACCTTTGCTTTCAAGAAGGATAGTTTGAGATTTGATGGAATGAACTACACTCTCTCAAAGAGCTAGATGCAATGTCATTTGAGATGCATTAGAGAAGAATACTGGAAGATTACTAAGAATGTATATAATGTTCCATAGAATGGTGTTGTGGGGAGAAAGAATAGAACAATTCAAGAAGCTGCTAGAACCATGATGATTGAAGGAAATGTTTTGCATGTATTTTGGAGAGAAGTTGTGAGTACTGTTGTATACACTCTTAACTGACTAAATGTCAAAGGTGATACCAGTATGACTCCTTATGAGTTATGGTTTGGTCATGCTCCTACTGTTAGATATCTCAGAATTTTCGGTAGTAAATGCTATATCAAAAGAGATGAAGATCTCGGAAAGTTTTATGCTAGATGTGATGAAGTAATCTTTCTTGGTTATTCTACTAAAAGTAAGGCCTACCGGTGTTATAATAAAATATTGAGAAAGATACTTGAAAGTGCTAATGTGATGTTTGATGAAGGTAATGTGAGATAGATTAGATCTTGTGGATATGATTCTGATGATCAAGATGTTAGTTTAGATAAAGGAAAGCAAGTGTAGACCCAAAGTCAAGTTCATATTGCTCTAGAAAAGAATGAGAATGAAGGTGCAGATGCTAATGCAGGAGACAGAGTTCAAGACCCTAAAATTCAAGAAAATCCTAAAACCCCTAGGTATGTAAGGTTGAATCATTCAGAAAATCCTAAAACTCCTAGGTATGTAAGGTTGAATCATTCAGAAAATAAGATTATTGGTGATAAGAATAAAGGTGTGATGACTAGGAGAAGACTTGCAAAAGAAATTTATTTGATTTCTAATATTGAACCTAAGAATGTTGATGAAGCACACAAAGATGAAAATTAGATTAAAGCTATGGAAGAAGAATTGAATTAGATTGAGAAAAATAATACATGGATTCTTGTTCCTAGAACCAAGGATAAAAATGTAATTGGAACTAAATGGGTATTCCGGAATAAGTTGAATGAATAGCGTGAAGTTGTCCGAAATAAAGCTAGACTTGTTTGTAATTGTTATTCACAGATGGAAGGAATTGATTATAAGGAGACTTTTGCTCCGATAGAAAGAATTCAAGTTGTTAGATTATTTCTTGCCTATGTTGCTCACAAAGATTTCAAGGTTTATCAGATGGATGTCAAATCAGCCTTTCTTAATGGTGAATTGGAAGAACAAGTCTACATTGAGCAACTGGATGGATTTCAACTGATAGATGAAAAGGACATGGTTTGCCAGTCAAAGAAAGCATTGTGTGGATTGAAGCAAGCTCCTAGAGCCAAGTATTCCAAATTAGATAAGCATTTGATGAAGCTTGGATTCAGTAAAGGTATTGTTGACAGTAATTATTATTTCAAGATTGATCAGAATAACATTTTGATTGTTGAAGTTTTTGTTGATGACATTATCTTTGGAGGAAATGATTGCCTATGTATGAAATTTGTAGAAGAAATGCAAAATGAATTTGAGATGTCTACGATTGGTGAAATGAAATTCTTTCTAGGATTGCAAATTACTCAGTTGGATAAAGGTATTTTCATATCTAAGTCTAAGTATGTGAAGGAATTGTTGAATAAATTTGGTCTTGAAGACTCTAAACCTGTTGGTACACCTATGGTGACCGGATGTAAGCTAACACTAGATGACGACTCTTCGAAAGTAATCAAACTAGATATAGATCTATGATTGGTGGTTTGTTGTATTTGACTCAGACTAGACCTGATATAATGAATGTTGTGTGTCATGTTGCTAGATTTCAAGCTGATCCCAAGGAATCTCATGTTACTGCTATAAAAAGGATATTCAAATATTTTAAAGGGACAAATGATTTTGGGGTTATGGTATTCTAAGAATGATGACTTTACTTTGAGTTATTTTACAGATGTTGATTGGGTAGGTGATGTTGATGATCGGAAAAGTACTACAGGTGGTGCATTATTTTTGGGTAAGAATTTGGTCTCTTGGACAAGTAAGAAGCAGAATGCTATCTCTTTATCTACTATAGAAGTTGAATACATTGTTGTTGCTAGAAATTGTACTCATGTAATTTGGATGAAGCAGATGTTGAAGGATATAGGAGTTATTTATGATGAGCCTATTGTTATATATTATGATAATTCAAGTGCTATCAATATTTCAAAGAATCCAGTGTTGCATTCCAAAACAAAGCATATATCAATCAAGTTTCATTTCTTGAGAGAGAAGGTGAATGAGAAAGAAGTCAGATTGGAGTATGTATCTACAAAGGAATATATTGCATATATCTTTACGAAGCCTTTTCTTAAAGATACTTTTGAGTATCTCAGAGAGAAGTTAGGGGTGATTTCCCCTCTAAATGAATCCAGTAGTTAAGGAGATAGTTTAGATAGAATTACAAAAATTCCCAATACAAGATTCATATATCCTATCATAATAGCTAGTGGGCTTCACCTTTAGTCATTGTTCCTAAGAAAGGTGGAAATTGGAGAGTCTACATGGACTATAGAGAGCTCAATTTAGCTATGAGGAAGGATGATTTTCCTCTTCCTTTTATTGACCAAGTCGTAGACTCTCTAGCAGGCAAGAATTATTTCTCATTCCTGGATGGTTTCAGTGGCTATAATCAAATCTGAATAGCACAAGAAGACTAGGAAAAGCCCATATTCATTTGTCCTTGGGGAACTTATGCTTACATTGTCCTACCTTTTGGCCTTTGCAATTCCCTTACTACCTTCCAGAGGACAGTCCTTAGCATTTACTCTGACCTTACTTATGATTATATGGAGGTCTATATGGATGACTTCACCACTTATGGTGATAGTTATGATAAAGCTTTAACAAATATAGGGAACACACTTTAAACGTGCAAGGATCATAATCTGTCATTGAGTAATGAGAAGTGCTACATGATGATGCAAGGAGTTGTGCTAGGATATCACATTTCCCAACAAAGCATACAAGTTGATCTTATGAAAATTCGAGTAAGAACCTTATTGTTCCTTCTAAGAAAAACTATGTTAGAATATTTCTTGGTCATGTTGGTTATAGTAGGAGATTCATTAAATACCAATAAAATAGCATCACTATTATTTGTATTTCTCACCAAGAATGCAAAATTTGAATGGATTAATGTTGGTATAAAGCTTTCTAGACATTGAAGGACGTATTAACTGAGGCACCTATACTTAAAGGATTGAATTGGAACCTTCCATTACACACACACAAATGCCTCAAATCATTTTGTAGGAGAACTTCTAGGATAGAAGGAGGGGATATGTTATTTACTACATTAGTAAAAACATGCAATCAACATAACTCAACTATATAGTCACAGAAAAAGAAATATCGACAGTCATTTATGCTATCAAATTTCAGGCATTACATAACTAGATATCATTTTTTTGTGCACAAAGACCATGCGACAATAAGGTATTTAATGCATAAACCTATTCTCACTAGAAGGTTATTTAGGTGGTTACTCTTGTTGCAAAAAAATGATATTATAATAATGGATAAGCTTGGTAAAATAAACGTAGTTACATATTTTCAGTCTAGACTAACAAATGCAAATTATAACTCGATCATAGATGGTTCTTTGCCTAAAGAGCATCTCTTTACTCGACAAGTTCATGAATAGTGGTATGCTAACATTTCAAAATACCTAGCTTTAGGGAAGATGCCTCCTTATTTTTCTCCAAGAGAGAAGTGTCAGGTTGTGGAGAAGGGACTCCCTTACTCATGGATATCAGGCTATCTCTTCTACACTAGACCAAACAATGTCATGAGATGCTACCTAAGAGGATGAAATACATGTCATTCTATATGCCTTTCATGATGAACCCTATGGGGGACATTTTACAGTATAGAGAATGACTATGAAAATACTTAACACATGTTACTATAGACCACCTCTGCATAAAAATGCAATCAAATATACAAGGCATTATGATAGGTGTCAAAAAATGGGCAAACCCACTAAATCAAATGAGATACCTTTCCATCTTCAGTTGGTTTTGGCACCATTTGATAAGTGGGGATTGGATTTCATTGATCCAACCAATCTTCCTTCTAACAACAAGGAATACATCTTGGTTTGCATCGACTATCCAACTAAATGGGTTGAGGTAAGAGCAATGAAGCATGCAAAGGATAATAAAGCTGTAAAGTTTTCTATATGAAGATATTTTTACAAGGTATGGGGTCCCTAGGGATATTGTGACAAATCAGTGTCCTCAGTTCACCTAAATGTTAATTCAAGCACTTATGAACGAGTACCAATTCTGAAACAAATAAGCAACACCATACCACCCTCAAACCAATGGGCGGGTATAGGTCATTAATAGAGAATTCAAAGCCATCCTTACAAAAATAAAATTAATTAATAAAAAGGAATGGGCTTCTAAGTTACAAGAGGCCATCTAAGCATATATGACAAGCTGGAAGACTATTGGATATTGTTGCTGCTAGGATATGTTATTGTCATTGATGTCAACATATTCTTGTGCTTTGGTGTTCTGGTGATTGCAGAGAGTTGATCTAGTTGGTTTATCTATTTAATATGTTGAATCAACTAGAGATATTTGATTCAGTGTTGGTTTCATGATACTATGTGTTGATTTGATCGAGTTATGGATTTTAGTATGAGGATTGGTTTTTCAGTGTTCAGTGTTGCAGTGTTCTAGTAATTGATGTGTTGTGCTCCGGAATGATTATATCTTGAGTTGCAGATTTGGGAGAGTGTTTGGGATGTTCATGTGTATCTTCATTTCAGATGGTTCATGATTTGGTGCTCCACAAGTTATCTTTCTAGTCCCAATTGTTGTTGTTGAGTGTTCTTGAGTATCAACATGTTGATCGATGAAGATTTGATTAAGTGGTGTTGGTGCAGCTATTGCGGATGGTTCTAACATGCTTGTTGGTGTTTCTTAATCATGTCCTATTTGTTTTGTTGATCTGCATTGATCATTGTGTGTGTTATTGAGGATCTTATGGGTCTAGTGATGTTCTTCGTGTCATGCGACATTTTCAGTGGTGTAGCGTGTTGTGGATGATCTTGGCAAGATTTCTGGTGGTGTTGCATGTTCGAGGATTTTATTTGGGTCCATGCTATGTCGTCTTGGCATTGTATTGGTCTGGTGGTTGATCTATGTATCATGTGATGTAATTTTGTAATTAGGTCTTAAGGGTTGATCTGACCTTGTAGTCAAGGTTGATGATTTGTATAAATGGGTGTTATATTCATGTAATTTTGGTGATCGATGTGGTGTCTAGATTATCAGAGAGTGGTGTATGTGCAAATAAGTGAATTCATATTTCAGTGAGAAGTGTAGAGCAGAGAGTGTTGCAGAGTAGACAAATGTGCTTAACTAGAACTGTCATCAGGCATTTGCATATGCTATTCTTTCAGTTCATGTAAACCAAATTGTTGTCTGAATGTTCTCATAAGGTAGTGAACCTTCCCTGAGGGTTGTAGCCTTTCAGGTTATCATATTTTGAGCAATGAGCTCTAGGAAGTGTGCCTAAATGCATGTGCATTCCCCATTATAATATTTATACATACTACTACAGAGTATCATCTTATTGTGGGTAGGTTCCCACCATGGTTTTTCCCTTAACCGAGTTTTCCACGTCAAAATCTTGGTGTTATGTGTGTTGCTATTATTGTGTTTATCTTTGTTCTTGTTTCAGTTTATCAGATATGAAATTATGCTTAATTTATTTGATCAAGTGAAAATTCATTCACCCCCCTCTTAGTTTTCCTTCATTTTTGATGCTAACAATTGGTATTAGAGCTCAGGGATTCGGGATGAAAACCTATGTTTTTAAGAAAGAGAGTCTGAGATTTGATGGAAGCAATTACATTATATGGAAGGACCGGGTGGAGTGTCACTTGAAGTGTCTTGGAGATGACTATTGGAAGATTACAAAGAATACCTACAATATACCTCATAATGGTCTAGTTAGTGCAAATGAGATCAAGGATGTTGAACATAACATAAAAGCTAAAGAAGCATTGCTGAGTTCCCTGACCAATTGAGAGATGACTAATGTGATGGGATTGAAAACTACACATGAGATCTGGGAAAAGTTAGGGATCCTGTATGAAGGAGATAAACATGTCAAAGTTGCTAAACTGCAGAGTTTGAAAGGAAAGTATGAGATGTTGAAGATGGGAGAAGATGAGAATATATCATCCTATATGGCCAAAGTGAATGAACTTGTCATGAACATCATATGTGCTAGAGGAACTCTTGAAGAAGATGAGATTGTTGCTAAAGTGCTGAGATCCTTGCCTCCTACTTACAAATCTAATTTTCTTCTATTGATGAGATCCATACTGTGACCACCATGACAAGAGATATGCTCATTGGTAAACTTGTTGATTTTAAGTTGAGTGAATTTGGAGAATCACATGGTAAATCTGAGACTGCATTTAAACCTTTGTATCCAGGAGAAAGTTCATCTAGAGTTTCCAGATATGAAAGATAAATGAGAAAGATGGAAGAACAAGAAAGAGAGTTGGATGAGCTTGAAGCACTTATTGCTCAGAGATTGCCTAAGGGATCTGGTAAGTATGATGGGAAGTTGCCTTTGAAATATTTTTCTTGTAATAAGATAGGACATTTTGCTTCTAGGTGTCCTAAGAGAATGTCAAAGTATGATAAGCATGATAGATATGAGAAGCATGCGAGGTATGATAAGTCCTATAAGCCTAACTAGAAGTAAAGATATAGAAGAAATGTTATTATGTTGTTGATGAAGGTGTGACAGATGAAGAATCTAAGAATGGGAATTTAGAAGATGAATTTGTATTTATTGTTATCAAGGAAGATAATCTGGTACCAGTGGATTCTACAAGCTGCATTGTTGAGGAGAAAGCTTTGGCTGCTAAGATTGAAGAGAAAGATGAATGGATAATTGACAGCAGTTGTTCACATCATATGACAGGTGATAAAAGTAAATTTGTGAATATTGGGAAGTATGATGGTGGTATTGTAATATTTGGAGATGATAAAGCTTGTGTAATTCATGGTAGAGGTGTTATTTCTTTTGATCATAAACATAATACTGATGATGTCTTATTTGTTGAAGGCTCGAAGTATAATCTTTTGAGTGTTGGACAGATGGTTGAGAAGGAATATGATTTGCAATTCAAGAATGTTAAATGCAAGATTTTGAATGCCTCCAATATAGAGATTACATTAGTAACTAAGACTAAAGGTAATATCTTTCATTTGAATGTTGGTGAGAAAAGTTGTTTGATTGCTCAGATAGATGAAATCTGTTGTGGCATAGAAGGACGTGTCATGTTAATTTTGACTACATGATTAAGATAAGTTATACTCAAGTTGTTAGAGACTTTCCTAAGATTGTTAAACCTTCTAATCTGGTATGTAAATAATGTCATTTGGGAAAGAAAATAAGAATTTCATTCAATAGTAAGTTGTTTACATCTAATGGATTATTAGATCTTGTGCATACTGATTTGTGTGGTCCTACAAGACTGAGAAGCTTGCAAGGTGATAGGTATTTCATGTTGTTTCTTGATGACTACTATAAAATGATGTGGGTTACCTTTCTTACGGAGAAATAAGAAGCACTGAAGAAATTCAAGATATTCAAAGCTAATGTGGAGATAGAGACAATGTTGAAGCTAAAATGTCTAAGATCTGAAAAAGGAGGAGAATTCACATCTGGTGAGTTTGATTCATTTTGTGAAAATCATGGAATTAGAAGATGATTATCTGCTCCTAGAACCCCTTAACAGAATGGAGTTGTTGAAAGGAAGAACATAACTCTCTTCGATGTTGCTAGGAGTATGATTATTGAAGGGAATTGTTATGCCTTGCATATCTATTTCCCCATTAGTCTCCTTGCATCGAAATTTGGATCCCCTTATTTCATTTTTCTTTTTATTTTCTTTTCTTTTCCCTTTGCTTTCTTTTCATTTTTTCACCTCGAAAATCCAAAATCCCGGAGTCCCGGGGTCCTTTAGCTTTCTTTCCAGTTTTTTACCTCGGAACTCCAGAGTTCCAAGGTGGCGTGTTCCTTTCCTCGTGTCGAGCTTGGAACCTCGGGACCTTGGAGTCCTGAGGTCATATTCAAAGCATTCATACAGATGGGCTTGTAATGAGATATAAATAGGGATGAAGGACTTTTTAAGTTCATTTGTGCATTCAGAACTCCTCTTCCCTAGCTCCAAGCCACTAACCCCCAAACTCCTGGGCTTTCCTTGGCGATTTTGGGCATTTCGGTTCACCAGGTTGGTGATTTTCCTTGCTCATTTTTGGTGTTTGTAGATAAGTTTAGTGTTTCTCCTCATTTTGTTTTGATTGTGGTTTGCTTTCTTTCTATTTGCATGCCCTAGTTCTAAGCCCGGACCCCCGGAGTTCTCAGTAGTTGGTTTAACCTAAGCCCAGAACCTCGGACCCCCGGAGTTCCAAGTGGCTTCGGTTCAGCCTAAGCCCAGAACCTCGGACCCCCGAAGTTTCGGGCAACTTCAGTTCAACCTAAGTCCGGAACCCCAGACCCCCGGAGTTCCGAGCGGCTTCAATTCAACCTAGGTCCTGGGTTCCGAGCGGCTTCAGTTCAACCTAAGCCCGATACCCCAAACCCCCAGAGTTCCAGGATTCCTTTTGCACCCAACCTAAGCTCGGAACCCCAGAGTTCCCGACCTTCTTCACTTGTGCCTAGCCCGGGACCCCGAGACCCTGAAGTCCCGAAGTAAATCAACTTTTATGATTGTTATCAAATACTGAGGATTTGTGTTCTGCTTGCAGGTGCGAGTGGTTAGATGGACTCATCCTCTAGCAAAAGAGGAAAAGAAAATGATAGACTCCCAGCCACCATGAAATATCATTATCAAGGACATGTCTATGTTTCAAAGCTAGAGGATCAAGTCAGATGGGTCACGAATACTGAAATCAGCCATATAGAAATTGAGGATATCAAGGCTCAATTGGAAAAACCTAGTTTGGAGGCCCTTCACAGGAGAATCAAGAGATCTGGCCTAGTTGAAGCTACTGTCTTCCCACAAACATTACAGGCACCAAAGTTTATAATGACCATTGCCCCAATTTATAACCCATAAACTAGAAAGTGCACAGATGCACAAGGAAAAATAGTCATAGACTTGTCTCCAGATATGCTTGGGTTCATCTTTGGAATCCCAACCAGGGAGGAGGTATTTATGTTAAATGAAGAAGAGGCCTTAAAAGCATAGAATGACAAAATATCAGCTAGTAAGAGGCACATGAATACAAACTGGTTAGAAGAGGAAAGAAAGAAAGACAAGACTCAAGGCAACGGAGATCCTGAGGGCGGATTTCAAAGAGCCTCAAAGAGATATATCATTATGCTCAGCAGGGCTTTTGACAAGCTAGATTGTGAGCATTTTCATCCCGGGATGTTCCAATTCATGAGCACTATTTTAATAGGGAAACAATATTTTGATTGGCTGCAGATCCTCTCTGACAATATCTGTAAGCAGATGAAAGAAGTTAAGCATACCCAAAAGTTCTTTTTCACGTCATATGTCATCTGGGTAGCTGCTAGAGCTGGAAAGTTTCTAGGGCTACAAGTAGAAGGTCAATTAGGAGAGGAGGAAGGACAAAAGAAGATATGGGAGTATTATGCTCAGCTCACTCTAGCCAATGCAAAGACTCATTTTAAAAGAGTTAATGATGCCTTCATTTTCCCAATAATAATCAAATTGATAGGAGATACAGGATATCGGATTAGCTCGGAGGCCATGGATATCATCCGAGAGTGGGCATGTTGGTTTATCCAAAACCCACGCTCTACTTACATCAGGGTTAGTGGATTCATAGGAAATCCAATGTTGTTGCCCCGATACTGCAATGATAGGATAATTTTTCTAGAGTATGTGAGGCAGCTTGTGGGCCTCCAGTCACTATTGTCATCAAAACATGAAGCAGGTATCGATTTCTCAGTATCTATTAGATATTTTGCATGTTCCAAAATACAAGTAGCAAAATTAGAAAAACAAGAACTTCAAGATTTGAACTTGAAGGAATATGATCATGCTAGGGAGTTTTATGATCCCTACGGGAAACTTAAACAAGCTATGCCTAAGGCATATGAGGGGCACAGGCCCAACTTGGAGGACTTTTGGGCCAACTTGCAAGACAGTTTTGAGGTTAGGGAGAAGAGCTATAACAGGTTATCTATGCCACAGGTAAGAGATTTCAGAATTGGGACTAACCTCCCTAAAGACCTTAGGGATGATGGGGACTTATTTGATACAGCTTATAGGGAATCAAGGATAGATAAAAGGCCCCTCTCCCCAATAAAAATGGCCTGCAAGTGAAGAAACAAATATGGAAAAGGTCTCCCAAGTGGTCATCAATAGGACCAAGCAATGGTTACGGTAGAGGGTAAGGCCCAACGTCTCAAAGGCGAAACAAAAGGAATCCACTTCAGGGGTACCTCAATCAAGGGGCCATAAGGAGTACACTCGAAAGACAAGGTCAGCCTCGAGGAAAAATACGTCCACCGATCCAGGTGAAGAAGACAAACCTCAAGAAAGTACTGAGGACTTACTCAAGAAACTCCAAGAAAAGATGAGGGAGTATGAATTATTAAAGAAGGCAGCGGACCTGAGAGTGATTGATAGATTGGAAGCGGTACCACTTGCCAAAGTTCTCCCACCGAGGACGGCTACAAGGCACACTGAAGGAGAGGGTACCCAAGAGAAAGAAGAAAATATAGAAGTTACTGAGGAGATACCCACTCAGCCACCTTCAACAAATGCCACATAGGCTCCAAACACCAGTGCCCCTGTACCGCCACTAGTCAATATACTCGTAGGGCAGCCTGGAGTGCAAGGTTTCAGGTCTACCACTGAAGGAATAAAAGTTAGAAACATCGAGTCTGATTTAGCTCAGGAGGAAGAAGACCTTGAGCAACAATGACCGTTGGAAGGCGAGTAGGAACGGGATGAGGAAGAAGACATATTGAATGAAAGACTGATTCTAACCCCTCGAGATCAAGAGGACCTTCTTAAGGATATAGCAGTCGGGCAAGGGGAAACAAAGGCAGGTGCTGAAGAAATGGCATTTAATGAGGAGGCCAGTGGAAAAATAGGAGAGTTACATAAGCAACAAGCTCTCTAAATTAATCTAGCCCGCTAGATTACTTCACCTCAAGATCCTGGGCAAACAAAAATAGAAGTAAGAGATGAAGCAGAGGAGCAAGCAAAGGTCTGTGTTATAGCTACAGACATAGTATCGCATCAAGGTGACAAAGATGAAAATATACCGCAAAGGCTTCAATTCACTTTTGAGAAGAAAAAGAGAAAAGCAGAGCTTCCCAAGGTCACCTTACAACAAGTAATCACTGAGGAGCCAGCGAAGGTTAAGAAGCTAAAAGTCGTTCATCATTTATCAAAAACGGACTCCGATGAGGTGATTGCAGATGTGGCAGTTCCACTCCAAGTTGAGGGACAAGCTTCTCCCAAGTATCAAATATCCAAGGTAAATTTGTGTAGACAAACCAAGTGGGGAGAGCTAGATACTTTGGAGCTAGCCACAAGTGTTGTTAGGGGGCGTGTAGAAAAGGAGCATACTTCAAATATGGAGCTCAAAGCGCAACTAGGGAAATACAAGTAGCTCCTGATTGAAATGAGCAAACCTCTAGACTCCTGTAGATCTGATGACCTACCTTCAACCTCATCGCTGCCAGAGGGAGAAGTAAAGGCACTAGTGGAGGTGAGGCAAGTGGTTGCTTCCACCAAATATTGGACACAGGTGAATGCATCTATGATTAGATTGTTCTTGCAAAATAGGGTGGAGATATATCGTAAGGTGGTACAGACAGGTTGAGCTTTGGCTTCGTGTTCCACGCAATGGGAATGGAAGTCAAACATTTTCAATAAATAGTTCTGAGTTTTGAAAAAGATATTGCAGCTAGGGGAAGAGACGGTGATAAAGGAAGACCTCTTAGGGGGTGACAACTATAAAAACTTATAGTCTTATGTATACATCTTGGAGCTGAAGATTGAAATGTTTCAATAGTATATCAAGGATATGATCGAGATTCAAGACCCTCTCCTCAGGGAAATTTTGTCATATGAGAATTTTGTAAAGAATATGCTAGGACCTTTTGTCCTCAGATTAGCTGATACAGGAATAATGGACCAGCAACAAGTTTTGAATCAATGGGATGCATATGAGGCACAACATCTAGACATTGTGGCCCATTTTGATGTCACCCTTATGGACAGGTACACATATCTAATTACTTAGTGTCAGGAGGTGGCAAACACAATGAAGGAGCTAGAGGAGGGGAGAACGCATGCGGATGAAGTTTTGAAGAAGTATAAATTTAGAGTTAAGCATGTAGTTGATCCTCCAGTTCAAGAAGTTGCATGTATAGTTGATAATTATAGAGCTTTTATCAAGAAATAAAGGATAAGCACACAATTGCTAAAGATGGCAAAGCTTTTTTTATAAATCCTTAATCTTGTATTTTTAACTGCGGCTCCTACTTGAGTTCCAATTTTGAGAGAAATTCTGCATGATTATGAAAACATGGCTCACCAAGAAGGGTCTTCGTAGTGCTCATGCAGTCCCCATTTCGTAGTTGTTAAGTGGAGTGTCAAGGCAGAAACTTGCAAGTTAACTGCGACTCCTAGTTTCAGTTCTTAATTTAGGGTAGGGTTAGTTCCTAGATAGTAGAGTAAAGAACTTCTATAACTTGAGAAGTTGGATTCATTTGTAGGGGTCCCAAATTGATGGTTTGTGGCCTACTTAGAGATTGTCTAATATTTTGTAGATTGTTAAGAAGTTTGAGTTATTTTTGTTATACATTCATTGAGATTAATATGAGAAGCAGTTTCATAGATTGCCTGATCTACGTTTATATTCTACCAAATTGTTCTGTGAATCTGGTAATGTCTATTATTTGGAGTTAGCAACGTGGTTTAATATTTTTGTCTATCACTTTATGAATCATATTGCACATGTCAATGGTGTATGAGAATTATTGTGATAGGCCATATTGTTGATGATTTTATTTCCATAAATTTGTGAAATCGATGATTTTACAGGTTTTTTGGAGGTTCGTTGTTGAATGCTAACTTGGATAATATTTGATAATTGCTTGGATTGCAGGGAACTAATTGAGTAGTTCATTAAGCTGTTATTATATTGGTCTTTATTGTTATTTTCTTGTTTCCCTTTACGCTTCGCATTTTATTTCCCAGAGAATCTTAAACCATAAAAATATAAAAAGAAAGAAAGTGCAGTTATCCATAACCAACAAGATTTAGTTCCAACCAGTAGGCCCCTTTACAGGTATAACCACATCAACCATTGGACT
The DNA here is from genome assembly GCF_030272615.1 of Cryptomeria japonica. Lineage (NCBI taxonomy): Eukaryota > Viridiplantae > Streptophyta > Pinopsida > Cupressales > Cupressaceae > Cryptomeria > Cryptomeria japonica. The sequence continues at coordinate 541,639,600 of NC_081406.1, read as the reverse complement.
GCCCATCAACATCATGAATTGACTATAGAGACCTTGGGGTAGTGATTTTTCCAAACTCATTACTTTTCAGGAGAGGTGGGGAGTGTTCACACTGGCTACCTAATTGTTGGCGGGGGTGTCAAAAATAGTCGTCAACAAAAACTGGCGCTAGAAGGAGGGCCTAGACTAGTCCCCTCACTGGTTAACCACATATGATACTTCTAGGAGATGGATTGATGCCCTTTACACAACCTAACCTCAACAATGAACAAGAAGACATTCTTACCCAACTATACGACTTTGCTAGGGACAGTACAAGAAATTATAACGATTGGTTACAAGCATGACAAGTTTTGGACAATGAGAGACAAAAGGCTATACGTATAGAAGAAGAGGCACAAAGACAACTTAATCCTCAGGTGAACCCTCAAGAAAATCCACAACCACCTGCTCAACCTGATAATTGAGGTACTAAGCTGGATCACATATCATCTTTCTCTCCCGAGAGATTCCACCTTGTCCTTAGGAGTGGTTCTTCATCATCCGACTTAGTAGAGTTAGGGCCTGCCACTAGGAGAAAGAGGGACAAAGCTAAGAAACAACCCTCAACAACCTCACTAGTATAGTCATTCATACTCAATGTAGAAGATCAACCAATTCCTAATCCTCAGCCTATCATTGCACCTTTTGTTACTCAATGTCCACCACCACCTTCAATGGCCTACTTTAACCAAGACACCACACCACTAGGAACCATAGCAGGGGGTATATATGATCTACCTAGAAACCCGGATAAATTTTGTAGCAAATTTTATTATTTGGGGGGACGAATGGCTGATGAGCATATTGAAGCCTTCAAAGATGTGGTTGTTCGTAATCATATTGAACACTAGGATTTAGTATGTAGACTCTTCCCATATTCACTTGGGGAGAATGAATACAATTGGTACTTAACCCTACCTGCAAATTCTATCATAGGTTGGGATGTCTTGGAGAAATATTTCATCGATCAATTCCGAGTATATGTAGATCCCAGGACACCATACCATCAGTTCACTTCTCTTAAGAAGTCACCAAATGAGCTGTTAATAACTTTTAATACTAGCTTCCAAAGGGCACTCAAGAAACTACAAGCTCCTTACCAGGTAGCACCTAATGTAGCCATTGACTCATATCTAAGAGCTATCGACCCTTGGACTGCTATGTTTATTAAGAAGAGTGTTCCTCAAGATCAAAGGGACACCTCGGCAAAAGTCTTCACATTAGCAATAAGCATGAATCATGAGTTGAATCAAACCCCAGGAGGGATCAGATATAATCTACCTATAGGAATGAATCAAGGGAACTACAATCAACTCCCAAGTGTACCCTTGTCTCTACCTGTAGGTGCCCCAATGATGAACCCCATGCCAATCTATGCACCCCAACCTTAGGCGAATCAACAGTTTGTTGCCCAAGCGTTGATTTGGAACAATGGTACCAATACCGCCCCCACTCAAACCCAATATGCTGGTCAAGCACAAGTCGGAAATCAACAATTTGACAATACTAATTCAGCTAATCAACCTCCTACTACGACACCCGAGAATCAAGGATCTCATATATCCACTGAAGTAGAAGCCTTAAAGAAAATGATCTCACAGGTTACTTCAGACTTGAGCTAGCTAAAGATGAATCCTCCAGGAGGGTATAATCAATCCCAACCATAAAATAATCAGCAGAATTACAATAACCAGAACCAAAATCAAAGGTATAACAACAAACCTTATAATAGACAGTGGAATACGGGTCCGAATAATGGTGGGGTGAACCATGATCACCCAGATGCATGAGATAACTCAAACCACACACAAAGTGTTAACCTTGCTGATATGAATTTGCTAACAAATTGGTGTAGGTTGCATGACATAGCTGTGCATTCTGAGGTTAATTGTGCTCAATTCAAGAAAATCATAAGAATCGCTCAAGCTGACTCTCATCCCAAAGATTGTTCCAATGATGAACCTGATAAGGTTAATACTGCCATGATGGTTGATACTTTCTTGTGTAGAGAATTTCAGGCTGAAGCTCAAGGTGAACCATGTGTCTATGATGCTCAGGCCTTTCAGACCAGGAACAACTACAATCTTAGGAGTCAAGGCAAAGCTCCATTAATGGGGCCACCTCCCCCGACGGGTGGGCTTGTACCTCCTGATGCTAATGCAAGCAACAATCCTTGCCCTCCTCAGGCTTTCCAAGGAACACGCCCTAGACAAGCGCAAGGGAAAGATTATATTTTGAAAGGATCATTTGACGTTACTAAGGAGATGGAAAGGACTGCCACCACTATGTCCTTAATGAAAGTATTGAGATATTGCCCTAAACAAAAGAGGGCTCTCCTTAGAAAGTTGGAATTATTAGAATCACAGAGCAATGAGGTTAAGATGGCAAACCTTAATGAAGTCAACGCTAACGCCAGCAATGATGCAATAGAAAGTCCACCATTTTTACTGAGTTTGAGGATATGTGGGAAGAATTTACATAACTGTTTGGTAGATTCAGGAGCTTCAGGAAATGAAATGCCCTACTCTATATGTCAACAGTTTGGACTTCAACTAGTACGTGCAAATAGTAAGGTGGTGCAACTAGACAAAACTGAGCTTAACATCATCGGAGAATTGAAAGATGTATAAATCCAATTAGGTGTTATCCCTGAATATCCCGTTATATTGACATTCAAGTAGTGGATATTCTAGAAGTATATGGGATACTCCTTAGTAGGGATTGGTCCAAGACGTTGGGAGGATATTTCTCAACTTGTTTTACGTACTTATGGCTTCCATGGAAGGGGCTAAGCAACCAAATCCGAATCGATAGTGAGCCTAAATTGAAGAAATTAGTCACGGATTATGGTGCTCTCAATGAAGTGGCATTTGCTGAAGTGAGTCCAGGAGTTTATAGAGTCAATGAGATTCTTACTTTCTTTGCACCAACTCCTCTCCAATTATTTTGAGCAGACAAGACCGCATATAGAAGGTGGGTCAAAGAGTTCACTATAGCGGTACAACAAGGAATGTGTTTATTGGGAAACACAATGAAGATACAAGATTTGTTGCTTCCAAAATGGTGTTGGATACATCACGAGGAGCACTCAGAAATTTCGTGTATCCCATGTCAGAATGAGATTACGAAGTTGATGAGTCCAATTCCATACGAAGCAGATGATCATACCATCAATATCGAAGAAGTTCAAGGTCTAACTTGTGAAAAATTAGAGCCCCAAACAATGGATCCTATAAGAAAGACTACCTTACCTAAAGAATACAACCAAGAGATTCTTGCAGTTGCAATTGTTAAACATGAGGAGGAAGATATTCCTCTTGAGCAAGAGAAAGAAGAAACACAATCTAAACTTCAACCTCAATCAGAACAGGTTGTCCCTAACACTACTGAAGTGTTTATGCAACCAGAAATTGAACAACCTCAATTATCACAAGGCCTCGAGTTTGAGAAGAAGCAATCCCCTTTTTGAAGCTAACCTAATCATTGACCCAAAGGTGAAAAATGTAAAGAGACCAAAAGATGAACTATGGTTTTTAAAGTTTGATGGGTCAAGATCCAAGCAAGGCAGTGGAGAAGGTGTATAGTTAACCAACCTAAAAGGGAAAACCCTTTTAGCTTCTTACCGACTCCAATACCCTTGTACTAATAACATGACAGAGTACGAGGCCTTAGTTAGTGAATTACTTTTTGCTCATAAGAAGGGGGCAAAGTGTTTGAAGGTGCAAGGAGATTCTGAGTTAGTGGTTAAACAAGTGCGAAGCCAATATGTGTGCCATGATAAAAGGTTAGCAGTGTATCGCAATAGGGATCTGATTGAGGATTTTGATGCTTTCGATATTCAACTGGTATCTAGGAAAGTCAACGGAATACCTGATGCACTCGTCGTAGCTGCCAGCACATTAGAACCAGTAAGCCAATCCCTTTAAAGAAGTTCTCTGTGGAATTAATCTCTACACCTTCTATACTTGATAATATCAAACACTTCCAAGTCTTTCGGGATGATGCCCACATTCTAGCCTTTCTTGCCAATTCAGGGGCTTTTGAAGATCAAATTATTGATGAGGAAGACAAATTGGATGATCTTAATATCGAAGGTAATGCTGATATTTTGGATTTACCAACTAACGTTATTCCTAAAGGGATGGCCACCTTGGAGAGACTTTTTGATTCAGACCCTAGAGTAAAGGAGAGACTAACGATGGATTCAGATGCTGGAAAGTATGAGCCCCATGATATTGGTCCAGAAGGACAAGAGAGGATTGTCTACATTGGGAAGATTTGCACTCAAAAAGAAAGAGAAAAACTAATACAGATCTTGAAAGAGTCCATTGATGTAATAGCATGGGGGTATGAAGATTTAAAGACATTTGATACAATGATTATCACCCATGTGATTCCTTTAAAACCTAACATAAAGCCATGCCAGCAAAAACAACGCCTGGTCAATGCACTAATAGAACCCTTGATTTTCAAGGAAGTACAAAAGTTACTTTCCGCTAAGATTATTTTTCCGGTACGACATTCTACTTGGGTTGCTAATTTGGTACCAGTGCGGAAAAAGAATGGAGAAATACGACTTTACGTGGATTTTCGCAATCTCAACAAAGCCTCCAAGAAAGATAATTACCCGCTCCCTACTTTGGATGAAGTACTACAAATAGTAAATGGTTCGCAAATGATGTCATTTTTAGATGGATATTCATGATATAACCAGGTATTGGTGAACTATGAGGATCGTATGAAGACAACGTTTAGGATGAAGTGGGGAACATATACGTACAAAAGAATGTCATTCAGGTTGATTAATGTTGGGGCGACCTTCCAACGAGCGATGGATACAAATTTTAAGGAACTTGTTGGAAAATGCATTATTATCTATATGGATGATTTGACAATATTTTCCAAGGTCAAAGAAGACCACCCAAACCACCTTCAAAAGGTATTGGAGAGATGTCCAAGATATGAGATTTCCCTTAACCCCAAGAAATGTGTGTTTGGAGTGGCTGAAGGAAAGCTACTTGGCCACGTAATTTCTGAGAGGGGGATATCTATAGACCCAGATCGAGTAGAAGCATTATTGAAGTTACAAATGCCTGATAGTAAAAAGGAGATGAGATCTTTCTTTGGGAAGATCAATTTTGTTAGAAAGTTTATTACTGGGTTTGCAGAATTAGTCAAGCCATTGAATGAAATGATGAAGAAGGATGCTAAGGTCGAATGGATAACTGAAGCAAAAGAGCCTTTTGCCTAGATCAAGAAATCCATTGCCGAAGTTCCTGTGCTAACTAGCCATGATTACGTGCTGTCATTTTACATATATTCTTTTACTTCGCTACACTCAGGAGCGGCTGTTTTGACGTAGAGGAAAGCAGGGGACGAGAAGTCTATTGCATTTATGAGCTCTCCTTTTAAAAGTGTTGAGGTTAGATATTCTACTCTTGAAAAATAGGCCCTTGCATTGGTAAGAGCAGTTAAGAAGTTTAGGCATTACATCCCGAGGAGTAAAATTTATGCGATTGTCCTTGACAAAGCAGTGAAGTCACTACTCATACAGTCTGAGCTAGGAGAACGTCGAGGGAAATGGATGGCAATATTGCAAGAATTTGATTTAGAGATGCATCTAATGAATTTGGTCCAAGGCCAAGGATTGTCTCAGGTCATGGTGACCGACATCCCTCCAGTGCCAACAATCTACATTGAAGTCATTCACTCAGGACCCCTGGTATACAGATTTGGTATTTATATTGTTGAATAATAGGTGTCCTGAGGGGTTGACAACCATACAAAGACGAGCATTAAGGCTCAAAAGTGCCAATTATATGATCAAGGATTCGACACTTTATAGAAAAAATTATGAAGGTATCTACCTTTGGTGTCTTGATCATCAAGAAGCCCATAATATGATTGAGGAATTTCATGGGAAATATGATACAGATCATGGGTCAACGGATGCCACTGCACATCAAATCTTGAAGGCTAGATATTATTGGCCTAGCATATTTAAGGATACTCATGAGCATGTTCGTCAATACCATACGTGCCAAACTGCAGCCTCCAGAGAAAAGAATCTTGTTATGCCTCTCTAACCAGTGTTCGAGGTAAGACCTTTTGCTCAATGGGCATTTGATTTCATGGTGTTATTAATCCTAACTAATCTATAGGACATAAGTTTATTCTTACTACGATGGATTATTGTACTCAGTGGATAGAAGTCATTGCATGTCGAAATGATATTGCTGAGGTGGTCTTGAAATTTATTGAAGAGCATATCGTCACCAGGTTTGGTATGTCATTCGCTCTGGTATGTGACAATGGTCCTACTTTTACTTCTGCACAGTTGATGCAATGGTCATACGAATATAAAGTGATATTAAAATTTCCATCCAGCTATTACCCGCAAGGTAATGGTGTAGCTGAATCCACGAACAACAACATCTTAGATGTCATCAAAAAGCTACTTGAGAAAAACCCTAGGGATTGGCAGAATCAATTGAGATACACCTTATGGGCTGATCAAACTAGAGTAAAAGTCACCTTGGGAACTTCTCCATATTACCTTGTCTACGGCCAGACCCTTGTCTTCCCAATCAACTTACAAATACCTATCCTCCAATTAATGAAAGAACTTGACATTGAGGATCAGGTAGAGGTTCGACTCTTAAATATATTAAGACTTGATGAAAAAAGGATTAACTCTACAACACTTTGCCAAGCACCAAGTTGTTGTTAAGCGATGGTTTGATAAAAGGGCCAAGGTGAAATCTTTTTGGATCTCTGACCTAGTCCTATTATGGGACAAGGCCAGGGAGAAGAAAGGTGATCATCACAAATTTGAAAGATTGTGGTTAGGTCCTTACCAAATAGCTGAAATTTTAGGCGAGAACACTTTTAGGTTAAGCTCTTAGACTGGAGAAATGGTACCATTGCTCATCAATGGTCAGTTCCTCAAGCATTACTTTGATTAATCCTTAGTGAAGCTTGACTTGTTGTATATAGTAGTTTAGTTGTTTTCTTTTTCTTTTGCTTCGTGTTTTTGGGTGTTTTTGTTTATTTGCAGTGTTTTTGTTTTTGTTGTGTGCTTGTTTCCCTTTTGTTTTGTTTGTTCATTCGTTCGTTTTGTTTGTTGAGTCGAGATATACATATTTTGTTCTCAAATATTCTAAAAGGAAGGTATCCTTTGCATAACATCTTGCCAAATTCTGAGAGACTTTGACTCTCTGCTATTTACGACTTCATTGTCATTTGGTTAATTTTGAAACTTTTGTCTATACTCGTTCAAAAGTGGTATATAATCATTTAAATATGATTTGAGTTTTGACTTTCAATTATAAAAGGCTAGCCTGATAAACTCAGCACTAACATCACATTAAGATACATCAGAAAGTTTTGTAAGGTATCAGATAAATTGGTTTTCAAGTGAAAAATCTAAATTCAAGGTGTTTCATGTTATCCACCGTGGCTCCCAACCCAATTATCGAAATTCAATGTTTGAAAGTTGCTTAAAAGTTTATTGAAGAAAGAAGTCATTCTCTATATCTTATAATGTTTTCAAAAAGAGAGAGAGAGAGAGAGAGAGAGAGAGAGAGAGAGAGAGAGAGAGAGAAAAGAAATGATCCTTTTAAGCAACCCAAATGGGTGTTTCAAGTAACCTCCATCGGGGCTATGGACGCCTAGATGGCAGTGGAGCACTGTTTGACGGGAACCAAAGGTATCTTTGTCGGGGCTATAGATGTCTGACTGGTAGCAGAGCTATGCCCAGGATGACCTTGCATGAAACACAGTTAATGACTTCATCTATGTAGCTTGCACCTAGTTTCCTCTGATTATCTACATTATTGAAATGATGGAGTAACAAATCATACGCACACACTTAAGAGTTAATCATGTCTATTTCTCTTCTTGGTTGTTTGTTCATTACTTCACTCATCTTTTACTCTTATACATCCTTTTGAATGATAATAGCCTAGGTGTCGGGTTAATCAGAGATTCTGAAGTTCTAAATTGCCTATAGTCATTTTTCCCAGATAGCCACCATTTGTTATGCATTGCATATCTATTTCCCCATTAGTCTCCTTGCGTCGAAATTTGGGTCCCCTTATTTCATTTTTCTTTTTGTTTTCTTTTCTTTTCCCTTTTCTTTCTTTTCAATTTTTGACTTTGGAACTCTGGAGTCCCGAGGTCCTTTTGCTTTCTTTCTGGTTTTTGACCTCAAAACTCTGGAGTGTCGGAGTCCCGAGGTCCCTTTGATTTCCTTTCGGTTTTTGACCTCGAAACACTAGAGTCCTGGAGTCCCGAGGTTTTTTTCGTCTTCTCCCTTAGAACTTTGAATTTCCAGAGTCCCGAGGTAGAGCTTCATTTTTAAGCCCGGAACCCCAGACCCCCAGAGTTCCGGGGTGGGGTGTTCCTTTCCTCCTGTCGAGCTCAGAACCTCAGGACCCCGGAGTCCCGAGGTCATGTTCAAAGCGTTCGTATGGACGGGCTTGGGATGAGCTATAAATAGGGATGAAGGACTTTTTAAGTTAATTTGTGCATTCAGAGCTCCTCATCCCTAGCTCCAAGCCGTGAACCCTCAGACTCCTGAGGTTTCCTTGGCGATTTCGGGCATTTCGGTTCACTAGGTTGGTGATTTTTCTTGCTCATTTTTGGTATTTGTAGATTAGTTTAGTTTTTCTCCTCGTTTTGTTTTGATTGTGGTTTGTTTTCTTTCTATTTGTGTGCCCTAGTTCTAAGCCCGGAACCTCAGACCCCCAGAGTTCTGGGTAGCTAGTTCAACCTAAGCCCAGAACCCCAGAGTTCCAGGCCTTCTTCACTTGTGCCTAGCCTAGGACCCCGAGACCCTGAAGTCCCAAAGTAAATAAAATTCTATGCTTGTTATCAAAGACTGAGGATTTGTGTTCTGCTTGCAGGTTCAAGTGGTTAGATGGACTCATCCTCCAGCAAAAGAGGCAAAGAAATTGATAGACTCCCAGCCACCATGAAATTTCATTATCAAGGACAGGTCTATGTTTCGAAGCTAGAGGATCAAGTCAGATGGGTCACAGATATTGAAATCGGCACATATAGAAATTGAGGATATAAAGGCTCAATTGGACAAACCTAGTCTGGAGGCCCTTCATAGGAGAATCAAGAGATCTGGCCTAGTTGAAGCTACTGTCTTCTCACAATCATTACAGGCACCAGAGTTCATAATGACCATTGCCCCATTTTATAACCCAGAAACTAGAAAGTGCACAGATGCACAAGGAAAAATAGTCATAGACTTGTCTCCAGATATGCTTGGGTTCGTCTTTGGAATCCCAACCAGGGAGGAGGTATTTTTGTTAAATGAAGAAGAGGCCTTAAAAGCATGGAATGACAAAATATCAGCTAGTAAGAGGCACATGAATACAAATTGGTTAGAAGAAGAAAGAAAGACAGGACTCAAGGCAACGGAGATCCTGAGGGTGGATTTCAAAGAGCCTCAAAGAGACTTAATCATTATGCTCAGCAGGGCCTTTGGCAAGCCAGATTGCGAGCATTTTCATCCCGGGATGTTCCAATTCATGAGCACTATTTTAATAGGGAAACAATATTTTGATTGGCTGCAGATCCTCTCTGACAATATCTGTAAGCAGATGAAATAAGTTCAGCATACCCAAAAGTTCTTTTTCACGTCATATGTCAGCTGGGTAGCTGCTAGAGCTGGAAAGTTTCCAGGGCTCCAAGTAGAAGGTCAATTGGGAGAGGAGGAAGGACAAAAGAAGATATGGGAGTATTATGCTCAACTCACTCTAGCCAATGCAAAGACTCATTTAAAAGAGTTAATGATACCTTTGTTTTCCCAATAATAATCAAATTGACAGGAGATACAGGATATTGGATTAGCTCGGAGGCCATGGCTATCATCTGAGAGTGGGCATGTTGGTTTATCCAAAACCCATGCTCTACTTACATCAAGGTTAGTGGCTTCACAAAAAATCCAATGTTGTTGCCCCGATACTGCAATGATAGGATAATTTTTCTAGAGTATGTGAGGTAGCTTGTGGGCCTCCAGTCACTATTGTCATCAAAACACGAAGTAGGTATCAATTTCTCAGTATCCATTGGATATTTTGCATGTTCTAAAATACAAGTAGCAAAATTAGCAGAACAAGAACTTCAAGATTTGAACTTGAAGAAATATGATCATGCTAGGGAGTTTTATGATCCCTGCGGGAAACTTAAAAAAGCTATGCCTAAGGCATATGAGGGGCACAGACCCAGCTTGGAGGACTTTTGGGCCAACTTGTAAGATAGTTTCGAGGTTAGGGAGAAGAGCTATAACAGGTTATCTGTGCCATAAGTAAGAGATTTCAGAATTGAGACTAACCTCCCTAAAGACCTTAGGGATGATGGGGACTTACTTGATCCAACTTATAGGGAATCAAGGGTAGATAAAAGGCCCCTCTCCCCAATAAAATGGTCTGCAAGTAAAGACACAAATATGGAAAAGGTTTCCCAAGTGGTCATCAACAAGACCAAGCAAGGGTTATGGCAGAGGGTAAGGCCCAGTGTCTCAAAGGCGAAACAAAAGGAATCCACTTCAGGGGTACCTCAATCAAGGGGCCATAAGGAGTATGCTCGGAAGACAAGGTCAGCCTCGAGGCAAAATACGTCCACCGATCTCGGTGAAGAAGACAAACCTCAAGAAAGTACTGAGGACTTACTCAAGAAACTCCAAGAAAAGATAAGGGAGTCTGAATTATTAAAGAAGGCAATGGACCTGGGAATGACCGATGGATTGGGAGCGGTACCACTTGCCAAAGTTCTCCCACCAAGGATGGCTATAGGGCACACTGAAGGAGAGGGTACCCAAGAGCAAGAAGAAAATGTAGAAATTACTAAGGAGATACCCACTCAACCACCTTCAACAGATGCCACACGGGCTCCAGGCACTAGTGCCCCTGTGCCAGCACTAGTCAATATACTTGCAGGGCAACCTGGAGTGCAAGGTTTCAGGTCTACCACTGAAGGAATAAAAGTTAGAAACATCGAGTCTGATTCGGATTAGGAGGAAGAAGACCTTGAGAAACAATGGTCGCTAGAAGGCAAGCAAGAATGGGATGAGGCAGAATACATATTGAATGAAAGACTGATTCTAACCCCTCAAGATCAAGAGGACCTTCTTAAGGATATAGTTGTCGGGCAAGCGGAAACAGAGGCAGGTGACGAAGAAATGGCATTTAATGAGGAGGTCAGTTGAAAACTAGGAGATTTACATAAGCAACAAGCTCTCCAAATTAATCTAGCCCGCCAGATTACTTCACCTTAGGATCTTGGGCAAATAGAAACAAAAGTAAGAGACGAAGCAGAGGAGCAGGCAGAGGCCCATGTTATAGTGGCAGACATAGCATCGCATCAAGGTGACATAAAATGAAAATATACCGCAAAGGCTTGAGTTCACTTTTGAGAAGAAAAAGAGAAAAGCAAAGTTTCCCAAGGTCACCTTACAACAAATAATCACTGAGGAGCCATCGAAGGTTAAGAAGCTAAAAACCGTTCATCATTTATCAAAAACGGAACCAGTGAAGTGATTGCAGATGTGGCAATTCCACTCCAAATTGAGGGACAAGCTTCTCCCAAGTATCAAATATCCAAGGTAAATTTGGGTAGACAAACCAAGTGGGGAGAGCTAGATACTTTGGAGATAGCCACAAGTGTTGTTAGGGGGCATGTAGAAAAGGAGCATACTTCAAATATGGAGCTCAAAGTGCAACTAGGGCAATACAAGCAACTCCTGATTGAAATGAGCAAACCTCTAGACTCCTGTAGAGCTGATGACCTACCTTTAAGCTCATTGCTGCCAGAGGGAGAAGTAAAGGCACTAGTGGAGGTGAGGCGAGTGGTTGTTGCCACCAAATCTTGGAACCAGGTGAATGCAGCTAAGATTATATTGTTCTTGCAGGATACAGTGGAGATATATCGTAAAGCGGTATAGGCAGGTGGAGCTTTAGCTTCCTGTTTCACGTAATGGGAACGGAAGTCAAACATTTTCAATAAATAGTTCTGAGTTTTGAAAAAGATATTGCAGCAAGGGGAAGAGACAGTGATAAAGGAAGACCTCTTAGGGGGTGACAACTATAAAGACTTACAGTCTTATGTATACATCTTGGAGCTGAAGATTGAAATGTTTCAATAGTATATCAAGGATATGACCGAGATTCGGGACCCTCTCCTCAAGGATATTTTGTCATACGAGAATTTTGTAAGGAATGTGCTAGGGCCTTTTGGCCTCAGATTAGCTGATACATGAATAATGGACCAGCAGCAAGTTTTGAATCAGTGGGATGCATATGAGGCACAACACCTAGGACTTGTGATCCAGTTTTATGTCACCCTTATGGACAGGTACACATATCTGATTACTCGATGTTAGGAGGTGGCAGACACGGTGAAGGAGTTAGAGGAGGGTAGAATGCATGCAGATGAAGTTTTGAAGAAGTATAAATTTATAGTTAAGCATGTAGTTGATCCTTTGGTTCATGTAGTTGATCCTTTGGTTCAAGAAGTTGCATGTATAGTTGATAATTATAGAGGTTTTATCAAGAAATAAAGGATAAGCACACAATTGCTAAAGATGGCAAAACTTTTTTTATAAATCCTTAATCTTTTTTTTATAACTGCGGCTCCTACTCGAGTTCCAATTTTGAGAGAAATTTTGCATGATTACGAAAATGTGGCTCACCTAGCAGGTTCTTCGTAGTGCTCATGCAGATCCCATTTCATAGTTGTTAAGTGGAGTGTCAAGCCAGAAACTTGCAAGTTAACTATGACTCCTAGTTTCAGTTCTTAATTTAGGGTAGGGTTATTTCCTAGATAGTAGGGTAAAGAAATTCTATAAATTGAGAAGTTGGATTCATTTGTAGGGGTCCCAAATTGATGATTTTTGGCCTACTTAGAGATTTTAGAATATTTTGCAGATTGTTAAGAAGTTTGAGTTATTTTTGTTATGCATTCATTGAGATTAATATGAGAAGCAGCTTCGTAGATTGCCTGATCTACATTTATATTCTACCAAATTGTTCTGTGTAATCTGGTAACATCTATTATTTGGATTTAGCACTGTGGTTTAATCTTTTTGTCTATCAATTTATGAATCATATTAAGCACATCAGTGGTGTATGAGAATTATTGTGATAGGCCATATTGTTGATGATTTTATTTCCATAAATTTGTGAAATTGATGATTTTATAGGTTTTCTGGAGGTCTGTTGTTGAATGCTAACTTGGATAATATTTGATAATTGCTTGGATTGCAGGGAACTAATCCAGTATTTCATTAAGTTGTTATTATATTAGTCTTTATTTTTATTTTTTTGTTTCCCTTTACGCTTCACATTTTATTTCCCAGAGAATCTTAAACCATAAAAATACAAAAAGAAAGGAAGTGCGGTTATCCTAACCAGCGAGATAGTTCCAACCAGCAGGCCCCTTTACAGGTATAACCACATCAACCATTGGGCTTCCCATCATTGTTGAGACCCGACTATAGAGACCTTGGGGTAGTGAGTTTTCCAAACTTGTTACTTTTTAGGAGAGGTGGTGAGTGTTCACACTGGCTACCTGACTATTGGCGGGGGTGTCAAAAACAGTTGTCAACATGAATATTCTGTAGAACTTTTGGAAAGAAGTTGTTTGCACTGTTTTATACACATTCAACTGGGTGCATACAAAAGGTGATTTAGGTAAGACTCCTTATGAGTTATCATTTGGTCATGTTCCTATAGTTAGATATTTCAGAATTTTTGGAAGCAAATTTTATATCAAAAGAGATGAGGATATAGCAAAGTTTGATGCAAGATGTGATGAAGGAATCTTCTTGGGTTATTCTACCAAGAGCAAGGGCTACCGATGTTACAACAAGAGGTTGAGAAAGATAGTGGAAAGTGCAAATGTGAAGGTTGATGAATGTCATGGAAAGAATATCAGAGCATGCAGATATGAGTATGATGATCAAGATGTTATTTTAGAGAAAGTGCATACTGAGATCCTAAAGAAGAATTATCTGGTAGAGACAGTTAATGCAGATATTGTTGTTGTCAATGAAGAAGTTAAAGAACCTAAGAATCAAAATAATCAGAAGACTCTGAGGTATGCAAGATTAAATCATTCAAAAAATTAGATTATTGGTGATAAAAGTAAAGGTGTAATGACTAGGAGAAGGGTTTCTCCTGAAAAAATATGTTTGAGTTCCAAGATTGAACCTAAAGATGTTTTATTTTTATTAATGAAAAAGCAGGTTTTGAAGGGGCCCTGAAACCCTTTACAAGCAAGACTTAAACAAAAAAGCCACGAGAAACGGAGAGGAACAAAACTAAAAAGAAAAAACCAGCGGAAAACCGAAGAAAACCCACAAAATCTCTGAAAAGCCAGTAGGCCATCCAGGAATCAAATTTTTTCCAAGGCTTTAGCCAGGGTGCTGCTAATTTCTTGTAGCTCTTTGATGTTTTCTTTGAAGTTGGGTGGGTCCTTAGCAGCAGCAGCCACAGCTTTCTTGATACTGGCCCTAGTTCTCTTTGCAGTCCCGCCCGTCAGGGTAGCATCACCACTTCCAGTCTGGATGGTCTCCTCCTCCAGGTCAAGATCCACAACCGGTTTAGGAGTATGGTCAAAGACCTTGGCAATGTCCTCCAGGTTTTTGGTGATAGCAGAGAGGATACTTGGGATAACTCCCATCAGATTTTTCATTGCTTCTTTTCCCTCTTCCAACGATTTTACCTTGTTCTCCATTTCCTGCTTCCAATTAATATGCTCTATGTTTTCATCCTCCCTCTTTTTATCCGATTTTATCCCTTTCTTCTCCAGGTTTTTTAGGGTTTTGTAGGTCCATCTGTCGAAGTCCATTCTAGCCTCTGAGAGATTCTTGAGATTATCCAGGATAAGCCCCTCACTAGCACTTTCCTTGTCCTTACTATCCCTTTCCTCAGTCAGGTTCTTCTCAGAGCCTTTGTTTGTTTCCTTCTCAGAATTAGCTTTGGTTTCCTCATTATCCTTGGGAGCCATTTCTTCCATCAGATGGCTATTGTCCTTACCAGGGTGATCACTTAGAATAGGGTTATCTTGACCAGGCTCAAAATCTCCACTTTCTTCCTCGTTGCCCAGCTCCTCTTCTTTTCAGCTGTCTTCACCGTTAGAGTCATCCGTCTCCATACTACTGCTTTCCTTGACAATGTCCTTAGTATCCAACCTGGGTGCACTTTTCCTTTTCTTGTTGGATGACGCCTTCTCCTTGCTAGTATCTCCCTCTTCCATCCTCCTTTTACCCGGGGAAGCGAAAATCCGCTTATTTTCTTGTAGAGCGAGGGTTTTTCAATTCTCATAGATGAGCAGCAAGAGCCCGCAGTGGAGAATCACGCTGGAAGGGTTAGTCCTATGTTTGTTCAGGGACCTGGAGAGGGATCGAAAAAGGTAGTAGGGCAGAGACACTTTTTTGTCGTGTCTAAAATGGTTTAAGAGCACGAAGTGGTAGGTGTGGGCCCTGGAGAAATGGCCTTCAACCATAATATACTCCATGATTGCGTTTAGGACCCAACCCCACAACTTCTTTATGTTTGCAGCATCGTAGTAGCCCCGGTAGCCTTGCCTATTTTGGCCTGCTCTTGCTCTTTCCACGAGAACAAGGTTACCGCATTGTTGGAGACCTTGAGGTCTCGAAAGAAGTTAAGCCCGGTGTGGGGCATTCCAGTCATAGTTGAAATAAGTCCAGCGTCCAGCTTAAATTTAACTCCGTAAAGTTTAAAAGAGCCATTAGACCAGTTTTTAGAAATCTTGGAAATGGCTAAGTTAACCCTACCTTTGTCATAGTCCTCAAGCTTTTCCATGAAGCTGGTGAGAGAGCCCTTCTCCAGCTTCGACCAGACTTTAGGCATTGTTTTCTAGGTCAACATGTTGTTAGGTTCTTTGCGTCTTAGATCTCATCCCATTTTTGAATGCAAGCTATCTGCTCTATTTCTCTGCAAATTGAGACCTTCTTTCCTGATGCTATTCAAATTTTTGCACTGAGTAACCCACAAAGCATGCGGCAATTTATTGGAGATAGTAGGAGATTTGCCGCAGTGCCAGGTAATGATGGCCTTTCCAGCAAGGCGTAAATGATGCTTTTTACATGTCATGATTTAATTGTCCTTCTCTCCCTGTATAACAGTCCTTTCTGAGTATCTCTTTAATATTTAAATTTAGATCATCCTCGTGCCAAATCATTTGAGCGTCAGAGTTAACTCCAGTATTTGCTAAACAGTCAGCAACATTGTTTTGCTCTTTGAAGGCATGTTGTATAATAATTTCTCTGAAACTGGCGATGATCTCTCTAGCTTTCATGATGATATTCTCAATAGACCAAGAAGGCTTTGATTCCCCCTTTAAGCACTTAATAATATTAAGTGAATCCCCCTCAAGCCATATTTTATCATAATTGAGATTTTTGGCTATAATTAAAGTATTCAAGGTAGTGGAGGCTTCAGCAAAATGGCTAGTTTGATTCCCAAGAGGACCAGCCACCGCCTTAAGACAACTTCTAGTAAAATTCCTGATAATGCCCCCATATCCAGCTTTACCCTGATTTCCTTTAGAAGCCCCATCAAAGTTGGCCTTAATCAATCCCTGCAGGAGGAAACACCAGACAAGACCTTCTTTGCCTTTCTCCTTGCTAGTAGTGGTAATAGAAAGATTCCATCTGTCTTTGAAATCATCTTTAGCAACAAGTCCCTGATCAGTACCATAGAGGCATTCAAAAATACTCCTAAAGATTTTATCTACAACCACTTCAGGAATAGCCCTTTTATCTCTGAAAATCTTGTTGTTGCGCTATTTCCATATATTCCAGATAGCAATCGGTAGAGTAAGTCTCCAGGTCTCCACAATTTTAGGAATAGAGTTAGGACAATGCCATTGAAGCCAAGTGTCACCAAGAGAGATCGGGAAGACCCAACTCTGGTTCCACCTGGAAAGGATGATTTTCCAGATGTCCTGGCTAAAAGAGCATTGATTGAGAATATGGCAAGCTATCTCTTCTTCCCTGCAACAAAGAGAACACCTATTAGGAAAAATAATGCCTCTTTTATGAAGATTATCCAGGGTTAATATCTTATTTTGGATGAAAATCCAAAAGAAGATGTTGACTTTGGGAACTAAGTTCTTATTCCAGACTTTAGCCCAGATGGGAGTAGCTTCCACCGGGACATTGTGAATAGCCACAGCAGAGGAAATAGAGTATTTCCCATCCAAAGTTTTCCCCCATATCAGAATGTCATCTTTGTTGTCTCTAGGGATTTTAGCAGAAAGAGCAATCTGAAGGAACTTGAGATCCGGGCACTACTGGCTAAAGTCAATCTAGTCCCCATTTCTCCAGTAATCTCTTACCATTTCACCGTACCTGCATTTGAAATTGTCTTTCCAATCTTTGAGGATAGGGATTTCTTCCAGAGGTTTATCCAGGATCCATCTATCTTCCCAAAATCTTTTTTTCCTCCCATCCCCAAGGTTCCAGGTTCTGCCAGCAGCAGCCCAGCCTTTAGCATATTGCACTGCATTCCAAATGGCAGATCCATCAACAAAGAAAGAGTTGTCAAAGAATTCTTCCTCAGAAGGTTGCATATAGAGATATTTGTTTTTACAAATAGAGTTCCATTCTTTTTCCTCCCCTTTGAATCTCCAAATTTGCTTGGCTAATAAAGCTTTATTCATAGAACTAATGTTCCTTAAGCCCAACCCACCTGAGGCCTTAAGGGAACAAATGTTATTCTAGGTAATAAGGGGGATTCTGTTTTTAACTTCCACACCCGACCAAAGGAATTTTTTTGGATTCTTTCAATAGCTTCTGCAAACTTTGAGGGGATTTTGAACAAGCTAAGCGCATACACAGGAAGATTTTGGAGAGTGGCTTTGAGCAGAGTGACTTTACCAGCTTGACTAAGAACAGCCCCTTTCCAGCCAGTGAGTTTCAAGTTGAGTCTATCAATTAACTTATTCCAGAAGGAATCCTCGGGCTTGAGACAAAGAGGAAGCCCCAAATAGGTAGAAGGAAACTCAAAAATGTTACAACCAAGAATCCTACCAATCCTAATTTTCCTTTGGGCCGGGGTGTTGATGAAAAATAGAGAGCTTTTATCCCAGTTGATTTTTTGACTAGAGGCAGATTCATAGGTATTCAGAATGATTTTCATGTTTTTGGCTTCCAAGATGGTGGCTTCCCCCATGGTGATAGAGTCATCAATGAATTGTTCATGGGAGCAAACAGCATTGGATGAAGAAGGTTTCAGACCCTTAAGATTGCCTTCTTCCACATTTTTAAGGATGAATCTACCCAGGCATTCAGCAAGAATGGTAAACGGGATAGGGGAGATGGGGTCTCCCTATCTGAGACCTCTAGAGCTTTTGAAGAAACTAGACGGGGAACCATTAACAATAACGGTAGAGGAGGAAGTTTCCATGAGTTGAGAACAGAGCTGGATAACTTTGTCGCCAAAACCAAATGATTTCATGATCCTGAGGAGAAACTACCAATTCACTCTATCAAAAGGTTTAGCCATGTCTAACTTCAGGAAGAATCCCTATTTACTCGCCACTTTCACCGAGTGGATATTTTCATGAACAGAGATAATAGAGTGCAAAATCTGTCTTCCGGGGACAAAGCCATTCTGTTGGATAGAGATAATCCTTGGGAGAACATCTAGCAACCTGGAAGTCAAAACCTTGGAAAGGATCTTGTAGACAGAGTTACACAAGCTGATGGGTCTAAACTTGTTAAGAGAATCAGCTCCAGGGATCTTTGGGATAAGGACAATGAAAGTGGTGTTCAGTTCCTTAAGAAGTCTTCTAGAGCCAAAGAATTCCTTAACACCATTGAAAATGTCAGCCTCCACAATGTGCCAGAATTTTTGGAAGAAAAACATGGGGAAGCCGTTTGGGTCAGGGGATTTATCACCCTGAAAGGAGGACACCGCCTTTCTGATTTCAGGATTAGAAGGAATACGGGATAAGAGGCGATTGTCAGCTTCCGATAGGATAGAAGGGATAGCTTGTAAAAGGGTATTTTGCTTACTATAATCCAGGTTATCCACTTCACCCAACAAGGTACTGAAATGCTCGAGAGCTTCCTTCCTGATGTCGCAATCCTCTGTTAGGACGCCTTTATTGCAAGTTAGTCTGGATATTCTATTGGCTGCCCTGTGCTTAAGAGCGGTTAAGTGAAAGAAGCGAGTATTTTTATCTCCTTCCTTCAGGAACAAGGCTCTAGATCTTTGTCTCCAGAAAGTCTCTTCATTAGAAATGATGGAGTGGTATTTAGATAAAAGATCATTTTCAGCCATCCTAAGATCTTAGGTCAACCCCACCTCTTGGATTCTATCCTAAACATTCTTTAATTCTGCTTTGACTTGAGTTTTATTCTTGAATATGTCCCCAAAAATCTCTTTGTTCTAGGTTTTAATTTTGGCTTTTATGATGTTGAGCTTTTTAGCAATTCTAAAAAAAGCCTTACCCTCCACTTTAGAGTTCCACCATTCAGCAATGCAGGCTTCCAGAGAAGGATGGGAGAGCCAAGCTTTTTCAAATCTGAAAGGGAAGTTTCTCTTTGACGAAAAAGAGTTGGCAGAAAATGAGATGGGGAAATGGTCTGAACCGATTTTGATAACAGAACCAAGGAAGCAGCTATACTTAGAAAGCCAGTCAGGAGAAATTAAAGATCTATCAAGTCTAACTTGGATCAAATCAACTCTGGTTCTTCTATTGGTCCAGGTGTAATTGATGCCCTGGAGATCAACATCAATGAGAGCTTGGTCATTAATGAAATCCATAAGGTCTTGTTTTCCATCAAGATGTAAAGGGATACCTCCCATCTTTTCTTCATCTTTGAGCGGGGTATTGAAGTCTCCCATAATAATCCAGCTTTGATCAGCAAACTGGAGTCTGTCAGCGGCAAGGCTTTTCTAGTATTTAGCTCTCCTGGATTTGGTATTAGGAGCGTAGACATTAGATAACACCCAAATAAAGTTGTCCTTAATATGCTCAAGCAAAACTGAGTTCCTATTAAAAGTGGAAATGATTTCCTTTCCTATTATGGTATTTTTGTTCCAAAAAATCACAGTTCCTCCAGAAGCACCCTCCGAGTTAGTTCCTATGACTCTGTTTTCTTTGAAAATTCTGATCCTTTCAACTTTTTCTTTAGACATCTTGGTTTCCTGAACAAGGAGCACATCCAGTTTATGATCTCTGATGACATTTCGTAACACATCCTTCTTATGGGGGGCATTAAGCCCTCTGATATTCCAGGATATAATCTTCATGCTTTAACTGGGGATAGGGCTGACTCGATGGAACACTGTGTTCCATCAGCACGGTTCTTCCAGCTTTCCTGTTCCATTTGATGTTTTAGGGATGGCCTTCCCTGCTTTTTATTTTGACTTCCAACATCTGCCTTTTTTTTAATCTTGCTTCTAGTTGAGATTCCTCCATTGAGTTCCTCCTTATTTGATTTTCCTTCTCTTGACCCAGGTATCCGAAGAATCTCATCCAGCATATGCACACTTTGGGTAGGAGTTTTACAGAGGAGAGGCTTTGGGCTTCCATTAGTTAAAAGCAATAAGGGCTCAGTATCAAAAGGGTCTTGGGCTTCATTAAAGTTTACCTTGGCCGATTTAGAGAGTGAAGAGGCTGGATAGGATTCTTCCTTCTCCTGGCTAGTTGATCTGTCCTCCTGGTCCGGAATGGTTTCTTCCTTCTCCTGACTAACAGTTTCATTCTCCTAAGCTTTTGGGTTTTCTTTATTGATCAACTCAGTTCCTGGCTCTGCTTCTTTAGAGCTCTCTGGTGGGTCATTAGAGCAAACACAATCTTGTTTATCATTGCTGCTACTCCCAGTCCTCTTGACTTCATTCATAAGTTTCATTGCATCCTTTTTTTGGTTACACTCGGATGTTGATGAATTTGCTTTTTTGTTTGTCATTTGCCAAATCTTTTTGTTCTTAGTGTTACTATCAGTCTTGAGTTCCTTTCCTTTCTTGAGCAGACAAGATTTTGCCCAATGCCCTGATTTTTTGCAGTGGAAATAGGCAAATGGTAGAGATTCATATTTAATAGCTTGGGACCATTTTCCTATTTTAGATATGATATCTATGGATTGAGGCATATCTATCATTTGGTTAACATTTACGCAAATGCGAGCAAAGACTAACCTTGATTTAGCCGCCGTCATCGGGTCAATCGACAAGAGTTCTCCAAAGGATTTCGCAATGCCCTTGAAAACTTCCTCGTTCTAGTATTCAAGCGGAAGACCCGGGAGTCGTGTCCAGACTGGCGCAGAAACGAAAAAGGATTCATCCAGGATGAGATTCGGGGCCCATTTCTGGAGAGCCAGGGAAGACTTGCCAAACATCCAGGGGCCTTTGCAAAGAGCTTTGTTCATGTCTTCTTCAAAGTTGAAAGCAAAGGTAAAAACCCCTCTAGGAAGCGCCGCCACTTCCACTTGTCCTTTAACAATCCATTTTCTCCTTATGAAATTCCTAACATCATCAATGTTAGGCCTAAAGCCCGAGAATCGTCCCACTAATGTCATAGATAGGCCAGCTACAGTCAAATCGACCACTTTGTCCAGAACGGAAATAGCGACCAGACGAGAGGTAGGGTCAGAAATGTTCATTACTTCCGGAAGCCCAGATTTAACCAGCGGCTTCACTCCAAAGAGCAAAGACCATTTTTTCCATTTTCCTTTGTCAAGTGGGTCCCTGGGGATCGAATCTTTTTCTTCTCCCGGTTTTGCTTTTTCCTTGTCCTCTTCTGACCCTTGAGATGTCTGACCTCCTACCTACTTGCCAGATCCGATCCCAGAGGAACAGCAGTTTCCAGGAAATCTGCCTTCCCCAGGAATTCCGCCATTTCCCAGTTTGAAATTTGGGATTCCCGCTCCTTTTTGCTCTGCTCCTTTTTTCTCCGCCATCGTAAAGGATTCCTTTTGAACCTAAAGATGTTGCTAAAGCTTGTAAAGATGAGAATTGGATAAAATCTATGGAAGAAGAGTTGAATCAAATTGAGAAGAACAATACATGGGAACTTGTTCTGAGACCCAAAGACAAGAATGTAATTGGTACAAAATGGGTGCTCCAGAATAAATTGAATGAAGACAGTGAAGTTGTTATAAATAAAGCAAGACTGTTATGTAAGGGTTATTTACAAATGGAAGGAATTGATTATGAGGAGATTTTTTCTCCAGTAGCTATAATTGAAGCTATTAGATTACTTCTTGCATATGTTGCTTATAATAATTTCGAGGTATATCATATGGATGTAAAGTTGGCCTTTTTGAATGGTGATTTGGAAGAGGAAGTCTACATTGAGCAACCAGATCGATTTTCATTATCAAATGAAGGAGACATGGTATGTAGATTGAAGAAAGAATTGTATGGACTTAAAAAATCCCTTAGAGCTTGTTATGCTAGATTGGATAGGTATTTGATGAAGTTGGGATTCTGTAAAGGTACTAACTGCTGAAAATAATTTATACTTTAAGGTTGATAATGATAACATTTTGATTGTTAATTTTTTGTTGATGACATTATTTTTGGAGGAGATGATGATTTGAGTAATAAGTTTGTTGATGATATGCAAAAAGAGTTTGAGATGTCTATGATAGGTGAGATGAAATTCTTCTTAGGATTGTATATTACACAAACTGATAAAACTATTTTCATTTCTCAATCTAATTATGTGAAGGAATTGTTGAATAAGTTTGGGTTAGCTGACTCCAAACCTGTTGGAACTCCTATGGTGATTGGATGCAAGTTGTCTAAGCATGATGAATCTCTGAAAGTTAATCAAACCTTGTATAGATCTATGGTTGGTGGACTACTATACTTGACTCAGACTAGACCAGATATTATGCATGTTGTTTGTCTTTGTGCAAGATTTCAATCTGATCCTAAAGAAAGTCATGTTACTGTTGTGAACAGGATTTTCAGATACTTGAAGGGAACGGTTGACTATGGTTTGTGGTATCCAAAGAATGATGATTTCCTATTATGTACTTATATTGATGATGATTGGGTAGGTGATAGTGATGACCGAAAGAGCACTACCAATGGAGCATTCGTTTTGGAAAAGAACTTGGTTTCTTGGGCAAGTAAGAAGCAAGATGCTATTTCTCTATCTACTGTAGAAGCTGAAAACATTATTGCTGCTAGAAACTATACTCAAACAGTTTGGATGAAGTAGATGTTGAAGGACATTAGAGTTATTTATGACTATCTTACTATTATATACTGTGATAATTCAAGTGTTATTAATATTTCCAAGAATCTGGTACTGCATTCCAAAACAAATCATATGTCAATTGAGTATCATTTATTGAGGGAGAAAGTAAGTGAGGAAGAAGTCAAATTGGAGTATGTATCTACAAAGGATCAAATTGCAAATATCTTCACTAAGTCTTTGCCTGTAGACACATTTGTATATCAGAGAGATAAGTTAGGGGTTTATGCCCCTCCTGATAAGAACTTGATGCATTGAGATGCATCAATCCGGTGGACTTCATTCTTATCTTCTTATCAAGATTTATGAGCATGTGTTGCTACTCAGCACGAGTACTTAGTGTGTGGGTCGATTGTTCAGATTTGTGAGTTTGTTCTAAGGGGGAGAGAATAATGATTTGTATGTGTCTTTGGCATTGTTGTCAAAGGGGGAGATAAGCATGTTAAAAAATAGCCTTATTTTGGAAGCTTTGTGTGCATGATCTCAGGGGGAGATTGTTGGTGTTGATTTCTTTCTTTGCATCGATTTTTTTTTCACATCCATATGTTGCCATCAATGCTAAAGGGGGAGATTGTTGGATATTGTTGCTATTAGGATATGTTATTGTCATTGATGTCAATATATTCCTATGTTTTGGTGTTCCAATGATTGCAGAGAGTTGATCTGGTTGGTTTATCTGTTTGATATGCTAAATCAACTAGAGATACTTGATTCAGTGTTGGTTTCATGATGCTATGTGTTGATTTGATCGAATTATGGATTCCAGTATGAGGATTGATTTTTTAGTGTTCAGTGTTATAGTGTTCTGGTAATTGATCCATTTTGCTCTGGAATGATTATATCTTGAGTTGTGGATTTGGGAGAGTGTTTGGGATGTTCATGTGTATCTTCAATTCATATGGTTCATGATTTGGTGCTCCTCAAGTTATCTTTCTAGTCCCATTTGTTGTTGTTGAGTGTTCTTGAGTATCAACATTTTGATCAATGAAGATTTGATTAAGTGGTGTTGGTGCAGCTATTGCGGATGGTTCTAACATGCTTGGTGTTTCCTAATCGTGTCCTATTCATTTTGCTAGTCCACATTGATCATTGTGCATGTTATTGAGGATCTTATGGGTTTGGTGATGTTCTTTGTGTTATGCGACATTTTTTATGGTGTAGCATGTTGCAGATGATCTTGGCAAGATTTCCAATGGTGTTGTGTGTTCAAGGATTTTATTTGGGTCCTTGCTATGTCATCTTGGCATTGTATTGGTCTGGTGGTCGATCTATGTATCGTGTGATATAATTTTGTAATTAGGTCTTAAGGGTTGAGCTGACCTTGTAGTCAAGGTTGATGATTTGTATAAATTGGTGTTATATTCATTTAATTTTGGTTATTGGTGTGGTGTTTGCATTATCAGAGAGTGGTGTATGTGCGAATAAGTGAATTCATCTTTTGGTGAGAAGTGTAGAGTAGAGAGTTTTGCAGAGAAAACAAATGTTCTTAACCAGAACTATCATTAAGCATTTGAAGATGCTATTCTTTCAGATCATA
Organism: Cryptomeria japonica; assembly: GCF_030272615.1. Lineage (NCBI taxonomy): Eukaryota > Viridiplantae > Streptophyta > Pinopsida > Cupressales > Cupressaceae > Cryptomeria > Cryptomeria japonica. The sequence continues at coordinate 541,614,786 of NC_081406.1, read as the reverse complement.
TAAACTGGATTATTGTTTGAATGTTCTTGTAAGGTAGTGAACCTTCCCCAAGCGTTGTAGCCTTTCGGGTTATCATATTTTGAGCAGTGATCTCTAGGTAGTGTGCCTGATTGCATGTGCATTCCCCATTGTAATATTTACACATAATACTGTAGAGTATCATCTTATTATGGGTAGGTTCCCACCACGGTTTTTTGCTTAACCGGGTTTTCCACATCAAAATATTGGTGTTATGTGTGTTGTTGTTATTGTTTTTATCTTTGTTCTTGTTTCAGTATATCAGAAATGAAATTGTGCTTAATTTGTTTGATCTGGTGAAAACTGATTCACTCCCCCTCTCAGTTTTCCTTCATTGTTGTTGCCAACAAAGACTACTATAATATTTACTCCATTTAAACTAGGGTACGGAATAAAAGTTGTCATGCCTATAAAATTTGAACACAAGACCTTACAGACAACAGTGGAGCTTGGGATTTACTTGTCACAAGATTAAAATGATAGAATTGACAAGCTAAATGCTCTAGATGAATTTGGGAAGGATGCACTTCAACATATTTCTGTAGACTCAAATAATGAAGTGTCATGATAGATTTATAAAGAACAAAAAGTTTGAACTAGGTGATTGGGCATTGATTTATGATTAACAATACAAGTCTCACCATGGCAAACTTCAAACTGGATGGTTGGGACCATATGAAATTGCTGAGGTAATCACTAATGGTGCAGTTCAATTGTAGACCATTGACCCAATAAAATCTTCACTATTGGTCAATGGTCATGGACTTTGACTATATAAAAAAACCCTTAGTAAAGATGAGTTCTTAAAGTAAAATGATACTATAGTACTACAGGATTTACCTCTACCCTTGACACTTCACAAATAGGGACAATCAATCGCTCAACTTAGGTAGGATATCGTAAATCAGTCCTCCTCCATCAAAGACATAGCATGACCACAATAAAACAATTCATTTTCACCATCTGTTAGTTAGTCAGAATCATAACCTAGTTCGAGGGCCCTTGTTTTATGCAGCCAAGCAGTTAGGACATGATGGTTTCACTCGATCAACTTACATGAATCAACATTTTTTCATTTCTTCATGCATGTCAACCTTCAAAACTTTAGTCGAACTCTAGATCATTCATATCTTACTTTATGTCATTCATATGACGTATTTACATTTCAAAAATCCACTTTCGACCATCTCATCATAATTAAACGTGAGTCAAGTCAATCTTCACATGCATCCACTGATTGACAATAGGCTTCAAGTCATTTTAGGAACTCCTACCACCAATATGATAATTATTACCTTGCGTGCACTTCATTTTATAATCTAACAGTTTCTTATATTCACACATATTACATTGTTATTATTGTATTTGTGGTATTGTTTTCAATTCATTTATTTATATTTTTACTGTTCATAATGAATCAATCTCCTCATCTTTATCATTTAGCACATGAGAACACTTAGGTCGCTTTAAGTTGGGGGGGAGGTTTCATCAATTTTTTTAATTCAGATTTTTTTGAAATGATAGTCTTTATGGTTATGAAAACATAGTGTGATGATTAAATTAGTTTGAATTGTTATCCCCCACTCTTCATAAATATGATGAATGTACCTCTAAATCATGTCTTCTTGTAACCTTTGGATATCTTGTATCTATTTGTCATTTTCTTCCATGTGCTTTAGAAATTTTAAGCAATCCAACTTCCTACAGAAGAACACATAGTAAGCACAACAACATAAAAGTTAGACAGATGGTTTAATTTGACAAGAATAGAGGATTGAGCTAGATAAGTGTTATGTGAAAGGATTTTCGACGAATAGTTATTCTTTCAGTAAAATTTGTAGCGGAAAAAATGGGTGGAGATCCTATTAATAAGGAACCTTTGGTGCATAGTTTGGTTGACAATGCTCATGAATGTAGGGAAGAGCTGGTGAATGCAAAGTGGCTTGAGCATTTTCATAAGTTGGAAAAATTTGACAATTAAATAGCACTTCAATTCACATGGATCTTACAAGATAATGTAGCTGCCATCAAAGGGCTACATTTGGATGTTAGTATGATGACCATTGAAAAGGTAACATGTCTTTCAACAAATGGAGAAGATTATCTAAAGCACCATGACATCATTTCAGGCAAAGAAAAAATTACAAGGCCATGAGACAAATGTTTGGACACTTCTCACTAAGGAACTAAGGGCGTTTCTATACATCTTAAATGGGTAGAAGCAATAGAATTTATCATCGAATAATTCACATGTGAAGGGAGGATGTCATTTCTTTACTTATACCATTTTAAACTACTCATTCATCTACACCATGGCCAACTGGTGAATGCTCCTGACCATTTGGCCCATTTTCTTGTAGGAATGATAGATGAGGTGCAAAACGCTAAGGACACTTCATTGTCAAATCACTATTTGATAACTCTTATTGTTAAAGAAGTTTGGGTATTTATTTTCCTAATATGAGTTGGAAATATTTTTGAAAATTAAGAAAGTTAAGCATCTGAATTTTGGTCCTGGGGGTAGATAATTGAGGTTTAGAGTAATGGAAAAGGGAGTAGTAAACAATCGATTGATTCAAACCAAGAAGATCCTAGCTCCCATAAGGAGAAATATACTTCTACTTCCTTTGCAACCCTTGAATCTGAACAATCTAAAAAAGAAAAAGAGGGGCCTTAGGTGACTCCTCTAGCCAAAATTATAAGCCAAAAATTGGCCCAAAATGCCATAGCTGAATATATAGATGCTAAAAATTGGTAACACTTGCGGTCTTCATTTTTAACCTCATCGCATGTATAATCTTCATTATTCGCGTGGTCCTGTCTTATTTCACCTTTCCCATTTTTTTGTCTAGATTGTTTCATTTTCTTTCTATTTCAAGTCTAGGATTTAATTTTGTCCTTAGCTTCATCCCCTTTGCATTAGATCGTTCCCTTTTCAATTTTGCGATATTATTTTACCTAATTTTGTCCCGATTAGGTCATTTTGCTCTTGTTCCATTCTTGTTGCTTTTCCTTTCCTATTTTATGTCCAGATGATATTATTTTCTCCTCATTTCAAGTTTATGGTTTCATTTTGACCTCTTCTCCCACCCCATGGCGTCGCATTCATTCCTTTTCCATCCGTTGACCTGCTTTTACTCGATTTTACTCGGTTTGACCTTATTTTCCTATTTTCGCTCAATTCTTCCCATTTTTGTCTAAACCTTCCCAATTCTTCCCAATTTCACTCATTTTGACCAAAATTGACTTAATTTGACCTAATTTAGGTCTTCAAACGCCAGTTTGACTAATTTTTCCTATTAGGTATAATTAATTATTTAATTTTTACTTATTAATCTTTCATCATTTAACCATCTCTTTTTAATATTAATTAAATGATTTATATTATTTAATTAATTTCAAATTTCACACTTTACTTAAATAATTTTAATAATTTAATTACATGTTCAATTTCAATCTCCCAAAATTGAATAATTTATTTAAATTATTCAATTAGCTAATTTGTGTCATAATTAAATAAATATCTTTATTTATTTAATATAATTTATCCTAATTATCCTCCTAATTTTCAAAAATGGAAACAATATCTTAGATATTTTATGGGATTTTCCCTAATATCCTATTTGATTTTTGAAAATCCGTCTTTTCGAAAATATCTCATTATATCTTAATTTTAAAATTTGGAAATAAGGTATGCATCCTTGAAAATATGCTTTTTTCTTTTTCTCCGCTTTTTCCTCATCTCCTTCACCCTTCCTTGAATGGCAGCTTTGTTGTGTGCTCAATCAAGTCCATCCATCTGATCAAAAATCTTTTCGATCTTGTCCGTTTGTCGAGTCTTCGATTTTATATAAATTGGGACTTCTCTTTCAATCAATTCATCTAACTTTTATACATTGTTATTCTGCATAATTTTTTAGTGCAATCTTAATCACCTAGTTTTCATACATCAAAATCATTTCATTTTAGAATCGTGCTTTTGAGTTATCCTTGCTATCACCCTTGATTTCATTCATACTTTCACCCACATGATGATCTAGCGGCATCAATTAGAGGAGAAAGAAAGAACAATGGAGAAATGTTGAAGGAATGGTGATATCTGCATTTAGTTTATGTGTTATTTTCATTTTGTTTCAATATCTTTATTTGTAGGATTTGGATAGATTAGCATAGTTGTTTCAAAAGTTTGTGATTTGCTTTCAAATTATGTTATCAATTTTGATAAACCTCTAACCAAAATCTTTTCCTTATCTACATTTGGTGAACCCGACAAGAATCATGCATCTTTTTCAATATCTTTGTGAGTTTTTTATCATTTGTAGGTACCCGAGATGCATTTTTTATCAAAAATCAACTTATGTACATTTCAAGCTCCCTGAGGTCAAACCTGTGCACTTGGTGCCCAAAACTACATAGTTGGTTCATATAATTGCATAGTTGGCACAAAGAACTACGTAGTTGGTTCATCAAACTATGTTGTTGGTCCTTAGAACTGCGCAATTGGCTCAAGAACTTGTGCAGTTGGTTAAGCTTGTCTGTTTTTTTATCATTGACCTTTTCACATGCAGAGTTTGTTTAATATCATTGACCTAATGTGTGCATGCAATTTAATTGATTTCAATTCATGCAACAATCTTCACCTAGATTCTAATTAGGGGTTAATTGATTTCAATTCATACAACAATCTTCATCTAGATCTTAATTAGTGGTTATTTGATTTCAATTCAAGCTACAATCTTCACTTAGATCTTAATTAGGGGTTAATTTATTTCAATTCAAGCTACAATTTTCACCTAGATTATAATTAGGAGGTCAATTGGTTTCATTTCATACAACAATCTTCATCTAGATATTAATTAGGGGTTAATTGATTTCAATTCAAGCTACAATCTTCACCTAGATTCTAATTAGGGGTTAATTGGTTTCATTTCAGCTAAAATCTTCATCTAGATTTAATTAGGATGACAATTTACTCTCTTTATTTTAATTGTAACCACGCATAGCTTAAAGGGTTTTAATTTAAAATATGATCCATAATGGTTCTCATTGGAGAGAACGTTACCCCCATGCTTGAACCCAACCTAAGATTTGACAATGATCAAGAGGATGTTATCACTGGATTAAACAACCTTGCGTGGAAAACCAAGAGTAGTTATGCTAAATACATACACACTATCTTTGTCATAGAAGAGGAAGAAGAGAGAGCCAAACACCAAAGAGAACAAGAGAGAATCCAAGATTTTCAAGCACCTCCTCCTCAACCCCGATAGGATTTGAGCCTTGTTTTAGTTAGTCCTAAGTATCTTGCATCCTTAGTTTAGGGTTTTGTCTCATATTCCTAAAAATGAATAAAAAACACAATGCCTCATAGAGTGAAGACTATATTTCTAGGATATCATTAAAGAGTGGAATGTAAGAAATTGAACAAACATTTTTAGAAAGTCCAATGAGAAAAGTGACTATTCAATGAACCCAATGAGTATATCGCTCTTACTTTATATGAGATGTGTATTTGTCCTATATAGAGAAGTATAACATATACCTGGCCACACCCATCCTAATCTTTTGAGAAATTGATAACTCGTGTCCTTGAGAATGAATTGAGATGCTTCTCCCTGGTGAGGAAGAAGAAAAAGCCCCTGTATTCCAACCTGATTTAGTTTTTCTTGATAAGAAAGAAGACATAATCTCTAAATTGCATGTTTTAGCATGGAGGATGAACACTAATTGGGCCAACTTTAGACAAACCATTGTTGCCTTAGAAGAAGAAGAAGAGAATGCACAACACTTGGAAGAAGCTTTGCAAAGAGAACAAGAAAAAGAACGTGAATGACGACAAACTTTACAACTAGCTCCCGCACCTCCTTAATAATATTTTACACTTTTTTACATCAATTTTACTTCTTCCATGCTTAGTTTGTTGTTTTATCTTACCAATTTGTGAAATTGTGTGGAATTTCTCTAATTTATAAGAGTTGTTAAGAAGTTGTGCAGTTGGTCTAATTAGTAGTGCAATTGGTTCACTAAATTGCACACTTGGTCTATAAAACAATGCACATGATTTATGAAATTGTGCACTTGGTCTATGAAATAGTACACTTGGTCTATGAAAAAATGCAGTTGGTCTCTGAAGCTGCACAGTTGGCAAATATAGGAAATTTGCATATTAGGGTTTTGTCAATCGATTTTCAAAGCTTTCAATTTGGTTAGATCTCATAAGTTTCAAGGGTTACTAATTAGTTTGTGTAGCATCTTGGCATCCATGGGATGAAAATCAAAACATATCAAACTACTAATTTGTTTGATGCATGATGATTGTCAAAGACTAAAAGCTCAAACAAACTTATGTGATTGATTTTCCATTGCAATAAGTCATAATTGAATTATCTTAATGGTAATTGACATACATTGTCTTGCGTTTAGCTTAGCTCACAACTACTTTGTTTAAAAGGAATTAACTTTTTGTATTCTTTGTTTTGAGCGCTTTCTCATTCTTTTGGGTGGGCCCACTATTACATCAAGTATCCTTCCACCCACCTTTGGGGTCTTGGGAGAAAGAGAAAGGTGATAAAAACACCCGCATTTCTTTTTTAGTGGAGGGATATCTTTGTTGGGTATTTCATCACCTCACAAGGGTATTTTGAAACAGGAATAGCTTTGGGGATTTCATCACCTCTAAGAAATTTCTAAGAGGTATCTTTCTTTGGGCTGCTATATAAAAGGTTTTGCAAAAAGGTTTCTTGCAACCGAAGTACAATCTGAATTTGGGTCTTTCGATAAGGGTTGTCAGAGTTTTAAGTAGCCCGCTTTGTGAAATCCATATATCAGCTTTGTTCCTAAAAGAATTATTATGAACCACTATTCTACTAGACCAAATCCCTTTACTTGCTGGTGTAGGAGGTCAAACCTCTAAAATTGCCCCACATTTCTACTATTCATAATAGAGACGGATGCCCATCAATTGATAAGGTCTTTAGATCTTTGAGGTATGATATTTTGGTCTACCCGAGAAGTGTGTGTTGTGTAAAAGGGAGCCAATGCCACCAAAATCTCTTTTTGTCCACTTTGTTTCAGTATTTGGAGTAATTTGAGTGGGGACTCGGCAAGTAGAATCATCTTTCTAGCCTAGGCAATATATGCTTCAAAAGTATTTTTATCTATTAATACCAATAAAATCTAGGCTATTTCAAACCCCTGTCTCAAACTCTGAGTGTGTTTCACAGTCAAGTTATAAACAACCATTTATCTTTACTTTGTATTCTCTGACTATTCATGCTAAACATTTCCAAAATCAAAACTTGTCCAAAAATTTGCAAACATTTTCACCCAACAAAGAAACCTGTCCAACTTGCCAAGCTCAAACATTACAAAATCTCAAACTATCTCAACTTGTTTCAACTATACATGTAAACTCCACAATACAATTGCATTTTTGTATCCTAGAGTTATATCATAAGCCTGACATAAAACAGAAGTTAGCTAAAGTCTTAAGTTCATAATTGCTTGCATAAATAAGTCTTAAGCTTTTGCACAAGTCTTAGACCCATCTTATCTCACTTCATAATAGCTTGCATAACTGTCCCAATAAGCTTTTGCATAAGTCTTAGACCCGTCTTATCTTATTTCATGATAGCTTGCATATTGCCATAACTAGACATAAGTCTTAGGTCCATTTCCATTTTTCCATAAATCATCTCAAAATAGTTTGCATTTGCAAAGTTATCATATCTCCCTAATCTCAATATATCAAGATAGATTCATAATCTTTCCTTCATCTTAGAATCATCTTTGCATTGTCCTTATTATCATTTCCTTATATTATCTTTGCATAGTCTCACATTTCATCTAAGTCATAGGTATACTTATTAGCATCATTATCCTCATTTTTGGATCCCATCATTTTCTTAGTGTCAATTTTCATTTTGCACTTAGATCCTAAAATCAAAATTTTGGAATTCAAGAAACACCAAAATCTTAGAATTGAACTTTCTGTCATTGTCAAAGAAGTCAAAAACCTTGTTAACATCCCTTTCCATTTTCAATCACTATCCAGACAAACCCAAGCTCATCAGTCTAGCTACGGGCACAACGCTATCATAATCTTGTGTTTTAAAGCTCTTGACTTTGTTGCAGTTTTCTCAAGCTCGCATCTTCAAGACTGAAGTCTCAAAGATCCCAAAATAACAAAAACATAAATTTCATTATCTTCAATTTGCATCGTGTCCATTTTTCCAAAATCCCAAAGCAACAAAAACATAATTATAGGTTATATCATTTAATTACATTCCAAAATCCAAAAAAAACATTAGCATAATTCATAGTGCATATGGTTGAAACGTGTTCCCAAATCTCTAGAAAACAACAAGAAATGATGGAAGAGACACCATTGAGATGATCCCAATCACATTGAACACAATTAGGAAATACTATACAACCCATCTTTAGTCTGGAAAAAGGTCCGAACATGCAACCTCAATTTGACATGACTCAAGAAAGGTTAAAACTTAATATCCAAATGGTGAAAATAGGAAAAGGGAATGTTTTGTTGACAACACTGATCAATCTACCACCAAGTCTGGACTTAGACCCATCAACTCAAGGCCATATTCAACTAGGACTGTTTTCAAGAATGGAACCAATTTTATATCCAGACTTTAGTTACATTAGACCCGAATCATCCTTAAACGTGAATGTGCAATCAAATGCGTCATCTAATTCAAAGTCATCGCAAGAGATCCATTTCTCTTTAACGAAAGTATCATAAAAATAAATTGACAAGGCTATAAGCAACCCAGGAATTTTTGGAACTTTAGAATAGTTGATTTTCACAGACTTGTTTCAATTTTTCAATCGACTCAAATAAAACCTAGCATCAACACCTGAATATCGAGAAACATTAGGAGAACTAGAGGCCCAACTTGGAATGTGAGAACAGGAACAACATTCTCAACAAACAATTCAAACAAATCTCCCACAACAAACAAATCAAGTCCTAGAACTCACAAAATAAGACTTAGGGAAAAGTCCTCACAAGAAGTTAATTGTGCAAGATCCCTCAAAGACATCATTTGAAAATTTTGATAACCCATTATTTAGTACTGTTGTCATGAGGATTTGCACCCGAGTACTAAACATGATGCTTAGCAATCCCAAGAAATATTTTCAGTCTTCAAGTGTTGGTCACAAGTGGGTTCTCACAACTACTAATTACTTCATGAAATGGACTGAGGTTATGGCACTTAAAGAGGTAAATGAGATAATTGTTCTAACTTTATATGAGGAGATGACAACAAGGTTTGGAGTTCTTGAATCAATAGTTTCAGATAATGCTCTTGCTTTCATAGGAATTATAATATCTTATTGGGTTGTTAGAAATGGTGTTTATCTTAATACTTCTTCTAACTATTATCCTCAAGGCAATGGACAGGCTGAGTCCGCAAACAAGAACCTTCTCAATATCATAAAAAGAACTATGGAAGGGAACCAAAGAGCTTGGTATACCAAGTTGAAATAATCCTTGCGGGCTTAGAGAATTACTCCAAAGAGGTCAAAAGGATTGTCACCATACATGCTTGTTTATGGGAAAGAGGCAAGGCTACCTATTTCTCTTGAACTTCTAGCCCTTGATCTAGTCAATTAGCTTGACATGATTGAAGAAGAACCTATAACAGTAAGATTGGCTCGGTTGGTTAAGTTAAAAGATGTAATAAATGGTGCAATGAGGAGGATGGAAATTCACCAAGCTTAGATGAAGAGGTCATATGAAAAAAAAGCATCCTCAGAACATTGAAAGAAAGAGATATTATTTTGAAATGGGATGAGTTCAAGGGTAGGCCTGGTAAACAAAAAAAACTTGATGCTTTTTGGAGTGGTTCATATATTATTTATGAGTGCAAATAACATAATACTTTCCATTTGTCTAAGATGGATGGAGATATGGATCCAATTCTAGTCAATGGGATTCATCTCAAGCATTATTATTGAGGTGACCTTTCAATTTTTGTGCATATTAGATTACTTTTATTTCCTATAAGGTGTTGTAACATCTTGTTTCAATTTTTTTTTAGTTTAGTTGTCATTTCTCCTAGTGTTGTGGCACATTTTTAGTAGTCTAGTTTGAGTCTTAAGTGTTGTTCTATATTTCTAACAACAAGGTTTAGGGTCTATCCTGGCTTATTTCATATTTCTTGAGTCTCATGTGCTCAATGAGTATCCTCAAGGCTATTGGTCCTTCATTGTTTAGCAAGCAAACACCCCTGAGATGTTGCAAGAATGTTGTCCAATTTAAGTCTCATCTTAAATTGCATATTATGGTTTAGTTTTGTCAAAAAGAAAATTTAATGGTTTGATTCTATGTGTCTTTGTGGGTCAAGTCTTCACTTTGTGTCAAATTTATATAGATTTGATGAGTCTCATGATGTTTTGGTAAGGTTTTGATCACTTCATTTTATCCAAAATCCTTTAGTTTTATAAACATGTTTTTATGAAGTCAATGCTGAAAAAGCTTTGTTACCTCCAAAATCCACATAGAAAGGAGGTTGGATAAAACAAAATTTGTTATTTTGATTATTTGGAGGGAATTATTGTTGTCCTTCAAATGTACTTTTTGACTAAACTCAAGTTTGACTTGAGTTAAGCGATTCCTTATGTGGGTTTTGCATAGAAGTTTTGAGTTTCATTAAAGAAAACCCTAGTTTTCAGGTAGTTTCCCCTTGCTCTCATGGCAACCAAAGGCATTGTTGCTTGTAACAAGAACTCTAATATCAATATTTTCTACACATTTTGTGCTCATGTCTTTAGTTTCAAGATATAGAGAGTTGTTCGAGGAAGATGAAAGGTAGTTTCATTCATTGAAAGTAGCAAGAACAGTAGATGGGAGCCACATTTTCAGTCTTCAAGTGCAGATGTCAATGAGTTTTTCAAGAGGAAGAGGTAGGGATCCCAAGAAAACTTATGTAGCGTGAAAATATTGTTTTTTTCTTGGTTATTCATTATATGAGTAGACAAACTTCATTTATTTCATGAAGTTTCAAAAAGTCTTGTGATTGTTCATTGCTTTTGAGACTTTTCCATCTGTTGTTTAAAAGACTTTTCTGAGGGCATAAGCATGCAATCTTTTTGATATTGTATGTATCCTATTATGTTTTTCTTATGTGTTTTGGCTATATTTATCTATGAGCCAATATTCCTCTTTTTGTGTAACAAATTAAAGTTGTTTTCACTCCCTATTCTGGTTATAATAGAGGACGAAGTGACAGACCTCCAGAGTGAATTCTTTAAAACATGTGACTACATATGTGCATCAACAAAAGAGCAACCATCCATCAAAAGTATCATGAGCAATCAGACATTTTGATTCACGAGAAATCAATCCTTTGAGAAGTAAACAATGAAAGTATAAGGAATCTATTTACAGTGATAAAGGATAGAGAAATCAGTCCTAAGAGAAGGGCAGGGGCAATCTTGTCTCAACCAAGACAAACCATAGACCTGATACAATATAAGCCATGAAGATTTGCCAATATAGACATAAGAGAAGACAGGTTTAGTATTGTTTGTCATCACCATGTAGGCATCTTTAAGAGAGGACAACCTTTAGTCAAAAGTGTTGGCATATTGGCATAACTGATGGAGATGATGATGTACTGGTAAAGGATGTTGATGATATATTAAAGGACTGTTAGTGATGATACAATGATGGACTATTTGTGATGATATAATTATGATATGATCAGTTATTTGTGTTGTCGTTGATGGCAACCATGTTTGTTTATGTTTGGTATATCATCTAAGTTATCTAAGTTATCTAAGTCTAACTGATAATGGAATATTTTCTAAGTTGACAATGAACCGGTAAGCAGGAATAGTGAAGGAGATGATTGCGGTAGAGGTCCGTGTTGAGTTAGGCGTTGCAGTTTGGAATGTATGCTTATGAAATTATAATGAGTCTATGACTAGAACCACATCATGTTTGGAGATTTAGAAGTCATGTTTATAATTGACTATTGTTTATTCAGTGCAGGGTTTGAGAACCGGTATCAAGATCTTTGACCAGTGATGTTTTATGGTTTGGTGGTGAATCTTATCATGTTTATTGCTTAGTGGTGACATGTCAGAAACCATGTGTGATGATAAGATTACATATAAGTGCATACAAGGATCAAATTTCTTGGGAAACAGTGAAGTGCTTACTAGAATGTGTTAAGGGTTTGACAGCTTATCAGATCGATGTGCGGTGATGTGTTTTAATAATTCAACGACTGTAATTGTCTTGAAATTTTTTTGTAATAATCTGTATGATGATCTGTAATGATTTGTAATGATCTGATATGATCTATGATGTAAATTCAATGTATTTTGAACGTTGCTAGTGTTTTGTAACCAACCTAATTGAAAAGTGTATTTAGGTTGAGTTTGAGAAGAGATTGTGTGTCGGTGATCAGAGAAGGAGAGTGTGTCGAACCAAATTGAGATGTCTGCATGTGTGAAGAAGATTGGAGATGAAATGGATCTATACTAGCAAGCAAAGAGTGCATTGATCAGATTATTTATTTGTTTTTTCCTAACAGTTGCAGCAGTATTAAAATCCCTTAACCGGGTAGGTCCTAACAGGCCTGATCTTGTAAATCCCTTAACCAAGTGGCTCATTAACTTGGGTTTAAATCATTTATCAAGGTTACTCCTAACAGGGTAAAGCTCCTAGCTCTAGCTGAGGTTAAAATCCCTTCACTGAGTGACTCTTAATAGCATCTGCTCTTAACCGGCCATTATTGTAAAGCTCCTAACCAGGCTAGGCCTTTAACAGGGTGCATTTTGAAAGAGTGCAAATATTTTATGGGTACCAATTCCCACTGTGATTTTTCCGATTTGGGTTTCCACGTGAAAAATCTATGTGTTCATGTTGTGGATGGATTGTTGAGTTATTCGTTTGATGTCTTTACTATATTTTCTTAATGATGAACACTTAAGTAGCTACCGATATTAGTTTGGTAAATCTGTTTTGGAGACTGTTTGATCAACTATCATTACTAGTTATGAACTGTTTTTTAGTAGTGTTTTCATATTGGTAAAAGATTTTCATTTATTGTTATCACTGTTTCGCCCCCCCACCCCCTCTCAGTAATAGCCAAATCCTCACAATAACAAAAAGACAGAGAAAAGAGCATGCAAATATATGGGGTTCATATGCTACACAACATATCAAAAGCTCTCATCAAAGGATTAATGGTTACCTTGAAGCAATCAATATTCATCATTAGAGAAAGCAAACATAGACAAATGTAGTCAAGAAAATAGTCACAATGAGCTAGGAGTAAAGATGATGATCTTGTAGAACCAATCAGAGGTTCAATCACCATGTGAAAGGCTATGTGACAATCTTATTGATGCTCTGCAAAAAGGATTAGAAAATCTGTTTGATGGCAACACACACAAGAGCACAAGAAACAAACGTTAGTGTTAGCAACAAAAGATTATCCTAAACAGGCATATCAAGAGAGATATTAAGCATGAAATAGAAAGCATATAAACATAGAATAAAATAGCTAATCAAGATGCTCATAGTTGCTCCTCCCTTGTTCCTCTCCTCTCCAAGTCCCAAATGAGTGTAGCTCTCAGCTTTTAGCACTAGCCATGGATGCCATATGGAGATTCAAGATAGTTGAATATGATAAGAAAATGCTATGCAAGTGTAGATAGTGATGCTATGAGAAAGCTCTATGCTAATGCCAGTATAACAACAATACTCTAATGCTCCCTCCTTTGCTTGAGGAGAAGGGTTCTATTTATAGAAGAAATGGGGAAATGAAGGGTTAAGATTGAGTAATCTTAACAAGGGTTAGGATTGAAAGATATTCAATCCATGTGAGACTTTCAACCCAATCCCATGTTGACAAGTGTCACCATGAGGAGGCTTGAGAGGAGAGATAAGGAGCATTAAATGCTTGAGGGGACATGATGGTTACCCTAGTCAAAGAAATAAATGCTTTGAAGAGACACATGGGTTACATGAGGGTTAAGTTAGGAGTCAAAGTCCTTAACCATGGGTGCAAGTGGAATTAACCATGAATGGTCATGTAAGAGCCATAAGTGGTTTGGAAGACTTTAGAGGTTAATTTGTTGAACACACAAAGCATTAATTGTTTTTCAAAGACTTTGGAGTCTTTGAGAAGTGACTCCAATTTGCTTAGGAATGTGACAATATTTAGGGAATGGATTAGGTTAATTAGGAAGGGTTTAGAAGAATCTAGAAAGGGTTTAGGCATGCAAGTGGATTTTGTAGGAAAATGCAAGTGGGAGGAATTTTGGTATTTTCAATTAAAATAAAATCATTTATTTCAATTAAATGGTGTAATTTGCATTTGGATAAATATTCAAATAAATATTAATTTATTTAAATGAGAAAAAGGAAGATAAAGCATTAAAATGCTTGAAGACTTTGAGGGAAACCATTAAAGGCTTGAAGACTTTAAGGGAAGCAATTAAAGTCTTAAGAAGACTTTAAGGGAAGCCATTAAGTTTGAAGACTTTAAGGGAAACCATTAAAGGCTTAAGAAGACTATAGAAGGAAGCCATCAAGTTTGAAAACTTTAAAGCCATTAAGTTTTGAAGACTTTAAGGGAAACCATTGAAGGTTTCAAGTGGGTGGAGGATAAAGGTGATTTAAATAAATGATTTATTTAAAATAGTTGTGCAACTTGCATTTGTAGGAAAATGCAAGTGGGTGAGGATAAATAGGATTTTAAATAAATAATTTATTTAAAATAGTTGTGCAACTTGCATTTGTAGGAAAATGCAAGTGGGTGGAGGATAAAGGTGATTTAAATAAATGATTTATTTAAAATAGTTGTGCAACTTGCATTTGTAGGAAAATGCAAGTGGGTAGAGGATAAAGGTGATTTAAATAAATGTTAATTTATTTAAATGTGAGAGGTGGGATTTTGGGAGAATTTAAATAAATATTAATTTATTTAAATGTGAGAGAAGATTTAATTAAATAAATATGATTTATTTATTTAATTAATGGTCTGAATTTGGTTAAGTGAATTAAATCAAATAAATTGAATAATTTATTTAATAATAGGAGAAGAGGGTTAAGATGAATTAATTAAATATTAATTTAATTAATTATTAATTGATGGTTAAATAATCAAATAAATATTAAATATTCATTTAATTAAGTGGACAGATTTATGTGATTACACTTATAAAGGTATTTGTTTTAGTTTTAGGTTTGGAAAAGGAAGTATCAAGGTATTTGATGGCATGAGCAACATAAAAGAGCCATCTATAGTCATAAGGTGAATGATTGAACATGAGAAAGACTAGAGTAATATTTACCATGCCAAATAGGTGAATCAAAGACCCCAAAGAGATAATAATACAGAGACAAGCAAAAGACAGTGGAAAAGGATTGTCCATTAAGATATGAGTGACATCTTCATTGGTGTTGTAGATAGTGTTATTTGATGAGCCCTAGGTCAGAACCATGACCTATAGGCATAGTACAATTTTAAATGCACTCATGAAGAGATTTTGCAGACATGAGCATATATAACAGTCAATAAAGGGATCATGTAATGCTTCAAGAGAAATCACGAGATTCAAAAAGGATAGAGGGTCTTAGAGAATGCAGATACAAATCACAATAAGTAAAATGAAAATGGAAAAGTGAAGTCCCAATGTCCTTTTGGCAGTCCAAAGCAAAAAGGAATGTATATGGAGATCCTAAGATTAGGACAGTGATAAAGGGATCAAATAAACAAGGATATATGAGCAACAAATAGTAATGTATCATCACAGGGTTGTAATGAAGGACAATGGTCATAGAAAATGTTCCTTCTCGTTCCAAAGAAAAGAAAAGACCACAATGATTTATCATTGTCAAAGCAGTAACAATAGAGAGGCAATTCACAAAACCTAGTTAATAGCTTTTACCAACTTGAATGGCATGAATGAAAGATTTTCTAGCCATAAAGATGGAACAAATAGCTATGATCTCAATATATGTGAAGGATTATTTGAAAGGATAGTGTATTGATGATTATGAGATGAAAAAGCAGTCTTAGGTGACATGTAAGGGAAGCATTACTTACTTTCTTGATAGTGAATACAACCCAGTTATCACAAAATACCCAAGCATACAGTGTTCCACAGTGCAAGCTAGTTATGACAGCAAGAAAAGGTTTTAAAAGCAGCCAAGAAGATAATGGTAGTGTTGTAAGATAATTATTGATCTAAAGAGGAATTTAAGTAAGGAAATCACTATGAAGGGGAAAAATGCAAAGAAAAGAGTTTTGATACTTCTATATAAAAGAATCATAGTCTTGATAGTTACCATAAGAAGGCCAAATCTGATATTATACTATTTTGTATTAGCATTGTCAAAGCATTGGAAAATCCTAGTGATGAAAGTGAAGTTAAGAGCAAACTATAATGTATTTGTCACGGTATATAAGCATATAAAGGCAAACCTGATTCAAAGTTGTAAGGATTTTATAGTAAATAGCAGGGTATTAGCACAATGAGGACAAACACCTTAGAAACCTAAGAATAGTCCCATGACTGTAAAGAAGGAATCATATCCCAAAGATAGAAAATACATTCCTCTTTCACAAATAGATAGAAGATCAAAAGAGTAGCATCAGTGCATTAACAAAGAAAGAAGGCCATGGTACTACTATAGAACTTGATATGAATAGGGTTTGTTGTAATGATTGTTTAGACAATGAGCAGCCATTTCTATAGTTCAACATGATCATTCAATGATCATCAAATCATCAAGGGGAGGTTTGTATCAATATTCCTTGTGAATAATATAATAGAGCAACTCAAATAAAATGCCTTGATAGTCTGCAACAACTACAGTGAAGAAGAATTAAAGTTCAAAGACAAAGTTTACAACCTTTGATTCAATCATTCATTGTAGAAGATTCTCCAATAGTCAAGAGTAGCTACTGAAAGCTTAATACAATCTCCTCGAGGTTAATAGCTTAAGCTTCAAGACAAAAAAGTGTATAAGAGATGTGGAAGTCAAGGAAGAATAATCAATTACAATTAGTCCTAGTCTTGATTTTGAGAGGAAGGCAAGTTCAAAGTTCAAACTCAAAAGGGGTCGACCAAGAAAGAAATCCACCTTTTAAGGAGGATTTTAAGGCCTAACCAGTAGTCTAACACTTAATTTGAAGTCCCTAATGGGTTGTCAATCAAACTGAGTTTTGGAGCCCCAAACAACATGTTACCTTCAGTTCCACCCCTACTTTTGTGGGATTTCCAAATCTGGTCAACCGAGCAAACTTGATCCTGATTTCAAGGAGGTTGTTTCAGTTGAAACCTGATTTGAAGGAGGACAAGAAGCAATCAACACACCTAGTCACTACAACTGAAAGGAATCATCAAGTCAAAGGAAGCCAAAATTTCTAATTCAAATTTTGGAGCCTTTTCTTGATATAAGTAAGACTTCTCCTTCTTTTCTCTCTAGTTCTAAGTTTTGTCTCTGCTGAAGTAGAAAAAAATACTTTGTAACTCATTTCTCATGAGTATTTTCAATTATTCTCTATACATTTTTAGTCTTGTAATGCAAGAGACTCCTACTTTTCAATAAAGAAGTTCAGTGCCTTCTCAAATGTATGTTTCGGTATTGTATGTGAGTAGTTTGGATAAAAATATTGTGATTTTGTTTAGAAATATTTCATTTTATCTCATTCCTTCAATGTTTGGCTCAAAGAATTACATGTTATAGTGCAAGTCATTGAATGTGTATCTTGTTTGTCGAATGTAAGTTATGAAAACAAGATTTGTTTTCTTTCAAACAAACATAAAACATTGAAACCTTTAGTTTGAATAATTTTTGTAAAACATGTCAATCTAAATTGTGAACTTTTAGCTTCATAGCTGAGAAATTTGTGAGTCCATTTTGTCGATCAAGCCTTTATCAGTCGATGTATCACCTATTAGTATCAGTAGTTTTATTTCAAGAGAATTTTTCTATCCCTTTTCATTTCAAAATCAATAATTTTAGGAGATCTAAAGGGGAGCCAACCCATAATCTAGAGGTTCATCTTCACTATGAGCAACCCACGGGCTCGAAGATGTTCCAATGTTTCATGGGATTTTTGAGCATCATGCTTAGTATTCGGGTGCAAATCCTCATGAGAACAAGTACCTCATCATTTAAACATCAAATGGATCCATACAAGATGCCAGTATCACAAGTAACAATGGGGACCTTGGTAAAAATTATTCGACCTCAAACATCAAATATTCTTCAAACAAGTCTACAACGACCCATTACCCAAGAAGTAGTCACATATACAACAGGAATTCCCTACATACCACCCTTGAATGAGAATGCACAAACACAATAGAATGTTTTCCTCACACAAGGAACAATTTCAAATATTCAAATAGATCAGATACAAACGCAATCTCGTGAACAAGCAACTATTCATCAATTGACATAGTCATTCCCACATTGCAAATCAACGCTAATACACAACAAGGTCAACCAAGTAATATTATACCACAAGAGGGTGTAAATATGATATCACAATCCAAGCCTTCTAAACATTAAAAGAGAAAAACAAAAATGCTTGACAACTTGCTTTGGAGATTAGGATACACACAACCAACTGTTCAAGATCAACAAGTTGTTACACAGTATCAACAACAAATGCAACCAACTATGCAATTTGGTACCCAATATCAAAATGTTGGACTAACACATCAAGTGACACAAGAACAACTCATCATCCAGCTGTACTACGATATCAACAACATATACCTCAAGTTCCCTGACTTCAACAACAGGTGACACAATTTGGAACTCAACAAGAAATACCAGTAGCATAATTGCAACAACAACAACGTTACCCTTTGCTAACAATTCAAACTCAACAGCATCCTACCCAACAATGTCAACCCCAGACACAATCCATACAGTCCAGAATGCAATATCAACAACCACAACAACATGATCAATATCAAAACACCACTGTGGCACAATATGGTGACCCATACCAAGACACACCAATAGCAAGTACACCTTGATCCACTATTCTTGAATATCAAGAACAATATCCACTCTGAGGAATAGTATATAAACAACGAGGTCATGCAGGGATGAACAATGAACCTCCTATACAAGGACCTATTATCCCTTGCATACTCACCCCCTCCATTTTAATTTAGTAAAATGAGGGTCCCCCTTTTTCATTCTCTTTTTCCTTTGTTTTTCCTTTGTTTTCCTTTTCTTTTTTCTTGCCTTTGGGATTTCAAAATCCCAAGTTCATGAGTTTTCATTAGCCTTTCGGTTTTTGTATTTCAGAACCTCGGGATCCCAAAGTCCTGGTGTCTTTGTTTCTTTGTTTTCTTTTGTTTGTTTTCAAGCCTCAAAACCCTAGAATCTCGAGATCTCAAGTTCTCCATGTTTTGTTTGTTTGGAGCCTCAATTTTTGAAATCCCAGGATCCCAAGTTCTCCATGTTTTGTTTGTTTGGAGCCTAGAAACTCTGGAATCCCAGGATCCTAAGTTCTCCATTTTTTTTGTTTGAAGCCTCGGAATTCCAAAATCCTAAGATCTCGAGTTCTCTATGTTTTGTTTGTTTGGAGCCTCAAAACCCCATAATCCTAGGATCTCTAGTTCTCCCATTCCTGTTTGCTTTTCTTTGGAGTTCGAGACCTCGAGTTCCCATAGTATATCACAACCTTTAGGTTGTGTGATCTCGTGACTTCGGGATCCCAACACCCCGAAGTGTGGTTGCAATGCCTCATTTTTCATAGCCGCGATGCTGGTATATTGTAGGGTTTATTTTCCTCATTTGTGCATCCAATTTTTTCTGCAATCGAGCTTTGAGATTTTGGTGACCTTGGCTATTGAGGTTGTAACTTCTTGGCACCTTGTCTTCCTTGTTTCTTGTTGTTGAGGTAGGATTCTTTGTCTTGCTCTAGTTTTTCCTACCTCTCTTCTTTTCTTTTCTTTTTTTTATTTTGCATGTTTCTAAGATTAAGGTTTGCATTTTATTGTTTTCAATAAGTCAATTTTTGACACGTCAACCCTTGGAAATCATCTTTCAATTAGTGTTTCACCCTTCGAACTTAGGGTTTCAAATCCAATCATTTTAATTGTCTGTACCCTAGGATTTACCCTTATTTTTGTAATTGCGGGATTTCAAAGTCTCGGAAACTTGAACTTTCCTTGGGACTTGTTTGTTCTTCACCTTCAAAATCTCAAAATCCTGAGATCCCAACCTTCATGAGCTTGGAAAATCCTTTTCCTAAACTTTGCAACCCTGGAACCCCAGTATCCCAAAGTATGTTTGGTTGTTGGACTTTTGAAACTAGAACCTCAAAATCCTGAAGTTTTGGAAAGAATTCTTTGAAGAACTTCAGAACCCCAGGATCCCAAAGTATGTTATTTGGTCCAAGAGATCTTCACCCTGGAACTCAAAGTCTTGGATTCCTTCCATTCCCTACATTACAAATTTTGGGACCTCGAAGTCTCGAGATCAAAAGTGACTTAAACAATTCAGAACCTTGGAATCCTGAAATTCTATATTAAGACTTACTACTTGTAGAAGCTCTTTTGAACCTGGAACCCCAGGATTCTGAAGTTCACTTTTTCATAAAAGGTAAATTATATTTTAAGTGTTGATTACTAAGTTTTCTCTTGCAGACTAAGATGTTTATATGGAAGTAGCAAATGCTCTTAGGAGCTCAAGGAAGAGGACAAAGACTAAATTAAGGATAGAAAAAGCCCCAGTTACTATGAAATATCAATATCAAGGCTAGACTCAGGCTTTTAAGTTTGAGAATAAGGTGCAATGGATTACAAATACAAAGATTGGCTACATTGAATTGGAAGAAATCAAATGTGATGTATATGATCAAAATCCTAGTAGTCCTTGGAGGAGAATTGGGAGGTGTAGATTAGTTGAAGCTATTGTATTTACTCAAGCAGTTCAGAAACCTGAATTAATTTTGGCCATTGCACAACATTATGACAAGGACATAAGAAAATATATGGACACAAAGGGAATGTAGTTGTGGACTTGTCACCTGATATGCTTTCTCTGACCTTTGGAATTCCATAGTTTGAAGAAGTTCTACAAACCACTCAGGCAGAAGTTGTAAAAGAGTTTAATAGTTATATGGTCAAGAACAAAGATTATATAAATGATACTCAAGGCTCAAAGAACCTATAAAAATAGGCTTGAAGGCAACAAATAACATCCATAGAATAGACTTCAAGGATGCTCCTTGTGATTTAATAATCATGCTAATTAGTGACTTTGGAAAAGAGGATTCTAAGCACTATCATCTATGGATGTATTATTATATGTTTCACCATCCTCAAGGCAAAATATTTTTTTCGATTATAACATTCATAAGCAAATTTGTAATGTGATAGAGACTAAAAGGTTTTTCATAACTTCATATGTGGTATGGATGGTTGAAAGGAGTGGATTGAACACTCGGGGAAGATTAGGGGAAGGTGTTGATGATAAGAAATTTTGGGAATACTATACTCAACTACCCTTCCATGTAGCAAAAGATCACTTCAAAAGAATAAATGATGCTTTCATATTTGCACTCATATGCAGATTGACTAGTTATGTTGGATACCAGCTGTCTCCAGAATCCATGGAATTAATCAAAACTTGGGGAACTCAGTTCATCCAAAATCCAAGGTCAACATATATCAGATTGAGTGGATTCATAGGCAACCTTTTCTTCTCCCCAAATATTGCATCAATAGGATTATACTTCTTGAATTTAGCAAACAGATTGTATATGTTCAAGCTTTGATGATACAAAAGCACAAAACTAGAGTAAGTTTCCCATTTTCTCTTGAGCGAACTTGCAGATTGCTAAAACAACAATCCATGAATTTTCGGACTTGAACATCGAAGAAGTTGACTAAGCTCAAGATTAATATGACCTCTTTGGTAAATTGAAAGGAATGATGCCAAATTCATATGAGGCATACAAGCCTACTTTGGAGGACTTTTAGGCAGCTATGGAAAACAATTTTGAAGCAAGGAAGAAAATATTTTGTAGACTTAGTGCTTTTGAGATGAGAGATTTTAATGTAGAAACTGATATTCCTAAAGGTTTTAGGGATGATGGAATAATTTTGGATTCACTCTATGAGAAAAAATAGGTATATCAAAGAACCCTCTCTCCTATAAGGTGGTCTAAACCTAAAAATGTATCAATTGATTTTGTTTCTGAGGAAGTGGTTGAAAGAAGTAGACAGTGGATAGGACTCAGGCTTCGTGGCAGTGTTTCAAAAGTAAAGAAGAAAAAAAGGCCACTAGAAACCCTCAATCTAAGATGAGTGAAGAATATTTAAGGAGAAGAAGGAGTGATTTGAGAAAGCCTACTCCAATTGAGGCCACTCTTATGATTGCAGCAGAGAAGGAAGAACTGCAAAAGCAATTGGACAAGAAAATTAAGGAATCTGAGTCCTTGAAGGCAGCATCTAAACAAGGAGTAACCATTGGGTTGCTAGATACTCCACAATCCTTAATAGCCCCAATCATGTCTACCATTGGAATTACTCCAAGAGAAGGGACATCACAAGACCCAAGTTCTAAGAAAAATCCACTTCTTCTCAACTCTCTATTGACTCAATGCAGCCACCACCAACTCAAGAGCAGGTTATCATTCGTAATATTGATACTAATTTTGATTTTGATAATGAGCCTATATCAGTGGTAGGTGAAAAGAAGAAGGAAATCCCAATTGACAAACAAGCTACTTTAGAATAATATATACTTGTTCAAATATCAGTGGTTTCTCAACAAAAACAATCCACACAACCATCCATGGCTACAACTATGGATCAAACTACCGAAGTAACTCAACCACATGAGGATGAGAAACAAAAAGAACCTATGGAGGTTGATGAAAAAGATGATCATTTGTATTAACACCATGGGACCAATAATAACTCCTCAAACTGGTGGAAGGAAGTGCAAGGAAGAAAAAAACAAAGGATAAATGAGGAAATTCTTGCACATGAGGTGGGCGAGAAACTTGAGGAACTTGTAAGAGAACAACAACAGCAAGAACAACTTCCACAACCTCCACCAGAATATGAACAACCTAAGGAATATCAACAAGATGAACATCATGATGAAGATTAAGAATAAGAACAAGACGAAAAGGGAGAAGAACAAGAGCTACTAACCCAAAGCTATGCAATCACTGCTCAAGTTACTCCACAAGGTGACCAACAAGACTCAAGCATGCCACAATGGCTCAGTTTCAATTTTGAGAAAAAGAGGAAAATATTATTGCCAAAACTAATTTTATAAGATGTAGCAATTGAATCTCCTAAGAAAGCCAA
The DNA here is from genome assembly GCF_030272615.1 of Cryptomeria japonica. Classification (NCBI taxonomy): domain Eukaryota; kingdom Viridiplantae; phylum Streptophyta; class Pinopsida; order Cupressales; family Cupressaceae; genus Cryptomeria; species Cryptomeria japonica. The sequence continues at coordinate 541,591,419 of NC_081406.1, read as the reverse complement.
ATAGGCAAAGACCATACATCATCTAACTAGGAGTGAGTTAGAAGAGTCTAGGGCCAGCATAGCTTCCCCGATTCCTAGGAAAGAAGGAGAAGTTTAAACTCGAACTAATTGCCAAATTTCTCATAAATTTAGGTAGGCAAACCAAATGGGAATCTACCTTGGAAGTTTCCACTGCTACCATAAAGACCAAGATAGAGAAAGAGCACAATTCCAAGCAAGAGGTCAAGGCTCAATTGGAGCAAAATAGGAAACTACTTATGGAATTATCTCGACCGCTTGACTCCACACTTATTGATTCTCATCCTTCTTCTTCAGCACTCCCTCGACAAGAGGTAAAGTCCTTGTATGATATGAAAGAGAAAGAAACAACCATTGATACTTGGGCCATGAATCAATTAAGGAAGGTAAGGATGGTATAGGAAACCATGGATATATATGAGGATACTCATCTTCTTGAAAAAGGTTTGATATTTCTCTCAAATCAATGGGAAACCAAGCTTACAAAATTGAAAAATAGATTACGATGTTAAATAAAATCAAGAGTTTAGGTGAGGATGTAATCAAATGGGAAGACTTATTAGGAGGTGAAGACCTAAATGTCTTGCAGGGTTTTATTGATATGTTAGAGTTTAAAAGTGACATTCTTGATCAATATAGAGTTGAAGTGCTGAAAGGATACCCATATTTCTTGGAGTTGTTAGAAGGATATGAAAAATATGTAGTAAAGGTGTTAGGTAAGAATGGGCCTATAGCTATCCAATCAGGTTCGCTTGATCAAGAAGAGGTGCTCAAGCAATGGGAGACATATGTATTATGAAACTTCTCTCCAGAGGCTAAGTTTGATATCACTACAATGGAGAGATACAAGTACCTTATTCTGTAATCTTACCTGGCAACACAAGTGGTAGATAAAATGGATGAACTAAGAGAAAGCATTAGAGTTTCCAAGTTTCAGATTGGGTATGTATCAGACCCAACTCAGACCTCAATTGAATGTTATCTGGAGAATTACCAAAATTATAAGAAGAACAATGAGTAATTTGTATGTATATCTAAAATTATTTTGAGTTAAAAGAGAAATCATAGTGCCACCAGTAGTATTATCATGTAAACTACAGTTTTGAAAGCACACTTGAAGAATAGCTTCTTTAACATGCATGAAGCCACAACACCTCAAAAGGAAGAGATCACGTTCAAAGGAAGAGTGCAATTGTTGTCCCAATGTTTTAAGACTTGTTCACAAGCAGTTGACTGAGGTTGGGGTGAAAAGACTTGCAAGTCAAACTGCAACTCCTCTCATTTGTAACTAAATTAAAGGCAAAATGTGTTCTAGGATTAGGGATTTTGTGCCTATAATAGTAATTTCTTGAGGTATTGTTAGGGTCCGAGAAGCAATGATTTGAGGTCAGTAATTAGGAATTTTACTTCATGCAATTTTTCAAGTTTCAAGTATTTATAGATAGTTGAACACTCACAATATCAATAATTGTTGATGCTTTTTCTAAATCAATACAAGCAAATTTATGTCGCATGGTCGATAATTTATGTTCTTCGAAATTGGTATTCTCATGTGATTTGATATATTCTTTCACTCTAAATAGCATCTAATTGTTCCAAGCATTATTGTTCTATGAACCATATTGTGAATGTCAATGGTATATGAGGATTGCATGATTTTGTGAAAAGTTTATCCTTAAAAATCTTGCTCTATTTGCATGTAAATTGATGATATTACATATTAATAGGAAATTATACTCAGTGTTGTTTTGAAAGATATTGATAATATCATATTCCATAGTTCATATATTTCGTAAGTCACATGTTTGCTTTAAAAAGTTTTAAAAAAATCTCTCCACTTTTCTTTCTTGCAACCCCATTATATCTTTTCACTTTATTTATTTAAGTATATATCCTATTTGCATGCTCCGCTTGCAACCAATAGACCCCTTGATTTAAATAGGCCACTTGAACACTAAATTACCCTTGCACTATTGTGACCCAACAAAAGAGACCTTGGAAGGTTGGGAATTCCTACCTCCTTACCTTTTTCAAGAGAAGCTTAGTTTCACTTAGCTTGTGTTGGGTGTATCAACAAGCCCATCAACAGGACCTTCTGATGCAATGACACAACGAATTGAGAAATTATCCAAACAAGTTGAAGTGTTATAGACAAGAGGAATTAAAAGAAGTTACACACCACAGGACTTATGTCCTAATCCCTTTGACAGGAGCCAGCACATGCCTCCTTTCCTTAAAATCTTTAGCTTGCCTAAATTTGACAAATATAGAGAAAAGGAGACCCAAAAGATCATATCAAAGAATTCTTCTCATCTTGTATGGAGATTCACTATGACGACACATCTCATGTGTCTAATCCCAAAAAGCTTACCTAGAGAAGCAATGGATTGGTATGCCTGACTACCTAGTAACATTAAGTCATGGAATGAGTTAACTAAGAAATTCATTTGCCACTTTACCTTCAGTATCGATAATGAAGTCAATGTTACCTATTTTTCACTTATCCAAGTGAAAATAGGTTTCCCTAGGTCTTTGGCCTAATGTAGAGGTTCAAAAATATTTTTTAAAAAGATTAAAGAGAGCTAAAAGACCTCCAATGCCTTCACTTTCATTTATTTCCAAAATAAATCAAAAGAGAAGGCATGTCTTTTATGTATTTGAAAAACTCTAGGAAACTTCTCAAAGTACACTTTTCACGATGAGATTAAAAGTCATCCAAGTTTTGGAGGGAATCCAAAATAAATCAAAAGAGAAGACTCCATGTTGCATGGGGAAAAGAAAAGATTGTCATTATAGACCATAGTTTGGTTGCGATTATCCTCCCTTGAGTCATGAACTGCAGTTGAAAACCTAGTTTTACACTTATCTCCCAAGTTCCTGTCCAAAGAGGATCTTCAAATGGTGGCCAAAGTAGAGAAGAGGTTGTTGTGCAGTTGTTTTTGTATATTAATATTGAAAGAGTGAAGATAAAGTAGCATGTTGCATGCACAAAGTTGTGTGTTGAAGAGATTGTACAAAAGAAAGCCCATGTGTTGCAAGGGTATTAAGAGATTTCTTTTGAGAACCAACCTCATACATGCCACATGTCAGCTCTTTATCTTACACTATTTGATTTGAACGGTTCATTCATGCGCAATAATGCCTTACAAGTAGGAGTTTCCAAGAGGAATGTAATATTTCTATGAAGTAATGTTGTCATCTCTTCTAGACCTCTCTTTAAGAATCTTAGGGGTTCTATGAAAACAATATCACCGTTTGTCAAGGTAGACTATGAAAAGGAAAGAGAGTGACATACAATGCATTCAAACCAGTGAATAAAAGGAATCAAAGCAGTAAGATAATGTATTATTTTGAGTTTTGATAGAGCATTGGCCTTCATAAGAGGTCATAATAGTATATCGGTAAAGACCCATTCTCAGAGAAGTCATAGAGACATTCAATGTGTAGCAAGATAAATCAAAGTCATATGCCTTGAAGACCCAAACAGTGATAGAGAAGTCCAAATGCATACTATGATATCATTGAACATATTTTACAGTCCTAGTCAACATGGAAAATAAAGTAAAAGCAGTAATCATGAGCACCCATCAATATTGTCAAAAGCATTGGGATAGTGAAAGATAGCCATTGAATTTAGATTCAGTGACCTTTAAAAGAGTATAGAGATCTTGATAGTCAAATACCCAAGGACAAACATTAATGAAAGGTTATAAGAACTTTTGGCAAGATCAGTCCATTCCTTGTATCAAAAGGTAGGGTATTGAGAAGGAGAACAACAATACCAAGAGATAGTGATCTTATTCGCTGAAAATGTTATGGAACCTCCACAAAGATTAATGATATTCTTCATGTATTGATAGGTCAAGATAGAGTAGCCATGAATGACTACAAAAGAAGTCTTCAAAATTAAAAACCAATGATGACCTACAGAGAAGTCATGTGTAATGGTTCAAAAGACTGTGCATATAGATCCTACAACAAAGCCATTCAAGAATAGTTATAATGGTCATGGCAAGTTAAAAATGCAGTCATCAATCATCATAGTAAAAATAATATGGAAAAACAAATGATGGTATCCATGAAAGATAGCGAGTTGGAAAAGTGAAGACAAAGGAGGAGATCACTTCAACTACCAAAACGATCAACCTCAACCACTAAAACATTCAGAGAGGCCTTCAAAGAAGAGGTATGAGCATTAGTGACTGTGACTGTCACAGTGAATCGATAAAGAATAGTAAAATACAATCAAAAGCCCTCTCTTAGTCATAATATAGTCCTAAGGGACAAAAGGGCAGCCAATAGCACAATGATGGCTCTCAATCCAAATAAAGGGGATTTTACAAATCAAATATTGTTAAAGACTAGGCTTCATCAAATAACAAGGAGCAAATGATAGTCATTAAAACTGTTATAGTAGAGATAGTCAAGCAATTTGAAGAAGAAAAAGAGTATGGATAGTGAGGTCTTACAGTCACATAAAAATACAGTGTCACAATGACCAATCATAGTCACTCATGACAATGTATTGTAAGAGACAAAGAAGGGGATTAAGAAAGATATAGTCAAAAAGTAGTCCTTATGACGGTCTTATTCACCAAATTGTCCTAAAGATTAGTCACAGAGGCATATCAAGTTGTCTTTATACAAACCAAGATAGAATCTTCTATGAAAAATGCATTCATAATCAAAATTAGAGTCACTGTCAAAGAAATCAAAATCTTTACCTCAAAGTTCAAACTCAAAAAATAACAGTTTGTGAAAACCACAGGTTTGATATATTGTCTAAGTTTTGTAATAAGATCAAGCATGATAGAAGTTCCCTAGGACAAAATACCAACAACAATTTCAATATCTTGGTGGAAGTTCTGGAACAGAGCAACATCAAAGCGTTAGCAGATCTTCATAGGGGTTTACTTGTTATTGAATCATCCAAATCTAAGAGATCAAACATGTTGCAGCTATAAAACATGCAGAACTTCATTGCAAGCCAAGTGAATAGGGCTCTGATAGTAGTCTTAGAAGGTATAGTAGCTTAAAGGAAGATTCTCAGAAGCAGAGAAAAGACACAATCATGGAAGACTACAATCACAAAAAAGATTATGAATGATAGTGATACTTCAAAAAGAAGTGATATCAGATCTTCTGAAAAGCAATCAGAACCCTACAAACACCGAGACAATATGATGATTGTCAAGGTTTGATAACACAGTTATGAAGAATAAATGATACAACCATGGAACAAAATACAGGGGCATCAAGGCTTTGTGAAAAGTCCTCTTAAGATTTGAAACTGTCAATTGGTATTAGGAGTAAAGTGAGCAATGAGAAATGATTGACAAGTTCATTTATAGAGAGTAACACAATCATAGTCACAATAAGGAGGATGGTCCAACAAGTTGAAGATAGCAATCACATTTCATAGTCCAAAAAGTCACAATTACACATTGAGTAAGCTCTAACTCATATTCAATAAAAGGGGGTTATATGTTCTTTTAGAAAGAGATGAAATAAGAACATGCAGTGATAGATCATCCTATGCCTAATAAGGACTTGGTTGACATTAGACTCCAATACGTATCCATCATGCAATCAATTCAAGGATAAGTTTAAAATGGTAATGGGTAGAGTTATAATTCATGGTTATAACTCATGAGCAGATGTGACAATTAGTTTACAATCATTTCAAGGCCTGAAAATAAGGAGTTTGTAAGGTGAATGCAGCAGTTCAAGTGCAATTGTGGATTAGTTACCAATTGGGACAAGCTTTCCAGCAATTTACCTTAAGTTATGAGCTAGTTTTGACTTCCTTTTTACATGACTTTTGCTCAAATTTGACCAAAGAAGATATTTTAAGCAAGATGGGGATAAAACCAAGAAGGAAGACTTCCAGTTAAAGTTGATTTCACTTTTGTAGTAGTAGTTCTTCTTCAGCTCTTTGAAGATTCTTTCTCTATAAATCTATTCTCTTCTATTCTTTGGAGTTAGTTCCTTCTTTTCTTGCATACACAGCAAGAAGAAGATTATTGTAGCTCATGTATTTTCAGATTCAAAGCATTGTAGCAGCAGTTATTACTCAGAATTCAATAAATATTATTGATTCCTTCTAGCATATTCTTGTTTTGTTCATTGTCATATGTGTGATTTGATGAAATTATTGTGATTTTATTTCAAAATCCTTTATTTTGTCTCATGGAGGCTTTGATTGGATAGGGAAATTTCATTGCAAAATCCATGTTGTGTCTTGTGTTATCGGTTTTTCAGTAAATTAAATGTTGTGAAATCTCTTTTCCTTCAAACAAATATTGAAAACCTCAAACCTTTACACAAAATATTTATGAATTTTATGATCTTAGTCAGGTTGTGAGTCAAATCTCAATTATTTTGAAGCTGATAACTCTTCTAGGACAGCAAGTTGTATCAAACCCATTAGTGCATCACCTCCTTATAGCAGTAGAATTTCATTTACAATGAGTTTTCTTACCCTTTTATCAATCAAAATTAGCTTTTCTAGGAGATTTCATCAAAGAACCAGCTCATTCTAGAGGTTGATTTCCACAATAGGCAACCCACAAGTCTGGAAATCATCCAATGTTTCACAAGATTGTTGAGCTTTCAGCTTAAGCATCACGGGTGCAACCTTGGTGACAACTATTTTTGGCACACCCGGTGGGACTATTGAACTATTTTAGTTCATAGAAGGCCACCTTGGTTGTTGTTTTGGTGTGAGAAGGAGTAACTCCAACCTTCAGAAGAAATAAATTTCATACCTGGTGACTCATATTTCTTGGTTTCAAGCAGATCTAGTGAATTGTAGCTTATGAGAAAGATTCAAATAAGGAAAAGTGAGGAGCCTATTGAACATTCTCATCTATCACCACCAAAGAGGAAGAGTAAGGCAACAAAGAAAGTAGAAAATCCAAAAAATCCATCAAATACATCGATTCAAGTTTTGCCTACTTCTCCCATTATTCAGCCTTTAGTTACAACTTACAATAATCCTTTGTTTTCAAGCTCTTCACCTCAAGCACCTTTAAACCCACCTATTATTCCAATGGCTCAACCAAGAGTTCATTCGTTTGTGCCTTTCAATCAAAGCAGCCCCTTAAACCTTATGCAACATGATGATATTCCTATAGCAGCATTGAAAAGCCTACCTTTCTTCACATGAAAATATCAAACCACACCCATTGAGCATATAAGGGACGTATCTTCATTGTGTGGAGTACACCACATTACACAAGAAAATGTTGCAATCAGACTTTTGGTTACATCATTCAAAGGGAAAGCTCTTCGGTGGTTTAGAGGATTACCTGTCAATTCAGTTGCTACCTGGGATGAACTGGGTGATAGGTTGAACTCACACTTTGAAAACAAATATATTTTTATTGTCAGAGCAACTGAGCACCATAAGGAGATCTCCTCAAGAGAAAATGACTGATTTCAATTTTTGTTTCCAGAAGACTTGGAACAAAATCCTTGTCATGGTAAGGCCTACTCCTACACATGCATTTTTATCTTATCTTAAGTCCCTTAGTAGTGACATTTCAGTTATGATTCGGTCTATGGGTGAAAATACTCTCCCAGATGCATTTGATGTTTCTATTAGAGTAGAGAATTGTCTAATTCGGGCTAGTAAATATAGCTCTTAGGCCTCCCATGCCTATTTTTCTAGAAATACAACCTATTGTACCTCTTTTAGAGCCCCCTCTAGTTGTTGTCCCACCTTTACTAGCAATGAATTATCAAGTTGCAGCCCAAGCAAATATTGTTAAACTCCCAAATCAAGAGTTTCAAGAGTTCAAAAATGAGATGAAGACCATGTTCCAAGGTTTTGGGAACAAAATGACCAATATTGAAAAGTAAGTAGCCCAAAACACGAAGTCTAATCAAGCCCCTTATCAGCATAACTAGAAAAGGCCTCCTTATCAAGTTGACCCCAAGTTCAAAGAAGGAAGTATAATGCAAGGTCAGACTTCCCCTATAATCCAAACACTACTAGCACATCCAGGGATATTGTCCCAACTCATAACACATGGCATCGGATTATGATTGGTGTTATCCTTTCAACCAACCTCATTATCAAACCACTTGTTCAAATGGTATGCTATATCAATCACTCGTGGTTCAAAATAACATTGTTGTCCTAGAAGATAGTACTCATGTAACTCATGAACAACAAGGTTCTTATTTTGAACAAGGTTCAAATGTCACCTTGGTTAATTGGCAAGGTGAATAATTTTGTGGAGTAAATCATCCACAAGCTCATAATCAGTCCTACACTCCTATTGCAGCGAATACAAGGTCCAAAAAGAGGACCATTGATATAGGCCAACAAGCTGATAAGGCACCAATCAAACTTCTACAAGCCAACAAGCACCATCTGGACCTCTACCTACTCAGAATACACAAATTCTACCAAGAGGGCAACTAGTGGTCAACAAGGATTAGTCAAGAGGCCAATCACAACCAGCGCAAGTGCAAGAAGATGTTGTATGATTGATTCAAGTGCAAGTAGTTTTGTCATGCCAAAACAGATAGTTGATAGGTTGGGTTTAACATATGAGCCTCTTTCAAAAGGGATAATCCAATTAGATGGGACATCAATAAAAACAGTAGGTGTGATTAAGAATTTGGGTCTCACATTACATGCTTGTCCAAATTTCTCAATTCCACAAGATATATACATCATAGATCTGCCACCTCATTTTGCCTTGTGTTTGTCTAGATATTTCACAACTAAGTTAGGTGGGTATTTGTCATCAAATTGGTCTCACATGTTTTCAAAACAAGATATGGTACCAAAGTGACCATAAAATCAGAAGTGTTGACAAATGACCATATAGAACCATATGTCCCAAGTGTTGTTAATGCAAATTTTTCCATACAAGAACCTTATGAACAACCCAATATCCAAGATCCAAACACCCCAATAGAAGGGATACCCGATGTAGTATCAGATGAATGGGCAGTTGATAATGATGAAGATGATCCATTCAAGCATATGGAAAAGTTATAACTTGGTGTCTACGTGATTCATGAAGAAGGTATTGTTGTCCCTAACCTTGAAAAAGATGACAAACAACAGTCCAATCAGCAGTGTGATCAGCAAAGCAACGAATTGTGGCAACTTTATTTTGATGGCTCAAGGAGAAAAGTTGGTTTTGGAGGTGGTGCTATGTTGATCTCTCCTAAAGGTAAGAGATACTATTTAGCCTTTAGATTCTCTTTTAGTTGTACTAATAATACAATAGAATATGAGTCACCTGCACATGGATTAGAATGGGCTAGAAAGAAAAAAGTCAAATGTTTGCAAGTATTTGGGGATAGTGAACTAGTGGTAAATCAAGTAAGAAGAATCAATGTGACTAAGAATGATGTCCTTAAGATGTATAAGAATAGAATCTTAGATTTAATTGAAGAGTTTGATTCTTTTAATCTATTCTTTGTACCTAGAAATCAGAATAAGGAAGCAGATAGATTGGCTGCCTTGGGTGCTCAATTTGACATCCCAAATGAGGTAAAGAATGTTGAAGTACAACAGTATGTCAAAATGGTTGTTAGGCCTTCAATTATAGATAATAGTGTTAATTGGAAAGTATTTGATTCAAATGAACAAATTATAAATTTTCTTATTGAAGAGGTTGAATTTGCAGCTAGTAATCGGCGTAAGTTTTTTTGATTAAGCAAAAACAGGTTTTGAGGGGACCCAAAACCCCTTAAATAATAATCCAAAGATAGAGCATTAAAGTAACTAGACCGAGACTAATAACAAAGAAACAAAAGAGGCTGCTACAAAAAAGGACAACAAAGACACGCCAGCCAAAGAAAAGAACAACAAAAAGCCAGTGAGGTGCTAGCAAGCACAACAGCAAAAGATACCAAGACTAGTTACATAAAAATAGTGAGGCTGCTACAAAAAATAAAAGAAACAATAGTGTTAATTGGAAAGTCTTTGATTCAAATGAACAAATTATAAATTTTCTTATTGAAGAGGTTGAATTTGCAGCTAGTAATCGGCGTAAGGTTTTTTGATTAAGCAAAAATAGGTTTTGAGGGGACTCAAAACCCCTTAAATAATAATCCAAAGATAGAGCATTAAAGCAACTAGACCGAGACTAATAACAAAGAAACAAAAGAGGCTGCTACAAAAAAGGACAACAAAGACACACCAGCCAAAGAAAAGAACAACAAAAAGCCAGTGAGGTGCTAGCAAGCACAACAAAAAAAGATACCAAGACTAGTTACATAAAAATAGTGAGGCTATCAGTAGCCTCTTTCTCCAACATCATCATGGTCTTTGCAGCTTCCTTGAGGTCAAGAAGATCCTGAGGCAAAGGTACCTCCACAGCCTTGGTACTTTGTCTGGTCCTCCTCGTAGTGCAAGGGAAATCCTTGGAGCTAGAAACCCCAGCATCCATCTCTAGATCCACAAATTTCATGTCATTATGCATCTTCTCCAATCTAGCCACCATCGTCGACATGTTGGTAGCAGACACTCTCAGCATAGCTGCACTATTCCCCATTAACCTCAATTTTCTGCATTCCAAGGTTGATCTCCCAAAAATTTTCATCATAAATTTTCTTAAAAAGCTCAATAGCCTCCCCATTTTTCTTAAGGCACTCTAGCATCATTCTTTTTTCATCATCTTTCCACATGACACACTCATTTTTCTCAAAAGCGCAATCCTTCCCCTTATCCTTAATTTTCACCTGACCCTCTTTTTCCACAACCCCTTCAACCCCTTCCAACTTAGCTAAGGTAGATCTCTAATTAAGATGAAGAGTCTTAATTTCATGGAACACCTAGCGTTGGAAGCGATACAGATCAGTCGAGGCACTTCTAGTAGTGCCCAAAATATCAAACATCGGTTTAGGCTTGTCTTGTAAATCGTAGGAGTCCAATTCCATCTGTTCCAAGTATTGGTTATCAGATATTTGAGGAGGCAGCTCACCCCCCATATCAGAATCAGATAAATTTATCTTCTTACCCTTCCCCTTCGGATTCACCTTGTAACTAGAAGTACCCTCCCTTGAAGAAACATCATTATTCTTCTTAAGGATTCTAACCCTCTTCTTAGGGGGGGTAGAAGCGACAGCCTTAACCTCAGACTCAGAGTCATCAGAGCCATCACTAGGGGTGTAATCCTCATCTTTATCTTCCACACTGGCCTTCACCCTATTAACCCTTCCTTCAAAATGCTCATAAATCAAAAGGATTAATCACTGATGAGCCAAAGGGATCGACTTAGGGTTCTTAATGTGATCAGCCAGATAATCATTTAGGGATGAAACCAGATAATAAGGAAAGGAAACCTTATTCCTATATCTAAAATAATTGAGAAACACAAAATGGTAGCTATAGACTTTAGTAAACCTCCCATCAATCGTAAGAAATTCCATTATCACTTTCAGCATTTTACGCCAGAAACTTTTTACGCCATAAATCTTATGTTGAAAGTGGTAATCGGCATAAGTTTGTGAAAAAATATGAAAATCAGATTCTTCAATTAAAGAGTAACAAGTTGCCAAAGGGATTGGTAACACTTGAGTCAATCTTTAACATTGATGATCATGTTAGGAAGGAAAAGGGCAACATATTTGTAAAAGAGGAGCACTATGAACCTATTGAAATTTCCAAAGATAGTTATTGAAACTTGGAAAGGTATGTACAGCTGAAGAGAAACATGCTTTTGTTTTGCTTTGTCAAGAGTTTAATGATGTGTTTGCATGGCAGTATGAAGATTTGAAGGGATTTGATCCTAAATTATCCCAACACACCATAGAGTTGGAAGCTAATTTCAAACATGTGAGGCAAAAGCAGAGGCCTCTCAATCCAAAGATTGAGCATCTCATGAAGACAGAACTAAACAAGTTGATCCAAGGTAGTATCATCTTTCCTATAAAGCATACATCGTGGGTTTCCAATTTAGTTCTTGTAAGGAAGAAGAATATTGAACTTAGGCTTTGTGTTGACTTTAGAGATCTTAAGTTGGCATTTTGTTGGCATTGATGTCAACTGGTATGATAGATTATTGGTACTGCTATCATTGATGTCTACCGGTATGAGAGATGTATGTGCAACACTGTCATGGAGGAGTACAGGTTGAGATATCTTTGATATCACCTTGTGCTGTAAAACACTGGCAAGGAAAGGATGTCAACTGGTAAGTGATGTGTTGACATGGAGAAGATAGATCAACCAAGTGAGTGGTTATTATCCTACAAACTCATGACCAGTGTACAGGCAGGATGAGCAAGGAGTTTGGAAATTGTTTGTGATGAAGAGGCAAATTGTTACCTAAATCACATCAACATCGGTATGTTGTAAAGTTGCAGAACAACAGGACTCCCTACCTGATGAAGATGAGCATGCTTTGGATAGACATGTCTAATGACCGGTTAAGGAGTTCCACTGACAGTTCAACATAGTACAAACATGAGGAGTTAACCAGTACGGTGTAAGATATCGGCAGGGTTAGTAAACCGACAGAAAAGAAGAACTGGCAGAGTGTTTTGTCAGTGATTCCTGAATCGACACACTGATCCAAGCTGGCAATTGATCTAAATGGATGCCACGTGTAAGTCAAGGTGGCGTACTTGCATGCAGTGGTAGATGGAATATACACTGATGAGGTAGTTGCAGAGTTGGTCAACATTAATGGAACATCCCGTAAATCATGGGATGTGTTGTTGAGCCATTGTAGAGGTTTGTGGCTTGAGGTCTAGAAGACAACTAAGACCTAGCTTAGAATGATTGAGGAGATCGAGGCAGTAGAAGGAAACCACAAGACCAATCTTGGTGTTTGACCAAGAGATCAGTCGACAGGGTAAAAAGTAGATTGCCAAAGAGAGAAGGCGTGATCAAGAAAGCACAACAATGGCGGTGATGAGGAAATAGTTGTCTGGGTGATCAGATCGTATAGGATCTGATTGGATTTGGTTTTCCTTGAGGTAAGTGAAGAAACCCTAACTACCCAAAGTTTGAATTAGTCTTAGCGGGAAAACCAGTTTATAAATATGGAAGCCAAAATTATTGAAGGTTGTTGCTGAAGAGAGGAGGATAGGACTCCTGCAAAGTGATTGAGTGTTGCATGTGAGAGAAGATCAATCTGGTTCTTATCAAGAAGATAGAGAAGAGATTAAGTGTGAGGGAGAACCAAGTTGAAGAGTTCAACCAGTAGAAGTGCAGAACCGGTAGTGTTTATACCGACAAAGAAGAAGAAAAGGTAACTGCAGAGAAGACAGGAAAAGAACCGACTGAGTGGAGTACCAATGGAGAGCAGCAAAGTAGTTAAAGGAAGTGAAAACCAACACAGAGAGAGGTGAGTCGATAAAGCAGTAGCAACAGAGAGAGAGGTGTATCGATGTAGCAGAGAAGGTATCTCACTGACAAAGTAAGGTATATGAAATGGATACGAGATTCACTTGTAACAGAATAACTACTTTTGTATTTGATGTTATCATTGAGATCACTGAGTTGTAGCTCGGTGCAGGGGTTGTAGCTCCTTTGGGATGTAGCCCATAAACCAGTCAGGGGTTGTAGCTCCTTGGGTTGGTGCCCTAAATCAGGGGTTGGTGCTCCTTGGGTTGGTGCCCTAAACATTGTAACTGAGTTTCATTGTGAGGCGAGATTGGAGCAGTAGACTCCAGCAGCATTGCTCACCAAGGTTTTACCCATCTTGGGTTTTCCTCGTACATATTGGTGTTATGTGATGTCCCTTTGTGTGAATGCATTTGTGTCTTGTCTCCTCACAAACTAGTAAGTTTGCATTCAGCTAAATTTGTTAGGGATAGTTAAAGGGAAAAGTTTGAGAACCACTGATTCACCCCCCCTCTTAGTGGTGCATTGTGTCTAACATCTTAATAGGACCTCCCTAAAACATCATGACCCGCTACCCTCAATGGAGTAAATCCTACAAGTAGTTTCAAGTTCAGATAGATTTTCACTGCTTGATGGTTATTCTGGTTATAATCAAATTCTAGTAAAAGAGGATGACCAGTTTAAGATAGCCTTTACTACAAAATGGGGAACAATGGCATATAGAAAAATTCCTTTCGGTTTGTCTAATGCAAGAGCAACCTTTCAAAGGGCAATGGATATGGCCTTCCAAGGTCTTATAAATAAATTTGTTTTAGTTTATCTTGATGACATAACTATATTTTTCAAAGCATGCAAAAGAACACTTTGCTCACTTAAAGAAGATTTTTGAATGGTGTCGGGAATATGGAGTATCTCTAAATCCTAAGAAATGCATCTTTGTTGTCCATGAGGGTAAGTTGTTGGGCTACATTGTCTCCAAACATGGTATAACTATAGATCCAAAAAGGGTAAGTGCTATTTTAGCTTTGCCTTTACCTGCACATAAGAAGGGTCTTCAAACCTTTATAGGTAGAATCAATTTTGTAAGGAGATTCATTCCTAACATAGCAGTTCTTAGGAAGCCTTTGACTAGCATGCTTAAAAAGAATATCACTTTCAGCTGGTCTAAAGAAGCTAAAAATAATTTTGAAGAGATCAAGAGTTCCATAGCATCAACTCCTACCTTGATTAATCCAGACTTTGCAAATAATTTTATATTATATGATTTTGGTACTATTGACACTATTTCAGCTATGTTGGTTTAGCGGAATGATGAGGGATTGGAATAGCCAATAGCTTTATTCAGCCAAGGCCTAGAAGGGTATGAAAAAAATTATTCTTTTGTGGAGAAACATACATTAGCAGTTGTATACGGTGATAAATGATGATGAAAACTATTGTAAAACCATAAAGATTCAACCACAATAAAAACCTTAGTTCTACAACCAAACATTTGCCATACACCAAAGAAGATACCTAAGAACATGCAAATTCACAAAATAAACAATATTACCATTCGCATGTCAAGTAGGGTTTCAATCTCCATTGTCTCCTATCTCCATTGATCTTGTTTGGTATATTTTCTCTCATATTTTATGTGTGCACAAGAGCTCAACAAAGAAGGGATTATGGTTCAAGTAGCTTGATCGCAAGAAAGGTTGATTGCATAAATGTTGATTAGCTAATTAGGGTTTATAATGAAGAAGAGTATCCTCTTATATAGAAGACACTTTAGGAAATGGAGGGATAAGATTAAAAGGTGAAGAGGATAAATGGTTGGCTAGGATTAAAGGGTAGGTAGAAGAAATAATAAAAATAGTAAGAGGGTAGGTAGAGGGAAAATAAAAGATAAATGACATGTGTCATTGAAGGAAAAAGCTAATGAATTAATTAAATAAATAAAGATTTATTTAATTAATACAGAACGTGGGATCAATTAAATAAATAAATAAATTATTTAATTCAAGAAAATGACAATTTAAATAAATAAAAGTATTTATTTAAATGAAGAAAGGCTTAGAAGAGGATTAATGAATTAATAAAATGAATAAGAATTTATTTAATTAATAGAAGACTTGGAATAAAATAATTAAATAAATAAAATATTTATTTAATTAGGCAAGACAATTTTAGGTGTCTACATTTTGCCCCTCTTTCAGACAATGCAGCTTGTCGCGTTGGCTCAAAGAAGATAAGATGAACTAATACAAAGTTGCCCTGTGGCGAGAATGATATGCTCCCTCAAGAGATTGGATGAAAATGTTTGAAAAGATTGCAAATAATCTCTCGATAAGGATTGGAAAGACTGATAGGATAAGGACTGACTTGGGGAGAAAGGACTGACATGAGAGACTAGGAATAGGCAACCTATATGTATAGGCCACAAGAAAAACATCCTCATTTGCATAAACAACATTTAGAAGATCAAATCACTCAGAGCTTAGAGAGCAGTCAGTAGATCGCGTCCGACAGTTCTAGAGACCAGATGACATGGGTGAGTCGATATGTATCTGAACCTTGCTTTGTATGTTTTTGTATTTATTGCTTCAATTAATGAATTTTGGGATAGTTAAACAAAAACATAGAATCGGTATTTTGGTCCAAAACGCATCTATATTAGGGTTTGTCCGCATCTAGGATAAATGGTCACCTCTGGGTCATCTTAGGGTGCATATGTGATTGTAATCATGTTTATGCAAGAATACGGGTGCGTCTGTGATAAATAGGCATGCCTGTGTCTAAAAATTGTGTTTATGCATAATAGACCCATGTTTGTGATAAACAGGCGCGTCTGTGAGATTAAAGTGTGTATACATCCAACAGTGTCGTGTATGTACTAAGAAAGCACATTTATGTTGTAAAAAAGCGTATATGTAGGGTAAAAGCACGTCCGTGTAGCAGAAATGCGTATGTGTCTAGGATTGGCATAAAGTGATAGTTTTGTGATTAACATACATTGTCAATTGGATAAATTATTGAGAGGATTCACCCAACAGGTGCCCTAGGTAAGACAAACTAAAGGATAGGCTAGAATTGACAATTTTGTGATAAACATATGTTGCCAATTGGATAAGCTGCTGACAGGATTCACTCAATAGGTGCCCTAAAATGGGTAGGTTTGCTAAGGTGAGTATAGGATAAGTTGTCGAATAGATAAAATCTGGTGAGTGCTCTAGCAAGATAGGATATACTGCAATGTGATAAACATATACACTAAGATAGGATTCAACGCCATGTGATAAACATAAGCACCAGGATAGAGCCTGATAAGCAACACCATGTGATGGACATAGGTACCACTACGCTAGGATAGGATAAGATAAGAAGCACTATGCGATGAACATGAGTACCACTAGGATTGACATGATTGATTTGACTGGATGTAGGAGTACTTAGCCCAGATAGAGTCTAGAGAGAGATTCCCTGTGACTCAAAGATTGTGACCATAGTTGAACTTTGAGGAACGTGCTGCTATTGAGGCTATGGGCTTGATACACGTGTTATACATGCCAGAGATTAGAAAAAACATCGGATTGTTGACTACTCTTGCAGAGAGATGGCACTCAAAGATGTGCACATTTCATTTGTCGACTAGCGAGATGTCAGACACTTTAGAGGATGCATACAGGATACTACGAGTTCTGATCCATGGGGATCCCATATTTTATGATAGAGAGGGAGACAAGGATGCACTTTGATGAGTCTTTATAGACCTAGATCTGAAGTTGAGACCAAGACACTTGAGTTGGGATGTTACGCATTCCAGCGGACAGAGGTTAGCAGTTGTGGTGGGAGGGATGATTAGCGGGTTCTTATGTCCCTGAAGGGCTACATTGGGTCTTGCTATCAGATGGGGGAGTACTTTGGAGATCCTTGTCACAGAGCATAGGAGATTTGTATGGGGACCATGCATTTTGGCACATCTATACCATGAGCTACACCAGTTTGTTAACCTCGATGGTTGTAGATTGGCTCATTATCCTGTGAGATATATGGTGAGTGTCTTGGGGGTGGATTCTTCCCCACCCTTGCACTGTGATAGTATAAGTGTCTGGTTACTGACTCATTAGGGCTTCTAATTTCTAAAGTGTTTAATTAGGCTTTCATTCGGGTAGGCATAGATCCGGTGAATTTAATCGTCACTATGCCATTCGAGCATCTGTTGCTTACAATTTTCATTGCAAACATATTTATTTTATAGTGGTTCAGAATACTTGGCATTAGCCATTACCAAATTAGGTTGTTCCCCTCTCGTTGGCCTTAATGGCACCCTACGGGCAACTCGGGAGGGCAAGCCTGCTAAAGGTGTTACTCTAATGCAGAATTGACAAAAAGCATAAAAGAGATGGTTTTGGATTTTTGGTCACCCATTGAAGGGGAGAGCATATACCTATCACCCCACAAACACAAAAAACAAGGATTTATTTTAAACCTTCATTGCAAAATTGTCTAAGTTAGATGGAGATGTTGCTCCAAGAAGACATGATGTTCTTTTTATCCGATATTGCAGTGATGAGGAAAAATAAGAAAGCAAACTGTTTGTTTGTTCTTTTTAAAAGTACCAAAAGGAAAGATTTGGCTAATTCAAGTTCATCTTCCTACAAGAAAACATGAGAATGGTTAGCACATGGTAGGCTTTCCAGCCTAATCTTTTCTTTGATTACAATTTTGACTTCTCTTTCCTATGAATACATAACATATCAATGACAGAGAATTTGAAAAAACCAGAACAGTAATGTCCTATTGACTCCTAACAATTGTGCATCAACTATTGCACAATTGCGAACTAATTTAACTACAAATGTGAACTCCTGTCAAGAGAATTGTGAATTTCTAATAACACAAATGCGAATTTATGTCTGCACAAGTGCGAACAAAAATTTGAACAATTGTGAATTAATTAAACATAGAATGAATAAGACAGAAGATAGAAGAGGTAAATCAGTTTGCAAGCAGATCACTCCAGATGACTCGGGCCATTACTTAATATCGTCAAAGAAATTGAATTTAGCAAGGAATCTATGTATATTCTTGTGGTATCGGGTTATGGCTTCTTCCTCTTCAATTTCTTGGATCTTCCTTTTTGCCTTCACAAGACTCTGATAGGTTTTTTGTTGTCTTATATTCTCTTTTCTTCTTCTGGTGCCTGAAATTTTGAATGTCGCCCTTCTTGCCATTGGGTTAGGAACATTTTATGCATAAAAAAATATTTTCCAAAATTGCAAGATTTTTCTGGGTTAGTAGCACAAATGTCAGAAAAGCGGAAACGACAAACAAAAATGAAATTTTGAACTATGCCTACAATTGCAAATCATAATTAACAATTGTGAATTAGAATGGCTACAATTGCGAACTAATATGATGACAATTGCGCATCAAAATGAAAAAATGTGAATTTCTCTAACTACAATTGCACATCACAAAATTATGTTTTGTACAAGACCTACAAAAAATAAAAATAAGTTATCAGAAGGTTGCTTCGCATCGGGTCACCAATGTTTCTTAGGGGTAGATTAATCATCAAGATAATCAAATGTAAAAGAGAAAATCACAAGTCTAAATCTAATTAAAATTAACTCCTAAATGACAATAAAATAATGCTAAATCAATTGAATAATGGATGAAATCTAATTAAAATCCCTCAATTGATGTAACAAGGCTTCCATTGCTCTTCTCCAAATTGTGTATGAAGTTGGCTCTCAGGTGTTGCACTAAAATTCGTGCATAAGATAAACAATTATTTTGAAGACTGTGATTCAAGACTGATTTGTGAAAATGATGTTGTTTATATAGATTTTTGGCACATAAGGGATGATGATTTGAACTCGAGTCCTGATTGATAGTCAACTGATTTAGATTGATCAGTGAACTCATCTTGATTGATTTGTTAACTCAATAAATTGGTCTATTAACAAGATTGATTGGAGAGTGAACTCAATTGATTAACCAATAGACTGGATAGACTAGCTAGTTGACTGAATAGATGGATTAGAAGACTGAATTGATTGACTAGTCAGAAAAAGTTGATTTGGAGTGAAAAGGGGAGATGGAAGAGTTAATTGAGTTAACTAATTATTCAACAGATTTGATCAATCAATTATGATTTCAACATGTGCTATATGATTTTGAAATTGAATTTCATTTTCATTTTCAGTTTGGATTTGAATTTGGACTTTCGAATGCTGAAATGCACATGAAATTAACTGAAGATTTGGTGAAATGTTAATTTGATGATTTGGAATTAGATGAAATTAATTGAAATTTGAATTTGGGGATTTGTGAATTTGATAGAAATGAAATTAGATGAAATTAAGTGAAATTTGAATTTGGGGATTTGTGAGGAATAAGTTAATTAATTTAAATAATTTAAATGAAATTATTTAAACATTAGAAATGCGATTGATTAAATAATAAAAATTATTTAATTAAGAAATTAATCGTAATTAATTAAATAAATAATATTAACTTAATATTTGAGATAGGGTTAACTGATTAATTAATTAATTAATAGAAAATGAATAATTAAAAAGATGAAGAATGATGATTGAGTCAGTTTAGAAGAATAATTAGCTTAATTAAATAATTAAAGAATTACTTAATTAATTAGGATGAATAATTAGTTCATGATGAAAAAGAAAAAAATTCAATGTCTATAATTGCCCCTCTTTGACACAATGTAGAAAGAACGTTGTTTCAAAGAAAAAGAAATTTTTTGCCCCATTATGTCCTAGTGACACTTTATAGTGTAAATATGCCCCCTCAGAAAAAGTGGTCGAAAAATTATGAAACTGGGACCATTTTTTTAATACCATGATAGTGAGCAATCATGTTAAGTTTCGTGTGATTTCGAGTTCGTTTGACTGTGCTACAAGTACGTTAAATTTCAATTGGACTGCAGCCGTTCGAGAGGTAAAAACCCTAATTTTGGCTATAAATAGTGAATCAGCCCTTTTAATTTGATCATTTGCATTCAATTGATTTGTGGACCTCTTCTTGATTTCAGTGCTTTTCGACGAATTTGGAGAGTGATGGCGAGCCACAGAGCAAGATTGCACTTGTTCGATCGAGTGCATTCATACCAAAGACCACCCAACACTAGAGGCATGGTACGTATTTTGAATATTTTGCTCATTTTCGCCTATTTTTCCAATAAAAAATCCTTTCGATGTCAAAGAAAAAAATTCCATCCTATGCGCCATTGTTCATATTTATGCGCATTTGTATTTAATGATGCGCAATTGCCTTTAAAAATTCACATTTGTAAATTTTGATCCACATTTGATTTAAGTGATTCACAATTGTAAATTTTAATGTGCTATTGATGTAAATGATTCGCAATTGAATGTTGTTGATGCGCATTTGATTTAAGTGATTTTCACTTGTTGATTATGAATTTTTTTCAAAGTACTTGATATGATTTTTGTCGTGCGAATAAATTCTCTGATATTTTCTCATGTTTCGCTTGCAGGAGAACTTTCGTGTTCTGATAGGTAGACAAACGAGGTCTGATGGTCTTGATCAGGGAGATGAGTTGTCATAGGAGGATGTTACCTTGATTAGGAATTCAGGATTATATCACATCCTTCATCTTCCAGAGGTTACGGCCAATAGGGCCATGATCACTGCTTTGGTTGATCGGTGGCACTCGAAGACTTGTTCCTTTCATTTGCCCACAGGAGAGGCATCAGTTACCTTGGAGGATGTGTGGTGTATTCACATTCTGATCTATGGTGCTAGAGTTACATTTGGTCACAGAGATGGTATCCATAGTTTATGCAATCTATTTGAGTGCACTGAGCAGGATCTGCAGATACGGGGTAGATATGATATCCTGTGGGATGCTTTGGATTATGATGATTTGATTGTCGTGTTATGCAGTATTGTAGTTGATCCTCTAATTCCTAATAGGAGGACACATGGATTCCTAGTTGGTTGGGGTAGAGTCATCTATTATATGATCATACATAGATGATTATTTGCTTGGGGTTTGTGCTTATTGGCCACTTTATACCATCATATGCATGGAGTTGTTTATCTTAGACAAAAGTCCATCGGCTGCGGGATCACATTGCTCCAAGTATGGGCTTGGGAACACATAGCCATCTTTAGACCTATTATTCATGTTGATCTTGGTGCTGAGGAGCCTTATGCTTAAAGATACACAACTGGTATTAGACATAGGGCGTCAAGGAAAACCATTTACTGGAGACACCAAATTGATATTTTACAGTATTTCACTTGGAGACCATATCTTGATTGCCCTAGTTGGGCTGATGATGCACAACATTTGTAATATTGCCAGCACCAGAGGTATTTGATTGGGAGAGATGTTGGCACTCATAGGGTTATTGATATTCATCTTCCAGATCGTGTACTCTGACAGTTCAGGGAGGTACAGGGGGTTCCTGATGTTACTGCTTATTTTTCTCATATCTGTCGAGAGATCAGAGATTGGGGGGCTTGTATACAGCCTCATGTTGCTATTGCAGAGTTTGATTCTCTTTGGCCGATACAGTGGGGTTGGTCTATCAAAGTTGCAAATCTTGGTGCCTCACCACAGTATGATGGTTGGTGGGTACATCATCTACCAGTACCTTTGACAGATCTTATGATTCCTATCTCCCCTCAACAGATTCGACACAGGAGGGCATAGGGAGGGAGGGGTCGAGAGAGAGAGAGAGAGAGAGAGAGAGAGAGAGAGAGAGAGAGAGAGAGAGAGAGAGAGAGGGAGGTATGGTGGAGGACGAGATAGGGGAGGCCGAGATAGGGGGAGGACGAGGTGGAGGTCAGATTGGTTTGATTGCAGCAGTGGTAGCAACAGAGGAAGAGTGAGAGGATAGTGAGGGTGATGTATACATCAGTGGAGACACCGATTCTATGGGTATCTCTGATCAAGATGGGAGTGAAAGTGATGATTCTAAGACAGGATCATCTACTAGTGGGGGAGTGATGGTGGGGATGGTGGTGGGCAGGACATTAAGATGCCCCGGGTTGGAGATGTGCCAGCTGCAGAGGGAGGTGGCAAGGAGGAGGGTGAGGATGAGTAGGTTTTGAGAGATGAAATTAGGAGCTTAGAGGATCTAGTTGTCACATTGTGACAGCGGCAGATGGATGATAGGAAGCAATTTTGCAAAGTGTATGGTGCTTTAGAGGTGGAGAGAAATCAGATTGCGAGAGAGAGGGATAGGGCTACTACAGATAGATATCATCTCCAATGAGAGTAAGATGATGTTGTGCAGAGGGCACAGGTGGTCATGGATGCGTATGATCAGTTGTTTGGCCCAGGGATTGAGGAGCAGAGACAGTTAAATAGATTTTTCATCACTGCTCAGGAGGCTATATATTACAAATAGGCATATGAGAGAGCCATTCCTGAGGATCAGAGGGAGCCTATCTATCGATCTTATAGATCTCATAGTGGGTCTAACAGGGATAGGAGTCGACGAATGAGAAACAGAGGCATGATGGATCCTCCTAGGGCATCATCGGGTTATTCTAGGGCAAGATCAAAGAAACAGGATCCACCTGGGGGTATGGGCAGTGTCGATTGAGACACTTTGTCTTGTACTTGATATGATGTATTCTGACACTTTTGAGATATATATGATATGAATTTTGGTGGTTTTCTACATGCTTTGTGTTATTCTTATTATGTATGATTCTATATGATGTGTATATTTGATGTCTTATGTGTGTGAGAAGCCTTTAATGATTCTAGTGCATTCTATTTTATGCAATGGTTAATGATATAATGGTACACCTAATGCTTCTATATGATATGAAATCTAAAATGATGTGATATTTATCTAAATTAATCTAATGCAATTAACTTTGAGTAATAATGCAAGTGAATTTAAGTAACATGAATTTAAGTAATAATGCAATCTAACTAATGGCAAATGAACATAATGATATGCAACCTATATGAATGTTTTTGTTGTGACAGAATACATTGTTGATTGGGCCTCTTGATTTAGAAGAAGTGTTAGTAAGAAAGATAGATTTGGATTAGATGATGAAGAGATAGTAGAAAATGAAGAATCAACTGTGTTAACGTGAAAGCAAAATTGTTATGATGTGATAGGAATGATAGTGATGAGTGCTCTTCTTTGCCTTATTCGTAGTGCAATACGTTATCATCATTGAGCTTTATTATGTAACAATGAAGCCTGGTATGCCAAGGTATAAGGAACCAGGAAGTATAGATATCTCATTACAAGAAACAAACACGTAGTAGACAAAGAATGAACCCTCCATTATGGGAATTACGCTAGGGGTCAAGGTATGTGTGGCATTCACAGGCTGAATGCTCCTATCACAGAATCCACTAGAGCAATTGGCCTAGAACTTCATTGGTTCACACCACAAAACAACAAACAAAGTAAAGGATTATGCCCATCATGGCTCATCTAGTCACTTTTTGACATCCTTGAGTAGCATAGAAACATGGTCTTCACCAATTGATAAAAGATAAAAATCAAATTAGAAAAAAATCAACAACAAAATTGACTGTGCCTTTGCTTTTATTTGTTTGACGTGATGGTTGAAAATGTCTGGTTTCAGAAGTTTTGGACCCCGTTTAAGACTGATATGTCTAGTTTTGAGTGTATCTGATTCTGTCTAAGACATGATAATGATCACATTGATGTGGATATCAGCGATTGATAAGACTTGATTAGTTTGGTTGTATATGTTTGATAAGATAGTTATATCCTTTGTTGAACTTCGTGCGAAGGGTTTGTTAGATATTTGCTAGGGTATTTGTTTCTCATGATGTCACATTTTATTGCAAGTTTTGGTTGATTTTTCAATTTTGAGTTTTTTTTTTAGTTTTTCAATGTTTAGGGTTTTGTGGATCATTTTTTAATGTTTTTTATTTTGTTATTTTTTAATTGTTTTTGGTGTTTGTTCAGGATCTTTTTTTCATTTTTAGGAGTTTTCATGACTTTATCTAATTTTTTAGATTTTTGTGTTTTGCAAATGTTTGTGTATTTTTGAAGATTTTAACTTAATGTTTTTTATTGATTTTGTTCAGGATCATTTTTCAATTTTTAATATTTTTTCAGGACTTTTTCTGATTTTTTTTATTTTTTCAGTTATGCCCCGAAGTTGCATACCTATGATGACATGATGATCTAGGCAATGTATATGGAGACAATTACTTTTTGATATGAGTTATGCTAATGCAAGATGCAATATGAATATGTAATTCCTATTTGAACAAGGGTGAGTGTATGTGTCTTTCATTCTAAAATACACTAATTGAATTAAAGGTGTGAAACATTTCAGAGATAGGAGCTCAATCCATTCTCAAAAGACTTTACATCATCCAATCTTAACATACTATCTAATCAAGATTTATGAATGGAGGTGCGGAAAACTTTTCCATTAATTCTTCAAACTTTGATCTCCCTTTTACCCATGTGTGTGCACTTAAGTTTATTCCAACCCTTGTAACCATTACAGACCCTTAGAATCCTATGTGGATAGCTTTATTCTGACTTCAAAAGCATCCTGGATAAAACCTCATTGCCAACAAGCTTTTAGGGCTCTGACGAGGTTATACATCGTAATCTCTTGAATATTGCTCCATTGCCAGCAGGAGTCCATAGCCCTGATTGAGCTATTCACAAGTTCCCTTAGTCAAGGCTTTATTGCAAATTTTATATTTCAATTATATATTTTTGCTATTTTGCCTTGAGATGGATATTTGGCATAACTTTCCTTTTTTATTTTCTTTCCTTGATATGTAAGTAATGAAACCTACCTGGGTATGACAATTACAGCGGCGCTGAATCAGAATATTGGATTTTTCACTAGCCACATGACCAACTAGGTATCTATAATGACTTAGAGCTATTGATTAATGTGTGAGATATAGAAATTGATAGATTTTGGGTAGTAAGGCTCAACAGTGAAACCTCTACTAAACCATGGATAAAGCTCAATCACAAGGTGACATTAAAGATAAATGAGTAAAACTCCTAAAACTTCATGAATAAGTATCTAGGAAATGAGACAACCTTCACTCCTTTTAGTCCAGATAGGTGAATGACTCAGACAATCACCTTGTTTATTGATGCAGCTATATGAGAAAGCAATTATGATATGTAGCTAGATGTTGTGCAATATGAAATGAAACTATGATGCACTCTAAAATGGAGATATGTGATGCAATGTAGTAAAGAAATATGCAATTGCAGTACTTGAAATTTTAAATGAACCCATCCCTTAAATGTAATATCTTTTTAGGTGTATGTTGTTCATGGGTTCAGGGAGTCAATCTCCCTCCATTGTTGTTAAATGATAAGCGTCATTTCCAACTATTTGTATTAAGATAAAAGGGCCTTTCCGGTTTGCTTCAAATTTTCTTGGCTTTTTTCGCTCCACTAAGTTTCTCTAGTTTTCCTTATAGACAATGTCTACTACTTCAAAGTGACGTGGTCTCACTCTTTTATTGTAGCTTCTACGCATTCTATTATGATATCCTTGTAAGTGATTTGGGACAGTCTTTCTCTTTTCATCCAAGAGTTCCAACTCTTACAACCTTGCAACTCTATGATCTTCAACAGATATGATATTCTTTAAAGAGATCCTCATTGATGGTAATTCTACTTCAACAGGGAAAATGACTTATGTTCCATATACCAAGGAGTATGATGTTTCACCTATTGTTGTGCGTACACATGTTTTGTAAGCCCATAGAGCAGGATTGAGTTGTATGTGCCAATCTCGGCCTGCTTCATTGACAATTTTTTTTCAAAAAAATTAGGAGTGTTTTATTTCTTGCTTCTACCTAACCATTGCTCTGAGGATAATGTGGAGTTGCAAAATGGTGTTGAATATGGAATTGTTCACAAAGTTCTGCCACTTCATAATTTTTGAAAGGTGTACCATTATCTGTTAAAATTCTCATTGGTATTCCATATCGGTAGATAATGTAGTTCAGAATGAACTTAGCTATTTTCTTGCATGTAGTATAGGTCATAGGGATTACCTCAACCCATTTAGTGAAATATTTTGTAGCATTGAAAATGAACTTATGTCCATTAGATGAAGTAGGGTTGATCTTCCCTACTAAATCAAGTCCCCATTATGAGAATGTCCATGGTGATGTTATTTGTTGAAGATCTTGTGTTGGTGCATAGATTAGGTCTCTGTGGATCTAACATTGTCTGCATCTTTGCACATAATTCTATGAATCTTTCTCCATTGTCAGTCAGTAATAGCTTGTTCTCAATACTTTTTTAGCTTGAACTGGGCCACTAACATGGGCCCCACAAATGCCATAGTGAACTTATTGTAGAGCTACTTGTGCTTCATTGGCATTGAGACATCTAAGTAGAGTTGTATCCAAACCTCTTCTGTATAGTGTATCTGCAATAAGTGTGTATCTAGAGGCATGTCTTATAAAAGTCTTCTTTTGATTAGATGAAAGGTCAGGTGGCATATATTGATCATGTAAATATGCATATATATCTTGATAGCAAGGAGATTTAGGTCCTACTATTGCACAAACATATTCTGAAGTTGGTATCTCATATGAAGGTACCATTAGTTGTTCTACTACGAACTCAAACTGAGTTCCATTGTTTGGCATGTCAAGGAGAGATCTCATAGTTTCCATTGCATCCGCATCTCAGTTATGTGCCCTGGGGATTTCATGAAATGTGATGTTGTTGAAATATGGCTTTAATTCATCTACCAACTGTTTATAAGGTGCTAGCTTGTCATCTTTGGTTTCATAATCATCATTTACCTGATTTATAATGAGTTGAGAGTCACCATATACTTGTAAGTCCTTTATTTACCATTGCACTATTGTTTGAACTCCTATGAACATGGCTTCATACTCAGCTATGTTGCTTGTGCATGTGGAGCTTATTCTGAATGACTTGGGGAAAGAGTCACCTTGAGGTTTGATAAAAAGAATTCTCACCCCTGCTCCATGGTTTGTATGTGATCCATCAAAGAATAATTCTCATTCGTTATATAATGTGACTATAAAGACAGACTCATCTGGAAAGTCTATCAGCATAGGATGGTGGTCTATCAATGGTGCTTCTACCAATTGGTTTGCAATAATTTTCTCTTTGATGAATTTCCTATCAACATATTCAATGTCGAATTCAGTGAGGATAATTACTTATTTGGCCAACCTTCTAGTCAGTGAAGATCTGATTAAAAGGTACTTGAGTGGATCGAATTTTGCAATGAGATAGATCTTGTGATTGATCATGTAGTGTCTTAACTTCTAGGAGGAAAAGACCACTACTAGGCATGCATGCTCAATAGTAGTGTAGCTCAATTCATAGCCTACAAGAGTTCTATTGATGTAGTAGACTGCTCATTCCTTCCCTTGATCATCGTGTTGTGCTAAAAGAGCACCCAGAGCTGAGTTGGTAGTTGATATATATAAGAGTAATGGTCCTCCATGAACTGGTGGTATCAAAACTGGCATGGTCAATAGATAGAATTTTAAAGCTTGAAATGCCTCTCGACATTGTTCTGACCATTTGAAAGTAACACCTTTCTTTAAAAGGTGTTGAAATAGGTGACACTTATCTACCAACTATGCTATGAAGTGTCGAATAGATTGAAGCCGAGCTTGTAGAATTCTAAGTTGTTTAAGTGTTGTTGGTGTTGGCATTTCTTAGATGGATTTCACATTTACAAGATCTACCTGTATTCCTCTATTTGATATTATTAACCCTAACAGCTTTCCAGTTGTTACACCAAACACACACTTCTCTGAATTTAACATTACCTTGTATTGTTCCAATCTATCGAATATTTTTTCCAAGACCTCTAAATTATTTATTCTAGTTTGTAATTTTGCTAGGATATCATCGACAAATTATTCCATGAAATCATGTATCATATCATGAAACAATATGGTCATAGCTCTTTGATATGTTGCTCTTGCATTTTTTAGACCAAATGGCATTACATTCTTGTAGTAGGTACCCTAAGGACAAGTGAATGTTGTTTTAGCTTGGTCCTCTACTGCTATTATGATTTGATTATAACTAGAAAAACCATCTATAAGTGGTAGAATTTCATTCCCTGATGTAAGGTCTACAATCATATCAATATTTGGGAGTGGGAAATCATCTTTAGGACAAGCCTTGTTAAGACCTCTGAAATCTATACAGATCTGGATGCCCTCGAAGTGTTTAGTCACTGGGACTAAATTGGAAATCCACTCTTCATAATCAAGAGGTCTAATGAAGCCCACATATAATAGTTTTTGCAATTTGATCTTGACTTGTAAGGCTATATGAGGATGTATTTTTCTCAATTTTTCTTTGTATGGCTTTACTCCTGGTAAGAGAGGTAAGTGATGCAATACCAACTCAGGGTCCAATCCTGGCATATCTGCATAAGACCATGCAACGTTGATGGGTCTTTGCTTGAAGAAACTGATGAAGTTTTCTTTCTCCACGGGGTTTAGAGATTTTGCTAGATGAATATTTTTTATATTTTATGAATCTCCAATGTTGACTTCTTTCCTCCATAAGAAGTGTTGATTGTTCTCTATCAATGGGAAGATAATCCAATCTTCGTTTAGTCATTTTTTCTGTCTCCTCTGATTCATCTGGATTTGAGGATGAGCTAGCCTCGCTGAAGTATGTTGTTATGTCCAAGTATATTGCAAATCCTTCCTTATGATCCCCATAGGGAAACCCTTCTCTAACACCAAGGAATTCTACAATAGCTTCTTCATTCTCGAACCAGTCAAGGTTTGGTGAGTCCTTTTGGCACCAGTCAATTAGATGTGAATGTACAAGGGGTAAATCTTTGCTTCTATCTACTAGAGAATTGTCTGACACCATACAAACCTATTCATTATGAACATCTCTGTTTTTAGGGTCGATGGAGATGGTTGCTACCATTGCCTCCTCTTCACTAATTGCATTGATTGTGTAATCATATGCAACCTTGGTGTAGTTGTTCATATTGTTATTTCCTTTGGATGTAGATGCTTCTCCTTTATTATGCTTCACATAAGGATCTTTGTATAAGTTATGTGCCTGGTTTGATGATCCTTTATCTGTATCTACTATTACATCACCTTGATCTATCAAGTCTTGGATGAGATTCTTGAGCTTGTAACAACTAGATGTTTTGTGTCCCTTGGAGAAATGATAATCATAGAAATCATTGTCATTCCACCGAGCTGGTTTGAATAGGCCTTGTTTATATGGTCTTGCTTCTGGAAATGTTATCATATTTGTTTGTATCAACTTCTTTGAGCGGCATCAATAGGTTCCCCCAAAGGTGTGAAATTTCCCTTTGGTGCCATATTTCTTAGAGGTCTAACTACATTATATTGGACTGCATTGGTAGGGGTTGTAGTTGCATTATTTGCTTGTGACTGATTCACATTTTGGTTTGGTCCTTGTAATGATAGTGTGGGTTGAGCTCTATTGACCACTCTTACATCAACCACACCATCATTTGTAACATTCTTGTATCTTGACCAAAATTCGGGTTTGTCTACACTTGCATTATTGGGTGCTCTTGAATCTTTACCATTTTTTATGATACCTTTCTCCAACAATCCCTTCTCACATTTGAGACCTTTTTCTGTGATATCCTTGAATATATCAAAACATTGCATTTGCAAAAGATAATTGACTGGTGGAAGGATATTCTCACTGAATATGTCCACTTGTTCTGCCTCTGGTATATTGCTTAGATACCTTCTATACAATTCCCTCCATCTTTGTAAGAACGTAGAAAAAGTCTTTGTTTCTTTCTGCTTTGTGGTGCACAAATCTGTTAGGCTCACTGGATTATCTATATTATGAGAGAAGTTTGAGATAAACAACTCTTCTAGCTCTCCCCATGAATTAATTTTAGGAGGTCGATGTGAGAACCATTCTAGTGCAGGCCCTCCAAGACTCTTAGGAAATAGTCTTAGCATATATATGTCTTCGTGTGCTAATTCTATGCAAGATGTGAAAAAATCTCTTATATGATCTCTTGGATCACCCTTTTCCTTTGTATTTATCAAACTTAGGTGTCTCAAAGTGTGGAGGAAAGGGTGGAATATATAGGGATCTATCATAGGGATAAGGCCTGAGATCTTCCAATGTGTAGCTTTTCTTGTCCTTGCTTGCTTTCATACTCACCATTTGCTTTTGTAAGTTTTGGACTTGCTGAGTCAAAACTTTTGTTTGTGTCAAGGGTATGCCTGACGCATATATGTTTGCAACATATGGTGAAGAGGTGGTGTATATCAGTGTTGTTGAAGATGCTTGACTTTGCACTATATGGAAACCACTACTAGGTGTTGTGAAGTAGGTAAACCAAGGCATTGTGTTAGTCTGAGTAGACCCAAAGGGATTGGTATGTCCATGTTGTATCCCTTGGCTACTAGTTGCAAATCCTATTGATACTGATGTAGTTGCTTGTGGAGTACTATTGTCTTGTGAGTTAAATATGGACATTGATTGGAACCTTGTTGGAGTAACCCCTGAGATTGGTGCTGAACTTATAGCTGCTTGTGATGTGTTTAACTAAGTTGGAGCCATTTGTGTGCTTGGAGCATCACTTTGTGTAGAAGTTGTTGTAGATGCATTGGACATTTATGTCGCATTTAGGTTCAATGTCACTCCTACTGGCATTATTATGGAGATGTCAAAATTAGGAGGCAACTTTGCTCTATTTTGAATTAAGCGAGATAGATACTTGTCTCTGTGTCGACTTGAATTTCATCCTCAGAATGCTACCTGCAACATGTTAGTTTCACAAAATACAAAGGAAATGCTATAGGAAATTCAAACTCAACCAATGAAACTACATGAAATACATAGGAAATAAAAATACTATTATTACCTTCATGATTTATGTATCATTGTGTCCTAACTCCATTGTTCCTGGTTGCAGATGGTGTGCTCTCAAACAAGCACTGATAGCTTCCAAGATGGCATATGAAGAATGGACTGATAACTGATAGTTCACAAATGCTATGATATGCAATACTACATGATTATGCTAAAATGCTAATTGCTATTTGCTTCAAGATTAAAACTTACGGATGCATAAGTTTTACAAATGATTGGCTTGCAAATTCACTTGAAGTCTAACTCTCTCTCAACTAAAACTCTTGATTTTATAGACCTTGAGAGGACAAGATGTTGTGGCCCAAATCAATGGTCATGATCAGATCTACAAATTTGGATGGCTGCGAGCAAAGGTGAAGGTTGAGAGAAAGGGGGAAGGAGAAGACAAGTTTCATTCATCTCACCTTGACTAGGTTGCTGACTGAGGGAATCTAGAGATGGTTGGAGAAAATTTAGGCATGAGAGGACAAGTGGACTCAAGTCCTTCCTAAGATGTAGGGATGTTGGAGAGAATATAGATGGAGGTTATGATGTGTACGTACACAATATTTCATTAAATTTGGAGGTTGAAGATAAATGATGAATTAATATTTAAGAAATATTAATTTCTTTAGCCACATGTTTGATGAGTTGGCAAAGGGAAGATGAAGTGGAGATGGAAGGTGAGTTGGAAAAGGGATTAAATAATTTAGAAATTATTTAATATTTGAGACTATAGGATAGAAGAATAACCATTAAATATTAGATATTTAATTGATTGAAGGAGCTAATTAAATATTAGATATTTAATTAATTAGAGGAATAGGATAGATGAATTAATTAATAAAATATTTCAATTAAATTAATTAATAGAAAGACACTAAATGAATTAAATAAATTAATCTTTTCAAATTAACTATTTAATAGAAGAATAATTATTAAATAAATATAAAATATTTATTTAATTGCTCATAGCCATTTTTATGTGTATACATTTTGCCCCTCTTTGAAATGATGTCAAGGCAACATTGTTTCAAAGATTAAATCAAGTCTTGATAGTGCGCCTGATGAAGATAAAAATCCTAATTGTGTGCCCCGGATACTGATTTTTGGATATTGATTCGATGATGATGCCCCCTCGAGAGATCATTTGTGTATTAAAGGCATGGATGATCTCTCAATAGAAGAAGAATGCTATATGAAAGATAGATGAGTGAATAGATTGTAGATTGATCGAATGAATTAGGTTGATAAGATTGATTTGATTGAGATCAAGTCTGGTTTCAGAAAGGACACATCTCGTATAAGACAAAAGATGATCAAAATGTCTAGTTTCAGGAAAGACACATCATGTATAAGACATGATACATGATCAAAATGTCTGGTTTCAGGAAAGATATATCCTGTATAAGACTTGATAGATGATAGTTGAATGAATGATGAAGATATTAAATTGAAGAATGATTCCATTGGATGATGATGTTGGTGCAGGTGTTGCAGGTGTTAGACCCATAGGTTTGAAAGCCAGTCATGATTCTTGACTTGATTTGTACTGATGAGGCACTTGTAATTTTGATCTAATATCATTGTATACTTGGACTTTTTATTATTTTATGATGACCTATATACAGACACGGACTCTAGATGATGATCTTTTATTGTGCATGTTACTCTATATGATGATCTATATGCATTGATTATATGGATGATGTTATGATCTTTTCTCTTCATTATGATGATGCTTTATATGATGATGCAATGATCTATATGATATGCTTTTGATTTTTATATGTAATGCTTATAATGATTATGAATCTAAGTGCAAAGATGCAACTAAATAATCTTTAATGAAATGATAATGAAAATAATAATGATTACCACATGGTTAATGAAATGCACTTAATTGAATGCAAACTAATACAATGATTAAAATGCAACTAAATGATTTGAAATGATTATAAAGATGAATGTACCTACGATGATCAAATGCAAATTATTTTTGTTTGTCCAAGCATACTCAATCTTTATTCATGACCATTGATCTCTTAATGAAATGATATGCTTATAATGCAACTGACAATGAATGCTTATAATGCAGATGAATAATGAGCTAATCTAAAATGATCTAACTAAAAATTATACTGTCATTCTTCATATGTTATCTTGTAACAGTGCTTGATTTCATCATTGAGCTTTGAAATGTTGTAAGAAAATACAAGCAACTTGACATAAAGATTCAAGATGACTTGAGTATTTCTTACATGGATTTTGATATAGCAAGTTAATACAAGCAACTTGATAAAATGAATCAAGTTGACCTAAGTATTACTTGCAGAACAGACAAGGATTATCTCCTTTCATGCATGACTTGGAACATCCTCCTTGATCTTTTGTCTATCATATCCTGAGACAAGTACATACCTTAATAAGAGATAAACCATAGACAACAAACAAAGAAAATAATCATGCCCCATCATAGATTCTCTAGTCATGGACATCCTTGAGTCGCATCGAGTACATGATTAGCAACAAAATCAAGAAATAAACATTGAATCTTGTATGTCATTCACATATTCTTATGGTCATTAACTGATATAATCATCTTGATGAATGAATTTTGATAATCCTTTATTACTTGTTGGTTAATTCTTCAGTTTCTGAGTTTCATGATTCAATTGTTGATGAAATGCCTTGATCTCCATTGCTTTGTTGCTCGTTATCTGTTTCAAAACCCTAGGTGTTTTTCATTTTTCTAAGTTTTTCGAATGTTTTGGATTTTCAAAGATTTAAAAGATCACCTTAGCAAAAGGAATTAGGATTTTGCCCCCAGTGGAAACAAAACTTTATTATGGATATATGAATTGATCAAGATCCAAACTATGGCGGGATATAAATGCAGATTGATTGATTCTAATAAAATCTAAGACAGTGACTATGACAAGAGTGTCAAAGATTGATAATTGTTGGTAAGATGCATATTTCCTGCTAAATGGTTCAGAGCAATAGATGTGAAAGATGGAATGGATAAGCTAAGATAGATGGAAGTGATAGATGCGATATGATGGAGTGGATAAGCTAAGATAGATGGAAGCGATAGATACGATATGATGGAGTGGATAAGCTAAGATAGATGGAAGCGATAGATGCAATATGATGGAGTGGATAGGTGTGCAAAGGAATCTCATAGATTGAGGAACTCACTTTTTAGATAGCGCCTGCTTACTAGATTTTCACCATCTAAATTTATTGCATTTTTCTCTCTCTTTTCTTTTTCTTTTTTTGTTTTATGCTTTTTAGGGATTTTCTGCTTTTCTGATTTTTACTGATTTCTTCAGGACTTTATATGCTTTTTATTGATTTTTTCCAAGACTTTATATCTCAAGCATAGAATTTCTTGAGATGAACAGAATTGATAGGTTTATCAAACTAATCACCTTCAGGGGTAGATAACTTGTATACTTCTGAGCCATATGCTACTACTATGACAAAAGGTCCTAGCCAATTTGGTTCAAATTTTCCCTTCTTGTCTCAGTCTTGCTGATTTCTTGGATTCTCCCTTAGAACTATATCTCCAATCTGAAAAATGTGTGGCTTGACTTTGTGGTTATAACTTCTTGTCATTCTTCATTGATATACTTTCAAATGATCTGTTGCATTTTGGCAATGTTCCTGAATCAGTTCAAGTTCCTGGAGTCGAGAGACTTGTTGTTCTTCTTCTGTTATAAGACCTTTCAAGGATACTCGTAGAGAAGGTATCTCTACTTCTATAGGTAATATGGCTTCTGATCCATAGACCAAACAATATGGAGTAGCCCTGTTGGAGTGTGGATGCTAGTTCGGTATACCCATAGAGAAGGATTTAGCCGAATGTGCCAATCTTTTCCAGCTTCATTGACTGTTTTCTTTAGAATTTTCAAGATAGTTTTGTTTGATGCCTCGGCTTGACCATTTCCCTATGGATAATATGGAGTAGAAAACCTATGTTGGACATGAAATTGTTCACATAGCTCCTTCACATCTTGATTTTTGAATGGTCTTCCATTATCAGTGATAATGGTCATAGGAACTCCATAGCGACAGATTATATAATTCAAAATGAATGATGATATTTGTTTTCCTGTCACTGTTGTTATAGGCGCTGCTTCAATCCATTTAGTGAAATATTCAGTAGCAGAAATAATAAACTTATGTCCTTTAGAAGATGAGGGATTTATATTTCCTACCAAATCAGGGCCCCATTGAGAAAATGGTCATGATCCTGTCATAGGATATAATTCTTGTGTTGGTGCATGAATGAGATTCCCATGGATCTGACATTGTTTACATTTCCTAGCATATGTGAATGAATCTCTCTCCATAGTAGGACAATAGTAACCCATACGAAGAAGTTTCTTAGCCAGTGTTAAGCCACTTGAGTGTGTGCCACAAATACCTTCATGAACTTCGTTAAGAACTTTCTCAGATTCTTCTTGTTCAAGACATCTCAACGAAGTACCATCTAGACCACGCCTATATAGAATATCTGCAATAATAGTATAGCAAGAGGACTGATGGATAAAATTCCTTTTTTGATTGCAGGATAGGTCAAGAGAAAGGATATTCTCTTTTAAGTACTGATAAGTTTGACCGTATAAGGATTGACTGGTTCCTGATATATGGAAAATTTGGTAGATATGTTGGGATTGAATGGTAGGGGTTAAGATATCTTCCATGAGAAATTCGTAACAATGTTGATTCTCATTATTTTGCAAGAGAGATGCTATTGTAGTCATTGCATCTGCTATTTTATTCTCATTTCTTGGAATCTGGGTGAATGATATTTCTTTAAAGTGTTCTTTAAACTCCTCTACCAACTGTTTGTATGGCATGAGTTTATCATCCTTAGTTTGATAATCATCATTTATTTGGTTGATGATAAGTTGTGAATCACCATAGATATTTAATTCTTTGACATTTCATTCAATGGCCATTTTGAGCCCAATAACCAATGCTTCATATTATGCAGTATTGTTTGTGCATGGAAACCGCAGTCTATATGATTTCGGAATTGTGTGTCCCTGAGGTGTGATGAAAAAGATTCCTGCACCTGATCCATATTGTGTATAAGAACCATCAAAGTACAATTCCCAAAAGTTTGTACTTACTGTCAGAATGTCTGCATCAAGAAATTCAATGTGCAATGGTATGTCATTTTGTAAAGGAGCTTCAGCCAATTGATCAGCAATGACCTGTCCCTTGATAGCTTTTCGGTCAACATACTCTATATAAAATTCACTCAGTATCATAACCCATTTGGCTAGTCTTCCTGTCAATGTTGACTTGCTCGACAAATACTTTAGTGGATCTATCTTTGCTATTAGTTTCACAGAATAAATCAACATATAATGTCGTAGCTTCTGAGTTGCAAATACAATTGCTAGACATGTCTTCTCTATTGAGGAATAATTCAAGTCATAGCCAACAAGTGTTCTATTGATATAATACACTTCTCTTTCTTTTCCTTCTTCATCATGTTGAGCTAGGAGAGCTCCTAATGATACATTTTTCGCTGAGATATAGAGCAACAATGGTTTCCCTTTGTTTGGTGATACCAATACTGGAGCATTCATGAGATATTCTTTGATTTGGATAAAAGCTTCTTCACATATTTGATCCCATTTGAATGGAATATTTTTATGTAGAAGATGGGTGAATGGACGACATCTATCTGTTAACTGAGAGACAAATCTCTTGATTGATTGCAATCTTCCTTGTAAAGATCACAATTGACTTATGTTCCTAGGTGACTCCATCTCCATGATCGCTTTGACCTTTTCAAGATCTAATTCAATTCCACAAGCTGATAAAATGTACCCAAGAAGTTTTCTAGAGGTTACTCTAAATGCACATTTCTTTGGATTTAATCATCTACATAATCTTCCATAAATGTATGCATCATGTCATGGAAAATTGGAGTCATAGCCCTTTGATAAGTCGCTCCTGCATTCTTAAGCCCAAATGGCATAACATTCCAGCAATAAGTTCCCCATGCACAAGTGAAAGTTGTCTTTTTCTTGATCTTCAGGTGCAATTCTTATTTGATTATATCCCGAAAAGCCATCCATTAATGAAAACATCTCATGTCCTATTGATAAGTCCACAATTATATCAATGTTCGATAACGAGAAATCATCTTTTGGACATGCTTTATTCAAATTTGTGAAATCTGTATAGACTCTTATGCTTTTATCTAGTTTTGACACTGGTACAATACTTGAAACCCATTCTGGATAAGCAACAGGTCTTATGAAACCCACATCTAATAGTTTCTTCAGCTCAATTTTTACAAGAAGAGCAATGTGTGGATGCATCTTTCTTAGCTTTTGCTTAACTAGTTTTTCTTTTAAATCCACATTAAGATGATACATGATAAGATCTGGATTAAGTCCTGGCATGTCTACATAGGACCAAGCAAAATTTATTTGTCTTTGCTTAAATAATTCCATGTATTCTTTACTCTCTTCATCTGATAATGAGACAGCATAATGAAGTATTTTAGGGTCCTTTGATGTACCAATGTTTACTGCTTTTGTTGGTTCTATCAGGATAGCATATCTCTCTTGAAAATATGCAGGAAGAATGTCAAACTTTCCACCTTCTAGCACCTCAAAGAGGTTTTCACTATCAGATACGTCCGTTATTTTCCCTTTTGATTGATCTAGTGTTGCCATGAAATGGTTTTCAACAGTAGGTCTCTTTACTTGTTTTATTTCAATTTTGCGATTGGAAAGTTTGGCATTCTCCTGACTACGAGAAATGTTACTTGATTCCGCAATGGAAGATATCTTAGGTATTATGGGTTCGACAACATTAAGGTACATAGCTAAGTCATGATCATTGGAAAAGACATCTAATTCAAGGTTTTATAAATTATCCCAATCAATTAGTTCAGGATGAAGAAGGGGTAAGTCGTAATCATTGTCATCATTAGGTGCTTCAAAGTTCATGACATAATGATCATAATTTGGCATAGAGTAGGTAATGTCATAGATTGAATGATTTTGAGAATTGTCTCTCCCAAGTGTCTTCCAATTAGTTCTAACAAAGTCAGTATTAGTATTTTGTGGTTCACACTCAAATGGTTCTTCAACTGACGTTTGTCCCTTAAACGAATGGATTATATCAACACACACGTCTTTAATACTGCAAATTCCTTCTTGATTATTTTCAAAGACTTCATTTGCATTTTGGACTTGACATACTTGTGTACATGATAAAGAGGATTATTTTGCTATATATTGTCTCCTTTCAAAATCAACTTCTTCTGGACTAACAGTCAATCCTACTTGACTATTTCTTAATTCTTCTATGGTTCTGCCACATCTTGATACATCTTGTTCCTCTTTTGATGAAAATATTATATTTCCAGATGCTTGATCTATCCTTGTTTGTACTTCTTGTGGCATTACTTATTTGTCTTTGTCATTCCCTTTCCTTTGTTGTTTTGCATATGCCTCTTTTCTCTGAATTTTGAGTTCTTCTCGTCTTCTTTCTAACTCCATCTTGTATTTTGTATTAAATAAGTCTTCCTCTGTAATAGTTGTTTGTTCTTCATTGTTTTTCTTACTTGATGTACTAGATAAGACATCTGGACCCCATTCATACTCATTTGAATATGTCTTTGAACCGTGGTCTAGAACTGCCCCACTATACCATACAGGGATGTTACACGGTGCAAAAAATTCCCTGATTTCTACCATCTCTATTTTTACTGCTTTGGGAATATCTTGTTCAGATTCTGCATTTGCTTGTATTTCTTGAACTTGTTGACAAGATTCTTCTTTTCCTTTGATGGTAATCTCTTCTTCTTTCTTCTCATGTTCTTCTTGTTTCTTTTGTTCATTGGATACTATTTATGTTGCTTGATGTAGTTTTTCTTGCCAGTTTTCTTCTTTAGAGACTGATTTCTTTCTCCACTTTGATTGTTGATAATTATGGTGTTTTTTATTTGACTTTAGATATCTCAGTCCTATCTTATCTTCTTTATATTGTGAGTGGGGACAAATTGGTTCAAAAATACCTTGATGTCATTTACCAATTGGTCCTTTTCCTTCATATCCCATTTTTTTCATGATTTCATAACCTTTGCCATATTGTTATGTGGGAATATTAACTTTTGTTGTTGTTGCTATAGTTTTATCCTCATCCTTGTACAACCAACCAAGAATGTTCTTGTCTTCATTTTCTTCTTCAAGAGTTCCAGCTCTAACAAATGTTCCTTTAAATCTTTTGATCTTTATGATGTCTTTGATTGAATATCTGTAGGCTTTCCATATGACTTAGGGGAAAGTGGAAAATTATGCAAAGAATATTTTCCCATTCCTTCATCATTTAATTTGAGCTTTTCCTCAAAGGTTTCCCATAACTTTTCTTGAATTTCTTTGGTAGGATATACTAATTCTTTGTTATGTGGAACTCTTGTATCTTGTGTTGGCTTCAAATTATTGCAATACTAACTAGAATTTACAATTATAGTGATCTCTTGTCCTTCATGAGGAAATTTTACACATTGATGATATGTAGAAGGAACTACTTGCATATTGTGAATCCATGGTCTTCCTAGAAGAATGTTGTAAGAGAGGTTCAAATATAAAACCTGATACAATGTATTATTTTCCACGGGTCCTATTTTGATTAGTAACACAACAATTCCTTTAGAAGAACGTTTTGCTTCATCATAAGCCTTAATGGTTATTTTCTTCTTCGGATCCACTGCATTTTCTGAATATCCCAAAGCTTTTATCAAACTTAATGCACAAATGTTTAAGCCGGCTCCACCATCTATGAGTACACGTTTGACATGAGTTTTATTAATGGTGACTTCAACATGTAAGGGAGCATTGCGAGGATGTTGTAAGGATGCGTCATCATTTTTAGAAAATGATAAGCAATGAGGAGCTATAAGGTGTCCTACCATGTTTTGGAACTGATCTATATCCAAGTCTTTTGAAACTGTTGTTTCCACTAAAGCTTTCTCCAAAATTTCCTTATGCATAGTTGAAACTTTAAGAAGTCCTAGAATTGATATTTGAGCGGGTATTCTTTGTAAATGCTCTACTAAATTGTATTGTTGTGAAGTGGATGTTGGGTCTTTTGTTATACCTAGAAAGGTAACCTTTGCTTTGCTTCTTGTAATAACATTGATTGGCTCTAAAGATGGATTATCTTTAACAATGATAACATTTACCACATCATCATATGTATAAGTGTAATTCACTTGGTCTTTTCCTTTGTCATCTTTTAATTGGGATGGTTCACCTTTGTCATAATTCGGAAGTGGATTTTTGAAAGCTAGGTGTGATTCATTTGTCTTGTGGCTATCCACTGTGATAGTTCCATTATCAATTAGATCTTGGATAAGGTGTTTCAATATTTGACAATCATTTGTTTTGTGTCCTTTATTTCGATGGTAATTGCAAAAATGATTGTCATTCCACCAATTTGGCTTGACTGGTGGTTCATAACTTCTTGCTTCTGGTAAAACAATCAATTTGTTAGCAAGCAGAGTTTTTAAAGCTGATTCCAATGGTTCTCCAATGTTTGTGAATTTCCTCCAAAGATTGGAGAAGAAGGACTTGGTCTTATTGTTTTCTTGATTGTTATTGCTTGGGATTTGACTTGATAGATTAAAAATTGGTTGTTTTTTGTAGCACTATTATCATCATTTCCTCCATTGCTGACATTCTTATTCTTTGACTAGAACTTGGGTTTGTCATTGTTGTTGTTGTTGTTGTTGTTGGAATTATTATAAAGTTTTATCTCTCCTTTCTTTACCATCACGTTCTCTATTTTCAGACCATTCTCAATCATCTTGGCAAAGGAGGGAGGACATTGCATTCCTAGTCGATAACTCATTTCACTGATAAGATTATCAATGAATATGTCTATTTTTTCTTGATCAGGCACATCTCTTGGATACCTATTAAACATGTGTTTCCATCTCTGTAAGAAGATCATAAAAGATTCACCATTCTTTTGTTTAACATTGCATAAATCTAGCATTGTTATCTCATTCCTTATATTGTAGGAGTATTGTGAAATAAATCTATTCACAATTTCTTCAAAATATTTGATTCTAGATGGTAATCTTGAAAACCACTCCATTGATTGTCCATTTAAACTCCTAGGAAAAAGACAAATAGGGTAAGTTTCATC
The DNA here is from genome assembly GCF_030272615.1 of Cryptomeria japonica. NCBI lineage: Eukaryota > Viridiplantae > Streptophyta > Pinopsida > Cupressales > Cupressaceae > Cryptomeria > Cryptomeria japonica. The sequence continues at coordinate 541,550,016 of NC_081406.1, read as the reverse complement.
GTGGGCAAATTACATGCTCATAGTACAAAACTCCCTAATGTGATCCCGAGGATCGGATTTTCCATCGTATTTGTCATATTTAGAGATCTCGCAATGTTGTGGAAATGGTACCATATTCAATTTTTTATCGAAAGGATATGGGCATATATCTTCTAATGAATACTTCTTGGAGCTTGTTCCATTTTGCATATCTTGCATCTATTGTTGTAGAGTTTGCATTTGTTGGGTAAGGTTTAACAACGGATTATCCATATAGTTTCTCCTTTTTTCTTCGTAAGTTCTTTTATCGCTACGCTCTTTTCTTTTGTCATCCCTTTCTTTTCTTGTCTCTTCATGACTTTCTTTATTCACACCTTCGCATTTGGATCATCTATGTTTTGGGTGCTACTTGTCTCTGCATCTTGTTTCAAGCTTTCTATGTTAAAGTCTTGTGGTAATTTGGCTCCAGATTTTGCCAACATCAAGAGATATTTCTCTTTTTGTTTTGCCAACAATTTTTCCATTAGCCTATCAAATTTGAAATCTTGCTCAAGGTCTCTAATGGTATTATTGACTGCTTCTTCGTCAACAACAATATACCCAAAAGTTTGGAATACATGATTATCTTCTTCCTCCATTTGTTTTTGTTGTTTTCTAAGTTGTTCGTATTGAGCTCTAGTTGAAACTGGCATGTGACTATTTCAAAAAAAATGAAATTTTCAAAGGACAAAGTCAATAGGTGATTATTGGTTTAGAAAGATATGCTTTGTTGATTTTACCGCTATTGTTTGTTTGTTGTGATAAGGCATCCCTTTGTTGAAAAGCATGACCTTGCAAAATTTCTCCATCAAACTCTGTACCACAGCCACGTAAGTAGTGACGAAAATGGTGTAGGAATGTCCTATGTTTAAATAAGATCTTGCGATTGATATACAAGAATCTTATTCTTTTCTGAGTAGCTTTATAACTGGGTTTTCTTTTCTTAAGGTGATACTTAAAAGTCATATAAGCATCTGACAGTTTACAAGTTTGTTTGATTCCAATGTTGGTGCAATTCTAATTTTGATATAACCTAGGTTCAAAATAGGAAAGATATATCCAAGATTATGAACATAGGATAAATTAATCAAGCTTCGTGATAGAGGATTTGATTATTCTGATGAGAGACTTGACAATGATGTTGATCTTTTGCACTTAAGATGTTTGAATCAATAGCTTGTTGAATGTTTATGCTTATAGAAACCTTTTGGGAATAGCCTACTAGATTAGTGACCCAGTTGTTGAGCTAGTTTGAAAATACATGATGGTTTAGAGGCAAATCTACTCAAGAATTATTTTGGTATTGATGTTTTGACACTTTAGTCTGATCTGGTGTTCAAATGTTGGAAAGCCTTTGTATTACCCCTTTGATCAATTTTTCTGGTAATTGGTTGGATTTTTGTTCACTCGTAGATAATGATTTTCTTCAATTTTTGACCATTGGGAACATGTAACAAACATAGAAGACACAATGTTTAATAAACAAAATGCATAAGCAAGTACAAATCTTATGGCAGGCTCAGGCAATAATTGTTGAATCTCACATGGGGTTTCCCTCAAGACTACACTATTCAAAGCGGATATTTAGATGCTTGACCCCACTGGCTCCACCCTCGGTACTCACTTCTCTGGGGTAGCTAAGCACCAGTTTCCATGAAAACTCCCCATGGCAAAGTTTATATATCTACTAAGAACTGTATGTGTGTGAGCCGCTTCAGAGGTCCGACCTCCTGCACCAACAACTAGAAGGATTTTGGCAACTAGTACAAGTGGTTTTTAGTCAAGGCTTCCAGTCATGTGGCCATACATGCAGCACTTTCAGCTCTGTAAATACAAAAGGTTCCCAGCTTATAGAGGTTACGCTCCATAAGGTTTATGGGGAAACATAGTTTCGGTATGAACTTATCAGCACATGTTGTTTGGGACTTTCGTCACAAACACGATTTATTTAGAGTGGATTGGAAGGACTCGATATTATCCCATTTCCACTTTAGGTCGTTCCCCTCTCATTGGCCCCCTCAAGGCAGCTCGGGAAGGCAGACCCTCTAAAGGATTTAATTGCTTGAAAGTAAAGAAAGCATAAAAGAGTGGGTTTGGCTTTTTGATCACCCAATTAAGGGGAGAGCATATACCTACCACTTTCGAGACACGGAATATAAGTGTTCTTTTTAACTTTCCATAAAAATGTGATCTATCCTCTATTTGGAGATGTTGCTCCAACAAGCATGGTGTTTATTTTAGCCTTTTTTAAAAGTCTACGTGCAACTATTTTAGAGAAGTTACTCAAAATGCAAGTTGCATGTTGTCAATTTATCCCCTTAGTTAAACTAAATGAGCAAGACATGATATATTACTTTCCAAAATAGAGCTTTTAATTAACTAGGTGAGGAAATGCATAAAATTTGCCTTGAACACAATCCTGCACATGGATGTCAATAGTTTGAAAAATTTAAATTCTTGGACATTCGGACCTGCAAGTAAATTACGTCAATTGCAAACAAAAGCACTATTCTAACAAATACTCTATCTTTCACCTCAAAAGCATTAATCTTCAGGGCAAAAGCGCTAACCTGCACTACAAAAGCGCTGCTTTGTGGACTCAAAAGCGTGACTTCTTTAACAAATGTGCTAACCTAGAGGACAAAAGCACTAACCTATGATGCAAATGTGCAGATTTTCAGATGAAAGCGCTAACCTACATGACATATGTGTTAACCTGTGATGCAAATGCGCTAACCTATGATGCAAATGCGCTAACCTATTGAACAAAAGTGCTGTTAGAATTCACACATGTGTGAATCTGCATTACAAATGCATTAATTTTATTTTTGCAAGATTTTTAAAGGTATATGCGAGGTCCATGAGCCCCACAATAGGCACCAAAATGTGTCGACTTGAATTTCATCCTCGGAATGCTACCTGCAACATGTTAGTTTCACAAAATACAAAGGAAATGCTACAGGAAATCCAAACTCAACCAATGAAACTACATTGAATACATATGAAATAAAAATACTATTATTACCTTCATGATTTATGTATCATTGTGTCCTAACTCCACTGTTCCTGGTTGCAGATGGTATGCTCTCAGACAAGCACTGATAGCTTCCAAGATGGCATATGAAGAATGGACTAATAATTGATAGTTCACAAATGCTATGATATGCAATACTACATGATTATGCTAAAATGCTAATTGCTATTTGCTTCAAGATTAAAACTTACAGATGCATAAGTTTTACAAATGATTGGCTTGCAAATTCACTTGAAGTCTAACTCTCTCTCAACTAAAACTCTTGATTTTATAGACCTTGAGAGGACAAGATGATGTGGCTCAGATCAATGATCATGATCAAATCTATAGATTTGGATAGTTGTGAGCAAAGGTGAAGCTTGAGAGAAAGGGGGAAGGAGAAGACAAGTGTCATTCATCTCACCTTGACTAGGTTGCTAACTAAGGGAATCTAGGGATGGTTGGAAAAAATTTAGGCATGAGAGGACAAGTGGACTCAAGTCCTTCCTAAGATGTAGGGATGTTGGAGAGAATATAGGAGCTTATGAAATATGTGTACGTACACAATATTTCATTAAATTTGGAGGTTGAAGATAAATGATGAATTAATATTTAAGAAATATTAATTTCTCTAGCCACGTGTTTGATGAGTTGGCAAAGGGAAGATGAAGTGGAGATGGAAGGTGAGTTGGAAAAGGGATTAAATAATTTAGAAATTATTTATTATTTGAGACTATAGGATAGAAGAATAACCATTAAATATTAGATATTTAATTGATTGAAGGAGATAATTAAATATTAGATATTTAATTAATTAGAGGAATAGGATAGATGAATTAATTAATAAAATATTTCAATTAAATTAATTAATAGAAAGACACGAAATGAATTAAATAAATTAATCTTTTCAAATTAACTATTTAATAGAAGAATAATTATTAAATAAATATAAAATATTTATTTAATTGCTCATAGCCATTTTTATGTGTATACAGTCTCTATTGTTGTTGATAAGGGCATTGATTGACATTAAGACTTGAGGGTTTTTTTGAGCTGCCTCTATTTCCTCTTGTGTTAACCCTGTTTGCAGTTCCTCTATTGTTGATAATCTATTGGGATCTGTCGGTATCGAAGCCCTATTTGTTGATTGAGAACTTGAGCTTCCAGGTGTGTTCATGTTCCAAGTTGGGTTATAGTATGGGTCATTGTTCGTATCCATCTGATTTTTTTGCTTTTTTGATCTTGTTACTGTCATGTGATCTTGACACTCTATGACTCACTATGATCTTCTAAATACAAATGGTAGATTGATATGGATACAAGACTTATAAATTAACTATGTATGCAATCTATGAATGGTGATTGTTTGTCCTTACAACTGGAATGGCAACTAGGTAATAAAACACAATTCAGAGAGTGAATATCCTTGAATAGCTAACTTTTCCTATTGCAAAGGCTCATTTAGTTATCAACTAGGGACGTAAACTTGAAATGGGCCAGCACTGTATGTGCACCAAGTTCATATTGCAGCCATTCTATATTACTGCAGGAAAGGAAATTCTTCTTAAAGTAAACACATGGAATCTCAAATGAACTAATACTTAATCTTACAACTGGAAATTACTTTAAACAACTACTATTAAATGATAAAGTTCTAGCAGGCAGCAGGAACTACTTTGTTGTTGTGGCTGCAGGAACAGACATAGGAACTATTTCCTATGGCTATAGGAATAGACAACTACAGAAACAACTACTACAAAAGTATAAAACTAACTGGAACATACAAAGAATTACTCACCAGGTGGGCCCCCTTGAGTGAGTATCTCTAGAACTTCAGTTTACAATTATCTAATCATTCAAAATCACATTGATCTCTTTATTTCATCTTTACTGGAAAATACATAAACAATACGATAAGACTGTGTATTACAAAATACTATGGTTGTTCTCTGCTATCCCTGAGAGGAGATAGATCCCTTTATTTATAGAAAAAATTATAACAAACTTCTAACTGATCGACCATATTCCTACGGAATAGGCGAACATGATTTATTAACAAGAGAAGAAGAAGTCAGCGCAGGACAACAGAACAACATTTGTCCTGCAGCTGAGAAAATATAGCATGACTAGCCTCCTAGATCTAAGCTCCACTAGGAATAGTTATAAATGTTTCATAAATCAATCTGCTGAAGAACCGGTCAAGTGGTTTCGATCGTACTGCATTTCTCTGACTGGGTCTTCATTGCGGTTATATACTTGATTCTCTTTTGAACCACCATTTGTCTTTACTTCACCTTTGTTGACCCTACATCATGATATTAATGTGCACAACAAACATGTGTATATACTAATGCTAACATGATATAATGTAAACCATATTTATAATTGATTTTAGATATTTTTCATAGATAGATCATTTAAAATCATTATATGACATCCTTAGGTATAAGTTAAACTAGTTTCAGAAACACTTAAAAGGTATCAACTTAGGAGAATATTATAATCCAAATGTTATCTAATCATAAGACCTAGGCAGGAGTATTATATCAAAAATCTATCAAAATAGAGCCATTATTTAGGTTCATCAGTGATACCCTACTAAGATTACTAGTGAGGAACATCTGCCATAAGTTTTTTTGACAAACTGTCGAAATTCTTCTTGTTCTCTTTGTTCCTTGATTTGTTTTGCTAGCTTTGTATCAAGGCGGACAAATTTACGGATTTCATTGTCTATGACTGCTTCTACTTATTCATATTGTGGAAGATCAATTCTTACTTCCCAAGCGAGATTGTCCAAACCATCAATTATCTTAATTGATCGTTGTCTGGTCCAAGATTGGGTTGTTCGAATGGAAAATCATCGTCTCCTTTTAGACCCATGCAAAGGATATGTTCTTAAAATTTCTATGATGAAAAAGACTATGACGAATGAAGACTATGCAAATTGATTTGGGTACTAAGATTTGTGATGTAAGGACTCATCCTAAGAGGAGTGTGAATGATGGACTTTTATTCTCCTAATTATGAATATTTATGCAAGATGTGGATAAAAATCTAAACTATGCATTCCCTATAAGTGTGAGGACCTATTATCACATGAAGCACCATGTTCTTCCATATTCTTAAATGTTGGCAAAATTTGTCGAAGTTGTTGGCTATAAACAGTTGGTTATTCTCTTGAATTTTTGACTCTTGATTGTTGAGTTGAGAAAATTTTGGTTGATGTTGATATGAAAAACTTGGTTGAGGTTCCACTTTGAAATATTTGATCATGTAGAAAAGACACAACATACAGATGAAAAAAGAATAATAACATAGAAAGAATACTTGTTTAAAGAACTTTTTCAAATCCCCATGAATGTTGGGTCTTTTTCAAAACCCCATTTTGTTTTCGTTGTAATTGGTCAATCAATTGCACAACAAGTAGACTCTCTTAAGTTCAAAAGGTTACAAATATTACCATAGCCCACATCTTGATACTCTGTGAGCTCAAACAACCCTGTCACACCCTAAGGTGCGCCTGTTTTGTTGCCTTTGTCCGGAAATTAAACCAAAGAGGATGGCTCCTCAATCGGTTCATTATCCTAGGAGATATATGTTCAGTGTCTTGGGGGCAAATTCTTCACCACCCTTGCACTATGATAGTATAAGTGTCTGGTTATTGACTCAATTGGGCTTCTAATTTCTAGGGTGTTTAATCAAGCTTCTGTTCGAGTGGGCATAGATCCGATGAAATTAATCATCTCTATGCCATTCCAACACCCATTGCTTACAATTTTCATTGCAAACACATTTATTTTATAGTGGTTCAGAATACTTGGCATTAGTTGTTACCACTTTAGGTCATTCCCCTCTCATTGGCCTTAATGGCACCCTAAGGGCAACTCGGGAGGGTAGGCCTACTAAAGGTGTTACTCTAATGCAGAATTGGCAGAAAGCATAAAAGAGATGGTTCTGGCTTTTTTATCACCCATTGAAGGGGAGAGCATATACCTATCACCTCATAAACACAAAAGACAAGGATTTGTTTTAAACCTTCATTGCAAAATTTTCTAAGCTAGATAGATGGAGATGTTGCTCCAAGAAGACATGATGTTCTTTTTATCTGATATTGCAATGATGAGGAAAAATAAGAATGCAGACTATTTGTTTGTTCTTTTTAAAAGCACCAAAAGGAAATATTTGGCTAATCTAAGTCCAGCTTCCTGCAAGAAAACATGAGAATGGTTAGTACATGGTGGGCTTTCCAACCTAATCTTTTCTTTGATTATAATTTTGACTTCTCTTTCCTGTGAATACAAAACATATCAATGACGAAGAATTTGAAAAAACCTGAATAGTAATACCGTATTGACTCCTAACAATTGCACATCAACTACTGCACAATTGTGAACTAATTTAACTACAAATGCAAACTCATGTCAAGACAATTGTGAATTTATGTCTGCACAAGTGCGAGCAGAAATCTGAACAATTGCAAATTAATTAAACACAGAATAAAAAGGACAGAAGATAGAAGAGGTAAATCAGTTTGCAAGCAGATCACTCCAAATGACTCGAGCCATTACTACAATATTGTCAAAGAAATCAAATTTAGCAAGGAATCTATGTATATTCTTGTGGTATCGGGTTATGGCTTCTTCTTCTTCGATTTCTTGGATCTTCCTTTCTGCCTTCACAAGACTTTGATAGGCTTTTTTTTGTCTTCTATTCTCTTTTCTTCTTCTGGTACCTGAAATTTTGAATGTCACCCTTCTGGCCATTGTGTTAGGAATATTTTATGCATAATTTTTTTTTATCAGAAATGCAAGATTTTTTTGGGTTAGTAGCGCAAATGTTAGAAAAGCATAAATGACAAAAAAATGAAATTTTGACCTATGCCTACAATTGCGAATCAGAATTAACAATTGTGAATTAGAATGACTATAATTGCGAACTAATATGATGACAATTGCGCATCAAAATGAACAAATGTAAATTTATGTAACTACAATTACGCATCACAAAATTTTGTTTTTTACAAGGCCTGCAAAAAACAAAAAAAAATTATCAGAAGGTTGCTTCACGTCGGGTTCACAAATGTTTCTTAGGGGTAAATTAATCATCAAGATAATAAGACGTAAAAGAGCAAATCACAACTCTAAATCTAATTAAAATTAACTCCTAAATGACAATGAAATAATGCTACATCAATTGAACAATGAATGAAATCTAATTAAACTCCCTCAATTGATGTAACAAGGCTTACATTGCTCTTCTCCAAATTGTGTATGAAGGTGGCTCTCGGGTATCGCACTAAATTCCTGCATAAGATAGACAATTATTTTGAAGACTGTGATTCTAGACTGATTTGTGAAAATGATGTTGTTTATAAAGATTTTCAACACAACAGGGATGAGGATTTGAACTCGAGTCCTGATTGATAGTCAACTAATTTAGATTGATTAGTGAACTCATCTTGATTGATTTTTTAACTCAATAGATTGGTCTATTAACAGGATTGATTGGAGAGTGGACTCAATTGATTAACCAATAGACTGAATAGACTAGCTAATTGACTAAATAGATGGATTTGAAGATTGAATTGATTGACTAGTCAGAAAAAGTTGATTTGGAGTGAAAAGGGGAGATTGAAGAGTTAACTGTGTTAACTAATTAGTTAACAGATTTGATCAATCAGTTATAATTTCAACATGTGTTGTAGGATTTTGAAATTGAAATTGATTTTCATTTTCAATTTGAATTTAAATTTGAATTTGAATTTGAATTTGAACTTTCAAATGTTGAAATGCACATGAAATTAACTGAAATTCAAATTTGTTGAAATGTTAATTTGATGATTTGAAATTAGATGAAATTAATTGAAATTTGAATTTGGGGATTTGTGAATTTGATAGAAATGAAATTAGATGAAATTAACTAAAATTTGAATTTGGGGATTTGTGAGGAATAAGTTAATTAATTTAAATATTTAAATGAAATTATTTAAACATTAGAAATGTGATTAATTAAATAATAAAGATTATTTAATTAAGGAATTAATCATAATTAATTAAATAAATATTTTTTAATTAATATTTGAGATAGGGTTAACTAATTAATTAATTAAGGAATAGAAATTGAATAATTAAAAAGATGAAGAATGATGATTGAGTCAGTTTAGAAGAATAATTAGCTTAATTACAAAATTAAAAAATTACTTAATTAATTAGGACGAATAATTAGTTCATGATGAAAAAGACATTTTTCAGTGTCTACAATTTACATGATGAGATGCATGATTTATATATTTTTGTCTTTTTAAATTTTATATGAGAATGCAAATGCTAATCAGTGATATATGTAGGATGTGACGCTATCATGATATCTAAATGCATGTGCATGATGTGTTAACATGTATTGATGCAGGTGAAAGCTATATGAAATGCAGATCTTTTTGGCGTGTCATCATACTCAATCATATGATAGCAGGCTACATGGACTCAAGAAGGGACATCGAAAAAAGGGGATGGAAGGTAGAAGATATGGAAGTCAAAGAGCTTCTTGTGCTATATTATGGCAAATAGGTTATGACCATCTAGGTATAGGTTCGACCCAGAAATTCATTGTACCTATTTGCATGGAGATCAGACAGTCACAAACAAGGAATGCCCCAGTTCATACTAGACTCACAATGTCCTCATATCGTTGGACAAGACATAGCATTACTAACAGACAATCCACAAGTAACAAAAATAGGTGAACATACGCCATCCTCGCCTTTCTAGTCAAAGACATCCTGGAGATAGTATCTCTAGTCAGAGACATCCTGGAAAAGCTAAAAGACATGTCACCTTAAAAGATGAAATCAAAAGAAAACCAAGACTTGACAGCAACATTCAATGAAATCCTCAATTTATTTGTGTTTCTTGCCACATATGTTAACATGTTTGATTTGGTCACAATGTTGTTATCCTGATAAAGGACAGATAATGCTAAAAAAAACCTATTGTTGCCAAAGTGTGCTGAAAGATTTGATTTGTTAAAAACCCATTATTGATTGTGTCTTATCTGAAACTAACTAAATCCATGAAACTGATACTTTATTGCGAAGAAGAATGAAACTTTATTGTAGACTAGTGATGCAAGTGATCTTTTTAATACAGATTGTGCATGAAAAGGAGGAATGAAAAGAGGATTCTCCTCAAAACATACGATGCTCAGGGTATCACTTCCATCACTAGATTTAGGATTTCACCCCAGTTACAAATTGGACCTGAATTATTATGGAAGGAAAGGGGGAAAAGGGAGATTTATTATGAATGACTAACCAATCATATGTAGATCCATAACAAGCTATGATGGGAATGGGTAATTTTTTTTTGGATGGATAGGTTGTGAGTGTGTGCAAAGTGAAAGGATGAGATTGAATCGTGAAGGAGGGAGGAGCAATGTCTCTACACATGGCGTCGGTAACCGAGTTTTCACCATGGTACTTGCCCAGGGCACCACCGAAGTGGTTTTCACCATTGGATAGATTTATTTCTCTTTACTTTTTCTTTTTTTTTCAATTTTTTTTGTTTCACAAGGCGTCTATTTGCCAGGTTTTCACCAAGTAACGATTTTTTTTTTTTATGATTTTTTTTTTTTTTTGGTATTTTTGACAATGGGAAATTCTAAAAAACTATGGGTAAAACCTACAAAGGTGCATGCTATTAATTGGATCCTCCAAAGGTTCTCCATCTAGTGTTGAGAGTCGATATGCACCCAATCCATAGACTGTTGTGATGACATAAGGACCAAGCCAATTTGGTTCGAACTTGCCCTTCTTCTCTTTGTCTTATTGATTTTTAGGATTTTCTCTAATAACTAAGTCACCCACCTCAAATGTGTGAGGATTTACCTCATGATTGTAGTTGCGACTCATTCTTTGTTGATATGTGTGAGATTTTTCCAAGACCAAGGGCACAATGAAAAGCACAAGAAAGAGACAAAAGTATGACAAGAACAAACTGTATTCTCATCAATATACAAATGATCAACGGGATTCACCAATACAATGAATATGGGCCTGCATATATAGGCAAGGTCATATGGATATGTGAGCACACAATCATGACATGCGGCTTAATGAGAAACAAGGGTAGGTAAGAAAAAGTAGGGGTAGGTAGGAGAAATAATATAATATTCCACAAGAGGTGGAGGACCCACCGAATGTGGAGTGTAACAGCAAGATAAGACCACAAAAGGTGGAATTTCTCCTACAAGCTATATCCCTATGTGCACACTTCCCTAAGTGTCTCATATCCAAACTATGATGAGATGCATTATCCTAAGTTAACTTAAGTAAAGTGTAATAATATCCATGATGAATAATTATTTACACCAGCAGCACCCTCAAGTGCAACTTAGGGGAATGAAGACTCAAGTCAACAATGCAATATGGGTCCTAGCTACTAGGCCATGATAGGTACCCATGTACAATATACAAATGCAAGCAAACCTATGCAATGCAATCTCTCACAAATGGAGAAAGGGATAAAACCCAGTGGGAAAAAACTCCCCCCAAAAGAGAGATGAATGCACAAAAGACTCTTAAAGAAGAAGGACAAAACCTCAAAAGAGGAAAAAGTCCCCCCCATAAGAGAGGAAGGAGAAGTTAGCTGACCCCCCTAATGAGACATCTCGCACCCCCAAGAGAGCTCACAACAACTGGAACTTACTCTCAGTGAAAGGTTTGGTGAATATGTCGACAACCCGCTCCATTGTAGGACAATATTGCAAATCAATGACCTGCTCCTGAATCAGCTCTCGGATGTAGTGCATATGGATCTCAATGTGTTTGGTCCGCTGATGCTAGACCAGGTTCTTTGAGATGGAAATAGCACTCTGATTGTCACAATGTAGAACTGTCGGTTGTGGAGTGGTGAACCCAAATTCTGTGAGAATCTGCTGAAGCCAAATGGTCACAGTCGTTGCGTTAACAGCTCCTCGATACTTAGCCTCAGTCGAAGAGAGAGCAATAGCATGTTGCTTCTTGCTCTGCCAAAAAATGGGGCCTGAACCAAGGTGGAAGTTGTAACCTAAAGTAGACTTATGATCATCAAGATCACCAGCCCAATTGGAGTTTGTGTAACCAACCAAGCAAAGTCTTATGCCTGTTGCATAGTGAATCCCATAGTGATGCATACTTTGGATGTAGTGAAGGATGCGTTTGGTGGCTTTCCAATGAAGCTCATGTGGATCATGCATGAAGCGGGAAACCATGCCAACCGAAAATGAAATATCAAGGCGTGTGTGAGTCAAGTAGATGAGACTACCCACAAGCTGATGAAACAATGTGGCATCAACTAGTGGAGAAGAACACCTAGCCTCAAGATTGACTTCTGAAAGAAAGGGAGTCAGTGCAAGCTTACAATCAACCATATGAAAGCGTGCAAGAAGATCAAGAGCATACTTGGGTTATGAAAGAGTGATCCCAAAATATGACTGTGAAATCTCTATCCCGAGAAAGTAGTGCAAAAGACCCAAGTCATTCATAGCAAATCTATCATGCAAAGCAGATTTGGCACTGCTAATGATGGATGTGGTGCTCCCTGTAATGATCAAATCATCAACATAGAGCACAAGTATCAGATGTGAGTCATCCTGTCACAAAATGTAGACATTTGGATCAAAATTACACCTGGTGAACCCTGCTGAGAGAAGGAAGGAATCCATCTTGGCGTACCAAGCCCTGGGGGCCTACTTAAGGCCATAGAGAGATTTCCTTAGTCTGTAAACCAAGAAAGAATCCTAGATGAAACCCTGTGGCTGCTCCATATAAATCTCCTCATGAAGATCCCCATGAAGAAATGCACTCTTCACATCCATTTGATGTAAAGCCCAACCATGAGTTGTGGCAATAGTAAGTGTCAAGTGAATGGAGTTCATCTTGGCTACGGGCGCAAAGGTCTCAGTATAGTCAGCACTTGGAACCTGAGAAAAACCTTTCGCAACAAGTTGAACCTTATACTTATCCACACTACCATCCGCTACAAACTTGGTCTGATAGATCCACTTACATCAAACCATCTTTCTCCCCTTAGGGAGAGGGGCTAACTCCCATGTGATGTTCCTCATCAAGGAACTATACTCTTCCTCCATAGCTTGGTCTCACTCGGGAACCCTTGATGCTTCCTGAATTGTATGTGGATCAGAAGTAGTAGCAATGTATGCATGTGGAAAGTCCTGATGTTGTGATCGAGTCCTCCATGTATCTGAAGGATCTCCAACAAGAGAACCCACTGACTCAAGTATCTGACGAGCCGAATGAGGTCTAGGTGGAGGTGGAGAATGAGGCTCCTCAACTGCAAGTGGACCCTACGGAGGTGTAACCCTGCGAGTCAAGTTGAAGGAGTCTCACCATCTTAATAACGGAGGTGTAACCCTGCGAGTCAAGTTGAAGGAGTCTCACCATCTTAATAACTATCATCCCTATCCACAATGGAGGAAGGTGTAGGAGGTAGAGAGGCTAAGCTAGGAGAGATTTCCTCAAAATGAACACTCCTCTCAATAAACACCTCATGTGTCTCAGGATCCATCAATCTATATGCCTTAACACCCTCAAGATATCCAACAAAAATACAAGGCCTACTCTGAGGTTCCAATGCCTTGTGTTTCTGTGAAGGAATGCGAGCCCATGTTGGACACCCAAAGATTCTGAAATGTCTCACAATCGGTTTCCTACCAGCCCAAGCCTCAAAAGGAGTAATACCTATCAAAGCTTTGTGAGGAACCTGATTTTGGATGTGTGTGGCACAACTGATAGCCTTTGCCCAAAAGGCAGGATCAAGAGAACATGCATGTATCATACAACTAGCCATTTCTTTGAGAGTTCTATTCTTGCATTCTGCAACTCCATTTTGTTGTGGAGTGTAGGCAACTAAATGCTGAAAATCAATCCCCTCAAATGTACAAAAATACTCAAGTCTTTTGTTCACATATTCCCTTCCATTATCTGTGCGAAGAATATTGACCACTTTCTCTGATTGCTTCTCCACATGAGCCTTGAAGTCTAGAAATTTGTCAAACACTTCACTCTTATGAATAAGAAAATAGACCCAAGTAAAGCGAGAGTAGTCATCAATGAAGGTGAGGACATAGCGGGCCTTACTAAATGAAGGTGATGGAAATGGACCTGTACATCATTGTGAACAAGTTGAAGAACTTCCAAAGCTCTCCAAGCTTTCCCGTTATCAAACTTCTCCTCAGGATGCTTGCCCATGGAACATCCTGAACATACACCCTCTGAAAAACCGATTCGAGGTAGACCTGTGACCATGTCTTTAGTGTTGAGCTGCAGAAGATAGCGGTAGTTAAGGTGACCAAACTGCTCATGCCATAGCTTACTTTCTAAATTTGAATGAGTAAGCAAGGCCCTAGAAGGAGAACTTCGCACAAAGTGGGAGAATGAATAAAGTCTTGAGTTGTCATTGACTTGTCCCACTGCTACCAAGGCATCATTATCAAGTTCCTTTACCACAACTGAATCAGGTGTAAACTCAACCTTTTTCCCATTCCCATAGTGAGTGATTTGGTAGATAGAGAGAAGATTGGTAGAAAAGTTAGGAACATAAAGAACATTCTCAAATGTTCCATCATCCATGTCAATTGAACCTTTCCCTTCAACCTCTACTTGTGTATCATCACCTATGTAAATGTGAGGTACCTTTGATGGCTCCAATGAAGAAAATTGCTCCTTTGTAGAACCCATGTGATAAGAGGCACCCGAGTCAAGTATCCACTGTTGTGAAGAACCTATTTTAGCCACAAATGCTTGCCCTTTTCCCTTAGACTATGAGGTAGAAGGAGATGATTCCTTCTTCTTGTAGGCAAAAGGCAAATTGATGTTGTTCTTCTTAAGAAGATTTGTCAACTTATCAACTTGCTTGGTGTGGCATTGATGCTCATCATGACCATACTTCTTGCAATAAGCACAAGTTGGTTTATCCTTCTTAGGTGGAGTCCCCTTTTTGGAAGAGGATGGAAAATCACCTTGTGATGGAGAGGATGATTGTCCTTTTTCCTACTATGGCTTTGACTTAGATTGATTCTTCTTCTTGTTGGAATCTTTTCCTTGACTCCCTTGATTAGCCACCAAAGCCTTGGACTTTGAAGACTTGAGAATCCCCATGTTCATCAACTTAGATTGCTCCAACACCAACATTTCTGTGAAAGCATCAAATGAAGGCATAGTGTAGGAACTCCCCACTATCAAACGATGAGTTTGGAAGCTAGAAACAAATATTGCATATTCAGGTGCAAGCTTGTCCAATAAGTTGAATATCAACTGAGCATCCTTTTTGTCAATTCCAAAATCCTTAAGCTTTGCTCTTAGCTCATTTGCTTTGGTGACATAATCTTGGATTGTATAAAAAATCTTGGGATCCAAGTTGGTGATCTCATTGTCAATCTTGTAGCCTCTGATTTCATCAACTTGACCATACAATTTCTGAAAGATATCCCAAGCCTCTTTGATTGTAGAAACCTTCTCAATATGAAAAATGAGGTCATCTGATACATACTTACTCAAAGTTCCAAGAGCCATGCAATTCTTAGTGAGCCATTCTAACTGAGCATTAGGATCAGGTATTGTTGCTAGTGTTCCATCTATGTAATGTGTGAGTCCTTTTTCCATTAATTTGCTCCATGCTTTAATTTTCCAAGATGCATAATTATGTGGAGTTAAAGGTGGAAATTTATGAGGACTCATTGCAACAAAAATGAAAGAGCACAAGAAAAGAGAGGCACAATCACACAAGAAACCCCCCCAAATTCAGTCAATCAAAGAACCCCCCCCAAAAAAAAATAAAAATAAAAATAAAAATAAAAATGATGATTTGGCACTTTATACTTAGTGTGTGTACAATGGGGCACTTGCATAAAATGGCAAAGTGGACTTCTGATTTCAACTTTACAACTGCCTCAATGAGGCCAAAAGAGACTCAAACTAATAATGCAAGAGATCTAAACTAAGATCCAAGCAAATTACAAGTACCAAGTAGGCCAAAAAAGACCAATATTTGAAAGTACAATATCCACTCAAAATATTTGCAAACTGATCATATATTATAAAATTAGACAAAAAATTATGCACTTTAAAAAAAATGGCACTTGAAAAGGACGTCGTATGAGACCAAACGAAGCCTTTGAAGTTGAAAAATTGAGGATTAGACAGGTATAGCTGAGAGAATCCAAAAATTATGAAAAACTTGTGCACCAAAATCATAAAATAACCACACCACTACAGAGAGCACAAAAATTTAGCCCAAATAAAAAAAAATTGCATCCAAAAAGGAGCAAAATTGAGCAAGTTATGAGCCTCCAAAGTTGACCCAAAAAATCAAATTGCTCAACGGAGAGGGGTCTAAAATTTTCAAAAAAATGTTGATACAGGCTGACATCAGAAGAGCACTGTGTTAAATTTGACAGTCATATGACTGTCAAAATATTTTTAAATTTTTTTTTTTTCGAAAAATCCATACTGTACTGCCCAAATTGGGCAAAATTTTTCTCCACACCCAAAATCAAACTTTCGCCAAAATAGGTCAAGTTTATACTCAATTTTTATGGAAACGGCCTTCCAGATGCAATGGTGAGGTCTAAAATTCTCTAGGATTCCTCCAAAATGCGCAATACCTCAGATCCAAAAAATTGAAGCCTTCCAAGATGTCTCCCAAAACCAATCAATGAAACCTCAATGGCTTTGATACCATGTGAGATTTTGCCAAGACCAAGGGCACAATGAAAAGCACAAAAGAGAGACAAAAGTATGAGAAGAACAAATTGTATTCTCATCAATATACAAATGATCAACTGGATTCACCAATACAATGAATATGGGCCTGCATATATAGGCAAGGCCATATGGATATGTGAGCACACAATCATGACACGTGGCTCAATGAGAAACAAGGGTAGGTAAGAAAAAGTAGGGGTAGGTAGGAGAAATAATATAATATTCTACAAGAGGTGGAGGACCCATTGAATGTGGAGTGTAACAGCAAGATAAGACCACAAAAGGTGGAATTTCTCCTACAAGCTATATCCCTATGTGTACATTTCCCTAAGTGTCTCATATCCAAACTATGATGAGATGCATTATCCTAAGTTAAAGTGTAATAATATCCATGGTGAATAATTATTTACACCAACAATATGCTTTGAGATGATTAAAAGCAGTTTGTCTACACTCATCCAATAATTCTAGATCTTGTAAGCAGGAGACGTTGTAATCTTCATCATTGATTAGATTGTGCAAAGAGACTCTTAGGGATGGTAGCTCGACCTCAATAGGAAAGATAGATTTGACACCATAGACAACTAAATAATGTGTAGCTCTAGTAGGTGTGCAAATACTTGTGCGGTAGGCCCAAAGTGCAGGGTTGAGTTGGATATGCCAGTTATGGCCAGCGTCATCGATTGTCTTTTGAAGGATTTTAAGGATAGTTTTATTAGACGCCTCAGCTTGACCATTACCTTGGGCTAATATGGGGTGGAAAAGTGATGATGAATATGGAAATGATCACAAAGCTCATGAACATCCTCATTTTTGAAAGGACGCCCATTATCTGTGATAGTGGAAAGGGGAACACCATAGCGACAAATGATATGATTAAGGATAAAAGTTGTTATCTTATTTTCGATGACTTGGGTGAGAGGAATGACTTCAATCCATTTTGTAAAATATTATGTGTTTGTGATAATGAATTTATGACCATTGGAAGAAGGAGGGTGAATCTTACCTACGAGGTTGAGTCCCCATTGGCAAAAAGGTCATGGAGTAGCAATTGGTTGAAGTTCCTGCGTTGGTGCATGAAAAGGGTCTTCGTGAATCTGACATTGCTTACACTTTATGACAAACTGATATGAGTCTTTTTCCATAGTAGGCCGGTAGTATCTAGTCCTCATCAATTTCTTGGCTAAGGTTGGACCACTAGAGTGAGCACCACGTATACCTTTGTGAACCTCATGCAACACAATTTGAGCTTTGTTAGTTTCTAAGCATCTAAGAAGAGTACCCTCTAGACCCCAATGATAAAGGGTATCAGCTAAGATGATATATCAGGAGGATTGACGAATGAAGGTACGACGTTGATTGTTGGAAAGGTCAAGTGGAAGAATATTGTCATGGAGGTAAGTGAAAATGGCACTGTACCAAGGGGAATTGGGACCGACAACACATATCATCTCAGCAAAAGTAATTTCATATGAGGGAACCAAAAGATTATCCACCAAGAACTCATAGTGGGTCTCATTTTGAGGCATATCGATCAATGAAGCAATGGTAGCCATGGCATCTGCAGCTCAGTTGTTGTCCCTTCGAATCTGTTCAAATATTATCCACGTGAAATATTGCTTGAAATCGTCCACCATTTTCATGTAAGGCATTAACTTTTCATCTTTAATCTAATAATCATCATTTGCTTGATGAATTACAAGTTGAGAGTCCCCAAAAACATGAAGTTCCTGGATCTTTCACAGAACTGCAATTTGTAGTCCTTTTGTTAATGCTTCGTATTATGTTATGTTATTGGTTCAAGGGAATGACAATCTATATGACTTAGGAATGGAGTCCCCTTGAGGTGTGATGAAGAGGATACCAGCTCCTGCGCCATGCTGCATATATGAACCATTAAAATATAATTGCCAAGGCTTTACACTTGTCATCATGAGAATGGATTCATCTGAGAATTCCAAGACAATAGGAGTGTCATCAATCATAGGTGCATCTTCCAATTGATCAGCAATGGCTTGTCCTTTAATTGCTTTTCTATCCACATATTCAATGTCAAACTCGCTCAAAATCATAACCCATTTAGCTAATCTACCAGTGAGTCTCACCTTATTGAGAAGATATTTGAGTGGATCTATCCTTGCAACAAGCTTTGTTTTATGAGTTAGCATATAATGTCATAATTTATGTGAAGCAAAAACCATAGCAAGACATGCACGCTCAATTGGTGTGTAGTTAAGCTCGTAACCAACCAATGTGCGACTAATATAGTATCCTGCCCTTTCCTTGCCTTCATTGTCCTGTTGCGCCAACAGTGCCCCCAGTGTTGTTTGTGTAGTTGATATGTAAAGTAGTAGGGGTTTTCCTGAGATAGGTGGCATCAATACTGGTGGATTCAAAAGGTAGTCTTTGAGAATTTGAAAATCATGTTGACACTTATCATCCCATGTGAACTTAATATTCTTATGAAGGAGATGTTGAAAAGGATGACATTTATCTGCAAGTTGTGCGATGAATTTGCATATTAATTGAAGTCTTCCCTATAGCGATCAAAGTTGACTAATATTCTTTGGTGGTGGAATCTCTAATATAGCTTTGACTTTGATTGGACCTGCTTCAATTCCTCACTGCAAGACAATGTATCCAAGGAGCTTACTGGAGGTTACCCCGAAGACACATTTCTTAGGATTTATTCTGACTTTGTATTTTTCCAAACGTTCAAAAACCATAGATAGGATATCCAGGTGTGTTTCTCTTGTTATTTACTTTTCTAGGAGATCATCAACATAATCTTCCACTATGATGTGCATGAGATCATGAAAGATTGTCGTCATTGCTCTTTGATATGTAGCACCTACATTCTTTAATCCGAAGGGAATAACATTCCAATAGAAAGTACCCCAAGGACAAGTAAATGTTGTTTTATGTTGGTCTTCAGGTGCTATTTTGATTTGGTTATACCCAGAGAATCCATCCATCAACGATAACATTGCATGACCAGTTGTAAGATCCACTATCAAATCAATGTTTGGAAATGGAAAATCGTCTTTAGGACAAGCTTTATTAATGTCTCTAAAATCTGTACATATTTTGATACTGCAATTTGGTTTACTGATATGTACCAAGTTAGAGATCCAGTCAAGGTAGTCAAATGGTCTAATGAATAAAACATCCAATAATTTTTCCAACTCCACCTTGACCAATAGTGCCACTTGTGGATGCATCTTTCTCATTTTTTGTTTTGCAGGCTTAGCTCCTAGAGTCATTGTCAAATGATGCATTAATAGATCAGGGTCAAATCCAACCATATCTGCATATGACATGCAAAATTGATTTGTCACTTTGTGAAGAAACTTATGAACTTTGGTCTTTCTTGTTCTATCAAAGACTGTGCTAAGAAAATGTTGTGTGGAACTTCCTCTATGTCAATATTTGTCTTGATAGTCTCTTCCACTAGCATTGATGATTTTTCTTCATATGATGTCATAGGGAGAGTTTCAAACCTTCCATCCTCAGGTGCCTTAGAGAGGTTTTCACCCTCGGATACGTCCTTTCTTTTTACTTTTTTAGGGTCAGACAGTGCCACAATGTGGTTTTCACCATAAGACCCATGATTTGTTTTTGTTTTTATACTTTTGCGACTAGAAGGTTTGGTGTTCTCTCCAAGATATGTTGCACTATCGAGTTTTATGATGTATCCTAGTTTGCGGTCCCGGATAGGTAGATCATTTCTTATGACAAGGTAGTCAATAAAGGCCTCATCATTTTGAAAAGTATCTAGTTATGGAGGCTCTTGTTTGTCCCAATCAATGAGTTGTGGATGAATGAGAGGAAGGCCATCAATGTTCTTAAAGTCAATGAGAGTAAGGATAAAGACACAAGAGTCTTCGGGTATCTTTATGCAATCATTAGGGTCATTGCTAGAACTCTCCTCATCAGCCTTGATCGTAGACGAATCCAAATCGACATCACTAGAGGGACACTCATCAATGGGAGTCTTCACTCTTCGTAGTTTTGACCTAGAACCTTGATATGTTAAGGGTTCAGGATCCCAAAATGTTTTTGTCCATGGTTCTCTACTGTCATTCTTCTCTTGTGATGTAGACCTAGATGAAGTTACTTCTCCAACTCTGAACTTTCTGTTAAACTCTTCTTCTTATGTGGGTTCACTTGGTTCTCTGGATGTTTCGATGAGCTCATAATTACTAGATGACTTATCTGAACCCCATTCACATTCGTTAGAGTCTATGGACTAGCATTTCTTTTCTTGTTGGTCATTAGAATATGTGATTTGCAATTTTTCTATAGAACTATGAGTGCCTAATCTGAGGGGTACGTAGCCAAGTCCTTTGGAGCACTGATTTTTGAATGTTAACTCTGGTTGTAATGTTTCAACAATTCCTTTCTTTTGTAACCCAAGAGTGCCTTTACCATCATATACAAATTTTTGCAAGAACTTGAATCCTTTGCCATAATTTTCACATGGTATTTTGATGTGATCTTGTGTAGATTCTTCTTTAGGTTCCTTATAAAGAATTTTGTAGAGATCTTCTTCTTCCATCTCACCCCATCTGTAGAATATAGTGGGATTCCATTTTATGGTAATGGTGGATACTTTTTTAGAGAGATGTGGTCATCCATAATCTTTAGGAGAATCCATTATTTGTCTTAGATACATGGTTTGAATCAAAGTATATTCTCCCATGCCTTTGTCCTTGTATTTTCCTCTAAGCTCGCCTTGTTTTGATGTGGAAGGTTTTAGTGATTCTGGATCCACATATGTTGATGATGGAGTTGCTTCTCCATTGATTGGAATTATTATTTATGATCTTGGTCGCAGATTATTACAATACATGAATGGATTTGGATCACCTTTTATTGTTAATTCAACTCCATTATAAGGGAATTTAATACATTGATGATATGTTGATGGTACTGCTCTCATTTCATGCATCCATGGACATCCCAAAAGTATGTTTTATGTGAGATCTAAATCAAGGACTTGACAAACCACATCCCTCATGACTGGCCCAATTCTCAGAGGTAAGGTGATTTTTCCCTTGGATGAGCTTTTTTCATCATCATATGCTTTAATAGTGATCTTGTTCTTTGAATTCACAGTTTGTTCAGAATATCCCAATTGTTTAATAGTGTTCAATGTACAAATATTTAGACCTGGTCCTCCATCTATCAAGACTCGTTTGATACGGTTTTTTTGGAGAAAGGCCTCAATGTAGAGGGGTGCATTATGTGGTTGTAATATGGAGACATCATCAACTTTTGTGAATGTAAGGCAATGCGGAGTGGAAAGGTATCCCACCATGGCTTGAAACTGGTCCACGTTCAGATCAGTGGGTACAGAGGTTTCTCTCAACGCTTTGTCAAGAATGGCCTTATGTGAAGGGAATATACACAAGAGCTCAAGGATAGAAATGAGGGTGGGTGTCTTCTCTAACTGATCTACAAGGTCATACTCATTTTTGGTAGATGATAAAGATGTGGTCTTAGGTGGAACACCTTGCAAGGTGACTTTACCTCGATGGGTTGTGACATTACATTCGGAAGTTTCATCTTTAGAGGATGAGGAAGATGGTCCAATGCCTTTAAAAATAACTTTACTCCTTAGAACCTTTGGGAGTTTTGTCCTTTATGATAATGGTAGAAACATAATTGTCCATTGAAATGTGGTTAACATTAGAATCATAATCATAGGACATCTTAGCAAAGTTGGCTTGATTATCTGTTTTGGCTTTTCCTTTATCATGTTTAGGGATTGGCTCCTTAAACATCGCATGTTCCTCATTAGAGGTATGACCATCAACTTCTATGTCACCCTTGTCAATAAGGTCTTGTATAACATCCTTCAATCTATGACAATTGCCATTTGTGTGTCCTTTGCTCTTGTGATACTCACAATACTCATCATCATTCCACCATGCAGGTTTTAATTTTGGTTCATAAGGTGGATTATATAGTAGTGTTATGAGCTTGTTTGCAAATAATTTCTTGAATGATATCTCAATTGGCTCTCCCAATGGAGTTTATTTCCTTTGATTCTTTGATGGCCTTTGAGTGTTCACTTTATTGTTCGGATTGGATGAGCTTGCACCAGGGAAAGTCATATTTGGTTTTACAACATTTGCATCTACTACCCCATCATTGAGTGTTCTTATTTTTTCTCCAAAAGTGGGGCTTGTCTTTCCCATTTTATTCCTCTTTGTTCTCTTTGAATATCTTAATGATGCCTTGTTCAATAAGGACTTTCTCAGATGCCAATCCTTTTTCTATGACTTCCTTGAAGGTAGACAAACAAGCCTTTCTTAGTTCATATCCAATATCCTTGTTGACATTTTGAGTAAACATTTATACCATTTGTTTTTGTGGGATATCACAAGAGCATAGACTAGAAAGACCTCTCTATTGCTGTAAAAATGAAGAGAAAGACTCCCCATTTTTTATGTTTTGTGTTGCACAAAGTAGTCACTAACACATCTCTTTCAATGTTGTATGAAATCTTCTGCTATATCACTCCATGATTTGATTCTAGGTGGAAGTTGGGAAAACAATTCCATAGCTTGTCCTCCTAAGCTTTGTGGGAACAATCTCATCAAGTATGTTTTTTCTCCTGCTACCTCAATGCAAGTTGTCAAAAACTCTCTTATGTGTGCCCTAGGATCCCCTTTGCCTTTATATTTGTCAAATTTTAGTGTCATAAAATGTGGAGGAAATGAAGGTATTGGAATAAATATATCCTTCATTGTGTACTATTGCTTTGGTGTATTTATGTCTACCATTTTCTTCTGTAAATCCTTGATTTGTTGTTACAAAGTCATTCTTGGGTGGTGTCTTTTCTCTTTGAGCTAGCCCCATTCTTGAGCCACCGAGTGGAGGAGGAGGGATATAATGCATGTATGGATAGTATGGAGGAGTAACATATTTATAGCTTAAATATGATCATATGGAGGAGTAACATATTTATAGCTTACATATGGACCACTTGGTATGGTATTGTAATGAAGAGCACTAGGTCTAGGTCGATACATGTCATGACCATGAGGATAGGAGGTATCATAAGAGTGATCTTGGATATTGCCCCCAAATCTAACATGTGGTCTCCTCGTGTCATAATTTTGAATGTTTGCTTGGGTGTAATTATATGCATTGGTATGATCTTGGGTATTATCATGAGCATGTGTATTAGCATTTCTTCTCCATGGGAAAGGACGATTGTGGGGTTGATCATGAAAGCTCCCAACAAAATTGGTATGAGTATAGGAATTGGGAACTTCGGGTTTTTGAAATAAGGATGAAGGTAACTCAGGCATGAAACATTCTCTCCTATTACCACCATTATGTCGTCTAGGATTTGCATTTTTTGAACTATTTGATTATGATCCTCTTCTAAAATTTGTGACATCTCAAAATCATGAGGTAGCCTTAGTCCACTTTGTGCCATGACTTGAAGTAAGTATTGTCTATCTCTTCCCATGATCTCTTCAACAAATCAATTGAATCTTGGATCTAAGATATTTTCTTCAATGTCTGCAGTGGTGATAGATGCATTGTCATTATCATTGTTGTTCTCCTTGTCGATCTCATTGTCATTGTCTGGCATATTATTGCGACTGTCAAACGGATTGTAAAATTTATCTTCATCAAACTCATAGGTACTCATTGTTGGCAACAACAATGAAGGAAATTGGAGAGGGGAGGGTGAATCACTTTTCACCGGATCTATAAACTTAACCACAAAAACAAATCTGATAAACTGAAGCAATAACAAAGATAAGCAAGTTGATAACACAACACACAACACCAAGATTTTGATGTGGAAAACCTAGTTAAGAGAAAAACCACGATGGAAACCTACCCACAATAAGATGATACTCTACAGTAGTATGTGAAAATATTACAATGGGAGGTGCACATGCATTCAAGCACACTGCCTAGAGCTCACTACTCAAAAGATAATGACTTGGAAGGCTACAACCCTTAGGGAAGTCTCACTAACTTACAATAAGATTCAGACTACAATCCGGAAGGAATGAACTGAAAGAATAGCATCTCCAAATGCCTGATGACAGTTCTAGTTAAGCATAATATATGCTATGCAACATCAATCTCTACTCAATCACAATGTCAAAGGATGAATCACTTGTTCGCACATACACCACTCTTTGATAATGCAGACACAATCATGATACCTAAATTATATGACAATATCACCTATTTATACAAATCATCAACCTTGACAACAAGGTCGACTAAACCCTCAACTCATAATTACAAAATTACATCACACGATACAAAGATTGACCATTGGACCAATATAATGATATACATGACATAACATGATCCTAAACCAAATATCCAAATGCTCAACTCCACCAAAAATCACGCCAAGATCAACCGCAACATGCTACACCACCAAGAAAAATTGTATAACACGAAGAACATCATCGGTTCAACAAAATCACCAAGAACACGCACAAGGATCAATGCGGATCACCAAAAAAAATATGACATAATTAAGAAACACCAGCAAGCACGTTAGAATCATCAGTAACAGTTGTACCAACACCACTTATCAAATCTTCATCAATCAACATCTAAACCTCAAGAACACTCAAACAATAGCAACCGTCACGATGAAAAAATAACTTGCAAAGCACCAAATCAAGAACCATATAAAATGAAGATACACAAGACCATCCCAAAATCTCAGCTTAAGATCTGATCACAATGAAATATACCAGAGGAAATACTAAACTCTACAAAGCACCGATTCGATAAACAAACTGCAAAACCGGATCATCTTATATGATCAATTAAGCTTTCTGGATCACCAAAACCAATACAAAAGAATATAATGATACTAGAAATATTGCATACACCAAGCCATAATCCCAATAAACCAATCTGCAATCACCAGAGCAAGAATATGTTGACATCAATGATAACAACATATCCTAGCAGTAGCAATGTCCAACACTCATGTTGAGAGATCTTAGAGCTTCTTTGGCTTCTCTTCTAGACCTTTGGGAATGGATTTCAACCATGATCTTGACCTTGGCTATAATGAAAGATGCAAAGAAATGTGAAGACTATGGAAGACCAAGAAAGGATATGAGATGGAAAAAATTTAGGGTTGTCTTGCAATGTCAAAAAATGTAAGTCCAAGATATTTGTGATCTAAAGTAAGGTATGGCTTCCAAAGAGATGATGGATCTCTTGATGAGGTAAGTTGACCTTGACTAAAGATGACCAAATGGGACCCTAAGATGATAGATCTGATACGGGAACCACTTAGTGATATGTTGTAATAAGTTTGCAAGATATGATGAGGACAACAAAGCAACCTTTTGATCCTAGTTTGAAAAATGTGTATGAGGGATTGCAAATGAAGGCAAATAATGGACAAATATTAGACCAAAGCTGGTTGACTGAAAATGATGAAGCCTTATGGGAAATGTCTTAGAAGCTCTTCAAATCTCAAAACCTAAGCACGTCTTGTCTTTTCCAACTTCTATAAAATTTGTTATGGGACACAAACATGGAACTAGCCTGCACAAACGTGATTTCTCAACTTAGATGCAGTTTTATAAGACATGGACATAATTTAAACTATTGTTCTGACAATATTTTGCTTTCTGACAAAAATGTGATTCTACCCTACGCAAACGCAGTTTCCCAACCCAGACGTGGTGTAAACTGACGCAGACGTAGTTTTTGATAGATTTTCTAAGTTTCTCCAAATACGAAAGTTGTTGAATGTGACCAAGTCTTGATGTTGAATGTCATGTGGCAAGAAAACACAACAAACAATGAAGACACAATGTCTAAAGATGTTTTTGTCCAACCTTTTTTTGTGTATGTTCAAAAGATTTCCACTGGTATAGCACAAATTTAAGGCACTTGAAAACATGCACAACTTAGGCTGGAAAGAGAAACCATTCAGTGGAATGAGTGGACAACTAGAGAATCTGGTAGCACTGGCTCCCCCACCACGACACTCACTTCTCAGGCATACCATATTCTCTTACCTCAAAATATTATAGATCAAATGAGGGATTCTTGTCTCAACATGAAAAGGTACATAAGGGGTATCTACGGGGTACAATCCACACTCCCTGAACCATCAAATGCAAGGATTTTTGGCCTCTACAACAAAAGGTGTTTAGTGGGGGAAATTTTGAAGTCCTTGGTGTCTACCCATGTGGTGATGGCTCATTTAAGAACCCACTCCTAATCCCCAAAGTGGATTTTTAATGCATCAAACACAAGTGTGGATACTAGGGAGAACCATCAGTCTAGATACGCGTCACCAAGTCATCGTGGCTTTTGCCTAACATATTGATTTATATAGCGAGCAAAAGAAGTTTTGCTTGGGTCATGCTCTCTCACTTTGCCTTATGGGCTACCCGGGAGACAAGCCCTCCTACCTAAATATAATATGATAACAATTTCTCTTACACCCAAGGTCCAATGGAAGGCAAGGAGAGAGGATACTTTTGTTATCAACTCTAGAGTTATAAACATAAAATATGCAAAGTGCACCAAACACTTCAAACAAGTTCTTTAACCCCAAATAAAAAAGAGATGTGACCCTAATTAGACTATAAATACAAAGACACACACCTAGATTACCCCTACAACAAATGATTAGCAGTGTTGATAGATTACCCCCACCTGCAAGCACACTAGTTGCGTAAATTTTAGAAATCCAAATCCAAATTTGAAAGGGGGGCCTTCGACAATACAATATTAACTTTTTTTTCAAAACAATTGCACCACTTCGTTAGTCCAATGCAAGGGGTTAGGCCAAAACCAAATCAGAAAACCCTAAAACAAAAAAGATACTAAAAAATAAAAATAAAAATGCAGTTATACCTAACGTAGACGCAACTTTTGAACACAAATATGACAATGTAAGATGCATACACACTTTCTGAGATTTGGAACCTGCAAAACAAGATCTAAACACAAAAACAAGCAACACAGATGCGCTTTCTGGGCAAAAACATAGAAATATGAGTCACGTACATGATTTTCGAAAAAGTTATTCCTGCAACAAACAGAAAATGCAAAAATGTGAAAATATCTAACCTCGATGTGATTTCAGATCAAAGATGCAATAAAATAATACACAGACACAATTTTGGGATCTAAGACCTGCAAAATAGACATAAAACATAGACGTGAAAATAGGGATCACAGATGCAAAATCAAAACGTACACATGAAAAAACCAGTCATAGACACATAATAAATTAGAATCATTGCAAATCCGACCTGCATCTTCACAAAAAGCTAGATCTGCAAATAAAATATTAGAAATAAAAGAGATAAGGGTCCCACCGGGCATGCCAAAATGTATATGGTGAAAAATAATGATAAAAACTATTGTAAAATCATAAAGATTCAACCACAATAAAAACCTTAGTTCTACAGCCAAACATTCACCATACACCAATGAAGATACCTAAGAACATGCAAATTCACAAAATAAACAATTTTACCATTCACGTGTCAAGTAGGGTTTCAATCTCCAGTGTTTCCTATCTCCATTAATCTTGTTTGATATATTTTCTCTCGTATTTTATTTGTGCACAAGAGTTCAACAAAGAAGGGATTGTGGTTGAAGTAGCTTGATCGCAAGAAAACTTGATTGCATAAATGTTGATTAGTTGATTAGGGTTTTTAATGAAGGGGAGTATCCTCTTACATAGAAGAGACTTTAGGAAATGGAGGGATAAGATTAAAAGGTGAAGAGGATAAATGGTCGGCTAGGATTAAAGGGTAGGTAGAAGAAATAATAAAAATAGTAAGAGGGTAGGTAGAGGAAAATTAAAAGATAAATGACATGTGTCATTGAAGGAAAAAGCTAATGAATTTAATTAATAGAGGAAGTGGGATCGATTAAATAAATAAAATATTTATTTAATTTAGGAAAAAGATAATTTAAATAAATAAAAATATTTATTTAAATGAAGAAAGGCCTAGAAGAGGATTAATGAATTAATTAAATAATAAGAATTTACTTAATTAATAGAAGACTTGGGATAAAATATTTATTTTAGATATAACAATTTGAGGTGTCTACAACAGTCATTAGGAGTCTAAAGAAATTTAGATAAATGCTTTCAAACAATTAAATTCATCTAATGGTTGCTCATCCTAGTATAAAAGTCTTTTGTTGAACAAATATCTTAATGACAAAAGAGATGGTTGGATCATGGAAGTGATGGAATATGATGTGAATATCAAGGTGACCAAGCTGATTAGAGGTAAAGGATTATGTGAACAGCTTGTTGGTCACACAGAAAATAGCGAACAAGAGGTTGAAGAAGCTATCCTAGTTCATGAAGAAGAAGAACAAATTGTTGTAGCAACACCTCCTACAAGTCGGGTGCATGAAATGATGCATTATATTTAGACTGGTGTGTATCCTAAGGGTTTGAACAATGCAAAACGAAGGTACTTTAGACTTCAAGCAATCCCTTATGTCATTTTGGATGGAATTTTGTTTAGAAAGGATTTTAATGGTGTATTCTTGAGATGTATAGAATCAGATCAGATTGATAGAATACTAGAAGAATTCCATGATGGACCAGTTGATGGCCATTTTGCACCAAGGACTACAACTCTAAAAATCATGAGAGTTGGACACTTTTGTCCTATTTTACATAAAGATGCTTAAGCTTGAGTAAAAAAGTGTAGAAAGTGTGCAATTTTTGTTGGCAAACAGAGGTTAGCAACCTTACCCTTATAGCCTATTCAGGTTGAACAACCATTCATGAAGTGGGACCTTGATTTAATTGGGGTCATCAATCCACCTTCAAGTTCAGGGCACAAATGGATCGTAACAGCCACTGAAATTACTTTACCAAGTGGACTGAAGGTGTGGCTTTGAAGTAGGATAATGAAAGTGCAATCCTAAGTTTATATCAAGACTTGGTAGCAAGGTTTGGAGTTCCTGATTCTATTACCTCAGATAATGCATTAGCTTTTGTAGGCTTTAGAATAACAAAATGGGCTTATTAACAATGGCATATTTTTTAGCACTTTGTCCAATTATTACCCTCAAGGTAATGGACAAGCTGAGTCCACTAACAGGAACTTGATTAGGATCTTCAAGAGAATAGTGGAGGACAATCAGAGAACTTGGCACAACCAACTGAAGCAAGCATTATGGGCTAATAGGATCACACCTAAAAGAGCTACATGTATTTCTCCCTATGTTCTTGTTTATGGAAAGGAAGCAAGGCTTCCAATTTCAGTTAAATTACCAAAACTATATATGACTAAGGAGCTGGAAATGATGGAAGAGGAACCCATACAAATCAGATTTGTAGAACTTATGGAGTTGGAAGAGGTAAGAAATAATGCATTGCAAACAATTGAAAATCACCAAGCTCAAATAAAAAGGACATTTGACAAGAAGGCAGTCTTAAGAGTCTTCAATGAGGGTGATTAGTCCTTAAATGGGATGAGCTGAAAAGTAGGCCCAAAAATTACACTAAGTTTGATCCTATGTGGAGTGGTCCTTACTTGATCACAAAATGCAAGCCACACAATGTCTTTCAGTTGCCTAACTTGGAAGGAGAAGAGCTTCCTATCCCAGTCAATGGGATACACCTCAAGCTTTGTTATTCAGGTAATGATTTATCTTGTACATATTAAAGTAGGTTTCTCATTTCAATAAGTGTCGATGCACATTGTTTTCGAGTTTTTGTTTCCCTCTAAGTGTCGTTTCACATCTTTTAGTTCAATCTTTTCCCTTTCCCTAAGTGTTGATGCATGTTTTCCAGCCTTGTTAGAAGGTTGTGTCGTTGCTATTCAATGTTTCTAACAGTTGAGTGATGGTTTGATCTGAGTTTTTTCATGTCAAAAAATGACTCCTATGCCCAATGGATTGCTTAAGTCCACTAGTCTAATGTGTTTAACAGGCAAACACCCCTCAGAAGTCACCAAAATGTTAACTATTTTTCACATATCCAAGTGAAAATAGGTTTCCCTAGGACTTTGGCCTAATGTAGAGGTTCAAAATTTTTTTTTGAAAAGATTAAAGAGAGCTAAAAGACCTCCAATGCCTTCACTTTCATTTATTTCCAAAATAAATCAAAAGAGAAGGCATGTCTTTTATTTATTTGAAAAAATCTAGGAAACTTCTCAAAGTACACTTTTCACAATGAGATTAAAAGTCAAGCAAGTTTTGGAGGGAATCCAAAATAAATCAAAAGAGAAGACTCCATGTTGCATGGGGAAAATAAAAGATTGTCATTATAGACCATGGTTTGGTTAAGCTTATCCTTACTTGACTCGTGAATTGCAGTTGAACCCTAGTTTTACACTTATCTCACAAGTTCCTATCCAAAGAGGGTCTTCAAAGGGCGGCCAAAGTAGAGAAGAGGTTGTAGTGCAGTTGTTTTTTCATATTAATATTGAAAGAGTGAAGATGAAGTAGCATGTTGCATGCACAAAGATGGGTGTTGAAGAGATTGTAGAAAAGGATGCCCATGTGTTGCAAGGGTATTAAGAGATTTCTTTTGAGAACCAACATCATACATGTCACAGGTCAGCTCTTTATCTTACACTTATTTGATTTGAATAGTTCAT
Organism: Cryptomeria japonica; assembly: GCF_030272615.1. Classification (NCBI taxonomy): domain Eukaryota; kingdom Viridiplantae; phylum Streptophyta; class Pinopsida; order Cupressales; family Cupressaceae; genus Cryptomeria; species Cryptomeria japonica. Next base: position 541,518,611 of record NC_081406.1, on the reverse strand, counting down.
TCATGCAAAGTAATGTCTTACAAGTAGGAGTTTCTAAGAGGAATGTAATAGTTTTGTTAAGTAATGTTGACATCTCTTCTAAACCTCTCTTCAAGAATCTTAGGGTTTCTATGAAAACAATATCACTGTCTGTCAAGGTAGACTGTGAAAAGGAAAGAGAGTGACATACAATGCATTCAAACTAGTGAACAAAAGGAATCAACGCAGTAAGATAATGTATCATTTTGAGTTTTGACTAAGCATATGCCTTCATAAGAGGTCATAATAGTATATCAGTAAAGACCAATTCTCAGAGAAGTCATGGAGACTTTTAATGTGCAACAAGACAAATCATGAGCCCTGTTATGAAAAAGATAGTGACCATTCAAAAGACACAGAACACAATAAGATGACAGTCTTAGTGAATACTTATTGGCAAAGCCATCACAATCCTAAAACCATTGAGAGTTGGTTTCGGTCATTAAATGAGGAAAATATTCTTTATAGAAGAGTTATAGAAAGTTCTCCTAACTAGAAAAGAAATGAAAGTCATATGCCTTGAAGACCTAAATAGTGATAGAGTAGTCCAAATGCATACTATGATATCATTGAACATATTTTGTTGTCCCAGTGAACATAGAAAATATAGTAAAAGCAAAGATCATGAGCACCCATCAATGTTGTCAAAAGCATTGGGATAGTGAAAGATAGCCATTGAATTCAGATTCAGTGACCTTTAAAAGAGTATAGAGATCTTGATAGTCAAATACCAAAGGACAACCATTAATGAATGGCTATAAGAACTTTTGACAAGATCATTTCATTCCTTGTATCAAAAGGTAGGGTATTGAGAAGGAGAACAACAATACCAAAAGATAGTGATCTTATTCACTAAAAATGTTATGGCACCTCCACAAAGATTAATGATATTCTTCATGCATTGATAGGTCAAGATAGAGAAGCCCTAAATGAGTATAAAAGTAGTCATCAAAATCAAAAAATAATGATGACCTATAGAGCAGTCATGTGTAATGGTTCAAAAGACAATCCATATAGATCCTATGACAAAGCCATCCAAGAACAATTATAATGGTCATGGCAAGTTGAAAATGCAGTCATCAGTCATTATAGTAGCAATACTATGGAATAAAGAATGATGGTATCCATAAAAGATAGTGAGTTGGGAAAGTGAAGACAAAGGAGGAGAGAACTTCGACTACTAAAAAGATCAACCTTGACCACTAAAACATTTAGAGATGCCTTCAAAGCAGAGGTATGAGAATTAGTGATAATGACTGTCACAGTGAATTGATAAAAGAATAGTAAAATACAATCAAAAGCCCTCTCTCAGTCATAATCTAGTCCTAAGGGACAAAAGCGCAGCCAATAGCACTGTGATGGCTCTCAATACAAATAAAGAGGAGTTTACAAATCAGTCACTGTTAAAGACTAGGCTTCATCAAATAACATAAAGCAGATAATAGTCATTAAGACTTTTTATAGCAGAGATAGTCAAGCAATTTGAAGAATAAAAAGAGCATGGATAGTAAGGCCTTACTGTCACATAAAAATAGTGTCACAATGGCCAATCACAGTCACTCCTAAAAGTGTATTGTTAGAGACAAAGCAGGGGATTAAGAAAGATACAGTCCAAAAGCAATCCTTATGACAGTGTTATTCACCAAAGGGGCCTAAAGATCAGTCACAGAGGCATATCAAGTTGTCTTTATACAAACCAAGATAGAATATTCTATGCAAAATGTAGTCATAATCAAGAATAGAGTCATTGTCAAAGCAAGCAAAATCTCTACCTCAAAGTTCAAACTCAAAAAATAACAGTTTGTGAAAGCCACAGGTTTGATACAGTGTAAGTTTTTTAATAAGATCAAGCATGATAGAAGTTCCCTAGGACAAAATACCAACAACAATTTAAATCTCTTGGTGAAAGTTTTGGAGCAAAGCAACATCAAAGCGTTAAAAGATCTTCATAGGGTTTTACTTGTTATTGAATCATCCAAATCTAAAAGATCAAACACGTTGCAGCTATCAAATATGCAGATCTTCATTGCAAGCTAAGTGAATAGGGATTTGATAGCAGTTATAGAAGGTTATAGTAGCTTAAAGGTAGATTCTTAGAAGCAGAGAAAAGACACAATCATGGAAAACTGCAAGCCCAAAAAGAGTATGAATGACAGTGATACTTCAAAAAGCAGTGGTATCAAATCTTCTAAAAACCAGTCAAAACCCTACAAACACTAAGACAATATGATGATTGTCAAGGTATGAGAACGCGATTATCAAGAATGAATGATACAACCATGGAACAAAATATAGGGGCACGAAGGTATTGTGAAAAGTCCTCTTAAGCTTTGAAACTGCCAATTGGTATTAGGAGTGACTAGTGAGCAATGAACAATGATTGACAAGTCCATTTATAAAGAGTAATACAACCACAGTCACAGTAAGGAGGATGGTCCAACAAGTTGAAGATAGCAGTCACATTTCACAGTCCAAAAACTCATAAATACACATTGAGTAAGCTCTAAGTCATATTCAATAAACGGGGTTATATGTTCTTTTAGAAAGAGATGAAATAAGAACATGCAGTGATAGATCATCCTACACCTAATAAGGACTTGGTTGACATTAGTCTCCAATACTTGTCCCTCATTTTATGCAATCAATTCAAGGATAAGTTTAAAATGGTAATGGGTAGAGTTATAATTCATGGTTATAATTCATGAGCAGATCTGACCATCATTTTACAATCAGTTCAAGGTCTGAAAATAAGGAGTTTTTAAGGTGAATGCAACAGTTCAAGTGTAGTTGTGGATTAGTTACCAGTTGGGACAAGCTTTCCAATAGTTTACCTTGAGTTATGAGCTAGATTTGACTTAATTTTTGCATGACTTTTGCTCAAATTCGGCCAAAGAAGATATTTTATAGAAGATGGGGATAAAACCAAGAAGGAAGACTTCCAGTTAAAGTTGAGTTCACTTTTGTAGTAGTAGTTCTTCTTAATCTCTTTAAATATTCTTTCTCTATAAGTCTATTCTCTTCTATCTTTTGGATTTAGTTCTTTATTTTATTGCATACATAGTAGCAAGAAGATTATTGTAGCTCATGTATTTTTAGATTCAAAGCATTGTAGCAACAGTTATTACTCAAAATTCAATAAATATTATTGATTCCTTCCAACACATTCTTATTTGTTCATTGTCATATGTGTGATTTGATGAAATTATTGTGATTTTATTTCAAAATCATTTATTTTGTCTCATGGATGCTTTGATTGGACAAGGAAATTTCATTGCAAAATTCTGGTTGTGTCTTGTGTTATCAATTTTTCAATAAATTGAATGTTGTGAAATCTCTTTTCCTTTAGACAAATATTGAAAACCTCAAACCTTTACACAAAATATTTATGAATTTTATGATCTTAGTCAGGTTGTGAGTCAAATATCAATTATTTTGAAGTTGATAACTCTTCTAGGACAGCAAGTAGTATCAAACCCATTGGTGCATCACCTGCTTATAACAGTAGAATTTCATTTCCAGCAAACTTTCTTACCCTTTTCTCAATCAAAATTAGCTTTTCTTGGAGGTTTCATCAGAGAACCAGCTGACTCTAGGAGTTGGTTTTCACAATAGGCAACCTATAGGCCTGAAAATCATCCAATGTTTCACAAGATTGCTGAGCTTTCAACTTAAGCATCACGGGTGCAATCATGGTGACAACAATCACCATTACTGATTTTTTCACTACTAAACAAAAAACAGGATAATCCTTTGTCACATTCTTACAAAGACGGTGAAACTTAGTCAGTCTATGTCCATTCAACATCCCCGAGGAACAATGGGTCGACTTGTTTATTGAAAATCTAGTACTAGAATTATTGTATGAATTAAAGATGAAAACTCATAGCTCTACTAAGAAACTTGTCAAGAAAGGGACAAACATTGAGAAATCTCTTATATAAAAGGGGGTTCTCAAAATCTCTAAAGACAATACCAACAACCCTAGCAATTCTAATGACAATAGCAGAATTTGGTCTAGAAACAATAATATTACCAATGATGGGTTGTGGATGTGAAGACAATAAACAATATGTAGACAAAACTCATCCTCAAAGGAGCCATACCATCAAATACTCAAACAAACAATCAATCTAATCAGCAGTCCCAAAACAACATACCAACTCAACAACAAGATCAACTAGCCAATACCATGCAAAAAAATTAGTAGTGAAGACCTCCTCGTAACAGAAACACACCTCCTCGCTAGTTTACACCATTAAGAGAACCTATTGAGTATGTACTAAAATAGTTACCTAAATAAAATCTTATGCAATTATCTGAGCTTAGAAATGAACCAACAGTAAAACCTAGGTGGTGGAATGAAAAACGATACTATGAATATAACTGAACAAAGGGACATAAAACTCCTTGTTTCCAACTAAAAAAATTGATACAAGAATTGATTTACCAGGGTTTGGTTGAGATAGATTCTCTATTTGCTTCCTCAAATACATGTCACACCATATTCAAGACTTTATTGCTTGATCATGATAAAGGGAAGGCCTCCACATCTAATTTTAACTCAAAAGGGAATGTTAATTATACCAATGCTTCCCATCAATATATTATTAACCATCTCCAAATGTGAGATAGTCATGTATCTACCATAAGAATCAAAGATCCAAGTTCCCAGTGTGCGATAACTACACTATGATCTAAGGTTGTTTTGCAAGGAGCTCCTCCTACGTCACAAGTCACTAGCTAGTATAATATCCTTGATAATTTAGGAATAACACCAACACAAATATCCATCCTTGATTTTTTGCGTATATCCCCTACTCATAGAGTATCCCTTAATAAAGCATTACAAGAATCCATATTTCCTACCAACATAAATGTTGACCAATTTTAGGCCATGATAGGACATATCACTCCCTCATGCCCGATTACTTTTACTAAAAAGGATCTCCCACACAACAAGCCTAATGATAATGATTCATTGCATCTAGAAATATTTGTTCATAACACTAAGATAAGATGAGTCTCGATAGATGGTGGAACAGGATTGAACATTTATACATTGAGATTTATTATAGCTCTCGGCTGCTCTAAAAATGACATTGATCCTTCAAGAAAGATAACTATCAAATCTTATGATGATCTAGAGCGCCTTTCAAAGGGTGTTATTGTGCTACCTATTAGAGTTGGACGCGCCATTGAAAGTATAACATTGCAGGTACTGGACCTTGATCTACCCTACAACCTGATTATAGGTTGCCCCTGGATACATGCCATGAATGCAGTCCCATCTACTTACCACCAGTGTATAAAATTCCCATACAATGGAAAAAAAATCACCATCCCTAGAGATCCCTATCCTTTCCAATTTTGTGCTAACTTAGAAGGAACATTTGAATAGTAAGTACCAATAAATAGAGAAGCTTCGTCCTTGAATGACACTTCTCAAAACTTAGACCCTCAAACGCTAGCTAAATTGTCTAAAGGAAAACTCAAAATTGAAGATTAAGGATGTGGAGAATACATTACGGTGGAGTCATTCCACATTGGAAAACTACCTATTTTTGCTAAATCATATGGAAAGCCACATCCTATACAAAAGGAACCCAAATTCATAATTCAATATCAGCCTCCTACTATTTTCACAAAATGGGGAGACCATAATGAAGAAAAAATTGAAGAGGATATATCAAAATGGCTTTACAAAGATGAAGAAGATGTTCCACCTATATAATTTCCTGTAGAAAACTATGGTAAAGGATTCATCATCATGTAGAAGAAAGGTTATGACGAACATACTGATATTGGCATAAATAAACAAGGAACTATAGAACCCATTCAACCAAAAGAATGACATCACACCAAAGGACTCAAATTTTAACCATTACAAATTGGTCCTTCCAATGCCAAGTTAAACTCATGTGAAAAAGGATGTACTCTAGACGACGAAAAGACACTCGAGGAGGACCTTAAAGAAATTAATTCCAATGAGTGGGAATGGGACTCTTATTCCTCTAGCTCCTATACCTTAGATAATATTTTCCTTGATCCAGATGACTTACCCATTAAAGAAAAACATGTATATATACTCCCCTTCCCAAAAAACCTTGTCATAGAGCTTGGATTATAGACTTTTGGGATCCTAACTCTTCTACAAAAGAAGACCATACTGAAAGAAATACTGACACTGATGCTACTGATATCCATATCATGAATTTCATCTTTGCCATGCCAGACCTGTATAATGCCGATGATAGCATGCCTTTAGTCCATCTGAAACTTATTGATTGGGACCAACAAGGACCACTGAGTTTATACCATTTTGAGAATGATAATGCCATATTAGCATTCCTCGAATCTCATAAAGATATATAAACACAATTTAGGGAATTAACTCCTTATAGTAAAAAAAAGTGAAAATAAAAATAATGAGTCTCTCCATGAAAGCCGCAAGGCATCTCTAGACTTTAAGAAAGTAAAAATAAATGATGTATCCGAGGGTGAAAACCTTTATGAGGTGCTCGAGGGTGGAAGAATGGATAAACCCCTACCAGAACATGTAAAATCTCCTCTCCTAGTGGAGATGACAAAAGAAGTCAACTTGGGAACACTAGATAATCCTAAAGTCATTAACTTTGCAACCTCCTTGGTAGAGAAAGAAAAGACAGACTTCATCACATTCTTTCTAAAAAGACAAATCAACTTTGCATGGTCCTATGCAAACATGCTAGGGCTAGATTCAAAATTGGTACTCCGTCATTTGTCATTATAGCTAGATGCTAAACTAGTCAAACGGAAACTAAGAAAAATGCATTACTTGTAAAAGATGAGCTCAAAAAACTATTAGATGTTGGTTTCATCAGGCCTCTAGATAATGTAAAGTGGATATATAACATGGTTCTTGTAAGAAAACTCATTGGAGGCATCAAATTTTGTATCGATCTTAGGGATTTGAATAAATCGTGTCCAAAAGATGACTTCCCTTTACCCAAAATTGATATAATTGTCGACTTAAGATTTGGTTATGAAATGATGTCCCTAATGGAAGGATTTTTCAGATACAATTAGATCATAATAGCTCCAGAGGATCAACCTAAAACAACTTTTACATGTGCCTAGGAAACCTATTGTTGGAATGTAATATCTTTCGACCTTAAAAATTCTAGAGCAACTTATCAGAGGGCTATTACAACCATCTTTCATGATTTCATGCACACAGTGATGGAAGACTATGTGGATGGCCTACTTTGTAAATCACTAACAAGAGATAGTCACCTGGGTACCTTAACTGTGATCTTTGATAGAATGGAACAATATAAGCTTCGACTAAACCCTAAGAAATGTGTTTTGGGGGATACATAAGGGAAAATCCTAAGATATATTGTCTCTCGTAGTGGAATTGAAGTAGATCCAACAAATGTAAAGGCTATCATGTATATGCCTTGCCCGTCCAATCTGAAACAATTGAGAAGTCTACAAGGAAAACTACAATCTATCAGAAGATTCATAGCATAATTGGCTAATAAATGTCATCCCTTCCAATATTGGCTAATAAATGTCATCTGGTAATTAAATGATGAATACGAGACAAAGGATAAAAAATTAGTCCCTTCCAAGAAGTTAGTTGATTTCTAAAAACCAGGTTTGTTACAATTACATTCGGTTAGGTACCACGACTATAGAACAAACCAACAGATGCTATGGCTACCATTGCTTCTTTGTTTGATATTCCATAAAATGTTGCTAAGTGCGAGTTCTTGGTCAAACAATTGTTGATCTTGACTTTTGAGATTCCTTGGTCTGAACTCATATGCGAAATTGTTGGTCCCAATTCCCCTTGGTACTAAGATATCTACAACTACCTAAAGTTTCAAACATTACCTCCCAACCTGTCCAAAAAACAACGACGCTCCTTTATCCATCAAACTGTTCTAGATATGTTATCATCGGTGACACCCTATACCATCATTCTTTTGATCAAACCCTCCTTAGGTGTCTTGATTTCGACGAAGCTCAAACCTCTTTACCATAAGTTCATTATGGTATTTATGGGGGCCACCTCAATGGTTTAAATATTACTAAGAAGCTAGCAAGAGCATGATATTATTGGCCTACCATAGAACAAGAAGCTCACACTTTTGCAAATAAGTGTTGGAAATGTCAAATCCATAGAGACTTGATTCATGCACCAACACAAGAACTTTGGCCTATCGTATCTCCTTGGCCATTTTCTCTGTGGGGTCTCAACCTTATAGGTATGATTCACCCTAGTTTTGCCAATGGTCATAAATTCATTATCACTACCACAAGTACTTCACCAAATGGATTGAAGCCATTCCTATGACCTATATTACTGGCATGTAGATTTCCAAATTTATCCTAAATTACATTATTGTTAGGGTTTAGGTAGATCTGGGGTGAATACAAATTAACAATTATATGCATATACAAACACAAAAGATGAAGAAAAATGCATAACATAGATAACATAGAGATTTAACATGGTTCACCCAAGGTGGGCTACATCCACAAAACACAATCATCCAATCTTTTCTTATTATCCAGTAAATCAATACAACAGTATTATAATGCCCTTTTACATTCCAGACGCTTATAACAAGCAATTTTTATGGCAACACTCAAAGTCGGTTTTTTTTCGACAAAAAAAATGGGGAGAGGATACATAACGAGTGTACAATACTTGCATGATTAGTCACCACATATCGATAACATAATAACAAGAGCCACCAAGAGATGATACCTAAGCCGGTCCCCATACATCTGAATGCACAAGCATTAATTTCTCACTATTTACCATAAATACAATTTTCACATAATTCTAAATCAATTTGCTTAAATCCTGGTAACAAATTTTTAGAGTGAAGGATTTTCATCCCTTTCTCACTCATGTGCCCAACTCTATAGTGCCGCAGTTTTGAATCTGTCCTCACGACATCTATTGTAGCTGTCCCTGCATCAATTTTTTATGTATCGGCTAAGGTAGAATAAGTATTATCAATACACAAATACAATGTGCCTACCTTTTCACCTTCAGCTACTACTAATGCACCTTTAGTGACCTTCCAAACATTGTCTGTAAAGGTAACTATGCACCCTTCACTACCTAGTTGTCCTATAGAAATTAAATTTCTTTTTAAATTAGGAACATGCCTTACCTCCTGCAACAACTAGTCATTTCCATTCTACAACTTGATCTTTATCTTGCCTTTTCCAACAATCTGGCAGGGCTCATCATCACCCAAATATACCTGTCCAAAATCACCTTGAACATAAGGTGTAGCATGAAATGAAGCCCTTGAATCTATTACCCAAGAATCATTAACGTTATCTAAACACAAAATCAAGGCATCTTGTAAAGTATTACTTGCAACATTAGCTTCCTTATTGTCATCTTCATTTCCATCTCCTTGTTTTTTTTTCTAGACCAACAATCTTTCTTTAAATGTCTTGGCTTTCCGTAGCACCAACTTTCTTCCTTTGTATTGAGAGCGTCCTTTCTTTGACTTCCCTCATGAGTTCTCACGCCCAGTGCCTTTTCCTCTTTCCTTTGATCTTCCCTTGTTCTCTACATTCAAAACAATACCTAATGGTGTTGAAGTCTCACCTATGCTTTTCCATCGCATTTCCTTGCTTAGGATAACACCAACAACAATATCAAATTTCAAAGTATTTACGCCAGAGACAAAGTTACTTATAGTCATAACCAAGCTATTCCAACTTTCTGGCAAAGAACATAAAATTAAGAGAGCCCTAACCTCTTCATCGAAGTTAACTTTTACAAAAGTCAATTGGCTTGTAACTATATTAAATTCATTTAAATCATCTGCTACAGATCCTCCCTCACTCATTTTCATATTAAACAAGCACTTCATAAGAAATACCTTATCTGAGGGTTTCTCATATAGTTTAGCTAGTGTCGCCATTAGATCTGAAGTCGTTGTTGCTTTTGATATATTAAATGCTATAGATGGTGCAAGGCACAACCGAATGGTTCCTAGTGCCTTTTGTCCAGTATATCCCAATCCTCATCTGACATCGCAGTCGGTTTCTTTGACTTTCCTTCCAGTAGTTGCCATAGATCCTTTTGATAAAGGTAATCCTCCATCTGAATTTTCCATAGTTGATAATTCTGACTGTTGAACTTCTCAACCTTGAATCTGGTTTCTTCCATTTCTCCCACTCAAATTTGAAAGTCCCCGCCAATTTTCAGAAATGCACGACTCTAATACCAATTGTTAGGGTTTAGGTAGATCTGGAGAATATACAAATTAACAATTATATGCAGATACAAACACAAAAGATGAAGAAAAATGCATAACACAGATAACACAAAGATTTAACATGGTTCACCCAAGATGGGTTACATCCACAAAACACAGTTGTCCAATCTTTTCTTATTATCCAGGTAAATCTATACAACACCATTACAATGCCCTTTTACATTCCACCCGCTTATAACAAGCAATTTTTAGGAAAACACTCGAAGTAGGTTTTTTTCAGGGCGAGGATATATAACGAGTGTATAATACTTGCATGATCAGTCGCCACATATCAACAATTATATACCGACGTGGAGTCCCTTTGGCCATTGTTACTGATAATGGTCGCCCCTTCAAAAACCAAGATGCTAGGGAACTTTGTGAGAAGTTTCATATACAACACCACTTTTACTCTCCCTATTACCCCTAGAATAATGGTCAAGCTGAGGCATCTAATAAAACTATCATAAAAAACCTTAGAAAGATTGTCAGTGATGTTGGCTGAGACTAGCATGTACAATTGAATCCCGCCTTAGTATCTGCATACCTACAGGTGCTACACCTTATTCCCTAGTTTATAATACTGAAGCTATGCTTCCTATTAAGGTTTAGATCCCTTTGTTGAGAGTCTCCTTATGTGATATCATTAATGATGAAGAATAAATTGCATGACCTAGAAATATTGGATGAGCGATGCCAAACTACTCTAGTTCATTTACAAGCATATCAAAATTGTCTCTGTAGGAACTATAAAAAGAAAGTCAAGGGTAGACACTTTGAATTCAAAGACTTGGTCCTCAGATGAATCCTAAGAATCAACAAGAATGGGAGAATCCAAGCAAATTTGAGTCTAATTAACTAGGTCCCTATGTGGTCACTACAACCTATGGATCTGGGGCTTATTAGCTAGCAACATCAGAAGAGGAACCACTATCTAAACCTATAAATAGTATGTATCTCTACAATTATTATACTTGAGGGCATATGATCTTTAAAAAGGAACAAAAAAATTGAATATGATCCTAAAAATAAAGAAAAATCATTCACCCACTAGTGAAAACCTAGCAAATAGGCGCTCTGGGTAAGTACCGTATTGAAAACCTGGCAAACAAGTGTCATGTGTAGCAAGCCACTACTTCATCATCTATAGTCGCTCTATTTGAATCTTATTCATATCCGCGATAGATTTCCCATCTTTCCATTAAACCCCTTTATCCCTTTCTAGCCTGGAACTAGTCAATGTTTATTGTCTTTCCTTAACACAACCAGTCTTGTATAAATGCTCATTTTGACCAATGTATATAGTTTCACAGATTGGGGGCAATTTTGTTATCACGATCAACTGATGGAATCCTTCTCATAACAAGGTCAGAAAATGACATATGTACACAGCTTAAATGTCTTGAAAAATCCAAAAAATTGCAAAATGTCATGAAAAAATCCTTAAAATTACAAAATTACCTAAAAAATCCTAAAAATTTGCAAAATGTTCCAAAAAATACTAAAAATTGTAAAATATCCTAAAAAAAAAAAGAAAAATATACTCAAAAAAGATCAAAAAAATCGAAATAATGTCCTAATTTTTTTTTCCAAAAACATTCAAAAAATGTCTTGAAAAAATTCTCCAAAAAATTCAATTAACCATAAAACCTCTAAAAATTTCAAAGGAATCAAAAAATCTAAAAAAAACCAATCATTTTAATTCCATCAATAAACTTGTCATTTGCAATAGATAGACACTTAAGCAGACATAGATAGAAAACCCGTAAAACACTACACTTATCAAATCACGCATCAACAAACAAACTATCAATCAAACCAACAATCAGACAGATCAAATTGTCACATCAATCAATCAACCTCTCACCTAGCCCTATTCGACTATCATCTGTCTTATACAAGGTGAAGTCACTTGAAACCAGATTGTGTTCGTCTTAAATGGGGTACATCATTCTTGAAACCATATATCATGATCATCCTATCAAACACAAACTATCAACACTTTGACAACAAGATCATAATGACTATTATCACGCTTGGTCTAGTGAGTCTTATCCTTCTTTAATTTATCTTCGATCATATTTCTATGCTACTCAAGGATATCCACAAGTAATTAAAGTGGTCAAGATGGTGCATGATCTTCTTGTTTTGTCTTATGTTTGTGGGATGTTTTCATGACGTTTTAAAATAGGTATGTCTTGGGTGTTTGTGTTGGTATGTTCACTTTGTGACTATCGCACATACCTCAACCCTTGACACACACCCCCAACATTTTAGAATTGATTGGAACATTCCTTGTCTACAATATGCCTGTTTCCTTGGAAAAGGATCACATTATCTCTCTGACCTCATATGTCACGATGCGATGTATTTGTTTGCCGTATTAAATAAAGCTCTCTGTTGCTAATGGTGCATTTATGAAAATAAGGTTTCATCACAATTAATCTTTTCTCTATATGACTTTTATCCTTCTAACTAATATTTTCTCTATCTAATGTTTACTCCCCTCCCCTTTGGCTAGTCCCTGTGGTCTTTATTATCTTGTACTCTAGTATTCACAATAGTAAGCATCCTGTATTCGTAACATGTAACTAGCCTACATGCATATCATAACCATTCAAATATATAATCTCATCCTGCATACATATGTTAGTATCATCACATAACATCATTCATAATACCTTAGCAATGCACACATATCCCCAATCATAAAATCAATAGCGCCATGCATATCCATAAACATAAAAAATAATGTCATATAAAATCTGCATCACATACATATCATATAAGTATTAGAGTACATGGTTTGGGTCTCTGTGTCAAAATGGAGCTTGCAGGCTTGCTATAATCTCAAAAAGTGTCTACACAAAAGCATATAATTGTAAATATCACTAGGTGCTCCCTCAGTCCTCCTAACCTCTATCCTATCTCAAGGACAAAGCTCCTCCTATTACTGGTCTTGTTTGTCCTGGTAGCCTCAATGGTCCTATCACCCCCACACTACTCTGTGTCCTTTGTGGATGTGTCGTACTGTGTAACCTACTATGTGCCCGATATTATGGTGCTCTCTACTCTAGTGACACCACACTCTCATATAGATCTCTCCAGTATCTGGTCTCCTTCCTGAGATCTCCTATCTCTCATATAGCCTCGCTCATGCCCATATCTCAGACACTTTAGATGAACTCCTAAACTATCTCGTTCGCTCTTTGTGCTCTAGCTAATGTTGTATCTCAAGAGGTTATAAGTATAGCTCTCTTCATTGTAAGTCTGTCCTATCAACAATTAGTTGTGCTCGCTTTGCCCGCTTTACGTCCCATGTTGCTCTATCAGTTGTTGTATCCTAAGAGGCTACCTAAGTATCCCTCTCTACCAATAGTGTAGATCTCTCTACACTCCACTTGTCGCTCTTCACTGTTAACCTCTCCATGCCTGCAATCAGGGATGCTCTCTCAGCATCCCAAGCTATCCTGTCACCCTGAAGAGATGTTATTTGTCTCTCAAACATTGAGATGTTCTCTCTCTGATATCTTGCCTCACCTCTAACAACCCCATCATCTGGAATGCGCTCAACCTCATCACCTACTTCTATATCTTGCATGGGCTCATCTTGGGGATACTATATGTCATCCATTTGATCCATCAACACGACATCCTGATTCTCAGCCCCATCCTCCTCATCTAACTCACTGGCCTAATCCTCCTCATTTGAACCTATCTCCTCATACTCGTTTGTACCCTCATCCTCGTCCTCCTCGACCTCCTCCATATCTACCTCACCTTGTCCTATCCTATGTCTCCGTTGTAGTGGGATTCTAGGAACTGGAACATTTGGATCTGTTAAAGGCATTGGCCTATGCTTTAAAAACCACCTATCATAAGTTATTGTTGTCCCTGCATTTATAACATCTGGCCCCAAAATCCATTGTCTAGGTTGTAAATGCTTGAACTCTATGAAAGCTACATGTGGCATGATAACTGGTCCCCAATGTCCAACCTCTCGCCTGGATCATGCAAATATGTTATACCTATAGGAACATATTGTCGCTCCCCAAACTACCTTTGAACCCTCTCCAGTAGTTGAACCTCAATAATCCTTTGTCTCATAATGGTTATGCATATCAGGTACCTCTCATGTCTATAATATGGAAGATGATCATCATCATCCAACCAACCCTCGCAATCCATGTATGGTCTTCATGTGAAATCTCTCAAGTAGTCTAACTAATGTCTCCAGTACAATGTCTGACCTAATGCCCCCTGTGACAGTGCTCCATTATATATATATATATATATATATATATATATATATATATATATATATATATATATATATATATATATATATATATATATATATATATATGGTTATAGTCATACATGCCTATCTGTAATAGATCTACACATTGTTATGTGCTCAAAAGCCCACACGTAATAGAGTCAATCCATTGTTGATAGTTAAAGTCTATCTGTACACCACCTAGTGCAAATGAAAGTATAACATGCATAACATGCATGGTCCCAACACAAATACCATACCCTCCACAACCATTTTCTCTAACACCCATCCCCATCTGATAGGGAATCCATGACCTCTCTTGTCTGTAGTCACCAATCTTGTTATCATCGCACTAATGACGGTCACCAACCTCAAGTGTTGCACTATCATATTCTCCCATCTAATCTCATAGTTGATGATGTATAGTTCGTCCTTATCCACCTCAAATATTTGGCTCAACGACTCTATCTTAATAGAAGGCTCATACACAACTAGCTCCTCATGAGTAGGAATCCTAAGTATCTGCTAGACGTCCTCCAATGTAACTGTTGCCTCTCCCGTCGATAAATGAAATGAGTTTGTCTCTGAGTGCCACCGCTCTATCAATGCAGTAATTAATGCCCTATTTTCCCTTATGTTAGACATAAATGTAATGTGATATAATCCCAAACATAATAGACAATCTCTTTCGTTCTCCTCTAATTGATAACACAATGATAAACATGGAGGCCGACCCCTATGAGTCTATAAAGTTGGAAGCACAACCTACAAAACAATGGGGAAACATTAAGTTAAACTAACCCCTTCCATCATGATCCCTTACCCAAATAGTTATGTCTAAACACTAATTGTATTAACCGTAGTTGTAAACCCTAATTTGGTCCCCTAATCGGGTACTTGATTGTTCATATTCCAATCCATCAAACCTAAACCCTATGTCAAACCCTAGGTCAACATAGCTCATGACCAATCAAACCCTAACCCTAGACCTTATCTAATTGTCTGTTGGTCTAACCAATTGCATAGTCACATTGACCAACTATGCAGTCCCATTGACCAACTGCGTAGTTTGTTTGATCAACTGCACAGTTTGATTGACTGGGTGCGCGGTTTTACTAACCAACTGCGTTGTTCTAACCCCCAATTGCACGACTCTATTAGCCAAATGCACCAAGCTTAACCAACTACATAGGAAGTGTATCCAACTACGCATGTCTTAACCCAGGCCCCCCAACATGCATCGAAAGTGAGGAAATTATACCTAGAAAAGCGTGCTCAAATCTCAAATTGACAAGTGGGATTTAGAGTACATATTGTTGGTCCTGCGCCCTTTGGTTGTTTATAGGTCTGCACTCACTCACCACGATGGTTCTCCCTTAGAATTCACACCATCTTGGTAAACTTCTCCTTCCTTCCAGAGCTCCAATTCTTCCAAAAAGAGAGTGAAAATGAGCTCTCTTCCCCCTCCAACCCCCTTTTATACATGTCTTGCCTACCTAGATGGATGTGCATGCACTTCCTTTTGTACTGGTCACGGTCATTTTCACCTTCCTAAGCTTGTATCTTTTTCATCTAAACTTTGATTTCACTTTTGTTTGTGTTATTGGCATCCTGGCTTCATTATCCACAAATTAAGCTCTATTGTTGATTTTTCAGTCAATTTCTCAAGGGAAAACCCATATACCTTGTCATGCCTTGGGCATGTTTAATGTGATTTTTCATTCATGTCTTCTTTGAAACAATGTTCTAAATCACATTGTCTCAAAGACAGGTAAAATGTAGACACTAAAAATTGATAACACTTGCAGTCTTCATTTTTAACCTAATCACGCATATAATCTTCATTATTCGTGCAATCCTTTCTTGTTTCGCCTTTCCCATTTTCTATCCAGATCATTTCATTTTCTTCCCATTTCAAGTTTGGGATTTAAGTTTGTCCTTAGTTCCATCCCCTTTGCATCAAATCGTTCCCTTTTCGATTTCACGGTGTTGTTTTACCTGATTTTGTCTTGATTAGGTCATTTTGTTCCTGTTCCGGTCTTATCGATTCGTCTCTCCCATTTTATGTCCAGATGATATCATTTTATCCCCATTTAGAGTTTCTGGTTTCATTTTGACCTCTTCTCCTGCCCCATGGCATCACATTCATCCCTTTTTTGTCCTTTGACTCGCTTTTACTTGGTTTTACACTGTTTGACCTAATTTCCCCATTTTCGTTCAATTCTTCCCATTTTCTGTCTAAACCTTCCCAATTCTTCCCAATTCACCCATTTTGACCAAAATTGACTTAATTTTATCTAATTAAGGTCTTTGGACGTCAATTTGACTAATTTTCCCATAGGTTTAATTAATTGTTTACTAATTATTCTTCCTAATATTTTAAACTTTCATCATTTAACCATCCCCTTTTAATATTAATTAAATAATTTATATTATTTAATTAATTTCGAATTTCACTCTTTAATTAAATGTTAAATTTTAACCTCCCATAATTGATTAATTTATTTAAATTATTCAATTAGCTAATTTGTGTGATAATTAAATAAATATCTTTATTTATTTATTTATCCTAATTATCCTCCTAATTTTCAAAAATGACAACAATATCTTGGATATTTTATGGAATTTTCCCTAATATCCTAATTGATTTTTGAAAATCCATCTTTGTGGAAATATCACATTATATCTTAATTTTAAAATTCGAAAATAAGATATGCATCCTTGAAAATTTGTTTTTTGCTTTTTCTTCACTTTGTCCTCATCTCCTTCATCCTTCCTCGAATGGCAACTCTGTTGTGCACTTAATCAGGTCTATCCATCTGATAAAAAATCTTTTCAATCCTATTCACCCGTCAAGTACCCGGTTTTCTATAAATTGGGACTTCTCTTTCAATCAATTCATCTAACTTGTATGCATTGTTATTCTGTCTATTTTTCAAGTCATCTTAATCATCTAGTTTTCATACATCAACATCATTTCATTTTAGAATCGCACTTATGAGTTATCCTTTCTATCACCCTTGCGTTCATTCATACTTGCACCTGCACGATGAGAGCAACATCAATAAGAGGAGAAAGAAAGAACAATGGAGCAACATTGAAGGAATGGTGATATCTGCATTTAGTTTCTGTGTTATTTTCATTTTGTTTTAGTGCCTCTATTGGTAGGATTAGGATAGATTAGCATAGTTGTTTCATAAGTTTGTGATTCACTTTTAGATTATGCTATTGGTTTTGATTAACCTCTAACCAAAACCTTTTCCTAATTTACAAAATCTAAGACTAATGGAACTCAGAGGCAATCTAAAGAAAAATAGGGTAGGGAAAAATGAAAGACTTTGTCAGGGGGAAACTAGAAAAACCCTAAGGTCAAAACTCTTGTTGCTATACCAAGCAAAGGGAAGGAGAATGCTTTCTTTGTAAAAAGAAAAGGGTTCGAGGAAAAAATTGTTCCCTTATAAACAAAATCAAGACCCTTAAAGAATAAGAAGGTTAAAAGTGATGAAGGTCCTATATCTGAACAAGACGAACAAGAAGAATCACCTGCTATTGTTGCAAACAAATGAAGAAGATTAGAAACTCCTCCTCCTTATATGGAACCAAAGAAGAAACCGCATAATTTTGTTGAAAAATCATAACCAACATTGCAAAGGAAACAACTACTCATTGCCACTATCATTTTAGAGAAACCACCACATGTTGCCTTCACAATTATTGAACAAATAATGTCAGTTTCCATGAAGACAAAGAAGAAAAAGGGGAAGAAGAAGACCACCACTAAAGAACCAAGGAAATATAAAAGGCTAAAGGAGAAGGGAGGCACTAAGAAAAAGGTAAAGACTGGTCCAGTCTTAGATATTACCTCTAAAACTAGCAGAGAGAAGGAATTCCTATTTAAAAGAAGGTCGCCTAATATAAGTAGAGAAGAAAGCTCTTCTAATACCAATCTAGAGTCCTTTGACAAAACTATACTAGATTGGCCAGAAGGAGCCTAGGTTTTAGTGGAAATGCCACAATTTGTAGGTGAGGAACATGAGGCAGTAATAGAAGAAATTGAAAAGCATAATGTGGTAGGATAGACAGAGGATGAAGATGAAGTTGAGCTATATGATGTGGTGAAGCAAGAAGTTGAAGATGATGACACTAACTTAGATAAGTTAGTAGAGATGCCATGAAAAAGTCAGAAGATATAATTGAGCAGATTGTATATCAGGAACCTTTAGAGGTTTAATGTAGTGAAAAATCAGGGTTAGAGTTAAATTAGAATAATAATCTAGTAAATGACCTAATTAACCATTACATTAGGAAGGAGATGGAGTCTAATAGATCTAGCCTCAAAAGACTAAGATTCTGATCAAATTCCAGCTCCTTGCGGCAAGGATTTTCTCTTTTTTAAGTTGAATTGATTGAATTGTTGAAGATTAGGGAAAAATACGTGATAATTGAAGCAATCTAACATAAACAGTAAGCTATAGATGTAGTGCTGAGCCGCCAACCTAGATTTGAGCAAAAGAATATGTTTTGGATTTGATTCCATAAGTTTAGGCTAATTTTTTGGGACTAGGTAGTATCAATTCGCCATGGTCCTCCGGATTTCTTGTCGTCAAAAGCTGAACCTATCCGTCTTTGTGAATTCGGTTGATCCTACTAATTACAACTCTATACCTATTCTTGCACACAAAGAAAAGGGGGAATATGTTGGGAATAAGGGTTTGCCTTAGGTCAAACCCCGGTTTTGGAATTAACCATGAAATTGAATTGATAAATGTGATGAATACTAAGAGGGGGGTGAATTAGTATGCCAAAAATATTTGCACTTAAACACTTTACAAGACTGACAGTAAACCGGTAAAATAGTTTAGCAGACAAACCAGTTAGCACACATACAAACCAAATAGCAAATAATGCATTCACCCACAAAAGCACAAACACCATAACACATGAGATTTTGACATGGAAACCCAAATGGGAAAAACCACGGTGAGATGGAACTCACAAGTAACTATCTGCAGAATAGAAACCAGACCAGTTAAGGTCTTACAATGTTATTTACCAGAACAGATCCTGTTAGGAATCTCAATCTCTGTTAGGAGATAAGTCCGATTAAAGACTACCTTGCTAGAGGATTTTAGATCCACAGATGTGAACCACCTTGTTAGAGGATTTACAAAAGGCTTTTGGGCCTACCCGATTAAGGGCTACAGACTTGTCGAAGATGTGAGTAATCAACAAGTGAGTGAACTAGCAAATAGCACAGATTGCTTGGTTAGATCCTTGATAGCTCGTTCCTAATGCATTCCAACATTACTTCAGTCTTCTATACATTCATATTCTCTCCAACTCCTCAACCACCTTAAACCCTAGCAACAACATTAACTTTCGCAACAACCACATCAACAACCTAAAACCCTAGACATGATGTCCTTATAAAGGAATCTGATTTCATGTCAGTCCAATAGGATTACAATCCAATTCCCTAGGTTCAATGAACCTGGACATACTTGGTAACATGACACAAAAAGCACCGTTAAAGTGTCGGCACCGTCAAACAATCAATGGATGGTAACTCATCACAAAATGCCGATTGGTAACTCATCACAGAGTATTACTGGTTCATACAATATACCGGTTCAAGCAAAATGTCGATTGCCGGTTTGACAAAAATGAAGACTGGGAAATATGTGTTTTGTCGCTTTGATCCTTCGTGCCGCTTGACATCCTCGAACCGCTTGGGGTCAGCATACTGCTTCAGATCGGTAATCACTTTCTGCAAAACACCAATAGTCTAAGGACTATAATGCATCATACCAGTTGGAGCATGTACCGGTTGAGCTTAGGCTCATACATATAAAGAAGATCTCAATGCAAGTGTGTGTCCATCAATGACAATCACATCATAAACATAAAAAATGCCAACAAAATGTAAATGAAAAATTGTAGTAAAATGCTTTCCTTTTGAGGGAAAGGCTGAAAATGCTCGAAACACTAATGATATACCTCAAGGAAGTTTTATTTGTCTCCACAAAGAAATTAAGGTTTCATGTATATTTTCTTCATAAAACATAGATCATGAATGCCATCTTCAATGCTTGAATCTTGATTTCACTTCTACTCAAATGCTTGATGAAAGATTGATTGCTTGCTCACTTGAATTTAGGATCTCAATTTTGCCTTCTTGAATTGATTAGGAGTTGAATTAGGGTTAAAATGAGAGGGGTAGTCTTCCTTTTATACTTGCTTGTCAAAAATCAAATTGAATTTTTGCAACAGGCTGACATGGGCCTAGTTTTCCCACTCACCAAAGATGACCATTATGGGGGGCCAATTAGGGGCCTATTTAAGAGGCCTAGGGTGTTTGCACCTTGGTCCTAATTTAGGATCATGGCATGGTATTCCCTGGTCCTAATTTGGGTCCAGGGCATGGTATGTCTTGGTTCTAGAAATCAGGACTCCAAATTGGGGGCTAAGTTGGAAAATTGATGAAAATGTGAAGTGGATGGGTGGTGTGAGAAGAATCAGTATTGCAATCAGGCCTTGGAAGATGGAACACCAAAGTGAGGCCTAAGTGAGGATAAAATTGTAGGTGAGTAGAATTTAGGATATTACAAGAGGTGACTGACCAAGTTATGAAATCTCCTAATGATACCCAAGTGCTTCATATTTCTTCTATTTTATCTTGGCTTTCCATTGCATTGAAGTTATGGAAACAAATTGAACAATTGGAGTTGTGTGAGAAGAAAATAATGGAAGAAAAATAACATTTGTAGGAAAAAATGGAGAAAAAGTTGTAAGAGAAGGAGACTGAGGTTTCTAGGCTAAAAGGTAAGGTGGTTACCATGATTCCTCATATTATCAATTACTGATCCCCAACAAGGGTATACACATTGTTTCTTAGAGAGTAGTTACATAGTTTTTAGTTTATACAATTGTATCTAGATTTTCCTTTCTCCCTTTTTTCTCCCAAAGAGTTCTTTTATATTTTTTAGTTATCCACCCCAGAATTATAAAATACATTATGTGAGTTTTATTTGCATTACCTCAGTGTGCCTTATAATGTTAATTGGAATCCCCTCCTATATGTGGGGGACATTCAATTAAGAGCCTTTTGTTCTTACATAAATCATGAGGAAAATAGGGGAAGGCAAATGGTAAATTACAAGGAAGTTGAAATAACAACCACCTCGTCCCTCATATCAAAGTCCAATGATGTGGATACTATCATGAATGATCGAGTGTTACTCACTAGTAAAATTACTATTCAACAGTAGATATTAACATCTAGGACATGGTTCTATATGACATATGACAAAATGGTATATGCACTAGGCATGAAGGTATTAGAATTTGTTGCACAACATAGACAATAACTCATAGATAAATTTAAGAAGAAAGAGTCACATTCCCTATACAATTACCATGCAACCATCCAAAGAGAAAAGGAGTATATGGATTTAGCCAAAGCACTTGAGTTGAAATGGATGTTGCTCCTCTTCTAGCCCCCACTACTTTTATGGCTTGTATTGGACTGGAGAGGAATAGAGAATTACAATGAAGAGGTTGAAGAACCAAGATGGCATTACATTGTGAAATCAAATAGATTCTATCGAAAACCATTGACACAAAATCTAGCAGTTGTTGCTCATTCAAATTTTAGGGAAATGACTTGCACATAATCAGTTACTATGGCCTTCTTTGGGACATGTAGGAAGTTAAGCTTTGGGGGGGGGGGATGACATGCTCATACTTTTTCCACTTTCCATAGTTACATAAAAGACTTTAGTTGATCTGTATGACATAAATGCTACAAAATTTAGTTATAGTTTGACTTATTATACTATTAAGTCCTCATGCGAGCATTCTTAATATGACTATTCAATGAATTTGAATATGATACATATGTGTGCTTATAATTATGTATGTGCTTGATGCAAATGGATAATTGTTATGGTTTGCAATGTTGTCTTTGCTAACTTGATCTATAATCACTTAAAATAAAAGTAGCTATTATTGCAACCAAAGATAGTGCAAGTTCCTGCAGCCAAAGGCAAAGTTGTCTTTGAATCAGTAAAAGTTGATTCGAAGTATTCTTTGCTATTGAAGAATGATACTCACATGTGGACTTCTTCTATAACATTCCCATCTACATGTAGGTGGGCTATTTAGTAGTCTATTGTGATATTTTGAGTGGACAATTATGTCTTGAATTGGTTACGAGTTTCAATCCTAATAGGACTCTTATTTATTTTATGTTTCTTTTATCTATTCAATAAATCTCTCCCTAGATTTGGGGATCGAGAAGTAGTTTGTTAGAAGATTGAGTCATTGATTCGAAGATATAAATGATTCTGAGTGCAACCTGAAAAGGTTAATGATATTGTGATTATTGTAACGTCTCATTTTCTGTAAGACATACACATTTGTGATAAATGAATAAGAAATGTTCTTTTGAATCCATTGTGTAACTTTGTTATCATCTAATGAGTACTTACCCAAGGGGGCCCACTTGAGGTAAAGATACTCTTAGATTAGTTAGTTTCATTTTTGCATATATTTCAAGTAGATGTTTCTAGTACAATTTATTGTTAGATACACATAACAACTATATAGTGTAAAATTGTTTATTGATTTCTTGTAGCAGTTATTGTTCTAGTTTAATTAGATAGTGTGAGTGATAGTTATTAGATGCTCTTACTTTGTTTGCTTAGAATAGGATTGATTCATTATCATGTTTTTCTTTCACTATACTTATTCTATTTTTGACATTTTATTGTCACTTATAATAGTTTTTAGTAGTTGCTTGCCTACACTTTCTTTTACTATTGTCTTTGCAGTTAATATAGCATAGCAGCCCAGGATAAGTTCATAATGCCCATATTGTGTTGTTGCATTTCAAGTTATACGACCCCTAGTTTGATAAGTAAATGTAGCCTCTAAACCATGAAGGATTGTTCAGTGTGGATGACTATCATTGAGTTATGGGATTAGTAGGCTCAACAAAGATAGTCAAATAAGCATACATGAGCACAATTAAATTAAATAACATATCACCATAAACATGATATATAATAATATTATCAGTGTGTTGTAAAGCACATCGAATATTGATGCTAATATAAAAAGAATGAAGATATAAATAATCCTTAATCAAATATACATGTAAAAATGCAAACACGAGAGGCATTACATTCTTAACACATCTGTAGCTTGCAAATCTCTTACACATGCAACCTTGAACAAACATGTGTGAGCATGACTTCCATTCCACCTCATGAGACACTTATCTTCTTTCCTCTTCCCCCCGTGACAACTAAGCCTTCATTCCATACCTCCATTTTCCTCAAATATTGACCCTTCATTAACATTGCATATTGGGCCTTTTTTCCCTCATAATTTAAAAAAAAAATTAGATCACTTCTCTTTTATATCCATCATCCATTCTCATGTTAACGTTATGTTGTCAAATTTATTACCAAATCCTTGAATTATAGTTATACTAGTACAATTGAGAGTGTTGGAGTGAAAGGGGTGTTTTACCTAGCTAGTTCATCACCTAGGTCCTATTCACACTTGTTACTTTAGTTTACTTAGGGTACACATAGGATAGTTATCACTTTATGCCCATGTTATGAGATTAAAACATATGTCACAATCTCATGAAATCTTATGTTCACCTTGGCCTATATAGCCAAGGGGTTTTCTTTGTAATCTCAATCCATTTTAATCTCTAAGTTATCAATTCATCATTTGCATCCTTTGATTAAATAGCATTATTCTCTCACAACTAATATCTCTTGTGCTTTCAAGAAGTTCCTAGATCTTTTGTGGCTATAATCATTAGCCAATTTTTGTATGTTATAGGGCATTATATACCAACTCTTACAGAGAACAATCCACATTCACACAACTATATCCATTACAAACATGAACGCATCAAGTGGAGATTAAAGGGCGCAATTCACTTCAACTCAATGGGTGGAACAAAGTAAACGAGGTATAAAGGTCCATCATAGTGTTTGAATCTTTTGTTTTTAATGATTTGTTTATTTTTTTGTGTCTTTAGGTGGCATGTGACTTGAAAACCAGTTATTTAATTTTTCTACTATGGTTACAAATGAACAATAGTTGACACATTTAGTTGTACTATTCAATTTCAATTTACGATGCAACTTTCCTTGTGGTTCTATTGAAGTATGTTGTCTCACATGCAAGTTCAATGGAGGATTAGTGGCAAACCCTTGCTTTTTATTCTTTTCAATTTCTTGGTATAGATGTGCATTATGATGGTGAATATTAGTTATGTAGTTGGTTCTTGAGCTTTTGATGTTTAGTAATTTAGTGGCATTCTTCCATTTTGAGGACTATACATTCTAAAGCTTGTATTCAATGCTAAATATTCAGCCTTTTATTATTGTTTGAATCTTTGTAATCTCATGGTGCTTGTTTGAGCTATATTTCTAAACTATTTCCAATATACTAAAAATGAATCTTTCTAATAATAATTCAAGGTGAACATTTTTGGGAAATATATGACATTAAAATTGAGAATAAACTACATTTTCTTTTAAATGTACATATAAATAATACAATATACCAAATCATTTTTTTAATAATTTAAAAAAAAATATAATAATACTTTTAGTACAAACTAAATACATACATATATATGTTGAAGGATTTTATATCAAACTCATAAAATCATTTTAGATATTTCTACAATAGCACCAACCTTAGATTGAAATCTTTTTGACTAAGAACTAAAGAAAGAGGGATATTCCACCAATGTTACTTGAGACATAATCTCAGCCTCATTCCTTATAATATTAGGACCTTGCACTATGCAATACTGGATCCCTAAATAACCATTTAAAACCTTCAATTTCACAAATAAACCATTGACAAATAAACCAAAAATCCACTAATTAAATAATAACAATATTAAATAAATACCCCTTAATACTTCGAAGTAAAACATGCACGATAATACCTCCTAGCGCACCAGGGAAGAAGTAAAGAAAATCTGTGGTCCCAAATTTGATGTTTTTTGGAGAGTTCATGGCAGAAGGGTTTAGGGTATAAGAAATGACCAAACAAACAGGAAAATAAAAACAAAAGGTTGGAAACCGATGACAAATTGGGGACAGGGCAGATAGAGCAGATTGAAACAATTTGGCAGTATGGTGATAATCAGGGAGTTGAAGGATTTCGTGGATGTCCACGGAGTGCTGTTGGCAGCTTCTGGTGTTCCTCCAGCGCTTTATCTGCAATTATTTGAGAAACTTTGTAGCGAGACATTCGACGGAGGCAGCTATTTTCAGATTGAGCTGTGCGAAAATGGTAAACAGAAACGCCTGCTACTGTCCTGCGACACTTTGCTCAAGGATTCCCAGATCTTTCTCGTTGATCATGCTTGGTCTTTCCGCCTTCCCGACGCCCGCAATCAGGTTAGAGTCACCACTGAACTTAAAAAGCTTGGAGGTTGTTCGTAAAACACGAGAACGCCGGTATAATTTTAAAGTGTTACTCTTGACGTTCTAATGTAAGTATCACGCTTTGCGCTTTGCAATTTCACCCAATGTCATCCGGACATAGTAGCTTTTTGGTTACCATTAAAATTAGTTGGATACATTGAAAAAGAAAAAAAGAAGCCTGGACTGTACATAGCTCTTAAGGATATTTAAACCCTCTTAGAAGCAACATCACAAGAGATGAGGTTGTTTTGAAGAAAACGAGTCACACCTTAAACTGTAAAGAGGCTGGTAGCTTCGTTGGTAGAGCACACTAATTTCTGGGCATACTTTTGGAAATTCATAGGTTGAAATCGTAGCTGGTCCATGGAAGATAGTAGAGTTCAGAGCTTGTTTCGGCCGAATAAAATTTCAGAGTTCATATTACAAAGGAAGATGAGTGCAAAGTTGTCTTGGTAATGCCTAAGTTGGACCACTTGACCAAGATGGAAGACCATTTATAGGATGGCGGGAGTTGAAGAAAGTCGGAATATAATCCAGTCTCATGCTTATGAACATGTAGCTAGAGCGATCAAAATCCTATCTTTGGAGGGAGGCTTTGAAGAAGATATTGGCGTTGAGTACGAAAGTCACTCCAGGAATATGTTGAGCTCTGAAAATCCATAAAGAGGGTCTTCCTCTAAAACCCATAGTTGATATAATCGATTCTTTAACCAATAAGCTTGTTTGCTTTATTTACAGAAAAACCCATCCACTGGTGGGGCATATTTCTTTGACTTTGGACAGTTCACATTGCTGATTATGTTAACGATAAGAAGTTAGAAGTGGCCGACATTTTAGGGAGCTTTGATGTCTTCATTAATACCCCTATAAATGAGGGGATAGTATGATTAGAAAAAATGCAATCTATGGGACAACTCTTCTAGTAAAAATCTGCAGGATATCCACTTTCCTTTTTCGGGTATTTTTTTGAGCAAACAAAAGGTTCAGCAATGGGCTCACCTCTCTCTGCAGAATTGGCTAACCTCATGTTGGAGCATTTGAAGAAAATGCCCACATTTTGTTCTCGTCCAGAAAAAAGTGGTGGAAGAGTTACATGTATGATACCAATTTGAATCGCCACATGGTAAGGAGTTTGAGAAGTTCTATACGTGCCTTGATACCATTTATGATTTCGTTAAGTTATGTCACAATGTGGTTAAGTTATGCACATCTTTTTGGTCCAAGTGTCTTGCAACTTATACTATAGACTTGGAGAATGGAGTTTGTTTAACTTTCTTCCGTATCCTTAAAACAAAGGTATTAAATTTCTTTTTGTGCTAGGTCTACAGGAAATGTACAGACAAATATATACCTATAGGTCCATTCTCATCACCATTGACACAAAAGAGGTGATTCTCAAGACTCTGGTTACCTGATCTTTTACGACTTTATATGAGAAAACTAGGAACAAGAGCAAAGGCACTTGACAATGATCTTCAAGAAGAATGAATGCAAACGTAAGTAGGTGGCAAGGGATTTTTGCAAGCCACGTGTTTTCTGAGCAAAATAATTGAGATATGAGGATCTTAACAGGCAAACCTCAGGTATTTCTCCCATATGTTGAAAAGATTTCTAACAAGATTGGCAAAATTTTGAAATGCGAGAACATAAAGACAACTTTCATTGCACAAAGCAACATAAAGAAGGGTCTCAAGATTCCAAGATCATTTGGAACCAAAGTTGAGATGCGAAATCTATTGCATTGAATGCTTATGTGGGAGACCATATGCCAAGGAGATGGGTGGGTTTGTTGAAATAAAGATTGAAGAGCATGGTGCAGATATTTGTTTCAACAAGGTGGATAAGTTAGCATTGGCAGAGCCTCAGATAGGACCAAACACCATTTTTGTTTTGAAAAGGCCAAGATTGATGCTAAGAAGGATCACTTCTATGGACATGTTATCACCTTGTAAAAACGATAGGGTTTTATGTTTGTATGTGGTTTGCAAGGTTTAAATTCTTTAAACTTTAAACCTTGTTGTTTGTTTATGGCTTTGTTTTCTATTTCGTTGGCGATCTGTAGTACCTTGTAGCCGGTCGGTTAAGTTACAACTTGAGTGCTTTTAGTCGTTTGGATGACCGGCCCCTCGACCTAGTCCACCCCATGTCTTACTGTGTGCTGCCTTTCTTTCCCTTTGTTTTGTCGGTGAGCATCTTGAACAAGATCAATGGTTGTCATTCATTTCACAGTTTCACACTTTGATTCAGTCCGAAGTTGCACACTTTGCGAATCTGTGAACAACCTTTTGTTCTGATGTATCTTGTTTGCAGCTCTTTCAAGATCGACGGCTTAGAATCATTTCGTAGTTTCACAAGATTGAGGA
The DNA here is from genome assembly GCF_030272615.1 of Cryptomeria japonica. Classification (NCBI taxonomy): domain Eukaryota; kingdom Viridiplantae; phylum Streptophyta; class Pinopsida; order Cupressales; family Cupressaceae; genus Cryptomeria; species Cryptomeria japonica. The sequence continues at coordinate 541,490,206 of NC_081406.1, read as the reverse complement.
GCGGGCAAAGTTGCATGAAGCGAAACTGCGGGATACTTGAATATTCCCGATTTGTTTGGTGCTTAAAGGTGGCAATCTTCCAACTTGATCAATGGTTGATATTTTGTTTGCAGTTTTGCAAGATCAAAAGGTCATGAAACTTGCATGTTGCGAAATTGTGAAAAAGGCGATATGTGAAGAGTTAAGTGCCCAATGGTTTCAAGAAGATCAACGATGTAGAACCATTTTGCAATTTTGCAAGATCAAAGAGCTCGGGAAGTTGCGTCCCACAAACCTGTGAATGGATATAAGTATGAAGGGAAATAACTACCTGCCAAGTCCAGAGAGATTGACGGATCTGATTCATTGCGCAATTTTGCAAGATCAAAATGGTGCTAAAGGTGCATCTTGCGAACTTGTGAAAAGGGTGACCCCACATCTGACGCTCGTTGTTGATGGCGCTTACGTGTTTATGTCAGCAAAGGATGATTGGTTGCACGTGTAAGAACCTACCAAGGGCTCTCAACTCCGACAACGGAGGTTTAGTTGAACTTGTTGCGTTTTATGTTTTGGACTTTGCAATTTCTAACAACAAGGGCTAGTTTTGAACAAATAGTATGCAAAAAGCAATATTGGAAAGAGCTGGAAATTAATTGAACTTCAGAAAATAGGATTATCAAACCCTTATTACATCCAATTTGCATAAACACCTTCAATAAAGAAATCAGACAAGACCAGGAAGTTTTATTCAAATACCTCCAATTTATGAAACCCCTTATTTGTCCTTGCTGCCGTACAGCAGTAAATAATGACAGCAAAATTATTTATCAGTCCAAACTACCCGGAATGGTGAGTTTAGCAGCCCAAACTGAAGCTACCAGCTAGGCGTCTCTTTTAGGATTTATTTCAGATTTTTTGGACTCCTCCTTCAACAAAATCGTACCCTTTCAAGGAAGAAAGGTACGGCAGATCTGCAGGCCGTACATGCACAAAAATCCCAGCTGTAAACACACTTATTTCTGCCTTTGCTCTGACTCTGTAGCTAAAATCAATCCTTTGCATAAAATGAAATAAACCTTGTCTAATCTGCCCAATCGTGGTTCCTGGATAAAACCAACTGAAAAGCAAAATCAACTGATATTTCACAGCCTCTAATGCTGATGCACAGAAATCCACCGTTTTCCTGTACCGATACTCTCAGATCATCTGCAGGAAGAAACCTTTGGTGGAAACCTCAAGCCAAAATCTCCTCAGAGCAAACTCAATATCAAATCATCCCATAATGAAAAGAAGACCTAAAAACTTATTTTATCTCCTCCTTTAGGGTTTGGTGCAATTCCCAAGAAAAGTACGATTTGGCATTTAAATGATGTTTTAACTTTTAATATTTATTTTTGACTATTGAGGCTTCAAAAATAAATCATTTCCAGTTTAATATTAAAGTGGCCCCATCCGATGAGAAATAGACCTTCACTTAAGTTATAACTTAAAGTGACTTAAAAATATTAAAACATTAAAGTTTGCCACATAATATTTAATTAAAGTAATTAAATATTGATATCTCTCCAAGTACTCATCAGAAATGCCCGCTGTCAGAACTGGAGATTGCCAAACAATACTCTGTCACTGCTCATACTGTTCACTCTAAAGATGGAGAATCAGTCTCCAAGAGACCCTCTTGTTGATTTTCCCAGGTTTTATTGGATGAATTTTAATGTATATATCTGATTCAATCTGATACTTTCATTCTTGAAATTCTATGTGTTCTCAAATTGAATAACATTATACTATATATATTCCTTTGGAGAGGAATGTCCTTGAACGGACATGTCTCTCCTTTAATTATAATAATTTAATCAATATTATAATGTTTCATCAATCAATTATTAATTTAGAATAATATAATAGATTAATATTGAATATTAAATTTTATATGATTAATAATAATATAATAATATAACATAATAATATATTATTATTAATCAACATATATTATATGTATTCTAAATAATCATTCGACTGAAGCTACAAACATTAACACTCCCTCTTAGCTAGGGAGGATGATCAGACATAATGTGTAGTGATCTCCCATGTCAACACTTATGGCCCTCACCATAGCTACACAAAACATAATTAACACTCCCTCTTAGCTAGGGAAGATAAAATCAATGCAAATGCATTAAGTCTAGATTAATTATGGAATAGAGAAAATATTATCTCACTATGATATCAGGAAGTATGGTATAAACAAGAATATCAAGGCACATGATATTCACCATCACTCAAGAATATCATCTCATGATATTGGGAGTATTTGCATCAACCATATGATGCTCATCACAGGGGACCATAGTCTCAAGGTGTGAATTTGCCTACGTCAGCGATTCTATTCACAAGATCTTGTGTGGATTGCTTCTGTCGACAATTCTATCCATAAGCTCATGTGTGGATTGCCTCAGTTGGTGATCCTATCCATGAGCTCTCACGTGAATTGCCTCAGTCAGCGATTCTATCCACAAGCTCTTACATGGATTGCCTTAGTCGGCGATTCTATCCATGAGCTCTCACGTGGATTGCCTTAGTGGGCGATTCTATCCACAAGCTCTTATGTGGATTGCCTCAGTGGGCGATTCTATCCATGAGCTCTCACGTGGATTGCCTCAGTCGGCGATTCTATCCACAAGCTCTTATTAGTTTGCCTCTGTAGATGCGAAGACCAAACAATTATATCTTCTATGTTCACCACATGTATCGTATGTAATTTTATTCAACAAGGGTGGCGGATATATATCATTTGTCTTCATTGGATCGTGCCTCCATAGGGGGTCGCGATCCTATGTGGAACCATGTAGTTCCACATAGGGTCGTGACCCCTGTGTGGAGCCACGATCCTTCTACACCGGCGGGATTACTTAAACCAAACATAACAATAACAAACTAGTATGTTAGTTTAATACTAAATTAAATCGCAAGTATAAAATCGAATTTTCTGGGCACTAAAACAGATTACGATTTTAGAGTTACGACTGAGACTAAATTTAACACTCCCTCTTAGTCTTAGGAGTATAGACCTAAAACTTAATTTAGCTCAACACTAATCTCATGATTATTACATCACCTAGGTGTGAAGAAACAGCCTGTGATTCTAAGGATATACTCACTTTGATATCCCTGTTATAAGTATCAGCCTGTGATACTAAGGATATACTCACTTTGATATCCCTGTTATAGTATGTGCACTGACATTAATCCACTTACAAAATGTCTACTATAACTTATCATATTACTGATATTCAAATTGTTTGATTTTCAGTTTATATGATCTTCCAAACATTTATAAGATCGTCACCTTACAATGTTAAATACAAGTGTTCATTAACTAAAGAATTGTCATCCTTAAGGAATGAACACAGGGAAAGGTTACATAATTCATATACTCAAGTATATGACCAAGAAGTTTACATAATTTTAGACATCAATTACATTTTAACCATACCAAGATACCTCCTGAAGTGATCAATTTTCACTCTTGCTAGGGGTTTGGTGAGAATGTCAGCTGTCTGATCTCCTGTATTGACATATTCCAGTCTTATTACCTTTCTCTCTGTCATGTCTCTTACATAGTGATATGGGATCTCAATGTGCTTGGATCTATCATGGAAAACTGGATTCACTGAAAGTTTAATGCAGCTCTGATTGTCACAATGAATGATAGTAGGCTTCAGACTTTCACCAAACAGTCCTACTATCAATTTCCTCAACCATACGACTTCCTTAGCTGCCATGGATGCAGCTATATATTCAACTTCTGTGAAGCTTTGAGCTACGGATGATTGTTTTCTATAGATCCAAGATACCATAGCTGATCCCAAGCTGAAACAACATCCTGAAGTGCTCTTCTTGTCTATCACGCTTCTAGCTCAGTCTGAATCAGAGTATCCATGTAGGTTCAATACAGTGTGTTCATAATGCAGTCCATAGTCCAAGGTACCTTGAAGATATCTCAATATATGCTTTACTGCAACCAAATGTATTTCTTTGGGTTCAACAATATGTTGGCTGAGTGCATTTGCTACATAACATATATCAGGTCTGGTATTGACTAGGTACATTAATGATCCAATAATCTATCTGTATAATGTTGGATCTGCAAATTTGGAATCTGCTATAGCTTCTTTTAGTTTATGTAGTTTTGTTTCCATAGGAGATGACATTGGCTTACAATTCATCATTCCAAATCTCTTCAGAATGTCAATGGTGTATTTACCTTGATTTAGATAAATACCATCTGGTTTTTGCCATACTTCTAATCCAAGGAAATAATGGAGTAGACCTAAATCCTTCATCTCAAACTCTGAAGCTAGTTCTTGTTTGCATTTTGCAATGAGATGATTTTCGCCTGTAATTAATAAGTCATCTACATATGATATGAGTATCAACATTTACCTTTGATTATTTTGAAATACAGATTTGGATCAGCAATGTTCTTAGAGAAACCTATCTCTAATAAGTATCTGTCAATTCTTTCGTACTATGCTCTGGGAGCTTGTTTTAATCCATACAGTGCTTTCTCTAACTTGCATACATGTGTTTTAGCATTATTTACCTCATAAGTGTTTCACCTTCAATAGTGAAAATCCCTCTCAATCACTATGATCGAAATTGTCACAAGTTGACTGAACCATCTTCTCCCTCTGAAGCTCAAGTTCTTGTATCAACCTCTTGTCCTCTTTTGAAATGTCAGACTCCCTCTGCATCTGGTCTCAATCATCAATTCGTTTATAAGCATCAATTTATTTCTCCCTTTAATTCAATTTTATTGTGCTTTCATCCTTAAGTTTAAAAAATTTCCTTTCATAAGGTGAGCCCATTTAAGAAATATCACGCATGAATCATCTCTCATCATAATTCCCTTTGAATGATGTAGAACATTTTCATAATTTTGATCAACACTTTCATTATGATCTGCCACACACAGTCATTAATAACTTTTGCAATTTACCAAATTTATCCAATCTCTTCGGTGAGATGTTAGAAAAGCTAATTACAAACATTTCCTCCAAGTTATAGCGAGATCCAACGGTTAAAACAAAAGTTATGACATTTTTCCCAAAACTGCTAACCCTAGGTAGGGTTTCAAGTGACCTGCACCAAAGTCGTCATATCTTGCACAAAACTGAATCAAATTTGATGAGATAAACATATTTGAAAACTAGAAACACAGATCTTTCCATCCATATATTATAGTCCTCATTTTGAGGCCAACCAAGGGCTGTACAATGGCATATTTCAGACTGAAAATTCTAAAAAAACTGAATTCTCCAACCCTCTCCAACCTCCAAATTAAACTTCACAGGCCTGAGCTCTGATACCATGTTGATTTTCCTAGGTTTTATTGGATGTATTTTAATGTATATATCTGATTCAATCTGATACTTTCATTCTTGAAATTCTATGTGTTCTTAAATTGAATAACATTATACTATATATATTCCTTTGGAGAGGAATGTCCTTGAACGGACATGTCTCTCCTTTAATTATAATAATTTAATCAATATTATAATGTTTCATCAATCAATTATTAATTTAGAATAATATAATAGATTAATATTGAATATTAAATTTTATATGATTAATAATAATATAATAATATAACATAATATTATATTATTATTAATCAACATATATTATATGTATTCTAAATGATCATTCAACTGAAGCTACAAACATTAACACTCCCTCTTAGCTAGGGAGGATGATCAGACATAATGTGTAGTGATCTCCCATGTCAACGCTTATGGCCCTCACCATAGCTACACAAAACATAATTAACACCTCTAACCAACCTCATCAGCCTATGAGGGTCAGTGATAGGCTAATCTACCAAGCTGACAGATGTCAACTAGAAGGGGACATCACAACACGGTTTTCAAATTTTGAAGTGAGACCATTTTCTCAAATGGCAAAAATGCGAAACGTTTAAATTCAAAAAGCAAATGGCTAACTGCGCTAGTTGCCAAACTCGTATATACATTAATGGCAACTTTGTGATGGTATTAATGGTGAATTCCAAAAAATTCGTCTTCTGAGTTTTGGAAAGCCATTCGAGTGATCATGTACAAGAATTGAAGCTGCGGTGCTGAAGCTTTGTTTGCAATTCAGGGTTCCGAAAAGCGGTAAAACTAGTGAGTTGCTTGTTATACTTCTCTACTCTCATTTGATTTCAAATTGTAATTTCCAGTATATGCAAAGGAATTGAATAGTGGATTAAACATTCTAGGGTTTAATTTAGTCATAATTGCCATTGTTCAAGTTCTTTTCTACAAAGTAGCCAAAACCCTTGAATTCTAGTCCTCCAAACCCTACATCCCAAAATGGCCAGAACATCCAAGGCTACCAAGAGAAAGCTTCATGATGACATAATTGCCCAACTGCCCGGATCTTCAGAAGCAACCAAGAAAACCAGGGGGCAGGAGCAATCTATGACTTCTTTGTGGATGATTGTGCTGGTTGCCATGACCCTATTATACCTCCAACAAGTTTCCAATTATTTAAGATATGTTATAATAAGGCTAATTCAAAGATCCCTGTTCGTTATATATGGAGTTATAACCTTGGCAGGTTAGTAGTGACCAATGTCTTTGTCAATGTGGGGCTTATGATACCAAGCAGAGAGCCATAGCTAGGGCTTATGATACTAAGCAGAGAGCCTTGATGAGCAAAGATGGAAGGAAGTTGATGACAATCAACAAGGATATGATAAACTTTGTGTTCAGATTAAACAAAAATGCAGTTTTACTTGTTTTGGATCAATTGAAGGCTGAATTTAACAGGCTACCAGGAGCATATAGAAGCAATCTCCTAGCCTTCAGGCCACATCAGTTATCATGGAATGAGAGATAGCTCACTGCAGATATGCAACCTCCTCATCATGTGGGCCTGTTTGAAAATTATTTCAAGGATACATTCTATGCCCTTTGTCAAATTTTTGGGCTTGATTGTGAAATAAGGATCCCCAACTATATGTTGGTGTTGTGTGTGGATATTCAGTCTAGAGACCAGAATAGGCTGTTTGATTATGCTGGGCACATTGCAGAGAGGCTTCACAGAGCTATAATGGATGTGACGAGTGAGCCTCACAGGGTATATTTTAGATACTACTCCTTCTTGATGCATATGACTCTTTGTACTGGTTTGAAGATGTGGGAGGACCCATTGAGAGTCAAACCCACAGAGAATGAAATGGATCTGCAAGTCCAGGAGTGGACTTACATGTGGGATAGACATTGCAATTTGAAAATCACTTTGTCAGAAAGATATTGTATCAGCTGGGAGAGAAGGTTGATTGGTGTCTTTCATAATTAGAAAATTCTTGAGGCCCAAAGACTTGGCCCCAGAGCATAATGTCATTCACAATTGGGGTGATTGGTTCTTTTACAAGGACAACACCATAATTAGAGTATACGGGTCTCCAGTCTGCCCACATATATTGCCCAAATTTGTCTCAAACAGAATTGCCTTTCTAGAAATTATATGGCAGATGAATGAATTTGACATTTGAGATTGCAGAAGAAAGGCTCCTTCATGCTAGCTCAATTACATTTTTCTGATTTTTATGTATTTTCAAAAGAAGTCCTGGAGCTTACAATAAATTTTTTAACACCATATCAGATGGAGTTGGGGACATTGAGACAATTTGATCCTGAAGGATTTATTTGAAAATTAAAAGCTACATATAGAGCAGCTGCCTATTTGCATGAATATGATGAGGAGGAAGACATGATAAGAAATTGTGAGAACTATGCAGAGGTGCAGGAAGTTAGGGAGAATTGGCACAAAATTAGATATGCAGAAGCTGAGAAGAAGGGGACAGATCCAGAATATAAAGGACACTGGGAATATTGCTTTGACCCTGTGCTAAGGTGGAAAATGATGTATGATACTTATAAGCATGATGTAGACAAGATTATACTTCCAAGGTTGGTCCCAAGTGTTCCCACTCTGCCCCTTGTTACACAAGTTGCTTCCACTGCTGCTCCATCTACTTCCTCCATGCCTTCATCATCTTCCCAATCATCAACATTTGCAGTCCCTATCATTCTAGAGAGCCCAAGGTTTTCACACCATTGCATATCCTATCTCTTGGAAGGGACCTTTCAGTGGAATTTCTTGATGTTGGTTTTGAGCCCGGCCTAGGAGGCCAAGAAGAAGACAATGAATTTGATACTCAAGAAAAGGTTGCAGAGAAACCCCCTCCCCTAGAAAGAACCCTAGTCACATTTAGACAAGGGGGAGATGTAGCAGAGGACATAAGGGAATCGGCCTGTACTCAATTCATGGATTTTGATGATTTTATAAAGTCAAAAGAATTAAGGCAATTCTTGTTTAAGGCAATAGGATATCAATGCAGAGATGAAATGGGCATTGGTGATATGGCTACATAAAACAAGAAACTCTCAGAGGAAACAACAAGGAGAGTTAAAGAAAAGCTAGCCACAATGACCCCAGAAGAAGGGAGAAAAATTGTTAGAGAGAGTGGTTTTTTTTATAGGAAGGTTGGGATATTTCTTCAGCCATAGCTTTTGATTTTTTAAAAGGCAAGAGGATATTGAGATCACAGATGATCCTAAGAATGCGAAAGATTTGTATTTTGGCTCTGGTTTCGATAACAAACATGATGTGTTAGCCATTTGGTCTATTTTTCTAGCTACTGATAAGCCAGCAATGATTAAGGAACAAAATGATTTACGTGGACATTTAATTGTTTGGAGGCCATCTCATACAACTGTGGTTCAAGTTGCACAATTGACTTCTCATAGTGCCAAGTTTACAGAAAAATTGGGTCTAAAGTAGGAGGTGGATTTTCAGAAATTGACAAAAGAGAATCAAATGCTCTGAGAGCAATTGACCACTAGGACTACATTGCTCCCTCCTCCACAACCTGTAATTTCATCAGAAGGGTTGTTAAAATTGAAGCAGGAATTGGAAGTTACAAAAGTCAAGGTCACATAGTTGGAGAGAGAGATAGAAGAGAAGAAAAGGAGAAAAAGAGCTGAAAAAGAAAATTGAAGACACTGAGGCCAAGGAAAGGAAGTTATTAACTGATTTGAGCAGTTCATTGTTGGGTAATAGATTGGAATCACTCCTTAAGCATGTTGATAAAGCATGGAGCAGTTATGGCTCAATCAGAGAAATATTCAAAGATCATGCTAGGTGTGAGAAACATCTGCAGTGTGTAGAAAAGCATTTGGGAAAAAGATTTGAAGCTTTAATGTTTCGTTGAACCATGTACCAATGGATCAAAATGCATGCCAGATATAATCATATTTCTCATTTGTTAGATTCACATGAGTTGTAGACTAGAATAATCAGAAAGGAACTAACTGCATTTGAGGGGAACTCAATATTTTACATGCCCTCACTTTTTAGGGAAGATGGCAATCTCAAGGATAGCAAGAACATCCTTGGTTCTATTTTTGAAGATATAAATGCTGAGAAATAGAAAGAGTGTTGAAAAGCTAAGCCAATACTTGGACAATCTCCCAAAATTTGAGAGTGGTTTAATTCAATTCTCAATAGTTTTAAGCACATTGTTGGGAGATGAGTATCATAAACATATAATCCTTGTGAACTGGATCAGAATGGATGGTATATTTGCCTTATGAGATAAAGAAGAATGCAAAATTGAGTTGCATGTCAACTCAACCATTTGACAGGGTCCCACATTGTCTCCTCAATTATCCACTTGTACTGTTCAAAATTCTGGTGAAGTAAATCAAATGCAAATTTGATTTGCATTTTAGTTTGTCATCTAGTGGACCTTTTTGCCAAGTTATCCAATCACGGGTTCATTAATTTTGGAGATGAAGTAATGAAATGGAATTACGATATATTTTATTTACATTAGAGATCATATTCCATTTCATTATTTTCTAGTCATGTGCTTTCTTCATGCGGTTACATCAGCTCTGCATCAGCTTAATTTAGTTTTGAACGTCGAACATCTTCCTCGAGCTTTGAGCCTTTCTCTAATGACATCAGCAGCTCAAATATTCTCATTTTTGGTGGGGAAACTGGAAAAGTTTATTTTGTTTCTCAAAGATGCCTTTGGCATATTTCTTGTTTGTCAAATGAATATATGACACATGTACATGCCCAAAGCTTGTTTTGCTCCCTTGTTTCTATAAAAGGGAAATCAAGGCCATTTGTGAAGGGTTCTGAACTACATTTTTGGGTGGATTGTTTAGTTTCGTCAAGTCTAGAGTTTATAGAAGATAGTTGCAGTCTGTAATTGTTCAAATCTGCATAGTAAAATGTAAAATCAGATCATGAATATCAAAGAAGAAATTATTATAGAATTGTCTCCATGATGTACATTCAAACTTATATGAATACAAAATATCAAGGATATTCTGGATTCATCTTTGTAGTGTTTCCGTGATGTATGTTTTGTTTATGGCTTTCTTTCAAGGAGAGAATTAAATGCTTTAAAGTTTAAACATTTCATAGTAATTTTGAGTTTATGTTATGGATCTAAAGGAGAACTCTGTAATTCCATATAGAGGATTCATTTTAGTATATGCACCCATTGGTTTGAATTAATTTGTTAAAAGGATACACTTATTTTCTGTAATTTGACTCTGTAGCCCTGGTATAGGTACTGATCTATTAAGTAACCCACTTATGATTCAGAAACAATATTCAAACATCAAATCCTTTTAATTTCCATGTTGTTTTACGAGTAGGTTAAGTTAGGATTTGTCTCAAGGCTGGTAAACGTTTGATTTCCAAGAATAGAGCCAATTTAGAAGAAATCTTATATGCCCTTGTTATATTTTCACTGAGAACTTGCCTGCATTTTCAATATCTGATTACAATAAGCTGCTATCAATAAATATTGTTAAGAGGAACCGCCTAGGTTTTGCAGAACCTAAAGATCAGAATACAACAATCTTATAATTTTTTCTTATTCGTTGGCCACTGATCCAAGGACCTAACAATTGAATTTGGCTAATTCATAGAGTTTCTTGGGCAATCAGTTGGAACCTAAGTCACAAGGTTCGAATTCGGATTCAAATTCGGCAACAATGAAATTCGGATGAAATTCGGCAAAGTAAAAATTCTGAAAAAATTTCGACATTAAATTCAACTAATATAAATAAATAATTTTTTAAAATTACTAAAATAAATCAACTTTAATATATTAACTTTTATATTATATATTAATAATAAAAATTATATTTTATAATATTAAGTTTTAATCAATAACATTAATATATTAAAGAAGAAAAAAACAAAGCAAAATTAAACAATATTTATATGTTTTAATATGTTAAATTTTATAAAAAATAAAAAATAGGACCGTATTTTAATAGCCACCCATTCGCGTTGATTCCTTGAGGACAAATAAATAAAATATATTCAATAGTTAAAATATATTAATAGCCCCCTTTTAATAGCATGGGTTTTAGTTAGCAGACGAGAAGTCTTGCTCGCTCGATGGGAAGTCCTGCTCGTGGATACCTGTTCGATGGTTTGTACGCGCCATCCATCTTGTTCCGTCCTCCATTCCAGTGTTTTGCAACACTTTGGCTTACATAGGAGCTATTGCCATGAGTCATGACCTCCCTGCCATGATCTCCCCGGTGGTTTGTATAGGAGCTATGGCCGTTTGATCGCTAGTATAGAATGGTTGCCCTAGGTTTCGAATATTCACTGCATTTTAAAAATATTTTTTAATAAACAAACTTCAATGCCTTCTCGGTACGAATTTGGGCGAACTTAAACGAATTTTTAATATTTTTATGAAGTTTGCCAAATTTCGAATTTCTTCCTTGAAATCCGGCGAATTTTGTGACACAGGTTGGAACAACCAACAAGACATCAGCTAAACAAGACAAAAAGATTTGTAAAAATTCAAATAATATGAATAGAGATGAGAGTAAGCTAAGTGTAGCTTATTTGCGACAAAAAGCACAGTCATCCAAAAACCAAGAATATGGGGGCACCTTCACACCAAGTTGGATTGCATTCTTTTCTGTGAGTCCTAAGTGAGACATAACTCTTTCCATGAACCTGCAATAACCATGTGAAAGTGTATTATTATGAAAACTTAGGTTTGTTATGCCCTTATTTCTATCAAAATGAGCAGCTGGTCACATAGGCTACCTACATAACCACAAAGTAGATGCATTGGATGTACTAGTAGTAACTTTTTATACGAGCCACGTAGATAACTGCATTGAGAGTGAGTTACCTACTGCATATAACTTATCTACTTAACATCACTACCTCTCCATTTTAATAATGAACATATGGACTTGAGTAGCTCATTTACATTTTAATAAATATTGAAAACTGGTTTATCTTTTGTCGCACAATATGCCCTCCCCTTTGGAAAGCTCTATCCACAAGGCGTTGAGACCAAGTGGAAGCTCTCCTAGGGATCTTTTTCATCTTTTTCTTCTTTGGCTTTAGATGATAATCTGCAGCCAGTTGAATCGGTAGAAGCTTTGACAATAGTATATCTCAATAAACTTGATGAACGCATTATGTATGTAAGCAGTGTAAGATTTTTCATTACCTCTGAGACAAATCATCACTTTCTAGAAACTGGTGATTATGAAACAACCACTGTTCGGTAGGGTGTGATTAGGAAACCACCATTTCAATGCTAATTTTGTCCTTCATCTTCCAAAGTCATAATTTTTGCACACAGAATCAAAACAAGGGACCATTGTTTTCAAAGAGTATTATTTTTTGAGAGGAACCTAATATATAAAAGCATTCATTTTTTTATGCCACCAAAGTACTTTTCGCCCCTGCAATACAACAGTATTATGGTGTCCCAACCACTCCAAATAGTCACTAAACTCAAACAACTGATCTTCATTATGATCTAGATCCATTTACAGAACATACTTTCAACCCACTAATTAATACTCTAATTAACCTCTCTCTTTAGCTTGTGGAACCTCCCCTAATTTTGAGGATGACGGATCTCCACATATAACTTAATATTGCGTGGAAAACACATTTTGCCAATATATTTTAAAACTTAACTTACCTATTTTGCTATGAAGTTCATATTCTGCCAAATGATTATTATTAAGTCTTGGTAGGTAGTGGTGTTAGGTAAATAATAAATTGAAGTGGGTGATTCACTTTCAATGTGGTTGTAAGATTATATGAGAAGCTATTCCCTTTGTCATAAATAAGGGTTTACCATTCTCCATTTTAACTATACCTATTTCTAATATTAATACAATTTGTGTTTATTACTTGTCCTAGAAGAAGAATTTTTTTTTCTACTTAGGACTTGCATCTGCCTTTGCAGTTCAATCTTGGGTGAAATTCCTCCATAGTCTTGCTTTGTAGTTATGCTCGCTTTTGTTGCAGATATAATGGGTGAGATCAGAGCTGATTTGAGATTGAAAAAGCAAAAAGGGGCAATGTATTGCAGAGGTCATAATTTTTTGTTAAGTGTTGGATTGAAGAAACAAAAATTGCTGGCAAGTACACTTCTATTTGTGTCTGATGAAAGTCTATTTGCAGTTGTTTGAGTAATACTAAGAACAATATGGTCACTACAAGTAGCTATTATATTTCACCCAAAAAAATATGCAATTTCTGGTTCTCTGTCTTACATTGAGGATCACTACACAACCAAGTGGTAGATTGATGTGTCTTTTTATGCTTGAAAGTAGGTTCATTAAGTTTCCGAAAGAGGATTTGTCATTATTCTTCATGAAGTGGTAGAAGAGAATGAATCTCCACAAGATTGACCTTTTTTTTCAGCCTTAAAAACCTAGTTTATCTAAGATACCAGCAGAATCTCTAACATATCCAAGATCAGTAGATAATCTATACACGACTAGAGTGGAGATCGAAACCCTTAAAAAGCTTAAAATAATAAACAATCTCCTTAAAAGCTTAAGAAAAATCTTTTTAAAAAATGATGAGAACTTAAAAAATGTTGATGGATTCATCTAGAGAATCCACTTTTCATCATCTTGGAGATGAAACATTAAACATTGTAAGGGATAGAGATCCACATAACGAGGAGGAGGAACGACAAGTAACCTAGGATATTGATTTGCTACAGGAAGATCAAGAACCACCACACATGGTGTGGGATGAGGACCTTCATGAAGAAGATGAACAAGTAATAGTATGGGATAGGATGCATGCAAAAGAAAGAAATGTGCATTTGAAGTGTCAAGTTATAAAATATTAAAACCTTACTTTGTCATCTTACAAGAAAGTGATTGAAGTGACATTCGATAGATATAAAACCTTCTAATGTCTTGGTTGAGACATATAAAGATCCATATGATAATCTTGATCATTTGCATCGGAGTACAAACAATGTATTGGATATGGAACAAAGCTACATTGATGTTGTAAATCAAGGTGGTTTTATAAGGCATTACACAACATAAGTTTTGCCAATTGGGAAATTGGCTAGGAGATGAACAACCTGAAGTGTTGGTATTTGAAAGAACTATTATCCCTCCTACATACTAACAAATGTTTAGATGGGCTTGTTTTTGCAGATCCTCTTTCCTTGTGATTATTCCTCAATGTCTACATGAGTTTAAAGGTCAAAAGAAATGAATTCTCATGAAAAATAATTATCACCCTTATAACTCCCACTTCTTCAGCCCATTGGCCGGTTTGTTCTCCATCTTGAAAGGTCACAAAGAAATGAATTCTCATGAAAAATAATTACCACTGCTTCTTCAGCCCATTGACCGGTTCGTTCTCCATCTTGTTCAGTTCTTTGAGCCTACGATTGTATGCTCGTACGTTCTCGTTCTTCCCTTGCCTAGTGTTGTAAATTTCTGCAACAATTTCATTGTCGTCTCTTAGCAGTTTAAACTCTTCCAGAAATGTCTTCTGTAGTTTGTTCCATGACACCTTGTATTGATTCGCTAGGTCTGTATACTAGTCGATGGCAATTCACCGTAGCGTGGCGGGAAATGGCTTCAACCAATACTCATGGTCGTCTTGACCATTCACCTCCCATATTGTTATGCAAGTCTTGCAGTGGCGTACAGGATCCTTCGATCCATCCCCTATGAATTTAGGGAGTTTTTGCTTCTCTGGGGTGTTCACCATTGTTTTCACTCAGTAGATACTATGTGCATCTGACTAGATTGGACTGTCTCACTCTCATCTGTGTTCCTGTGCCTCTCTTGCACCCTCGACCACACGTGAGCTCTCTATATGTCCACCTTTTGCATCATCTACACCTTGGCCGCCTTCTTTGTTTTTGTACTCTCTTCTCCCTGGAGTCTTCAACTCAAACCCCCTATTCTCGGTTCCTCTATGAGGGACAGGTTCTCGATACGATGCAAATTGGTTTCAAAAATTTCAGCAACTTTGGTCTGGAGGTTCCTTTTGTTAGGGTCTAGGCAAATCCGGAGCCAATACAAATTAACAATTATATGCAGATACAAACACAAAAGATGAAGAAAAATGCATAACACAGATAACACAAAGATTTAACGTGGTTCACCCAAGATGGGCTACATCCACCAAACATAGCCATCCAATCTTTTCTTATTATCCAGTAAATCAGTACAACATCATTCTAATGCCTTATGCATTCTAGCCGCTTATAACATGTAATTTTAGGGCAACATACAAAGTCGGCTAACAAAGAATAACCCTAACCCTAAAGGAATATTCTCGTAATCTTCTTCCCGTACATGTATTTTCGTATTCTCATACATACGAGAAATCCTAAGAGGGGGCTAGCTTCCTTGAGCTAGCTTACCCAATCTTGAGAGGAACTGCATTCTTTGTGCCATAATTTCCCTACATTTCTTTATGCTTGGAAGGAATGGGGACTTCCCTTGAGCCATTTCTACACCAAGCCTAAGAGACTTACTTGCTCTGCTTGGCGGCTCAGGTCAGCCTTTATTCCATTCTCATTCCCTTGTTTGGAAAAAGATGGGTAGCCTATTTGGAGCCATTTCTACACCAAATTTAAGAGTGGTTGTTTTCTACAACCCTCTTACTCCACTTGGCGGCTCATGTGTGCTATCCAAATTCTTACTTTCCTCTTTCCTGGTTGCTGTAACCACATTGCTTACCTCTTTAAGGTAAGGTTCTTTAAGGTTTTGAATGTTCTTAGATGGACCTCTTCCTGAGTCATTCATCCTGTTCATTCTAACTTTTACTCTTGTTTCATATGCATTATAAACTCTTTAGGCAATTTAATTAACGAGCTATACATTCTTAAACATAGTTGTCTCTAATGTAGTCTTTCATAAATACGCTAATGATGATCTTTCAATCTGCAACCGGCTCCAATTGCTCTTTCTGAGTTGTATCTTTATATCCCTGTGTTTTATCGAGTAATGGGTCTGTGTATATCTGAGAAAATATAAGTTTGTATATAAGGATTTCTCACCAATATGACTGAGTTTCTGGTAATAGTTGGATTGCCTTCCCTGCATATGACCTAATAAGCATGCAATCGGTTTTACATTGTTCCTGTTCAACAATCCTTATAATCATGCGTTCATAGCCTTGTAGATGGATGGGTCAATATCACCATACTTGATTGCTAAATGACTCCTTGAGCACTTCAATTCTGAATGAAATATCTGAAAACAAATGTTCTCCATTTCCTACCTTCCATCCTATCAATCACTATTTATATTTGCATTTTCATCATCTAAGGACATGCTTCTTCACAAATGAAGAGTCCTCTTCAACACAATTGCTTCTCTTTAATAATCGTACTCCTTGATTAGAGTAATTTCTTAACAACAAAATATATGACTATTCGTAATCGCATCTTTTAAGAAATGTAGCTCTTGATAACAAGTGCTCCATAAGCAAACTCTTCTTTACCAAGACCAATCGCAGTAAACATTTCTTGTTCTTAAATAAATCATAATAGCTGCCTCAATATTGTTGATTGCCTTGTAAGAGCAAACTTGATACCTTTTGATACTTGTTCATAAACCAAACTTAATCACTCCCTTGTGAAGTGTAATCTCTGCTTCATCTACAAAATGTTGTCCACATTTGTCCTATGTTACATGAGTGTTTCTTCCGAGTTGTGCGAGGGATGATCGGGCATTCTTAACTTTATTTTATCGCTGTTCATATTGTTGATTGTAACTAGGTATAATGTGGATTCCAATTGCCTTAAGGCAACATTGGAATCCGCCAAGGGCTGGGCCCTTCTCTCCCTTCTCACATGCCACACTAAAGGGAAACGTGTTCCCTCTAATAGGGCCGACCCTATAACTAAAAGACACACCCCTCTCAAAAGGGAAACGTGTTCCCTCTAATAGGGCCGACCCTATAAAGTAATAAAACAAATAAAAGGGATCAGCACCAAGCCGACCTCAAATAGGTCCTCTTGCCTCATATAAATAAACAACTACTTGACCTCATTAACACAATGATATCACATGTGATAATCATTCTGCAAGTGCGAAAATCAGAAAGAAAGAATTCTAAATGCGAAGTGAAGGAAGTGTGCATTGAGGCGATTGTTAATACAAGGGTGAACTTCAATAGAAGATGCGAATTGCAAGACATATGTGAAGCCAAAGACAATTTCCAGATCTGCTCATCTGAAGGTCATCTTGCTGCTATATGCAAAACAGATTCAAGAGGTGTATTGCTGTGTGAAAGGCTTAGACAAATTGGTGTGCCACATCAAAGCTACCAACTAAGTAATGTACTGTTACAATTGGATATAATTCATAGTCAGATCTGAAGATCTGTTGGCTGGGTTTTTCCTCCTAGGAGGTTTTCCCAGGGTATTTGTGTGTTGTGTTCATTTTGTTCAATTTATGTTTATGTCTAAGTCTGAAAGTAATTAAACTAAACAACAAATATATTGATTTAGTAATTAACTTCAGTTTTCCGAGTATAGGTTAAATTTGAAAGTCTAAAATTCAACATGGTATCAGAGTCAGGTTCGTACTAACCAGTGATCAGATTTAATCATGTAATTTCAGTCTCTTGTTCCTTCCTTCTTTGGTGATAGGTCCAAATAGAAATCAGATCTGAAGCAACACTGAAACCAAAATAAAGAATTAGGTTATGGTGTGTTGATCAATGAATTAGGTCTTCAAACTGTGAACATCTTCCTTAGGCTGGAAACAAGTTTCATTGGTCAGCGAACCTAATGCAAATAAGGGCGCAGTTGCAACAATTAGGATATGATTCACCTTCGACCAATGGAGAAGCCTGCGTGGTAGTATTTGCAATTCGTGTGGAAGTTTTCGTCAGGTTGATAGTGAATCTGACACATTCAAGTGTATTCTCTCAATAATTTAAAATAAAAGATTTGTTCATTTAACATTTAATGTTTTCATTGTCATCAAAGTCGTCTTATTGAGAGATCCTTATATTTACTACTTGTTAAAGAATCTTTATTTAGTCCTTGTTAAACCGAATATTATAAGAGGGTTCTTGGTTAATTAAGGTTGTTGTTAAGGGCTTATTATTTCGTTTGGGCTGCATATTTATGTAGTGTTTAAGATCTGATCTAAATAAGAATTGCAGATCTGATCATGAAAGGTTGTGTCCCTTTCAAAGGGCAGATATAATGAAGAGTTGCACTCTCTCAAAGGGTGCTAATTGTGGAAAGGGCATACATGATGAAGAGGTGTGACCTCTCCCTCACATTGAGAGATAAAGGAAAGGAATCAAAAGCATCCAGTGAGATAACCATGGATTGGATCAGATCACAACCGTTATTAAGTTACAGGCAGTAACATCTTTGTTCTTTGTGGTATGCATGGGGATGAGTTGAATATGTATGCTTAATATATGAACCCTGATAATGTTCTTATGCAGAATTTAATAGTAATATTAATATAGACTGTAATATGTATGACAGTTTAATAATGCTTTTCTAACTGCTCATATGACGATTAAGTAAATTATGTGATGGAGTCTGTAATACCTTTCAATCTCACCATCCAATTATGGAGGGAGAATACAAGGAAGCAAGAGTACTAGGCTCCAGCAGGTATGCCAACCCCAAGTGTGGGCCAAGAGGCGAAGTTGATGGGTCCTTGGTGCTCTTGGGCTTGTTGGAGAGGGATAGTCTCGAGGCACCTTGGGTGATTCTCCTTGAGCTCCATAATGGGAACTGGTGTAGGGAGAGAAATAGTTTTTCTAATCCTTCATATAACTATGATATGTATATAGTCTATCAAGGCATAATGGAAATGTTGACTAATCTGTTGTGCAGGGTCCAGACCAAGCTTAGTTGACAATAGTGTTCCCATATTGTAATCACTATGCACAAATCTTAATATAAGAGGGTCCCATTAGGGGACATCACACACACACACACACACACACACATATACCACCAGCAGTTGTTGGAGTATGGAGTGCTGAAAAGGGCAAATCTGAAAATAATATTAGACTACTGTTTTATGCTTGATCCGAAGATTAATTCCTTTGATGTATTTGCTGTTGGATGACTAGAGGTTTGATCTGAAATACCTTTATATCCTTTATCAAAATTATTTTGATTATATACTGCACCTTTCTAATTGCTATTGATTCATGGAAGTATAGTTCTCTATCAGGCTCTCACTATCATTGCTTGGTTAGTATCTTCATTGGTAAGTATACTTCACTCTCCTTGTAAACATTCTATGTCACCATCATGTGGTACTTCATTATTAAAAGGTAATAGTACTTCCTCATCTAGGATCTGATTGAGTTTTGACTATCAATTGAATGATTCTATATTAGTTACATAAAATTGACTTTTTCTGTTGAGTATTTGTTATCATGAAGTGTGAAGTATTATGGAAATTAATGATATACACTATATCTTCAATTGTTGACTTAAAATTGTTCTAGTTGATAACTATCATACTTTTGTGAGCTAATTGTAGGCTCTATTAGGTCATACTAATGGTTGAATGCATGTACTCTCAAATCTGTTGAAACCTTGGTGAGGCAGAAAATGAACATGACTTAACCCTTTATGAGTTTCTTTGTACATCCTTCATGAAAAATTAGATTTTTGTTATAACCTGTATGGTGATATACAAGTTTCAGGTTGTATGTTACAGGCTGGCTCTTTTAATTTGTGTCACATAAGTATTGTCTCAACATTCTATGTATCATTGGTTATATTGTAAAAGGGATGCATCTAACTTATTATGAATGTTGTGATCCTCACCCAATGTCATTTTTAAATAACCTCATATAGTAGGTGATGTATGTCGAGGGCCAAGGCCATACTGACTTCAGATTTCCATAAGCTTGGATTGATGTGGCTTCAGAGGGAGCTTTGAAATAAGGCATAAGGATCTTCACACTCAATTAGAAGAAGTTTGAAGATATGTCATGATCATAATTGCGCCATGGGTCCAATTCATAAAAGGTGAAGTTGGCATTTCTCATCCTTGTTTATGAATACTTATGATACTATGATGCTTGGCTATCAGTCTGATATTGAGGATTAAGAGGGAACTCTATGATCTTCAATAAAACTCTTGGTATGAAAGAGTACTTGATAAGCCTAGGGTTTTGTAAAGATTCTAACCTGTTCCTTAAAGTATTTGAAATGCTAATTCTGATTCCTTATGTGGATGATCTAACTTTGACTGATAAAGGTAGCTCATGATTTAATATAAGAAAGAATTAACTCAGAATTGAGATGGAAGATCTAAATCTAAAATGCATTACTTCTAGGTTAGAAGTGTGGCAAGGATCTAATGAAATTATTCTAAGTCAAGTTTTCTATTGTTATGTTAGAATTATGGATTGTAAATTTATATGGAAACTAATTTGAAGAAGTTGAGTATGTCTGCAGCCAACTATGATCTTGCAGATTCATCTGAATAGAGGCAGGTTGATTGGTGAGTGTTTCAGTTAATCAAAGCTAAGCATATTGTTGCAGCCAAGCATATTTTGACATATTTGCAAGACACAATTGATTATGGGCTGAAGCTGCCATCATTAGAAGACTACTTAGGTTCAGATTGGTCAAGAAGTTTTGCGGACAAGGAAAACACTTCAAGCATTCACCCGCTGCGATCTCTTGGACCTACAGGAACAATCCTCAGTTGCATTGAGTATTGTTGAAGCTAAATACATTGTTGCAAGTGTTGCATCAAGAGAAGCAGTGTGGTTTCTCAAAATTCTTGTTATGTTGTTTTGATTTATTATCAGGGTTGTATAGAGATACCTGACAATTCGGTGTTTATGGCAGGACAATCCCGTGTCGCAGATGTTCTCACCAAGTCTCTTGAAGCTTGAGTACTTCAAAAGATAGACTTGGAGCTGTGAAGAACACCACCTTGGTTGAGAGGGAGTCTCAACCTTAGTGATACATTGTGTTGTATCAACCACCCTCTGCGGACAATGTAAGGTGGTAGTGTAATCTTCTCAGGGAGAAGAGTAATTGTTACCATCCTCTGCGGGCAATGTAAGGTGGATCCAGTCTATGCTTGTGTGCGAGCTGGAAGATTATGTTATGTAGTTCCATTCTATGCTTGTGTGCAAGATGGAAGACTACAATATTCTGATTATGTTTATTCCATTCTTTGCTTGTGTGCAAGATGGAGGATTATGTTTATTAGATTCCATTCTATGCTTGTGTGCAAGATGGAGGACTATGTTTTCATTCTATGCTTGTGTGCAAGATGGAGGACAATGGTTATGTAACTCCACTCTATGCTTGGGTGCAAGATGAAAGATTATGATGTTACATTCTTCTTTGGGAGAAGACTGAGGTAAAGGCAATGAATGATGGATATGCATGATGGATGGCATGGAAAGACTTCATGATGTGCATGAATAATTGTGTATTTAATCATGACTTGCAAGTGTGCATGTTAAAGTTTTGGATTCACCCTCCACAGGCAGTACAAGATGGATACTATGGGCTACTATTTGTGGCTACTTGTTGTGATCCTCTCTAAGGAGTATTTGAAGTAGACAACTAAGTTCGGATTACAATTTAAACATTGTATGTATTACTTAAGGCTGGGCCCTAGTCTTGTAACCTGGCTGTAAGATTATCTTTCTCCCTAGTTAAGAGGGAGTGTTGATTGTAACTAGGTAGAATGCGGATTCCACCAAGGGCTGGGCCCTTCTCTCCCTTCTCACATGCCACACTAAAGGGAAACGTGTTCCCTCTAATAGGGCCAACCCTATAACTAAAAGACACATGCCACTCAAAAGGGAAACATGTTCCCTCTAATAGGGCCGACCCTATGAAGTAATAAAACAAACAAAAGGGATCAGCACCAAGCCGACCTCAAATAGGTCCTCTTGCCTCCTATAAATAAACAACTACTTGACCTCATTAACACAATGATATCACATGCGATAATCATTTTGCAAGTGCGAAAATCAGAAAGAAAGAATTCTAAATGCGAAGTGAAGGAAGTGTGCATTGAGGCGATTGTTAATACAAGGGTGAACTTCAATAGAAGATGCAAATTGCAAGACATATGTGAAGCCAAAGACAATTTCCAGATTTGCTCATCTGAAGGTCATCTTGCTGCTATATGCAAAACAGATTCAAGAGGTGTATTGCTGTGTGAAAGGCTTAGACAAATTGGTGTGCCACATCAAAGCTACCAGCTAAGTAATGACTGTTACAATTGGATATAATTCATAGTCAGATCTGAAGATCTGTTGGCTGGGTTTTTCCTCCTAGGAGGTTTTCCCAGGGTATTTGTGTGTTGTGTTCATTTTGTTCAATTTATGTTTATGTCTAAGTCTGAAAGTAATTAAACTAAACAGCAAATATATTGATTTAGTAATTAACTTCAGTTTTCTGAGTATAGGTTAAATCTGAAAGTCTAAAATTCAACACATATGTTTGCAAGATTGATGCACATAAATGATAATGTGTAAGTCAATGTGGCTAATGAACATGTTGCTCATTATGTTGGTTTTTATAAACCATATCATCCATACTAATTACCGTCTTTGACCGAATCGATCATTCTTGATAAAGTCGCTGTCTTTGTATATCATCTAAATTGTTGTCTAATCAAGTGTAGTCTGTACATCTGAAAGTCTTCCTCTGATTTATCTGTACATCTGAAAGTCTTCCTCTGATTTATCTTTTTACCCTGCAGGATGGCAGGATCATGCTCTGATACCACTGTAATGTCCTCGATTGAAAAATTCCTTTTTTTTATCCTGAGACAACCATTCAGTCGTAACATGAGAACTGTCATATGAAATTTACCCAAACCGGAAACATTTCACTATGATATTTAATTTAAAATTTTAAGGATAGTTCAAAAGAAAAGACTTATCTTGCTGTCTCAAGTATGGAAAATTGATGAATATGCAAAGGACATCTTTATTGTTTGTGTCTAATCTTGGCCCTTAAACATAGGCAACAATGATTCTAGATATTGCTTAGAATGGTGTGAGGATCTGTTGTTTCTTATA
The DNA here is from genome assembly GCF_030272615.1 of Cryptomeria japonica. Taxonomy (NCBI): domain Eukaryota; kingdom Viridiplantae; phylum Streptophyta; class Pinopsida; order Cupressales; family Cupressaceae; genus Cryptomeria; species Cryptomeria japonica. The sequence continues at coordinate 541,466,803 of NC_081406.1, read as the reverse complement.
TGTCCCTATTTATCTGTAGAGGTATATGATTATATCACTCACAGTGATATGCTGCTGTCTCTGACGTAACGTATCTGCTTGCAACAATGATTATTATGGTGCAATACTGATGGGACCAACTCAGATATAATTCTGCTTGGTGAATGCTCCTGATTATGGGCCCACGGTCTTGCTCAACCTAAGCTCCCCTAAACTAGAATGAGAACCTCCTTCTTGAAGGATTATGCCTGCCTCTTTATACTCTGCGCTGTGTGTGGAAAGTCGCAAGGATGAGACACGTCTCGTGTCTCTTGTTGATCATTTCCCTTCATAATTATTAATCGCACTCATTAGTTAGATTCTTGTACTCTGAATTAGTTACTTAAGATAATCGCACCTTTACTGTTATAATCGGTGTCCATATTTTAATTAACGACTACCGATGATTTTATGTGTTCGTGGAAAGCCATTCATCTTGTGGACTTGCTGTTAACAGAAGAATTCTTCATGGCATCAATCCTTGCTTTCACTGTTTGTCCATAAACCAATCATTATGTAAGACTTAGTCCAATCTTATATACGATACTTGAATATTATGTTAGATATCTCTGCGACCCTTATCTATTCTTTATTCCAGCATCTTAGTCTTCCTTAATCTGATCAGATGTCTCATTGATATGTCATTCCTCTGCACAGTGAGCAAGAAACAATTAGGATGATGATTATCCTTCAATGTTTGACTTTGATATCAATCGCCATCTTATGGAGATATTCTCGGCACTCTTTATTCAATACTGATTTAGGAGATCATTGCAGAGGTCTTCACTTCAATTAACCCACTTCCGCATGACTTCTCCATCTGAATTCAATTTTCTTTTATTGCTGGTGTTACTTGTATCGTTCTTCATTTCTCTATTGCGATCATAGATTATGTGAATGAATTTCAATATTTAATTAAACTTATTTAATCGTCTACTGACCCTTATTGATCTGAGGTCTTGAATGGGGACATACCATCACCATATTTAAAACAAATGTTCAAAGATGTGATAGCTGTTGGTTCGTCATTTGTTCCACTTGGAGAACATAAGCTACACACCACCCTCCTTGACAAAGAATATTCCAAGGTGAGTGTGTTGATGGAAGATATAAGACAAACTTGGGTAAGGGATGGATGCTCTATCATCATGGATGGGTAGATTGATATGAAACATCAACCACTCATAAATCTTATTGTCACAAGTTCAACTAACTCTTATTTTCTTAGAGCTATTGATTGTTCAGGGAAAAAGGTGTGATAGAAGAGGTTGGAGCCTCTGATGTTGTACAAGTAATGATTAATTTAGCTCGTGTGTGTAAGCTAGCTGGCTTGATGGTGAAGGGTGCTTATAAGCACATTTTGTGGACCCCATGTTGTGTTCATGCATTGAAGAATACCTTGAAGGACATCAAGAGATAGATTGGGTGAAGATAGTGGTGTCAAAGGCTAGAGATGTGTAGATTTTCATTTGCAACCATCACACTTCACTTTCTTTGTTCAGGACATTTTTGAGGAAGGAATTCCTCAAGCTCATGGACCCTAGATATGCTAGCTACTTCATTTTGTTAGAGAGGATGCTTGAGGTTAGGAGGCTTTACAATTAATGGTAGTCAATGCAGAGTGGGGTAGATGGCAAGAGGCAAGCACATGGAAGAAAGAAATGTGAAACAAAAAATCCTTGATGATGACACGTTGTCCACAGTAAGGTAAGAAAATTGCTGATTTTATTATTTAATTTTTAAAATGTAAATTTAATAATTTATTAATGTTTCTAACTTGTAAAATATTTCCATTCTTTTTGAAGATTTTAATATTTGTAACTTGGTGGCACTTGCAGATATGTTTGCTCCTTCATTGAGCCTATTGTGCAAGTATTTGGATATACTGATATTGACTCTCCTAGCTCTGCAAAGATTTATGAGACCTTTGATAGCTTGCTTGGGCAAATCAAGCAAGCAATTCATAGTAGGGACCCTACTTTGGGATTTTATGAGGAGCATCTTAAGCCCATTGTGACACAATGGTGGAACACTATGAACGCTTGCTTCATATGGCAATCTATGCTTTAAATCCAAAATGGTATGTAGCTAATCCTGGGAGATTGTCTCTATCTCATGATGAAGAGGTGAACAAATGACTCATGAGGACTCTTCAAAAAATGTATAGTGAAGAGGAATCTGCTTTACTTCACACACAATGGCTTGCATTTATCAATCTTCATGGTCCAACTTTAACAAACGAGAGACAAGGTTAGATAGAGCTACATTAGCTCAAAAGGACCCTATTGGATGGTGGACAGGGCATGGAAAGGATGCACTGGAGTTGAGGTTACTTGCCATTCGTCTTCTTTCACAGGTTGCTTGTTCCCCTATTGCAGAGAGGAATTGGTTTACATATAGCTTCATCCAATCGGTCAAGAGGAACAACCTTACTTCTAGATGATTAGAGAAGTTGGTGGTGGTGCATAGTGCTTTGCAATTACAGGATCAATAGACTCATGAGTATCATTAGATACCAGCCTTACGTTGGGATGTTGATCCTGAAGATGCTATATAGATTGATGAGGAGGAGACACAAGAGGGATTGCTTGGGGTTCCATTGGCGAGCTCTGATTTTGATACAAATCTACCAGTTGCATTTGTTGATTTAGATTAGGGACGGCCATATATTTTCTCTGTTTTTTTCATTTTATAGTTGAAACATGCAGCCTTTGGGCATTTTGTTATAATTCATATATAATATCTATTCACATTGACAATGGAAGCATTTAAATTTTGTTTATTTGTTTTCCAATTCTCATGTGAAATCTCAAAAAGTCTAATGTTATGTATTAAGCATCTATAATGTCTATGATGAATGCTTTATAAATGTTATGATATGAATATTTGAAATTTCTCGACATTTTTAAAAATTTCCCTATTTTTTAATAGCTGTCCCTTGCTGTCCCCTAAAAAATGGCCCAAAAGTACCCCCATACCAGAAACACGTCATACCATCCCCTGTTGTCCCCATCCCCAAAACTAGGGTGAGCATAGGTTTTAACTTTTAGCTAGTTGAGAGAATTTGAATATTACTTGAATGCGATTTGAAAAGGTTTGTGTCAAAATAAAACAAGAATTTTTTTGATCATAGGTGCTTATTTTTCTGTATTATTTAGGATTTTAGTTTTATGTTTATTTGTCTTATTATGTTCTGACTGTGGATGCTATTTTTTTATTACTTTTAATGTTACCTGTTCTACTCAGCTGCACTAGACCATTGTTATTGTCAAATTTCTGGATAATGTTAAATTATTAAAAACTATGTACTATTTTGGTAGTGAAAATCTTAGGCAAGACTTTGAATGCGATGCCTTAAATTACGGATTTTTAGTTTTTATGACCACTAAATTTTTCATTTTTTATGTTGATTGGTGATTTCAGCTGCAGGAAATTCCAGAACTAGTTAAAAGAATGGCTACATTGATGTGTGTAACAGATGAGTATGATCGAGAGGCTTGTGAAAATGTTACTGGTGAAGGTGAGCAAGAGTCAATAGATGAGGCTAAGGAAAATCCTCAGGACATAATAGATAGAGAACTGTGCAAAGCTAAACAAGAAGACAGAGATGTTCTATGGTTGGAGCTGGAGGAACTTCAGATTGATGATGAAATGCTATATTCCTTAGATTTAGCTTCCAAGTTACCGGTATGGTATGGTTTCTATGAATTTCCAAATTTCGAAGAAAGATGTTTATGTTTCATTCTTTTTTACATTGTCTATATTGCTTTAGTGGGTGTCAAAATACAACCTCAAAAAATTATTTTTTGTTTGTCACAATGTCGTTATTTTGGTTATTTTCAAATTACTTCTCTCTTGCCTGTTTAGTGGAAAATGGACATGAGAATTGTGGGATAGCTGCATGGCAGGAGTTCTGTCTATAACTTTTGATCCATCAGTATAGGAAATTATTGTTTTTCTTAATATGATCAAATTGTTTTAATGTTTATTCATTTTGTAATTATTCTCTAGTTCAGTTCACAATATTGTATTTAGTTGGCTCATAGAGTTGATTATAAGAAGAGAGAATAGATATGTGATATGTATTTTAATCTTGACCATGCCTTTTGATAGTTACGTTATTAAAAATAAAATGTTTATGTTTCCCTATTTTAGTTCTAATCTGGTAGTAGACATTGTAGTGCAGATAGGAAACTAGATGCATAATTACTTAACTTTTCCGACTAGTACTTTTTGTTGCCAAATGTCTCACTGTGTGGTGTGATTACTGTTACTTAATACCAATCTTAACTTGTCTTGTAGAATCTTGTTGGTCTTGATCTTTGGGGTAACAAACTGGAAACCATTGAAGCAGTTATACAAACAGTTAGTGGATTCAATCAACTACGAGCTCTTTGGTTAAATGAAAATCCCGTCTCAAAACTTTGGTAAGTGGCTTGCAAACATTTTGTGTGTCATATAGTTTCTGCCCAGGTTTTTGTTTGGTAGAATTCATAGTTTCTTTCTCCTTCAATTTGATTGAGGTTTAGATTGAAAAAAACTAATATTTTGGTGGATGGTTGACTGTGGTTTATTGATTGCAAAATTTGCAGTGGTACTGCTCTAAGAAATATTTTATTGGAACTTTTACCTCAGTTGGAGATCTATAATTCTCAGTTCACTCCCAGTTACGGTCAATGGGCGCTTGGATTCTGTGCTGGTATATATGGAGCAGAGAAGCCTGTTGCTACAGAACAAAGAGCATGCCCTTTGAAGGATGTGACGGAACTTGATTTGTCAAACCGATCTATCCATAATCTTTCAAATAAGGTGAAGGTGGTGTTGTGCACAACATCCATTTCTTGACTTTATGCTAAACCTTCCTCAACCAAACAAAAGTCTGGAATTTTAATGTCTCTATATATTCTTAAGGGTTGCTAGCAGGACAGTCTGCTTGAGATTGTCCTTTTAAGATTAATTTATAACTATCTTCTTGAACTTTCTTTGAAGATCTCAAAATGCTCTTAAAAAACTGTCTGGGATTGTATCCACTCTTCATCAGTTTATGCTGTGAGTAAATATTATAGATTGGATTTCAGCTGTAGTATTAAAACGTTGAGTTCAGAATAAATAAGTTATTGAAATTATTTATTAGCAGGTGTTCAATCCTTTGGAGTTGCCGCTTCTTACATCTTTAAATCTTCGAGGGAATCTATTGGATCAGAATTCAGCTGAGAATCTGTTGGAGTTGCTACACGGTTTTGTAAATTTGCAGTCACTAGAGGTACAATTCCTTTTGTCCTAGTGGACCTGTTTGGTAAATAATTTATTAGCTGCCCTGTGAAACTGTTTTGAGTTCTATTTTCATGCACAAGTTTTTTGTTTCAGGTTGATATTCCTGGGCCCCTTGGAAGCAGTGCTATAAAGATTGCAGAGGCCCTTCCCAATTTGTCCAACATAAATGGTGTTAGTGTATCCAAGATTTTGGAAGAAGAAAAGGCTGTTATTGATGGCAATCTTGAACCTCGCCTTCCTGAATGGTCAAATGGTGAGCCACTCATTGATCGCATTCTGCGAGCGATGTGGATATACGTGATGACATACAGACTTGCTGATGAAGAAAAGCTGGATGAAACTCCTGTCTGGTACAACTTTACTGTTTCCTTCAATTTTTGTTAATGTTCATTCCATTTGTTCTGTGTTCATGTTTTGATCTCGTAATGATTGGATGCCATGAGTATGCGTAATTACCAATCTAATATGGTTCTTCTTTCCTCCCTACGTAAAATGCTTTTAATTTTGGTTCTATTTAAATTTCCCATCCTAAAATATTTAGCCAAAATAAAAACAGTACAGGTGATGGTTAACTTAACCAACATAAAAAACTACAATTTTAAAGAACAAAAAAATAGTTATCTGAGGTTTTGTGTTGTAGAGGTAAAGTGGTGCATTTGTAAATGCGACTCAAGTTCAAATCCCCACATTGCTATAAGGGGACCTACAACTTGGCAGATATGCATGTTTAATAAAATGTCCAGATGTAGGGCCTGTTCATCTCTAGGATTGGTCTGGGTCATGGTAATGTTCCCAAGTTGCTTTGAGAAAAAAATATTGTAGAAATAAATAAGCAAATAAGAATGCTCTTCATTCATAAGAAAATCACTAAATTCCTTTGAATTTAATGGAGGCTCTTTTTCCTGCCCCTCAAACCTGCAAAAAAAGAGCATTTGCAGTTTCATTCATTTCTCTTTAGATAATTTCTTTTGTTTTTGAAATTTTGTCCATCTCAGACACTTAATATTAATTATAATTTTTTACTTAGGGGTATGGGCTGCCCTAAAAAACCAAATTCCTGCCAAATTTCTGGCTGAAATGCTAAAGCAGATTGGAAATGTTCCTATTTAGGATGATTGGCTGCAATGTTTCCTTCTATTTCAGGCCTTCAGGGACATTTCTTTTCTCAAATGTTCTCTGGATGGGGAATAAGGGGTACAGGAGTTTAATTGTTATTAGTTTTCTATTATAATATTAATAGGTATCCATTGATTTAGATGCTTGCTGAAACGTTGATTCATTTGGTAGAGGTATTAAAGAATAGTTACTAGGAAATAAATCCAGATAATCACAAGTTTATGTAAACAAGCTAAAAAAAAGATTGTTCCCCAAAGTGATGAAAAGTGGTCAATGGGATCACCAAAAATGTTATGTGACATGGACATTAAGGAGGTCATTGGTGGAAAGGGCCTTAATTGTCTTAGCTTATGATGAGTTGTGATGGCAAGATGTCATGTCTCATGAGTTTGATTCATGATCAGTATAGACCACTCGTGTCCACACACTTTCTTTCCTAATGATATGTTGGAAGGGTATTAATCAGTAACTGTAGTCTTGGAACCTCCCAGCCCTTTACCCCCCTCCTTTGAACCATTAAAAATCCTGAAATTATGTATTGATACACCTACAAAAGCTTTTCTGCTTGTTTTCTTTGACATTTTTATTGATGCTCTGTTTTTAGTCTTCAGACTTCCTTCCCTGTACTTGCAGCACATATAGTATAGAATATCAAAATATGTGTGTATGGGTTAGCTTGCAATACAGTCCTAGTGAAGTGTTAAGGGGCGGACTCAGGTTTCTATTATTGAATCAATAGGAAATCTAATGATTTGGATGCTTTTTGAAAAATTGATTCATTTTCTAGAGGTGTCAAGAAAAGAATTGTTGTTAGGAAATATACAGAGTCAATCATAATTTTAATTAAACTAACTAGAAAAGAGATTGGATCCCAAGTGATGAAAAGTGGTCAATGGAATATCTAACAATATATCAATATGTAGTGTTTCATCTATGTAGGTTGTTAAGGAGGTTGTTGGTGGGAATGTTTCATAACTGTTCTAATTCATGTTATTTTGTAATGGTAGAAGATCATGTCTCATGTGGTTGATTCATGATAAGTAAAGACCGCTTTTTCCATACATTATCTTTCTTTTGATGTGTTGTGTGGTTGTTCATCAATAATTGTAGTTTCCATGACTGCCCCACCCCTCGAAATTATAGTCACCCCATAATCATTGATAATTGGAGAGTGGTGGTTTTCTATGGATGATATCTTAGGTTGCTTACTTCTAATGATGGATTTTCTATTACATCTATAGCTAGTCTTAGGTTAGTATTAAATAAATATAAGTTAGTTTATAGTAAAAATATAAGTTAGAAGGTGCTGGTAAATGGATTTAACTTATCAAATCTTAACAGTTATTTTGGTAGAAAACTCTCTTCAAGATGCCGAGGCTGCCTTTATTGCATATCAGAAATCATGTACCACAAAGAAAATGCTACGCATATCAAAATTAATATTTAGGAATAAAAATGCAAATTTTGGAGAAGTATGGCATATGTCTATTCCTCAAGTAGGAGACAGTTTAAAGATGATATACAAAGGTAAGTTTTTAATAAAAATGTGCGAGCTTATCAAATAGAAGGACAGAGTTTGATAATTCACATAAATATGAAAATAATGTAGAGATTGATGAAATGAGATTTCCACAATCCATAGATTATCTGTATGCAAGCTTCTGGAAATGATTGTGTGCGAGTTTTTTGATCAACGTTTCGGATCACACTCCGTGATCCATCATTAGGATGAATGAGAGCACAAGAAGCAAGAAAATCATTTCATCCTGATGATGGATCACAGAGTGTGATCCGAAACGTTGATCAAAAAACTCGCACACAATCATTTCCAGAAGCTTGCATACAGATAATGTAGAGATTTTAATGGAATAACTCATATCAGATTTTCTACAATGCAAAGGGGAATTTTGGAAAAACAATTTCATCTAACATAATAAAAGATACAACCACAGTTATATCTAACATAAGAAAAGATATGATAATAATGCCACGAGATTCAGAATTCAGGTACGATGTTGTTATTATTTCCCAAAAAAACTTGAAGATTCAAAGTTTTACTTGAAATACAACTCTGTAGATGGTTTGTTATAATTTCCAACACACAATCACAAAAAATGTGTATATGTAGCCTTGCTTCATAACCAATGAGCAGTTATGAGAAATATAAATTAATAAATATAATTTTAATAATATCCATGAAACTCAAGTCCTTTGAGATATTAAAGTCTAAACGCTATAACAAAGAGAAATATTTAATCACTACATGTGGGCTTAAACTTGATAGCTTGGCAATAGTCACGTTCATGTTGCCGAGTCTTTGTTGCTGTCTCCTACAACAATGTAATGTCCCCTTCTCATTGATGCACTTCCAGTGGTCCATTGGCCTATTCCTGAGACCCGTAGGTTGTGGAATGCAGAATTAGGGTTTCAAAAATTGATGAGGCAAGAACTTACTATTTTTAGTAAGCTAGGGGTTGGCTGTTTTGGTGATACTGTCCTACTGAGCTTTCCATGCTCTGTCACTGGGTGCAAAGATCATGCTTTTCAGAGCAGTAGTTCATGGCTTACTATTTTTAGTAAGTGGCAGTATGGAGTGTTTCTATTTTTGGCATTGGACAAGGTCCTGATCCTACAACAGTTCAGTGGTCTTCGTTGCTCAGCTTCATCCTGGTTTTTGTTAATAATCAGTAGTGGAGTCATAAGTGATTTAATTAAATATTATTTCCTTATCCTAAGGTTTATTATTTAATTAATTTTATCAGTTTTACTACTGATTAATGACTTTGGAAATGGTGCATAACATGATGTCTCCTAAGTGTTAGGCGAATTGTTTATGTCTGGAAGGGGGACGCCAATATTAAAAAGGGAGATGTTATTTTATTCAACAAAGTATTTGCTAAGAAATAAATCGTGGTCCTTGCTGGCTAGGCGTGATTTTGACTTGAAGTATGGCACCATCTTTGGGTCCACTTTGATAAATGAAATGCAAATGGGAAAGATGAATTTGGGCGTATTTGTGAGCATTTGCATTTGAATTTGGTGGAGCAAGAAGTTATAAATAAGAGCCTTGGGCTCTCATTTTGGTATCTTATGAAATTGCATTGTTATGTTGCCGGTTTGGCGATTGAAAATTTGAGCTTCGAAGTGTGGCTTCCTAGCTAAGTCTCAGTTTCGTACTTGGAAGATAGTACCTAGCTGTGTCCTTGTATTTCCAGTGCTGTTGGTGAGTGAGTTTTGCAGATTGTGGAGTGTTTTGTGTGAGATTGGAGTGTTTCTGGTTGCTGGTCGTGGAGTTGCTGAAACCATATTTTGCTCATACCTCTTGGCCAGGCGATTCTATTATTCTGGGTACCGGCTAATTCATCTTTCCTGCTACTGGCGATTCATCCTGTAAGCTTTTAGCACCTTGCATTGAGTATGGAATTTAATATTGCAAATCGAAATTCTTTGGTTAGGCGTGGGGTTTAGGAGGTGCATTGGGATGTGTGCCAAATAAATGAGGGTGTTTTGATATCTCACCTTGGGTTTGTTTTCATCGTTGCTGGTATAGTGTTGGTTTAGAACTATTTTGGGGTGAATTGGGTGAGTATTGAGAGAGATATGAGTGTTTTAGTGGGTTCATAGGCTGCTGGTTATGCATTTCCAGCCTGCAGTTTTGATGTTAGTAGAGTTTCATGTTTATTATCTTTGATGTTCAACATTACTCTTCTACTCTCACTCTCTCTGTTATTGTAAGGTTAAGTAGTAGTACTACTAACCCATTTTGGCTTGTAAACTCTCATCCCGCTGAAAATAGTGGAAGAGGCTGGTTTGCCGCCTACATCAGTTAATTGTAATTCAGTCCTCCTGTTGCATAAGTGGTCGAGTGATGATTGGTTGTAATGGTCCTCCCGCTGCATAAGCGGTCGAGTTGAGTTTTTGTAATTCAGTCCTCACGTTGAAATATTGTGGTTGAGTGATTTGCGTCTGCTGTATGTTTCTCTTGGTTGGTTCACCGCCAAGTTTCTTGCTTTCCCGTTGGATAAGTTGAAGGGGTTGGCTTGCTGCCCAATATTGTATTTACTTTATCATTTCAGCAGATTTGTGATCTAACGATCCCCTCTTCACCGTATGCTCTCACCTTCCCACATTGGGCACTTGGTGATCAGAAAGTGGAAGGACTGCTTTTTCAACAAGCTTTGAGTTTATGCTTTCTAACCTTAACGGGTTCTATGTTGGTTGATGATTCTGATTGGTCTTAAAAACAAAAAAAATTACCTAGGATATTACAGTGGTATCAGAGCTGGTTTTCCTGCCAGCTTGTGAGTTTCAGAGGATTCAAAATTCTCCATGAGTGACAAAGACGTCCGATACTACAACCGAGAACATAAGAGACAACAATTTCAGATTCCGGTAGTGCTGGAAGAGGATACATTTTCAGAAGTACTAAGAAACAAAGGGAAGGATTTGGATTCTGCAGATTTAGTTGATTCAATGGCAGACAAGGCTACAGAACAGAATGAGGCACCTGATAAGAAGGCTGAGAGACAATTCAATGCCATGATGGACATGATGTCTCTACTGCTGGCCAAACTTAACCAGAACGTTGTTGGGACCCCAAACCAATCCAACAATGGACCGGAAGCCAACACTTCTAATGCTCCTGTAGGCAATGGAAATGGGAGTAACAACGGGAGCAACAGTGGAGGTTCAGCCCCAAGACCTCTACAACCTGTATTCTTGCCAAGAGAAGTACAACAAGCTGAAATGGAGATACCTACAGCTGATGAAATAAGGAACAACTACATGGAGTATGCTTCTCTCCCTGGTGAGATCCGAGATATCCTCACCTTGGATCAATTTATGAATCAAAAAATGAAGAGAGGAAGGAGGAATGACAATAGATTTGCTGCCCCCAGAGATTATTAGTAAGCTCTTGGAAGAGTGACTTTAGCACCCTTTGATGGAAGCACTAAGAGCACAGCTAGAGCATGGGTGCAAAAGTTGGACAATTACTTGTCCTTGAGGCCTATGCCGGAAGAAGATGCCATCAAGTTTGCTACCTTGCACTTGGATGGAGTGGCCCACGAATGGTGGTACCATGGGTTGGTCACCCTCGGTCATAACTCGATCACCACCTATGCTGATTTCACCAACAAGTTGATTGAGAGATTTGACACCAAGGATCCAGAGGTGAAATTTAGAGAACTTGCTCAACTCAAACAACAAGGTTCGTTGGACACTTACGTAACTGAATTCCAAAATTTATCAGTTATGGTAAGTAGCATCTCTGAGAAGCGGTTAGTTGTCCTTTTCATTGAAGGACTTGAGGAACCTTTGAGAGGTTGGGTTAAAGCATTTGATCCGCCCACCTTGGCAGAAGCTATTAAGAAATCTCGAAGCATGGAGTTGGCTGCACCAAGGAACAAAATTCAGTCCAAGCCTTTTCCTTTCAGAAAGGATAAGAAGAAATTCACAAATCAAACCAAGAGGTTCCCTTTGCGAATGGATGATGAGCTCTGTCAAGAGCTTCGAAGGAAGAATCTTTGTTATTCTTGCAAAGAACCTTGGGCCCTAGGACATAAGTGTCATGGAAAGGGCAATTTGCATCAGATGGAGTGCTATTCTGCGAATGGATCAGATTCTGAAATTTCAGAATAACAAACTGAAGTTGAGGACAACGAGTATGAAGAGGCTCCTAAAGGGCCTGAAATTGGGTCAGAAGACAGAGGAGTGGTTGTTCAACTCTCGAGCATTCACAAGAATGAGTCCTTTAGAGTTCGGGGTGTGATTGGAGAGAATCGTGTCATTGCTCTCATTGACACAAGAGTGACTCACAGTTTCATTGATGAAAGGATTGTTGCTAAGAGGGGACTAGTGGCAGAGGAAGTTGAGGGCTTCAAAGTCATGGTAGCGGATGGCTCCACTATATCCTGCAACCGGACGATTTCCAACATGTCTCTGAAGTTGGGGAATCATGAAATCAAAGATGATTTCTTTGTGGTTAGCATTGGTGGGATTGATGATGCAGTCCTAGGGATTCAATGGCTAAGATCTCTTGGTGAGATTACATTAAATTTGCAAACCATGGAGCTGAAATTCATGTTTGAGGGGAAGAAGTTAGTATTGAGAGGAATGTCGCATGGTGGACTTAGAGTTGTATCTTTGAAAAGGATGGAGAGGCTGATCCGCCATAACCAGGTGGAGTGGGCAGTAGAGTGTTTGATAATGCCTTCAAATCCATTGGTAGATAAGGGCAGCTATTCCACAAACATTCAAGCAATGATCACGGATAGAAGTAAGGTCATGGTCATGTCCTCAGAACCACTAAAAGAGAATCAGAACTATCCTGAAGATGTTCCAGCCTTGATAACCAAGAGAAGTAAGGTGTTTGAGAACCCACCTCCTGGCAGACCCCCTGAAAGAGGTGCAAAACACATCATTGAGCTTGAAGAAGGAGCTAAGCCAATTATGACTACTCCTTATCGATATCCTAAGAAGCAGAAGGATGGGATTGAGAAAGCAATCCAGGAATTGCTTGACATGGGTTACATACGGCCAAGCAAAAGCCCCTTTGCTTCGGTTGTTGTTTTGGTGAGAAAGAAGGATGGGACCATGCGCATGTGTGTGGATTGCAGGGCCCTGAATCAGAAAACTATCAAGAATCGGTATCTTATCCCGAGAATTGATGAGCTCATTGACGAGCTACATGGTGTAGTGTTCTTCTCGAAGATTGACCTTAGGTCAGGGTATCATTAGATTAGGATGAGAGCTTTAGATGTGGAGAAGACCGCTTTCAGATGCCACTTTGGACATTTTGAGTTCCTAGTCATGCCCTTTTGCTTGACGAATGCACCTGCCACATTTCAGTCATGTATGAACATAATCTTCCAGAAACAGCTGAGGAAGTTCGTACTTATATTCTTTGATGACATACTCATATTCAACAAATCTTGGAAGGAGCACTTTCAACACTTGGATGAAGTGCTAAGCATACTGGAATCCGAATCCTTGTTTGCCAAGGAGTCCAAATGTGAGTTTGGAATGGAAGACTGCTCTACCTTGGTCACATTATCAGTGCAGGTGGTGTGAAGGTAGACCCTGAGAAGATTAGAGCCATCATTGATCGAGGTTTGTGAAGGGATACTCTCAGTTGGCTGCCCCCCTCACAGATCTTACAAGGAAAGGACCTTTTGAATGGTTTGAAAAGGCACAGACAATTTTTGATCAGTTTAAGGGGATCATGAGTTCCTGCCCCGTTTTGGCTTTACCTGATTTCACCAAACCTTTCAAACTGCAGTGTGATGCATCTGGAGAAGGTGTTGGTGCAGTCCTCATGCAGGATAAGCATCCTATAGTCTTCGAGAGTAGGAAGTTGAGAGGACCTGAAAGGCTGTATTCGATATATGACAAGGAAATGCTTGCCATAATGCATGCCCTTGCAAAATTCAGGCAGTACTTGGTGGGGAGTAAATTCATTGTTAAGACTGATCATAATAGTCTTAAACACTTCATGCATCAGAAGGATTTGAATGAAAGACAACAGAAGTGGGTGAGTAAGCTATAGGCTTACGATTTCGATATTGAGTATGTTAAGGGAAAGAACAATGTTGTGGCTGATGCCTTGTCCAAAAGGTCCCATTTGAGCTCATTATGCGAGCTTATTGCTGATTGGAGGGAGTTGTTTCTTGCTGATTATGCCAAAAATCAGTTTGCAACCAGCATTATAGAAGGTACTTTTCATGATGAAAGGTACAAATTGGTTGAGGGGTTGATACTATACAAAGGAAGGATCTTCATTGTGGCTGAATCTAATAAGCTAAAGGAGAAGATTTTGAAGACTTTCCATGATATTCCCCTTGCTGGTCACCAAGGTTACTTCAAAACATAGAGGCAGATCCGAGAGAGATTTTCTTGGAAGAGACTTAAAAATAACGTCTTGAAGTACATCAAGGAGTGTCACACATGTCAGAGAAACAAAGATGAGCACACTTTGTCAGCTGGTTTGTTACAATTGCTTATTCTCGGTAAAAAATGGGAAAGTATTTCCATGGACTTCATCATTGGGTTGCCACGGGCTCAAGGGAAGGACAATATCTATGTGGTGGTGGATAGACTAACAAAGTTTGCTCATTTTTTTGCCATCACTAGCTCTTTTACAGCAGCTCAGGTTGCTGAAGTGTTCTTTTGGGAGGTGTTCAGATTACATGGGTTACCGAAGAACATTGTGAGTGATAGAGACAACAAGTTCCTAAGTGCTTTTTGTCAGGAGATTTTCATATTATGTGGTACTGTGCTCACTCCAAGCACAAGTTATCACCCACAAACTGATGGGTAGACCGAGATAGTGAATAAGTGGTTGGAAGGATATCTTAGAAACTATGTCTTGGAGTAGTAGAATGCATGGGTGAGATGGCTTCACCTGGGAGAGTATTGCTACAATTCCTCCTATCACATGTCCATCCGAAGGTCGCCATTCATGGCACTATATGGTTATGAAGCTCCTAGCTTCGCTGACTTAGTATTTGGTGATAGCAAAACCCCTCAGGTGAAGGATATGATGCAATAGAGTCAGGATATTTTAAGGATTCTGAGAGACAATCTCCAACAAGCACAGAATCAACAGAAGTTGTACGTTGATCAGCAGAGAATAGAGGGCACCTTTGAGGTGGGCGACATGGTTTACTTGAGGCTCCAACCCTACCTACAGTCTACTCTCAAGAAGAGTGGGGTTGAGAAATTGAAGCCACGATTCTATGGGCCTTTCAAAGTCAGCAAGAAAATTGGAGAAGTGGCATATGAGCTGGAATTACCGTCAAGCAGCAGGATTCATAATGTATTTCATGTGTCACGCCTCAAGAAGGCTCTGGGACACAACGTTGTTGCTTTAGCTGAGTTACCCCTGCTTGATGAGGAGGGAGAGCTAGTTTTGGTTCCTGAAGCTATCCTTGATTTCAGGGAATGTTCTTTGAGGAGAAGGGTTATCAAGGAATACTTGATCAAATGGAAAAATTTACTAGTAGAGGATGCTACATGGGAAAATGAGGAGATTTTACTACATCCAACCTTACAGTTGCTTGAGGACAAGCAATTTTGGGGAGGGCAGACTGTAATGACCCCTTCTCATTGATGCACTTCCAGTGGTCCATTGGCTTATTCCTGAGACTCGTAGGCTATGTGGAATGCAGAATTAGGGTTTCAAACATTGATGAGGCGAGAACTTACTATTTTTAATTTTTTAGTAAGTCAGGGGTTGGCTGTTTTGGTGATACTGTCCTAGTGAGCTTTCTATGCTTTGTCACTGGGTGCGAAAATCATGCTTTTCGGAGCAGCAGTTCATGGCTTACTATTTTTAGTAAGTGGCGTGTTTCTATTTTTGGCAGTGGACAGGGTCCTGATCCTGCAACAGTTCAGTGGTCTTCGTTGCTCAGCTTCATCTTGGTTTTTGTTAATAATCAGTATTGAAGTCATAAGTGATTTAATTAAATATTATTTCCTTATCCTAAGGTTTGATATTTAATTAATTTTATTAGTTTTACTACTGATTAATGACTTTGGAAATGGTGCATAACATGATGTCTCCTAAGTGCTAGGCAAATTGTTTGTCTGGAAGGGGGATGCCAATATTAAAAAGGCAGATGCTATTTTATTCAACAAAGTATTTGCTAAGACATAAATTGTGGTCCTTGTTGGCTAGGCATGATTTTGACTTGAAGTATGGCGCCATCTTTGGGTCCACTTTGATAAATGAAATGCAAATGAGAAAGATGAATTTGGGTGTAATTGTGAGCATTTGCATTTGAATTTGGTGGAGCAAGAAGTTATAAATAAGAGCCTTGGGCTCTCATTTTAGTATCTTGGGAAATTGCATCGTTATGTTGCCGGTCTGGCAATTGAAAATCTAAGCTTCAAAGTGTGGCTTCCTAGCTAAGTCTCAGTTTCGTACTTGGAAGATATTACCTAGTTGTGTCCTTGTATTTCCAGTGCCGTTGGTGAGTGAGTTTTGCAGATTGTGGAGTGTTTTGTGTGGGATTGGAGTGTTTCTGGTTGCTGGTCGTGGAGTTGCTGAAACCATATTTTGCTCATACCTCTTGGCCAGGCGATTCTATCATTTTGGGTACCGGCTCATTCATCTTTCCTGCTACTGGCGATTCATCCTGTAAGCTTTTAGCACCTTGCATTGAGTATGGAATTTAATATTGCAAATTGCAATTCTTTGGTTAGGCATGGGGTTTAGGAGGTGCATTGGGATGTGTTCCAAATAAATGAGGGTGTTTTGATAGCTCACCTTGGGTTTGTTTTCATCGTTGCTGGTATAGTGTTGGTTTAGAACTGTTTTGGGGTGAATTGGGTGAGTATTGAGAGAGATATGAGTGTTTTAGTGGGTTCATAGGCTGCTGGTTATGCATTTCCAGCCTGCAGTTTTGATGTTAGTAGAGTTTCATGTTTATTATCTTTGATGTTCAACATTACTCTTCTACTCTCATTCTCTCTGTTATTGTAAGTTTAAGTAGTAGTACTACTAACCCATTCTGGCTTGTAAACTCTCATCCCGCTGAAAATAGTGGAAGAGGCTGGCTTGTCGCCTACGTCAGTTAATTGTAATTCAGTCCTCCCAATGCATAAGTGGTTGAGTGATGATTGGTTGTAATGGTCCTCACGCTGCATAAGTGGTCAAGTGATGATTGGTTGTAATGGTCCTCCCACTGCATAAGCGGTCGAGTTGAGTTTTTGTAATTCAGTCCTCCTGCTGAAATATTGTGGTTGAGTGATTTGCGTCTGCTGTATGTTTCTCTTGGCTAGTTCACCGCCAAGTTTCTTGCTTTCTCGCTGGATAAGCGGAAGGGGCTGGCTTTCCGCCCAATATTGTATTTTCTTTATGATTTCAGCAGATTTGTGATCTAACGATCCCCTCTTCACCGTATGCTCTCACCTTCCGACATTGGGCACTTGGTGATCAAAAAGTGGAAGGGTTGCTTTGTCAGCAAGCTTTGAGTTTATGCTTTCTAACTTTAACGGGTTCTATGTTGGTTGATGATTCTGATTGGTCTTAAAAACAAAAAAAAATATCCGGGATATTACAACAATGTTGATGTCTTTAATGATAATAGTATCATGAACGGTCCTTTCCCTTTGTTGATAATCTTCAAAATCTGTCAACGTTTCATTGATTGCATCCATATCTGGGCCCCGAACATATTTGGTCGAAAGTATTAAGATATATAAACACTTGAAATTTGATGGGCTTTCTGTAATGTACCTAGGGATATAGTATTATAGTGTATTAGGTAGTAATAAATAATGTATTGGGGTGCATATGCTTCGTAAGTCATCCCACTATTTTATTAGAGTAGAATTATCTATCTCACATGTGGGTTAGTGGTAGTGGTAGGTAGTTGTGTAGTAAATAATAAAGGCAAGAGATTCATATGAAATATGTGAAGACTATTGTTTAAAATTTAAATCTCATATTGAGATATAGTATGGAGTGGCTTCCTTCTAATAAAAAGCATTCTATGGTGCTGCTCTACCTCAAGGGTTTGATTTTTATATTTTTATTCTAAATACAATGGATTATTTTTGTTATTGACTTGTGAGATCTCTTTTGTTACCATAGCATTTTAATTAGTTTCTATTGAGGTTCACAACATTTGGTATTAGAATTTTTTCTAGGGAAAAGTGGGGGGAATTTTGTTGCCGATTTCTTCTATTTAGGGCCCAATTAATTGTAGTGGTTTGTGTTTCTCACACAAGTCTTCATAAAAGATGATTCTGGATTCATTGGAAAGAAGGCTTTAAGAGATTTATGAAAAGTGATTACATTAAAGATTTGGATCAGCATCAAGGGAGATATGTGATTTGAAGTTGACCCATGTTTTTTATTTTTTAGAAATTTTTGATGCTTGAATGTTGGAAAAAAATTCAATCATAGTTGGAAAACTCGAATTTGGCAAAAACTTGGTAGACCCAAATTTTTGACTTGGCAAAAACTCGACAACTTAAAAAATTGCTTAGATTTCTTTAGAAACTTATTTTCAAAATTCAATGACAAGATGTATCCATTGAGTCCATAAATGAGTACAAAAGTGTTTTCTATAAATTTGATTGATTTGAATGCAAATTGAGTACAAAATTGCATCATCATGCAGAATCCTAATGGTTGATAGCTTGATACAATAGATAGCTGACAAAATGAAAATAGTAAATACAACATTTTACATCTTCCTCTTCCCTAATCTAGTGAAAACTAGGGGAGAGGTAAAGGTTCTATTCCTTGGATTCTGTGGTGGCTCCTTACTTGGCATAGAAGGCTATGGCTCGACCTCCATCTTGGTAGTAGATGGCAATGGCTCCTCCTCAACCTCATCATTGTCATCCAATCTTGCATCTCTTCCTGCATCCACATCCTCCAATGTTTGCCTCTCAAAATCAAGAATCTCATCTTTAGTAAACAATGGAGATTGCTCATCCGGCCCCATCCAATTGTTGTGAGGATTTATCTCATTCAAATCAATGGGATCCTCTAATTTGTCCTCTTCTCTTCTTGTGTGCAACCAAAGGTTGTATTGCACAAAGACAAGGTCATTGAGGTGTTCTTGAGCTAATTTGTTCCTCTTCTTTGTGTGGATGGTCTCAAACAAGCTACAAATGCGCTCATAGTTGGATGCACTACAAGGTTGGCATAAAATGCAGAGGGAAAATCTTTAGAGATTTGGGGTATTTGCACCCAAATTTTTCCACCAAGAATCTACAAAATAAAATATTGAAGAGTTGGAAAGCAAAGTCAAAACCAAAGAAGCAATAATTGGCATTGAGTCGTGATTAATCGCGAATAATCTTGGATCGCCAGGTTTGCCGATTTTTTCCCCATTTAAATCGCGAGAAGTCATTGGCTGATAGTCAACGATTTTGGCCGATTAATCGCGACTAAAATCCTTTAAAGTCGCATTTAAATTGCGTCTAAAAATCGCAAAAATCTGCCGGCGAAAAAACAGACATAAATCCTCATGCAACCTGCAAAAATAGGTGGATTTCGGGTAGGGTTAGGGTTCTAATAAACCGGTGCCGTGACCCTGAGATGTCACGTTCTTCCTTGCTAGGAATAAATTAGCTTTCCTCGCTTAGCCTTATTTTTGGTCTTTTAATAAAATTAAAACGTTTAATGCTTCCTTCCGGTCATTTATTTTTTGAAAATTTTTGAGCCATTATTATGTTAACTTCTACGAAATTGTAAATGACATTCTATATTCTTGAAAATTAAAAAAATTAAAACCTTAATCGTGTCTTATTATCCAAAATTTTAAATTTAAACTATGACATAGAATTGCTAGATTATAAACTTCTAATATTTATTGAAAAATTTAATAGCGACAATTCTTACATATATTTTTTAATATATATTTTAAAATAATTTCATTTATAAAATTATAAATTAATTTTAAAATTTTAAATTAATATATATTATATTAGTGTGTCGTTAATAATTATATAATTTAATAAAATTATAAATTAAAAAAGTATATATATATATATAATTTTAATTTTAATGTACATATTATTTAGTTTTTAACATATAATTAATATATTTTTATGATTTTTATATGGTTTTCAATTGGACTACATGCCCAATCCCTCAAAAGAATTTGATCGCACCCATCTACATGATTCCGATTTGGCAACATAGTTATATATCTAAGTTATGGAAATTATAATTTATTTATTTTTAATAGTTTTTATCTATTTCTAAATTTTTTTACATTTTTTTAAATATGATTTTTCCCCCATTTAAAAAAAATATCTTATATTTTGATTTGCCATTTATTTCCCAAACGATTTTTGCTCTATGATTTATGGTATAATAACTAACTTTTTATATTACATTGTTAATTCAAATTAACATATATTAATATTATATAATATATAATCTTTTAATTAATAATTATTATTTCTTATTATATTATTAATTTATTAAATTGTAATTCTTGTTTTTAGGTTGTACAAATATATATATTTATCATTTTTATATGTTTTTTGTACAAATGTACCAAACGCACCCAACTGAAGTGGCAACTTAGTTTTATTTGCGTATAATATCTCTATACTATGGAAATGCCCTTAAATACAAAAAAAAATAGCTTTTTATTGTTTTTCTTCAAAAATTTTACAATTTTTTGTAGATCCGATTTTTTGCCGATTATTTGCCTATTTTTTCCCGATTTAAAAAAAAAATCTTATACTTTTGGTTTGCTGATTAAAACCCCAAAGGATTAATACTTCCTTGACTCAAAACATATTTTATCAAATTATTAATATTTGTAAATTTGAAATTTGTAACTTGTAAGATGCATCTGAAATAAAGATTCCAAATTTTATAGCTGTTGTCCTTCCAGTCCTATAACTTGCCAATTCTTGGACAATGAGGTCTCTCACCTCAACTTGGGGTGTCATCCTCTGAATGTATGTCATGAGGCCCTCTATAACCTCTTCATTAGAACCTGAGAAGGCATTTGAATGGAAAAAATGGTGGTTGATGAAGTACCCTATTGCATGAATGGTTTGGTGGATTTGATTGTTCCACCTCCTATCAATGATCTCGCAAATGGGATTAAATTTGATGTTGTGCCTCTTGTAGTAATTTTTGATGGACTCTTTGACCCTATTTGTAAAGACCCCAAGTCTTCTTTTGCTCCGATTCTCAATGTTTGTCTAGACTATTGATTGTTTGTTTTCTGGTTTTTCTGAATTTTATAATTTTATGGGTTTCTTGCCATAAAAAGCAATGCATATAATAACATAAGAACTTCTGAAAATTAAAAAAAAACTAAATTGATAATATAGTAATATGGGCAGAAATCATTTATTGTTTCTTATTCATAATTTTTGAAACATCTACATTCACATGCATACCCGGTGGATGATCAGATTTCTTCTCAATATTCTCTTGGCAAAAGGCAACTTCAAAATGATTGATATCTTCTAGAATCAATGGAATTTCTTCGTACTTTTGATACTGGAGACTCCCCTATGTTGGCCGCCTCTCTTCCTGATTTTCTTTGAATTTTTGGTGGACTCCTTACTGGAAATCGTCCCCCACATACAACCTGCCACCTGCTGCAAATGAAGACCGAGAAACCCAGCAGTACAGCCTTTGTAATTGATGTTAATAATCTGCTCAATAGCTGCTCCAATTCGATTCAACACATGGATATATAACTCCCTCAATTAGCTTGTAAACCCTTGTATTGTTCTTCCAATTTGCTCAAATAGAACCTCTGTATGAAGCTCTCCTGAATTTCACTTCAATGGATATTTCACCACCTCAGAATGTCTGCAACAGTGAAGACTTCTCACTCTCCAATGGCTGATTGTAGACAAAAACCCTTGGCTTTTCCTCACAATTCATGAAAATGCCTGAATTTCACTTCAATGGATATTTCACCACCTTAGAATGTCTGCAACACTGAAGACTTCTCACTCTCCAATGGCTGATTGTAGACAAAAACCCTTGGCTTTTCCTCACAATTCATGAAAATGATAGAAAATGCTCAATAGAATGAAATCGATTTCCTTGAGGGAGTATTTATAATTCCTCCTTAGGGCTCGATTTCCCATAAAAGACATATTAATAACATTTAAAATGTTATTTCATTAAGACTTAGGGAAAACATTTAATATTACATTAAGTTTGGCATTCATAATTAATTCCTCAAATGGCCCCCTTTTCATGATGAATTGACCCTCAAGTTATAACATTAATTTAGAACTTATATTATCACCTTTTAATAAATAATTATCATCTAGGCCAATTAAACATTAATAACTTCTCGAATATTCATTATTTCCCAATTCCGTCTAAACCAGGGGGCAACCACTGCGTTCACTGTTCATCCGACTGCCTTACTAAAATAGTAAGGGTCCCTCTCCAACATCCCCCGACTTATTATAAATAGTAAGTATGAGAAATTAAGCCTTGTAGCCCACACAAATGCTAAAGCCAAAATTACCAAGCTTTGGAGGAGAATAATTACCCATTCCTTGACCAAGTCTCTACCTCAAAGGACTCTCTATCCAACCTTATTAGCTTACGAGGGTCAACTGATAGGCTAATCCTGCTACAAAACTGAGGACTAGCTAGAAGGGACATCACAGGCCGCCCTCCCTGAAATTGCTTGTCCCCAAGCAATCTCAACTTCGGATGCTGCAAGATATCCTCACTCTCCCAAGTGGCATCTTCTACCTGCAAATCCTTCCACTTAATCAGATATTCCCTGATGACCCGTCTCCGTAACTATTTCTCTCTGACATCTAAGTTGGCCTCACGTACTAAAATCGACTTCCCCTCATCATCCAGGGGTGGTAAAACTGTAGAAGGGACAACATGATATCCTAATGCCTTCTTGAGGCGTGACACATGGAAAACATTATGCACTTTGCTGTCAGCTGGTAAATCCAACTCATAAGCCACCTCACCCACTCGTCTGATAATCCTGAAGGGACCATAATAGCATGGCTTGAGTTTCTCTACACCACTCTTCCTAAGAGTGGACTGGCGATAGGGCTGTAGCATCAGATACATGATATCTCCTACCTCAAAGGATTGCTCAATCCTCTTCCGATCAACATACTGTTCCAAAAAATAGGAACAAAAGACGAGCATGAAGAAACATTGAAGCATGAAGAAGCTGCAAACACTGTCATAGAATGACTTGATGCTGAAAAAGAACCTCCAGAAATAGGAATGCAAGAGTGTCCATATGGTAAGTATTCCATCTCACCAAAATGCATGGGTAACCAGCCACTGCATCTTCTTAGTACATAGGAACAAGTACTGAATACATAGAACCATAGTTGAACTACTCGCGACTCGGCTCGACTCGCCAAGCCCTTGGGAAAAAAACTCGGCGAAAACTCGGGAAAAACTCGGAAAAACTCGGCGAAAAACTCGGCAACTTAAAAACACGCTTAAACTTAGTAAAAAACGCATTTTTTTTGCAATTTTTAATGAGAAGATGCATCCAAAGAGTCAATAAATGATAACACAAAAGAAACAAGCTGATTCTAGATATATTTAAATGCAAAGTGTCTACAAAATCGCATCCTCATGAGGAATGCTGATGGCTGGAAGCCTGAAGTAAAATAGTAAATTACTAAATAGTTTTTGTAAAACCAAAAGTAAATACATCATCACAAATTACAATTACAACTTCCTCTTCCCAGCTCTAGCAAAAACATGGGGAGAGGTAGAACTAGAGGGTCTAGACTGTCTAGTCGTATAAGTCTGCTGTGGGACTGGGCGTGACTGTGCCTCCTCGCTCGGTATGGTTGATTGAGACTCATTCTCCATCCTGGATGAAGCTATGTCTCCACCTGCCTCTGGCACTGGCAATGAATCCTCATCCTCATCCTCATCCTCATCCTCCTCAATGTCATCCAGCCTGAAACCAAATCCACCCCCCTCCTCCATAGCCTGCCTCTCCAAATCAGTGATGTCAGTGTCGGAAAACAATGGAGGCTGCTCCTGTGATGTCCAATCACTGTAAGGATCTATATCATCCAAGTCAATTGGACCACCTTCTAGTTCCTCTACCTTCTTTACGCGCAATCGAAGATTATATTGCACATAGACAAGGTCATTGAGCTGTTTCTGCGCTAACTTGCTCCTCTTCTTCGTGTGGATTGCTTCAAACAAGCTCCAATTGCGCTCACAATTGGATGAACTGCAAGGCTGACATAAGACTCTGAGGGCAAATTTTTTGAGATGTGGGGTGTTTCCACCCCAATTTTGCCACCAAGCATCTGCAAAATAAATAAAATGGAAAAGTTAGAAAGCAAAGAGAAAAGAGAAAACATAATTTATCAATCATTTTAGTCTTTAGATCCCAAAATCCAAATGGCAAATGTTATACCTGGGGTTTGAGTGGTTCTTCCTCTCCTAGCCAGCTCTGAAGAGAATAGCTTACCCCTTCCTCCCTCATAATTTTGGAGCTCACTCACAATGAGGTCTCTCTCTTCAACATCAGGTACCATCCTCTCAATGCATGTACTGAGGCCCTCCATGACTTCTCCATTCGAATCTGAGTAAGAACCCCCGAACCTAAAACGAGGGTTGAGGAAGTACCCTGCTGCATGAATGGGTTGGTGGAGCTGATTGTTCCACCTCCTATCAACAATTTCCCAAATGGGATCAAATTTGAGCCTATCCCCCTTGTAGTAATTTTTGATAGACTCTTTGGCCCTATCCATGGCCTCATAAAGATATCTCATTGGGGTTTTATCCCCATCCACCAAGCGAAGAACTCGAACCAAGGGCTCTGACACCTACAATTGAAAAATACAAATTACAAAAAGATCAAAATTTAAATAATGAAGTTACAAATTAGTAATGAGAGACTTGAATCAAGAATAACTAAAATTTAAAAATTAAAGTTTTGAAGTAACAACCTTCACAATCTCTGCAGCCCTTTGTGCAAATTGGTTGTCGAAGACTATGCATGCGACAGCCTCTCCTTCAGGCTTCTTTGAATAAGGTGAGTTAAGCCATTCTCCACTCACAAACATTTGTTTCAAAGAAGTCAATGCAGCAAGAATGCTTTGCAACGTCAAGAAAATCGTTGCAAACCTTGTGACACCAGCTCTCACCAAATCTTTCCCTTGCGTGTGTTGTCTCATCAAATTTAGGACCCAAGGGTGATTGTAGATATATTTAGTGATCCTCCTTGCATCTTCCACAACTGGAGTCACCCACTCAAGTTTTCCTATGTCCTCCAAAAGAAGGTCAAGGACATGTGCTGCACAAGGTGTCCAAAAAAGAGTGGGGTGCCTCTCTTGGAGGATTCTTCCTGCAAAAGAAGAATTTATTCTTAAGAAATATGCAACCAAGTAAAACAAAGCCCACAACAAATGAGAATATTGCTAATGCCTAAAGGTGATAATTCAAAAGGATTCTACCTGCTGACACATATGCTACTGCATTATCTGTGATGATTTGCACCACATTCTCTACCCCCACCTCCATGATGACACGCTCCAACATTCCAGCCAATGTTTCTGCATTTTTCACCTTGTTGGAGGCATCGACAGATTTCAAGAACACTACATTGTCCTTGCAAGCGACCAAAAAATTGATGATGGTGCGGTTCTTGCCATCCGTCCACCCATCAGAAAGAATGGTGCAGCCATAATTTGCCCAATCAATTTTTTGATCCTCCATCACTTCTCTTGCCCTAGCAACTGCATTTGTGAGCAACCTGTAAATGCAAAGTGAAATTAGGTATTAGTACACAATTTTGATTTAATAAACAAGAAATCTAAAAAATAATTAAAAATGAAATCAAGTGGACTATGTAGTAATTTACTAACCTCCCACTCAAATCCCTGCGAGAAGGGGCCTTGTACCCCTTTCCTGAAACTGTCATAGCAGTCACCAAATTCAACCAATAAGCATTCTCCGCCACATTGAATGCAATGTTGTTGAAGTACCAAAAATCAGCAACTGCAATGTCAGTTTTCTCATGTACCTCCTTATTCCATCCACTAGCCTCTAATGATGGTTGTCCTCCAGGTGTGTTTCTGGGCACAAAATAATCACCTATCGAACCTGATCGTTGTGATGGAAGTGGAACAGGGCCCCGGCCAGGTACTCTACTAGAGGAAGCAGAAGCAATGGGTGAGCTGATGGTCGGTTTGCGGATACGTGGGCCACGCCGAGAGCCCACTATGCCCTCAAGTGCTTCTTCTTCCTCTTCAAGGTCAATAGAAACACCTTGAGATTCAGTTATGGCTGATCTCATGGCTAGTTTTGCCCTCTCCCTTTGCAGTTTCTTCTCTTCCCCAGCTGCAAGTAGGGCATTCATTTGTCTTTTTATTTCTTCATTGGTCCCAGGGCATGCTCTAGCATCATGCCTATCTATTCCTGCAAGGTGGTATTTGAGGCGGTTGATGCCTCCATGAAGTATTCTCTCACATTGTATGCATATAATTGACCCAGGATCGGGTCCCTCATAGGCATACCTCCATGCCCCATCTCTAGCACCTCTAGGACGGGTGCCTATAAATCCAGATGGGCATGGATCTAGTGGCCATTGCTCCCTTGCCATGATTAATGCTTACTTAACCTACACATACAAAGTGCAAAAAAAAATTAACATTTTAGTTAAACAATTTAGCACTAAGCAAACTATCTACATTAGTTTAAATAAATTTAGACATCATTCGAAGTTTTTTAAAAAAAAAAGTAGGGTTTGAATTTTTTTTTGAAAACTAGATTCTTCAAAAAAATTGTGAAAATTCAACAAGAATTGTGTTAAATCTTGTGTAAATAACTTAGAAATGATTTAGACTACCTAGGAATCATTTGTAATCAATCTAAATGCAACAAAAAATAAACAAATTGTTTTAAAAAAGCATAGAAAAAAAAATTAAAAAACTTACTTGGAATCTGATTTTCCCTTCAAATCCCCTTCAAATCCCCTTCAAATCCACTTGGAATCACTCAATAACCACCCCAAATCACCTTCCAAGCCTTCCAAATGAGTTTCCCCCTTCTCAGCCCAAAACACAATTGAAAAACAAAAAAACAAATGAGTTTTAAGCCGTTTTCGGCTGTATACAAAACACGGGCGAGTTTTTGGCAAAAACTTGCTGAGTTTCCTGGCGAGTAGAAGTCGTTACTACTCGCCAGGGGCAAAAACTCGACGAGTTTTTGTGACTCGCCGAGTATTCGGCGAGTTTGTCATCTATGCATAGAACCTCCAACGCGAAACCAAGGAAGCATTAGAACCAATAGTAGAAACCCCCTCCATAATGCTAACAAGGGAGAGGTATGATAGGTACATTAAATCTGAATGCTACTCTCCATGATGTTGGAAAAAGTAGAGATTTGAGACAAGAAAGGTGGAGCTCGGATCACAGGAAGGGCAGAATAGGACTAGAAAAAGCACTGTTGACTTTAGAAGGAAGAGACAGTGGTTTGGTAAGCAGTCTGCAAAAATGGACCTAAGATCTGGATAGAGCTTTGAATTATCTTTCCGACGATATCTCGTTTGCGAAAAACGGAGTCCGGATGCACAAGATATGCCCTCGGGAGTGCAAACAGCAACTTCTGACTTCAACTTGCACAAAAGCCTGCAAAATGAAAAAAAAACAGCAAAAAATACCTCCATATTTGGATCGGGCTCGGAAAGAGCTTTCCAACGATGTATGATTTGCCCAATTTCGCCTCTGTATGCTCAAGTTAGAGTGAAAAAACCAACCTCCTCTTTTAGGGTACAAAGAGGGTCCAAAGGGGCCATCCGTACCGCTGACGTCAGTGGCTGGATTAGCTACTAAAGGTACTTTGACTTCCTTTATTTTAATTGATTAAAAATTAACCTTTTTGAAATAGCATGCACCCATGTGAATTTTCTTTTAAAAAAATTAAAAATCCAACAATTAAATTTTTTTTTTATCAGCTCGTTGATTTTTTTTTTTGGAAATTTTTTGATGCAGGTGCAGGTATGCAGTACGGATTCTCGTGCCTCGAAAAGCATGGCAATAAAAAATCATATAAATTTTTTGACCTATTTTGACGATTTGAGAGGCGATTTAGGGGTTTTTGGCCGTTGCGGATGCAATGGTGAGGTCCATTTGGGCCCAAAATGCTCCAAAATTGCAGGCACCCCTAGAGATTTGAAAAAGCACAAATTTTCAAACCCTCGCAAATCTGACGCTATCCGATTTCAGCGAAACAAAAGGCAATTATGACTTTCTTGAGCCTTCTGGAACTGATGTTGTGCTCCAAATTAACCCAAGATGAACGATTTGCTGTGTATGCAAATAATCTCTAAAAAAAGCGAATAGGAATCTTCAAATCTGGAGCTCTGATACCATTTTAGAATTCGTGAAATGCAAATCCTACAAGACCAGTTATCGTCTGCAAGAATACTTGTCACACATAAAGAGAGAATCAAACATCAAAATAATTGAAGACAATAACAATGAAATTGATTGAATTGCTTTGAAATTGCTCGAGTTACAATAAAGGATATGATATCCTTATAAAGAAATCTAACTCTAAAGATAGAAACCCTAAATGGTGGAGTTTCCAAGATAGACTGAGAGTGGAAATAGAATGCATGAATCAGTCATGTATGCACAAAAAGCATAATAGACTAATTAAATGCATGAAACTCTCAAAATCTAAACATAGCTTGCTTTTCCTAGTTTGCATTATGCATGGAGATAAATATTAATTAATTATCCCTAATTAATTAATTAACTAAATAATAAATGCCAATAATTAATTACTAATTAAGGCACAAATTATTTAGTGAATTAATGCAATTAAGTAAATAATTAATGTCTGAATTATTTACTCCAACAATGTAGCCATTTCATTCCCAAAACTACATCAGTGTCTTCTATAGTCACAACATAAAAATCTGCCTTAAATTCATAATTATTCACACGCAAAGGGAGTCCTGAAATCATCCTATCACACTTAAGAGTGTAACCATCTGCAACTCTTACCCTTGCCTTCAAATTCTTCAGTCTGAATCCCATGCCTCTCAACTAGTCTAGCATCAATGAAATTGTGAGTGGCACCTGTATCCAACAAGGTGATAACCCTTTGACCAGCTAACACCCCCGCATTCTGAATAAGCCCTCTTGCTGTACACTTGTGAGACGTGCCTCCTGTAGTTTATTTCCTCCTCATGCACACCCATTTTTTCTAACTTTTCATGCTCATCTTCAGACCTTTCTAGCTCGGATTCCTCTTGATCAGATTGCTGGTCTGAATTTTCAGATTCAGAATCCTCATAAAGTGCCCACATAACTCGGTTAGCCTTGCCCTTAGGTCTCAATGGACAATCATGATTTGCATCATAGGGGCCATTGCAGTAAAACATAACTTACGCAAATCATTTAGTGTTTTCCAGTCAAATGGTGCTGTAGATTTTCCTTTTTGATCTCCCTTAAAATCTGATTTTCCTTGTTTCTTAGGAAAGAACTTGCTGTTCTTAGATGAAGAGGATCCCTTTGATGAGAACTTGCTTTGTGGGGCTGCAAGTTCCATGCTTCTAGCCTCTTCATTGCTTCCTGCAGTGATGGTGGGTCAAAGGCCTTTACCCATCCTCTCAAAGGTTCCAATAGGCCCTCAACAAACAACACGACGAATCTCTGCTCAGAAATGTTTGAAACCATAACTGATAGCCTTTGAAAATCTCCAATATAACTCTCCAAACTCCCCACCTGTTTAAGCTGAGCAAGATCTCTGAAATATGACTCTGGATCCTTTTTATCAAAATGATCAACCAACCGATCAGCAAACTCCTGATATGAAGTGATGAGGTTGTGCTGCAAGGTAACCATTCCATTATGCTACCAATCATTAGCCACTCCATCTAAATGCAATGTAGCAAATTTAATTGCATCTCCCTCTGTCATAGGCCGTAAGTTGATGTAGGTGTTCCAGCTTATGTATCCATGACCGTGATGTGACCTTTCCACTTCCATCAAACAGTGGTAGGGTAAGTTTACTGGTAGCATAATCCAAATCCTTGTTCTGATTTCTTGGTCTCCTGTCTTGCTTTGCCTTGCCTTGTGGTGCTCTCTCTTCTGGCCCATAAACCGGTCAAAATTTATGTGTTCCCTTACATCTGGGGGAAGTAAACTCCACTCATCGTGCACTGCCATGACATTATCAGCAAATATAGCATCATCATCTTCCCCAACACCTCCTTCTAGTTCATTCCTTAGGAAAGTGGGTCGGGTAGGCCGATCGATAGTGTGTGTAGGAGTCCTACGAGCCCTAGGAGTCCCAACCACACTCCTATTATCCTCCTGCTCATGATTCTGTCTTCCAGGATTAGCCAACTGCTGTATGGCTGCGGTGGGCTGCTGTAATGTATCAACTATTCCTTGTTGACCATCCCGTAACCCTCTCATGGTTTCCCTCACTTCTTTGGCTTCATCTCGTGGTGGATTGTTCTCCCTTCTATCACCCATGCGTGCAACCCGTTCTATATTCCTAGAAGATGACTCCTGATGAGTCCCAATCAATCCAAACACTGTTTTTCCTTCAAGTACCTGTGGTGGTTGCCAAGTTTTACGGGCTTTCCTCTGATAATACCTTCTTTCCTTGTCACTTGGTTGCATTAGCAATCTGATTCAAACCCAAAGGATGACAGGAAATCGCTTTGATACCACTATAAAGACCCCAAGTCTTCTTTCGCTGTGATTCTCAATGTTTGTTTGGACTATTGATTGTTTGTTTTCTGGTTTTTCTGAATTTTATAATTTTATTGGGTTTCTTGCCATAAAAAGCAATGCATATAATAACATAAGAACCTTTGAAAATTTAAAAAAAAACTAAATTGATAATATAGTAATACGGGCAGAAATCATTTATTTTTTCTTATTCATTTATTTTGAAACATCTACATTCACATGCATACTTGGTGGATGATCAAATTTCTTCTCAATAATCTCCTGGCAAAAAGCAACTTCAAAATGATTGATATCTTCTAGAATCAATGGAATTTCTTCGTAAATTTGCTACTGGAGACTTCCCTATGCTGGCCACCTCTCCTAATTTTCTTTAAATTTTGGTGGACTCCTCACTGGAAATCGTCCCCCACATACAACCTGCCACCTGCTGCAAATGTAGATTGAGAAACCCAGCCGTACAGCCTTTGTAATTGATGTTAATAATCTGCCCAATAGCTGCTCCAATTCGATTCAAAACCTGGATATATAACTCCCTCAATTAGCTTGTAAACCCTTGTATTGTTTTTCCAATTTGCTCAAATAAAACCTCTGTATGAAGCTCTCCTGAATGCCACTTCAATGGATATTTCACCTCCTCAGAATGGCTGCAACATTGAAGACTTCTTGCTCTCCAATGGCTGATTGCAGACAGAAACCCTTGGCTTCTCCTCACAATTCATGAAAATGATAGAAAATGCTCAATAGAATGAAATCGATTTCGTTGAGGGAGTATTTATAATTCCTCCTTAGGGCTCGATTTCCCATAAAAGACATTAATAACATTTAAAATGTTATTTCATTAAGACTTAGGGAAAACATTTAAATATTTCATTAAGTTTGGCATTCATAATTAATTCTTCAAATGGCCCCCTTTTCATTATAAATTGACCCTCAAGTTATAACTTATATTATCACCTTTTAATAAATAATTATCATCTAGGCCAATTAAACATTAACAACTTCTCAAATATTCATTATTTCCCAATTCCATTTGAACCAGGGGGTCAACCACTCTGTTCACTGTTCATCCGACTGCCTTACTGAAAATAATAAGGGTCCCTCTCTAGCATCCCTCGACTTACTATAAATAGTAAGTATGAGAAATTAAGCCTTGTAGCCCACACAAATGCCAAATCCAAAATTACCAAGCTCTGGAGGAGAAAAATTACCCATTCCCTGACCAAGTCTCTACCTCAAAGGACCCTCTATCCAACCTTATTAGCCTACGAGGGAGAACTCATAGGCTAATCTTGCTACAACACTGATGACTAGCTAGAAGGGGACATCACACTATCCATGACCTCATAAATATACCTCATTGGGTTTTCATCCCCATCTACCAAACGAAGAACTCTAACCAAGGGCTTCGACACCTACAATTTACAAATACAAAAAATTAAAGCTACAAATATATAATGAAAGGCTTAAATTAATAAAAAATTAAATATTCAATTTGAATTTAAATTCAAAGTTTTGAAGTTACCTTCATGATCTCTATAGCTCTTTGTGCAAAAAGGTTTTCAAAGACTATGATTGCAACCCTCTTTCCTTTAGGCTTCTTTGAATAAGATGAGTCTAGCCATGCTTGACTCACAAACATCTGTTTCAAAGAAGTCAACAAACCTATAATACTTTGCAACGATAGGAAAACCATTGCAAACCTTGTTTCACCCAATCTTACCAACCCTTTCCCTTTAGTGTATTTTCTCACCAAATTTAGAACCCAAGGGTGATTGTAGATAATTTTTTATGCTCCTTGCATCATCTACAACTGGTGTCCCTGTTGTGACCATTTCACACATTGCCCCATCAAAATGGGGACCCCCTCTCTTTTTGGGGTCTTGTTTTCTCTTTGCTTAGCTTTTCTCTGCTTGTTAGGTGTTTTGAGTGAGCTGGTGGTGGCCTAGGTCGGGTAAGTTAGGGTTTCCTTCATAGAGCTTGCCTAGCTTTTAGGGCCAAGGTTGACCTAAGCTTGGTGAAGTCATTTTTCTCTGCCTAGAACCTTGATGTAATTTTAGTAGGATCTTGCCTTAGAAAGTTGGGGAATGTATATTTTGCAAGGAAACCTTGAGGAGTTTGAGTCAGGATGAGTCAAGGTTGTGAGTTGTTAGGCCAGAGTCTTGTCTCCTGTAGAGTTTGAGTTGATATGATGAAGCAAGTGATCGAAGTGTGGGTACGAAAGATGAATGATAGTAGGAGCAAGCTTGGAAGGATGTAATTATAAGGAGTTGGCTTGAAAATTTGAGAAAAGGTTAAGGATATGAGATCAAAGAAGAATTTCTCTCCTGACACTTTCAAAGGGTCCAGGGCGAATTCTCCTAGGAACCTCCCTTGGTTCTAACTTGGGCTATTTTTTTTTTTTTTGCTCCTAGGCTTCAATTTGGATGAAGAAGGATTGATCCATGCCATTGGAATAAGTTGCAACCATTTTGGATTAGGAATTTGTGCAAAAAGAGAAATTTCGCTCCTAACCCTTCCAAAGGGTCTAGAGCGAAATTCTTAGATAGGTCTTGTCCCTCCAAAGGTACCTGAGCGAAATTGTTAAGATACACTTTTGATCCAACCTTTTGAGCTAAGAACTTCCTTAAGGTGGTTTGTTAGTATGTCTTGAGGTGAGAACAACATGAATGAAGGTGAAGTTTGAGTGTTTGGATGATGCCTAAGCCTAGTTTCTCAATTTCGCTCTTGACCCTTCCAAAGGGTCCAGAGCGAATTTCCTAATATCTCCCTTCCTGGTCCTAATTTGCATAGAAAACTTGTCCTTGTGGCATGATTAAGAAAAAATTGATGTGTTCAACAAAGCAAAGTGGTGAAAAGGTCAAGAAAATGAGCATAATTGCAAATTTTGCTCCTGACCCTTCCAGAGGGTCCAGAGCGAAATTTACCAAAGGACCTAATTCTTCACCAAAAGTCATTGAATGGTTGAGCAAATTTGCAAGATTATGGAAGGAAAAGGGTCCAGAGCGAAATCCTTAACTAGACTCTCTATTTTGCCTAATGCACTAAAAGGACCTTGTTTTGGGCTAAATAGATGGCAAATTGACTTGATTATGGTAAGAAGAGATTGGATAAGTCAAGTTTGAGGTAAGTTGAGAGGAGAAGAAGTGTGAATTGAGCCTAAGGAAGGGTTTCGCTCCTGACCCTTCCAAAGGGTCCAAAGCGAAATTCCTAAAACCTCTATTTTGGTCATGTTTGAGATCAAGATCTTGATTCCTAAGGCATTGTTGGGAGAGAATTGTTAAGTCTTGCCTTGAAAAGTGATTTGGAGCAAAGGAAATGGTAAAATTGAGAATTGTTTACAGATTTCGCTCCTGACCCTTCCAAAGGGTCTAGAGCGAAATCCTTAGGACTCCTTATTTTTATCTTGTTTCAAGCTAGGATGGAGGCAAGTTGCATAATCATGGTGAAAGGAGGTTTGAAAGGTTAAGTTCAAGGCTAAGAAATTGTGAAAATGTGAGGTAAATTGAGCAAAAGAGCAAAAATCGCTCCTGACCCTTCCAAAGGGTCCAAAGCGAAATCTTTGAGATAGCCTAATTTCTTGCCAAAACACTTTGAAATAGACATCACTTTGAGGGTAGATGAGCTAGGTTGAGATGGTGAGAGGACTCAAGAGTCAAGCCTAGAGGTAGAGTTGAAAGAAATGGTGAAGGTTTGAGTGCAAATAACTTTTTCGCTCCTGACCCTTCCAAAGGGTCCAGAGCGAAATTTCTTGAAGAGGAGTATTTTGCTAATTAAGATATCTAAACAAGCCTCCTTGAAGGTGATTTAAGCCTTTGCCGTATCATGAACCTTCTAATGATCATGAAGATTAAGTGTGTTTTCAGTCATGAGTGAGAAAACTAGGAGCAACTCATAGTTTGCTCATGTACCTTCCAAAGGTACAAGAGCGAATTACATTAAGGATCAGTGTTATGTTAATGATGGTGCGTTGATAGTTTTCTTCAAGATGATTTCAAGTGTTCAAACATTCTAAGCCTCATGCAAATCATAAGAACTAAGCATGCCTTCATCAAATAGTGATAAAACTTAAACATCTCCTGGGTTTGCTCATGTCCCTTCCAAGGGTACACAAGCGATTTTGATGTTGAAGGCATGTACCTCTCTAAGGTACAAGGGCGAAAGTGTATTGCATTGTGGTAAAAACCGAATGGAGAGGAGACTAGATGCAAGTCGGCCTAGAAGCAAACAAGGCGGGTTGATGCATTAATAAACCAATCTCATCTTTGGCGCCAAGAGCAAATTTGAATTTCCAATGAAGAAGTCGGCCAGCTTGGGGAAGATGCAATTAATTTTATTTGTTCAAACAAAGTCGGCTTTTCAAGAGAGAGGTGAAGGCGCCTATATAAGAAAGAACACATCTTAGTCATTCATCATTCATTCAAACACATTCTTTTCTTAGAGCAAATTTAAGAAGCAGACTTAGGAAGCGAATTTTATCAGCAGATTTCATCAAGTATCAAAGAAGCCGATTTCAGATCTTAAGAAGGAAAGTTAATAATCTTCATGAGCTGAATTCTACAAGGAATAAACTAGAAAGAAAGCGAATTCCAGCAGATAGAGGGCGGATTTCAGGTTTGAGAAGGCGAAAGATATACCATATAAAGGCAGGTCAAGGCAGATTTAACCTTCTTAATCTCAGACCTGATCCTCTCAAGGACAATTTAGAAGATCAGCAATCCTTCGAAGGTGAATTTAAGGTGCAGACCTGAAGCTTTTAGCAGAACAAACTTCTTTGAACAGCATTTTGGAAAGAGGTGAATTCAATAGCAAGGCATTATTTTCCCCCTCTTTTCAGATTCATTCCTTTTAAGGCTCAAAGATCAAGATTAAGGTACACAATCTGATTTTTTTGAAGGAGTTTTGAAGATCTGATTCAGTTCAATATCAATTTTTTTTGGAGATAAGTCTTCATGATTTAGATTAATTCATTTGTAATTTCAATTTGTAAATTTCAATGCTTATTCATTTAAGTTCAAATTGAAGTTCAATGGTTCTTTTTAAGGTCTTCAATTGCCTATCTTTGTGACTATACCTAAAACCTAACTTAAACCCTTTTTATAGGTAATAAATGGCGGCGCCCAAGGCAAGTGGATCCTCTACCCGACAAGCCCTCATCAAAGAAGATCAAAGGAGTGACGACTTGGAGACGAGGATCGTATCCAAATGGAGCAATATTGGGGACACCAACTAAGGAAACTTCAATGTGAAGAAGTTTTGAGAAGTACCCTACATCGGCAAGCCATCACCCATAGCCAAGAAGATAATCGAGAGTGGAATCATCAAGGCAGTAGGTTTCCCTCCCGCAGTCAGATGTCATGAGCTAATGATCGAATGTGCCTGGCACTATTGATTCGCATTCAAGGACAATTGTAGCCAAAGATGGGACTATCCTCGCCCATCTCTCGGAAGGAGCTATAAGTGAAGCTTTTCATCTTCTAGAGCAGAGAGATATGATCTACAAGAGTCTAGAAGGAGCCAAGTCTATCTACGAAGATGATCCTGATACCTGTCTAAATTTCATCAATAAGAATTGGTTACTTAAGAGTAGGCCTCGCCTAAATAAGATACCCAATACACCTCACAGAATTGATTTCCAAGAAGAATTCAGAGACTTGATAACCATGCTTAATCAAATTGTGGGTGCCTCTCAAGCCTTCTTTTTCGACAGGTGGATGTTCTTCTTTATACAAGTGATCGTTCAAGGAAAAGGGAACAAAATTCTAGATGAGAAGTTGTTATGAAATGATGTGGCAATTCAATCCCTATTGGACGATGCTCCCTCGTTATTTGTGCCAATTTCTATTGGCTATGTTATGATAATGCTTATCTAATTAGGGTTATTTTTGTA
The DNA here is from genome assembly GCF_030272615.1 of Cryptomeria japonica. Classification (NCBI taxonomy): domain Eukaryota; kingdom Viridiplantae; phylum Streptophyta; class Pinopsida; order Cupressales; family Cupressaceae; genus Cryptomeria; species Cryptomeria japonica. The sequence continues at coordinate 541,430,322 of NC_081406.1, read as the reverse complement.
ACAAACCCTAATTAGGGTTTAGGTGTCAAAATCTCAGCCTTTGATCTTCTTTAAATCTGGGCCATTCATTGTATTGGAGAGTGCTATATAAGCTCTCACTCATTTCATTTTGTAAGGTTAAGAGGAATACGTTTATTAGCAACAGAGAAGAAGAGTAGTCATACAAATTTGGTGAAGAGAGAGTTGAACAATTGTTGTTATATTTTGCTATGAGATTAATGAAATATTGAAGTTGTGTTTTATTGCAATCTTTGTGACTTCTTACATGGTTATCTATCTTCTTGAATCACTCTTATTGAAGATAGTATTTAGATGTTAGAGTTAGATTGAATGATAAATGTTGTGCCTGATCTTTTAGTGAAGCTCATAATCCAAATCACTAGCCTCTTACTGATTGTAAGTGTGCCCTGTGTGGTCAACTAGAGATATTGAAATTGTTTAGGGTTCAATCATTATTTGAGTACTGATATGTATCCTATTGATAGTATCTATGCTCATTAATGATTTGAAAATCTTTGAATTCCCTTAGAAGATTGCACCGATTCTAGTAGAGTTGTTCTATGGCAATATTGAGATTGGTAGAGTTTCACTGAGATTGCCCCCCCATTTAGTCATTCATAGGTTTAGTTTAGCATATCCTTCTCTAAATCCCTTATCTTTTGTCCTTTTTTGAAATCTTGGTTAGTATTAGGAAAACCCAGTTCCTCATTGGTTAAGTAGTTGCAAGAACCAACTTTCATAGAAAGTACATAAGGCCCCTTGATGAAACAACAAACACAACGAACACTGGTGCTTATCCACACGTAGAGAACCTACATATTAGAAACTTGGAGTTGCCTCAATTGATCCTTAGGCGAAATCTTCAGCATTCGGGGAAGCTTTGTTCAAGAAAGGATAAGGTACCTTGGGGTATTTTATTCTATGTTTGATCATGTATAAAAGACACATCAACAGTCCCCCAATCAAGTTTGCCTATGTCCTCCAAAAGAAGTTCAAGGCAATGTGTTGCGCAAGGTGTGCAAAAAATTGTCTTATGTTTGTCTTGGAGCAATCTCCTAGTTGCCACGTATGTTGTTGCATTATCAGTTATGATTTGTTTCACATTGTCTATGCCCATTGCATGACAACTTCCTCCAACATTAGATACGATGTTTCTATATTTTTTATTTTGTAAGAGGCATCCAACAATTTCCAAAAATTCACCTCACCATTTAAAGCTATTGAAAAATTGATAATAGTGCGGTTTTTCCCATTCATCCACCCATCTGGAAGAATATGGCAGCCATATTTTTTCCATTGCTTCTTTTGTTTTTCCACTATTAGCCTTTCCCTTTTGGTTGCATTCATAAGCAACCTACAAGCACAAAGTGTAAGTACAAATTTTTAATTTTTAAACATGAAAAAATAGTCCGAATTCAACAAATTACTATAAATTAATGAACATAAATTTAACCTAAAATTCAACATAAATTACTATAAATATAAATTAACGAACCTCCCACTCAAGTCTGTACAAGAAGGTGCCTTATGGCCTTTCCCCACAACTGCCAATGCAGTTACCAAATTTTCTCAATCAGGGCTACTCCCCACATTGAAAGGAATGTTGTTGAAGCACCAAAAATCAGCACATACTATACCTGCATGCTCATGCACCTCCTTGTTCTACCCTAAAGATTCCAATGATGGTTGTGTTCCAGGTGTGCTTTTGGGCACAAAAAAATTGTTTCTCATGTAGGTGTAGGTATTGGCACTCTACTTTAAGTAGATGAAGTGGAGAGCGATGTGCTTAAGATGGGCGGACCATGAAGAGATCCCACTATGCCTTGACATGCCATATCTTCGTTTGATTTTGGTTGCACTTGAGGATCATGACCGCTAGCTATGGATGTCTATGTCTTCTCCTTTTGTAATTTTTCTTTTCTGCCAATGCAAGTAGGGCATTTATCTCTCTTTTTATCTCTTTAGCGGTCTAGGTATAGGGCTTGGCATCATGATGAGTAATGCGTACAAGATGGTATTTGAGGTCATAGTTGAAAAAATCGCAATAAACTCACAAGAATTGTTAGTATTCATGTGCTATTCATGGCCACACACACTTGTGGTCTAACTCGTGGTCAATTTTTGGCCTAAATCTGCCACAATTTTTTCTAATAAAATCGTTTGTACTTGCCATAAACTGGTCAACAAAAAGATAAAACAAAAACCCTGCAAGAATGCCCATTTTTTTGCTTGTTTCGATCTCTGTTTAGGGTAGGTGATGGCTGTTTAAGGCACACAACAGCTATAAGCAAGGGGATGTGGGTGATACACCACCCTTATGTGATGTGAAGGATGCAGAGCATCTAGGGTGTCAACTATTTGGAATTCAAGCCAGATAGATCGCTGAACAAGACGGAGAACGGTTCGCTAGTATTCGTGGCAACTATGATATTAATTTCTATATTACAAATTTGATTTGATAATAATTTCTATATTTCAAAATATGATATTATTTTCTATATTACAAATTTGATTTTATATGAGAATGAACACATGCTATATTAAGATGGAGCCAGAGAAAGGTATGAGAACGGTTCAGTAGTAGAAATCAATATAAATCAAATTTGGTTTCATTGTGTATATATATTTAATTTATCAACTTTATTAGAGGGCTAGATAAGAGTATAATTTAATATGTACTCTTGAAAGGCATAAAATAAAATAATTTGAATATACTTTTTTTTTTTGATCGATAAAAGGCCGAGGCCAAATTTTATTTCTATTATAATAAATATTACATCTCCATTCAGTGTGGGCACCGGTAGGAAAGAATGGAGATAAGAAAACCTCCGGTCTAGCTCAGATCCTTTACGGGATCAGATAATACAAAAATTTATAAATTTTACAATTCCTCTTTTGAGGGAAGAAGCTGTCTCTTATAATCATTCCAATTTCTTTCTCTACATAATTTCTTTGCAAATTTTTGCTAGAATGGGTCTATCCTTTCTGCCTTGGCGGTGCCTCTGATACCTTGAGTATCATCTTTCATTCCTGTCTCCCGTATCTGCAAAACCATATTACATATTTCTCTGCCAAAGTATTAGTAGCATTGTTTACATAAATGAAATGTAAGCTCATTATACGAATGTATATAGCATTCTGCCCTTTATAGGGGAATTATAGCCTCGCTATCCCTTAGCTTATAGCCACCTGAATCTTGTGGGTAACAAATTAAGATATTAGCTAGGCTACAATTATGCCTTCTATAAGAAAGAATAACGATCAATCACTATTAGTTCCAACAACATTTCTTAGAAACTTTAAACCTGCAATAAACCAAATTCATCCTTGCCATATCATAGATGAGGGGCATAAACATATATATATGTATATACATATGCATACATATAAGCATTGAAGGACAGAATTGCCGTTTATATAGACATATGCATATAAAATTATATATGACAGAACAGAAAGAATAGAGAGCATAGACATATGCATAAGAATATATAATTCCTTCTATATATCTGCAAACATCTATATGCCTGAACGTATTCCCCTTCTTTCATTCAAAATCCCCTTACTCGAGCAACCATATATTCCATACCTCATATTACCCATATTATACCCATGAAAGCCCCATATATTTAAGGAAGTAATTCATAAGCACAGCAGATAAGTCAGACAAATGGGCATCCTGTAAAGAAACCTATATTACCATATAGCCATCCTAGCTGTAACCAAAGATATCTGTTTAGCAACTACCAAAAGCATACGTATTAGTTCATTGTCTAATATGTTTTCTTTCACTAGCCGATATATAGTAAGCCGAGAGTCAGAACTCATAAGAAACAATTTTCCAAATACCCCTATAAAGAAAACAAAGGCACTAGGCCTAATAAACCCTAACCAACGTTAGTAGGAGATGCTGGTTCAGCATTGATATTAATCCCCTCCCATTCCAGATAATTCTCGAACCAATCTTCTCGCTTTGGAAGAGTTACCTGCATCAGCCAAAGCAGAAATTCCAAGCTTCTTCCAATCTCCTCCCTTCTAGCCTCGAAGTTCCCTATTTCTCCCACACACAAAATTAAGTATCTAGGTACTGGGCAGGAATTCTCAATCAGGATATCATAACGTTTAGGACGCAGAATTGTTAATTCCTCATCAATGTTGAGCAAAACCAAATTAAGGTCTACCAAGATGGAAGGGATAAAGATATTTCTGCAGAGTTATTCTATATGCTCCTTATTCCTATCTACCTGCAGCGCCACTGCTATAAACATGTCGGCAACATCGCTGATCGCCCTTGTTCTGTCCTCGCTGTTGATGTATTCCTTGCCTAATACCTTCTGAACTGCATGAATCACTACCTCCTGAGGGAATAAGATGATTTCTTTGAATCGCTTCTTAGAGATTTCTCCAATGAATGCCATTTGTCTCTTTGAGCTCTTAAGTCTGATAATAGTGTCCATATTTCAGATTTTCAGAGTTCCTTCTAAGCCAAGCGATATGCCCGAACTTCTAGAGTTGATGCTATTTAAGAGCCGAAATCCATCATTATAACGAATGTTGAGTTATTACCTACTTGATATATGAGTGCTTTCATCTGTGTTAACTGCTCCGTATCTTTATTATAAATCATAGCTAAGCTAAAATCTATACAAGTGACTATTACAGATAGTTCCGTAATCCTCATGTAAATAAGCTCTTGTAAGCTTAATAATGAGCAGTACTATCAATTCCGATCTGTTGCTTACGAATCCTACTTAATCATGATTAAGAGTGTGAAAGACTAATGAATAATCGGCATGATGTAATATATCCAAATGTGCCTAAGATTTATCAGAACAAGTTGAAGCGAGGAAATCTTGAAGCGTGTCCAAAACTCTTACAAAACCTCGAGCAGAGGGGAGAAACCCATTATAAGTAACTATAACTTAGAAGAATAACAATCTTAGCCTCAGATAATATATGATATACCTATCAATATGTATCCTGACAATACAATAATCTAAATATTTAAATGTATATTAGAACAAAGTATAAATAGATAAATATAAATATATATGTATATATAAATATATATATATAAGTATATATAAATGTGAGGAACTATATACATATATATGTATATATATATATCTAGTGATATACACACATATATATAAGAATATATTTATATATATATATATAAATATATGTATATAAATATATATTTATAAAGGGGAAGAGGGCCATTGAAGAAGAGTGCTCTGCAGTCTGTCCTAATATACCCAAATATATATATATATATATACATATATATGTGTGTGAATATATATATATATATATATATATATATATATATATATGTGACTATATCTGAGGCTCTATTATCCACCGTGCCATTATAAAGGATCGGCTACAGCGGCCTCTGAGAGCTTGGGAATGAAATACTCATAAATGCATAAGGTGAAATGAGACCGGGCTATCCTTACTATTTATTCCGAAGATATTCTCATCCTAAAGATATCCAAGATTCCATCTGCCCCAAGATTGGCTAACTTATCTGCAATAGTATTGCCTTCCCTATAAATATGCTTAACTGAGAATTCTTCAAAGTATTTGGTCAAATCCAGGATTCGAAGCAATTCTGCTTCCAATTTCCAATTTGACACTTTTCTAGTTCTAACCGCATTAATGGTTAAGGTTGAATCTCCTTCAATTTCCAGATTTTTAATCTTGAGAGACTTAGCTAGAATCAATCCCTCTCTTAATGCTGTGAATTCAGCCATGTTGTTCGTAGTTTTTCCAATGGGTTTATTAATGCTAGCCAGTAATGTTCCATCATCTTGGTGGATAGCACAACCTATACCTGCCACTCCAGGATTCCCACGAGATGCACCATCAAAATTTAACTTAGCCCAACCCTTTCGTGGTGGCTCCCATTTTGTTAACTTCCTATCTATTTCAGCCTGACTACCTCCACTCCCTATATATGGAGGAATAATCAAGCCCATCCATTTAGATCGTAGAACCTCATCCCATCTGGTTAAGTTAATATTCTTTTTTTGCATAAGTCTTAATCTATTATTAGTTTTTTCCACTATGGCTGCTTCAATCTTATTTAGAAGAGATTCTACCCTCATGTTCTTCTCTTTAAAAACTCTCCTGTTTCTCTCCTTCCAAATTTTCCATATGAGAATTGCCGGTGCTATAGTCCATACTAAATGGTATATATCATTTGTCTGAGGAGGGTGCCAACTGAGCAACCAGTCTGAAATATCCCTAGGTCTCGGGGTCTGCCAGCCTAGGCTAGAGCAAAGCCAATCCCAACAACTTTGACTAAATTTGCAATTGAGAAGCAGATGGTTAGCATCTTCTTCCTCCGATTCACATAGAGGGCATCTCGATGGTCCTGAGAATCCTAATTTGGAAAACCAATCTGCGGTGAGAATCCTTTTTTGGGACGCTGCCCATGTGAAGATTCCAGCTTTAGGAAGACCAATGTTATTCCAACATAAGCTTACTGGTATATTAGGATTGGGTATTATCCGTCTGTGTTTTAAGAGTGAATATCCTACTTTAGCTTTATAATTGCCCGAAGAACTACCTACCCATATTATCCTGTCTTTCCCACTATGAAATGATAAATGCCTATGCCGCAGATTATTCCAGAGGATTTCCATATCTGCATTTGCCAAGTTCAGTTCATCGAGAGATTTCCACTCCCAACCCAAAGCAGGATCATCCGAGGTAAATTTAATGTAATCCTTTACAAACCTGCCCCTGATTGTTTTGCATTGATTAATGACATCTTCGCTTATACCTATTTTGTCTAAGGCTGTATAACCCCCCCAAGAGTCTTCCCAAAACAGTGCCTCAGATCCTTCCGCAATATCCCATGTAAGATAATTACTGATCACCTCTCTGCATTCGAGCATAAAGTTCCAAACTTTGGATCCCTTGGGGAATATCTCCGTCCTAAATATACAATCAGGGTTAGAGTTTGTGAGATATTTAGCCTTGAGAATTTTAACCCATTTAAGATCAGGTTCCGAGTACATCTTCCAGACTAACTTCGCCCCTAGGGCCATGTTTTGTTCTCCCAAATCCTTGATGCCAGCTCCCCCTATATTAATAGGTTGGCAAATTTTATCCCAAGAAATTAAAGCAAATTTCTTTTTGTCCGAAGTCATATTCCAAAAGAACTTCCTCATTTTTTTAACCATTTCTTGTCTAGCGCCTTTTGGTAATTGCTGACAGGACATTCGGTAAATCGGTATTGCCGCCATAACTGCTCTTAAAAGAGTGATCCTTCCTGCCGAAGAGAGGCATTTGTTCTTCCAAGCATTTAACCTAAGATCCATCTTTTCTAAGATATCTCTCCATAATGAATTAATGTTCTTTCCCTTATCCATTGGAATTCCTAAATATTTACAGGGAAGTTTCCCTTTAGCAAAGCCTAAGATAAGACAAATATCTGTTTCTATGCTTTGAGATGTATTGAAGAAAAAGATCTCTGATTTTCTCTTATTTACCTCCTGACCGGAAGCTAGTGCATAGGTGTCCAATATCCTTTTGAAAGCAATGGCTTCAATCCTGTTTGCACTCCCCATCAGCATTGTGTCATCAGCAAACTGTTGGTGGGTAATTGCCTCCAATCCCTCTGTTATTTTAATGCCTTTAATAACCTGATCCATTCTAGCCCTAGTTATGATTCTCCCAAGAGCTTCTGCCATAATGATATATAAGAAGTGGGATAAAGGATCTCCTTGCCTAATCCCTCTAGATATCTGAAAAAAACCTTCCGGGGTGCCATTGATAAGCATTGATACCCTGGGTGATGATATGCATTCAAATATTAGGTTAATCCATTGTTTAGAAAAACCAAAGGATTCTAAACATTTGCATAGAAATCTCCAATCCACTTTATCATACGCTTTTTTAATGTCTAATTTAATTAACATAGCAGCTGATCGATTCTGTTGTATCGAATGGATGGATTCTTGGGCAATGATTATGCCATCGAAGATAGATCTACCAGGCACAAATCCAGTTTGTTCCTCTGCAATAATGTATGGGAGGACACCTTTTAATCTATTAGCTAAGGTTTTAGTGAATATTTTATATATTGTGTTGCATAAGGATATGGGTCTAAAGTCTTCAAAATTTCCTGATTCCTCCTTCTTTGGAATCAAGGTGATAAAAGTGTTGTTGATCTCCCTCAAAATACTTCCAGAATTTCTTACAGCTTCCAGTGCTTCCACCACCTCCTTACCTATTATGTGCCAGCATTTTTGAAAGAAACACGTAGGAAAACCATCTGGACCAGGGGCCTTATCAGGGTTAAGTTGCCCCAGTGCTGCTTTTATTTCTGTTTCAGTGAAATTGCTGTTAAGTGCTTTATTTTGATTTTCCGATATTATCTTGGGAATATTCCTAAGCATTGTTAGCCTTGAATCTATCGAGGAGGATTCTGAGCTAAATAGTGTTTTAAAGTGGTCCACTGCTTCTCTAGCAATGTCCTTCGTATCTTCCAATAGTATGCCGTTATTGCTCATAATCTTGTGTATACTATTAGTATTCCTCCTGTTTTTCGTGTTGTTGTGAAAGAATTTGGTATTCCTGTCCCCATTTTGAAGCCAATTTTCTCTCGATTTCTGCTTCCAAAATATTTCTTCCTTTGTTAACGTCTCCTCATACTTTCCGAGGAGCTCTTTTTCTTTGAGAAAGCTGTCCTGGTCCATACCGTGTCTAAATATTATTTCATTTAGTTCGCAGATCTCCTTTTCTAATGAAATTTTAGTTTCAAATATGTTACCGAAAATTTCACCATTCCATTTCAGTAACTTGCTTTTGATATATTTTAATTTATTGACTAAACAGAACATTTTTGATCCCTGAAACTTCACTTCCGACCACCACTTGGAGATTAGTTCATAGAAGTTCGGGTTTTGCATCCACATTTTTTCGAATTTAAAAGGACAACACCGTGGTGTTGCCTCACCCTCAATGTTGAGGATGATAGGATAATGATCAGATCCAGATGATGGGAGTAATGATGCTGAAAGATTAACTGATAGATCACTCAGTTTCCCCCTTATTAGAAATCTATCTAATCTTTCTGTGATTTGTGTAAAACCTGATCTTCTATTGTTCCAAGTATACAGTCCATTACTAGTTTCTATATCTATTAGATTGTATTGTGTAACCCAGTCTCGGAAGTCTTTTAGGGACTGCGGTTCCCTTCTAATACCCCCCTTCTTTTCTGATAATTTTAAGATAGCACTAAAGTCTCCTCCTAGAATAACTGGAGTAGTGGGGTCTAGCCCCATCACGAAAGAAATCTCAGCCCAAGCTCTACGCTTTCCGGCGTCTGAAACCGGGCCATAGATGTTTATTAGTATAAATGTGAGATTGTTGTGTTTGCTAGTGACTTTTCCTAATAACCAGTTTCTGTTTCCTGCTAATGGACAGAATAAAATATTACGCGGGTTCCAAATAATTCCTACACCACCTGAAGCGCCCAAAGCTTCCACAAATTCACCTCTAAGCATACCTAATTTTCTTTTGAAAGCCTCGGCTTCCTCCTGGGCTAATTTGGTCTCTTGTATAAGAACAATGTCATGTTTCCATTTTATAATGTTGCGTCTGATTAGACGCTGCTTGTTAGGGGCATTCATACCCCTAACATTCCATGTCGAGATTTTCATTGGGCTGTGGGAAGGCCCTTCCCCTTCCCAGCATCAAAGAAGGCTGTTAATTTGCCTTGATCCTTTGCATTCCCGTCCTTCCTTCTTAATTCACACAGTGATTTTCTACCCCTACTTTTAACTTCTTTAGCACAATCAGATAAACTTTTCCCAGCATAGATATTTTTTATTCCTAAGGTTTGCTGGATATCTTTCCCTTCTTTATCTTCATCCTCATTCAGTTGAGAATGAACTGCTGAAAAAACATTAGCGGAATAAGGAATGATATCTCCTTCCCTATACTCATTATTGTCTTCCTCATCCATAGAAGCCATGAGCTCCTGAATTAGGAAACTCTTCTTAGCTTCCTCTTCCGGGGTAAGATTTTCGATTTCGTTATTATTGAAGACCTCTAAAACTGTAGCAACTCTAGATGATACTTCCTCTTGTCCTTCCTCAATTCCCTGTTCCATGTTTTTTATTTCAGGGGTAGATCTCAATGAATCCACCGTATCAGAGATCCTTTTTGACATCTCTAATAGGGCTGCTTCTTTAATAGAGTTAGCCTCCTCTATTATTCTATCTAGGTTATTGATATTCCTTATCTGGTTGGGCTTATCTTCATATGGGGTGACCTCTAAGGGTGAAGTAGGTTGAATATTGGGAGAGACCAGGGAGAAGTTTTTATGAAATTCTATTACAGGGTTTTCCTTTCGAACATCTCTTTTAATCTGATCTGGATACGATTTTAAGCAGATATCAGTTTCATCTAATTCCCCACTGTAGAAGGTGGGATATATGTTCCACTCCCCCCTATTTGTAGCTATCGTGGTGGCTTTTAAAACTGAAATATTATTGCCTGTTTCAACTAAAATTTTAATATGCTTGCTTAAATCCTTTCTATCCAATCCTTCACAGCCCAAAAAAGTCCCAAAATGTTCCCCTATGCATTCTAAGATTTTGAAATCTATACATTCTACTAGTAATGAACCCAAATTAATCCATCTAGGGCATTTAATTAAGATCTGAGAGTAAGGATCAAAATTCGGCCTCCATTCACAGCACAGGAAGCCATGTCCTTTATAAAATTTTAATTTACCATATAGGATATCATTTTTTATATTTCGATTTTCGCACAGAATAGACAGGAAATTATTTTCCAAGAGAGTAATACTTACCTTTCCCGGATATAGGGCATACCACCAGTTGATAATCTCCTTTATATCTTTTCCAAACCCATTCCATTTCACAAATACCCCATTTTGGCTGTAAATGCTCCATTGTGGTTCCATTAATTTCGACGGTATGTTACATATTGTCCTCTGCTTAATCTCAGGTTTGGGTTTGAAAACCCTAATTTTCCCGAGTGGAACAAGATTAGCTCCAGATGCCGGAGATTGCCTTGTCTGGTCGAATTTGTGCCTATTGAAATTTAATGAGACATCTTGAAGCTTGCCCATCTTCCTTTTAGTTTTTTTTGAATAAAAGACCTGCCATTTCCCGTCGGTAGAAAGCGCATTTGCTTCGGTTTTGCCTGCCTTGAGTTCTTCTTTTTTCCCTGTTCTGCCCGGCCCGAAAGCCGATATCCACCTTGCATTCAATGTATTATTTGCATGCGTTTCTGATGCGTGGCGTTTCTTACATGGCGGGCTAAAGACAGTAATGCTTTCCGGGCATGTGGCAAAAACTTGTCTGCGCCCTCCTGACGGATTGTGTTTATTAATCGCTGCTTTTTGATTTCGCATTTTCGCATAGCTCCATGGAGTTACACCTTCATTTTTCGTTAATTTGTTATAGTTAACATGTCTAATGTTTATGATATAATTTGAATATATTTTAAATGCATAGTCTACTTTTAAATATAAGATCGATGGTTCAACAAGATGGAGAACTGTTCACTAGTATTCGTGGCAACTATGATATTAATTTCTATATCACAAAACTATGATATTAATTTCTATATTACAGATTTGATTTGATTTGAGAATGAACAAATGCTATATTAAGATGGAGCCGGAGAAAGGTATGAGAACGGTTCACTAGTAGAAATGGATATAAATCAAATTTGGTTTCATTGTGCATATATATTTAATTGATCAACTTTATTAGAGGGCTAGATAAGAGTATAATTTAATATATACTCTTGAAAGGCATAAAATAAATTAATTTGAATATATTTTTTTATTTTAAAAAAATTAATTTTACTTCATTGTGTAATTTAATTTCTATTTTATTTTAACATATTCATTATTAGGTGTTCGCCATTTTATTTTATTTTAATTAATTTTAAATATATGTAATGACTTTTATGTATTTAATTTAATTTATTATTTGAAATATTATATTTTTTTGTTGAATATCAATATATATATTTTGTAAGTAATATGTATCTTTTTGAAGACCATTTTAAAAAATTTATATATTTTCAAATGTCTGATAAATTTGCCGAGTTTTTCCCCGGGTTTTTGGTGAGTCCCGAGTTTTTTAAATTTTTGGGGCATGCCGAGTCCGAGTTTAGGCGATTTATGCCTCCATAGTGTAGCTTCTGACATTTAATGCAAATAATTAACCTAGACATTGACCCTTGAAACGACGTATTTCCAAGTAGGGTCTCTAGCTCCAATAGGAGTGCCTGTAATTGGTGGTGGCACTGATGGGGCAGAGTTTGAGGCTGAACCTGATCTAGAAGCTTCTCTATTTGGCATTATATTATGTATATAACCTACACATACAAAGTTAAAGCACAACATTCTAATTTTAAATACAAAAAAATGAACCGAAATTAAACATAAATCACCAAAAATCAGCTTAAAATTAGTTTGAATTAATATAAATTAGTGCAAATCAGTACAAATTCAATATAATCTAAAGATACTAAACATTTTATTCCAAAAAAAAGGTTAAAATAAAAAGAAGCTGTGGATGCAAAAGATATTGAATTCATTTAAAAAATCAGAAAAAAATTGTGATGAATCAATTTTTTTGGAATTTAAATGCAAAAATACTACATAGTTTTAGCATATGATCATTTTTTAACCGAGATTTTGGATTTTGCAGCCAGAATGGAGAAAAATGTTTAAAAAAGCAAAAAACAAAAAAAAAAGAATTGACTTGTGCTTCAAAATTACCTTCCATATTTGCTAAAAATCCTGTTTAGATTTTCATTCGAAGATACAAAAGCGTTTCGAATGCTATGTGGAAGGTGGGAGGGCATTGGGGGTTTTAGACAACAAAAATCGCCTCTTTTTTTGTAATGTCCCCTAATGGGACCTACTGATGTGTTTTTCATGCACATGAGAACACAAAATAAAATACCCAAAAGTATTTTGGATTTGTTGAGTTTTCCATGGCACCTTGATTTTGGTGCCCAACCTTTGACTTGGGCGCCATTTCTCCTTGAGCAAGGAATTTGTCTTGCTTCTCTCTAGACTCAGTCAGTTTTGAACATTTTCCATGATTAGGATGCCATTTTGGGAATTGAAGTGATTTCCATGCCTTAGAGGATTTTCAGTGCTTTCCACTTCTGGAATGGGAGTCCACACTTAGCCATTTTTTTGATCAATTAGCCTGCTTTTTCAAATTTTCTGGATTTAGAAGTGTTCAGGAATGCTCAGTCTTCAGTGTTTGCCTGCGAACAACCTGCCACAAATAGACTTTCCAAAAATAGTAAGTGTTTCAAAATGTTAGGATTAGGGCAAAATATGCTATAAAAGCACTTACTAAAAATAGAAACTTACTAAAAAATGGAAATTGCTGAAAACACTAAGTTTGTTTTTTGGCAAAATTAGACCAATCCAGGAGGCAGTGAAATCCCTAAAAAATAGCAACTTTCTAAAAATAGAAAGTTGCTCAGAATTTGCTCAAATTTCATGTGTAGCTTCCTTGAAGGTGGCTGATTTCAATGCAATGCTCATTTTTTCCAAAACCCTAAAGGAAAGGCCTCAAATCCAAGTCTGAAGGGCAAAACCCTAAAACGGGCAAAACAAACTCTAGACTTGGCCAAATTCACTCAAACGACTTGCAGTGATCAAATCGACCTCCAAACACTTGCAAACTGAGGAGACTAACGAGACTGCCGCAAAGAGACCCAACAAACAAAAGGTTAAAGACCGAGAGGGCCTAAAAAGTAGGGGGGGCCCATTTGCAATGGGGTGATGTGTGAAAACGTCACAACAAACAAGAACCCGTTCAACAACTCGAATATCAGGGGGATGAGGAGAATGATTCATGAGGAACCAAATATCAGAAAAAATATCCATCATATGCTCAGAAACTGAAGAAGAAAGACTTTGTCCATGGTTATGCAGAGCATTGTCTAAGTTAACCTCACATTTGAAATTCAGACCATGTAAATACTAAAAAAGATTTATAAACACAGCTTACCACTGAATTTTTCATGAGGAGTTTATGAGAGAAAGTTCTTCTCACCCAGGCTTTCCCATTGAAAAGAACATAGCATTTTATTGCCTCATTCATTGTTGTCCCTGGAAATAAGATTGTTGAACAAAATCCATATCTATTTGCAGGAGATGACCGTAAGACTGTAACAGATCCATGCAATTGGATTAGAAGACTGAGATTACCTGGAATGAATAAATTAAATGGGGAGTAATGTGCAAAAACTTGTGGCCAATGACTAATAATTTATAAACCATTTTGTAAGCTTACCCAAGCCAATAACACCATTCTTTGGAAGTTCCCATTTCTGAATGGGGATGTGGATGCGATACTTTCTTGGTAGAAACATGATTCTTGATATGTAGCAGAGCAAAAAAGATGGACAAAATAAAGGAGAAACCCAAATTAATAGCCAATGCACAAAAGTTCATGTGTAAGAAGGCCGGACCAAAAATGATAAATGAAATGTCCTTTGCGTATGGATTAATAACGAGTAGCTTGTCAATAAAGATTCATTTAAACCTGCACATATGAATGACAGGAAGAAATGACCTTCGACAAGTATTCATTGCAGTGCGAAACATGCGGGGGACAATTCAAATCATTCACAAATTTGAACCTGCATACAATGAAAACGGTTAGCCAAAAAGCACTTGTTTGAAAAGGAAGATTCCTTTTTTATAATCTCACGAAAGGCTAGGGGATTACGCAACTCTTGAAACGCAAGTGTTCTGAAAACAAGAGATCAGGTAAGCTAGTTTCTTCGTTATAGCAATCGTTGATCTCATAAAATTCAATTTTTTCCAAATTTTTCCATGCTTCCTGAAGAATATACTTAATTTTCCAATTTATGAAGGAATTTAATTTGAAGGGAGTCTCCCTAAATACTGAGACTTTTAATATTTTTCTTCTGAGCCAATTGCAAACCTGACAACAATGCTTGAGCCTTTGCTTCATTATTTGTACCAATTGGTAGCTTAATTGCCAAAGCTGAAACTACATTTCCTGAATGGTCTCTTATCACACAGTTTGCACCCGAAGTACCTGGGTTGCTTCTTGAAGCACCATCAAAATTTAATTTCACTATTGGAGATGGACCTTACTTCTGATTGAGAACTTTTGAGGCTTGAAACTTTCTGAAGGAGGGACTTCTAAAATTTCCATTTGCCTACAATAGATAAATCCCAAGAAGAATAACATAAATTTGCAAGGCCTCTGTCATTCAAATGAGTCAATACCAGCTCAGAAATAGAGACTTCAATTTTGAAATTTGCTTCCTCTAATGATAAAGCTTCTTTTTTGAATATCTCCTTCGGTTCTTTTTTAGCCAAATATTCCAAATAATAAGTGAAAGAGAAATAAGCCACAAAGAAGAGAAAGTTGAATTCTTATTGAAAGTAGGCCAATTGCAAAATAAATCCCACAGAGGATTTGGAAAAGGTGTGGACCAGTTTAGTTTAGAACATAATGGTATCCAGCACTCATGAGAAAATGGACATGTTAGGAGAAGATGATTCACATTCTCTTCTACTTCTCCACATAGAATGAACTTAAATGGTTGAGAAATTCTCAATTTTACCAATCTATCACTTGTAAGAATTTTATTGTTTAATGCCAACCAGGCAAAAACTCTTGCATGCTTAGGGCTAGCAGTGAAACCTGCATTTTTTTTCTTAAATGCCTTCTATTTACTTCCTTGCAGAACAAAATAAATTATAGTAATGTCCATGAGTGACTAGAGCCAGTCAAGGGGACTCAAAAGTACACAGATACGGTAGGAAATTGCTAGTAAGATGAAAACACAAGGTAGTATGAAGTAACCGAATACTAAAAATATGACTAGAGGGGAATCCAAAAGCAGTTAAACCCCAAAACAAATGCAGCTAAAATCCAAACCAAATGCATATGAGATTTGTAAATTATTTATGCAAATCTCATTATTCCTGCAAGCAACTTTAGTTGTTTATGATATCTCGAGAGATATTTGTGAGCACTGATGTTCAGCTACTCTAGCTGTTCGAGACCCACAAATCATTCTGAATGGAGCACATAAATTTTTGGAATATGTTCTTGAATTTGTTCGGGACTTGGCTAGAATTCAGATTGGCAAAGAAGAATATGGTCCCTGGGTTTCTTTTATAGGGACTATGTTTCTATTTATCTTTGTTTCTAACTGGGCAGGTCCTCTTTTTCCTTGGGGAATTATTAATCTTGCAAATTACCTAACCATTTCGGATAACCAAATAGTTTTAACTTTTGTTTTTGTTGCAATTGGTTGCATTTAACTATTTTTCATTAGTATCACTTCCAGTTAGAAGCCCTGATCATTGTGTTATGTTTATATGGCTTATGCAATCTTTCTTCTTGCTCTCAACAGACATGGAATACTATTGCCCTTTTTCCAAGACTGTTGTTCTTGATCTATTAATAGATAACTACTCACTTAGATTTTGAAAGTCATTGTAGGTATGTTATGGATGAGCTTGGTTCAGCAATGCGACATAGCGACGTGCCAAATTTCAAAATTGCCCCATTTTTGTTCATGCCTGATGGGAAAATAACTTCGGCTATAAGGTATTATTTTGGTTGATGTACTTTCCCTTTTTCTTTCTGAGTAAATATGTTTTGGGGTTATATTTCATGATGTAGAATTTGTTTGATATAGCTATTCTGTGATGTGGCCAAACAATGATGTACACAAGGGTGAAGAATGTACACGTGACTATTTGCCTGGCATTGGGGAGGACAAGCAACGCTCCTCACGCCTTACTGCTTGGTTTCACACCCCAGAAAATTATTTTATCCGGGTATAAATTTTGTTTTCTTGTATCATTAGTCTTTGAAATGGTATCTTTTCTGACATGCCTGTGCATGCACAATCACTTTTGTTTGGCTTTTACTTCTGCAGATGCATGAGCAATATTATCATAAACTCCATTCAACAGCCTTTAAGCATCCTGTTTACAGAGATTCACAAACACAAAGTATTCGTCCAAATGATGGTCGACCTCTCCTGGTTTATACAGACAATGCCCAAGTAGAAGAATACTTAAACCGCCCAGAGTTTGCACTTAGTGAGTTTCTTGCTGCTTCTCATTTATGCATGACTGTCCAAATGTATATGCAGATAATGAATAACCAACACAAAACATATTTTGGGTCTCTTGCTGGTGCATGTGGGTTAGAATATCTTAAGGTTTTTATGTGATTATTTCTAAGTTATAGTTTCATGTGTTTTTGATATTCCAACAAATAGAGAAATTATTATAAGGTTGAACTTTATTACTGGAACAACGTGAGCTAATTTTTATCCATGATTGCTAGTGGCAGTATGGTATGATTGTAGTTTATTTTAGTAATAAAACAGTCCTTTGTTGGAGCTATTAATTGTGATCTACAATGTAGGAGATAGCCAGGAGACAAAACTTTGAATTTGCAGAACTCAGATGCATAATATGCAGAAGCAAATGATAAACAAAAATTCAGAAATATAGCCAGGGGACAAAACTGAAAAATAAATTGAATGAATGATTCAATAATCGGATGATTACATTGAACGATATACACACGTATATATAGAGGTTACAAGACGATGTTCTATAATTAGAACATAACGTTAAAGTAAAAGATTAAAGAGCTAAAAGCTAAATTAAGCTTAAAAGCTAATTAACTAAAAAGAAAAAGCTAAATGCTAAATAAAGCTTAAAGGCTAATTGACTAAAAAGCTAAATGACCATTAAACAAGGAACTAATGGGTGACTAAAATCTAATTAAATATTCTAATACCCTCCCTTAATGGTCATTCTATCTACTAACTACCCTACAGAAGACATTGCAGGTCTTTTGATCACAAATGAAAAGAACACTTTGCTGCAATGGAGACCCTCCCTGGATCTGAAAAGTGTTAATGACCAAGAAATACCAAAATCCATCCAACCTGACGTTGGGTAACCAAACTGAAACTTGAAACCATGATTTTGAGGAAAATCGGAAAATCCTTTTGCAAAAGAGTATCAACTCCAAAACTGACTGCAAGATATCACGGTTGCAGATGTTCGCCCTGGTAGGTGCGACCCAATCTAACTGCAACAAAGCACGATTTTGAGGAAAAAACCGTCAAACCCTGAAATAGGAACCCTCAAAAGAAGAATTACGATTTTGAGGAGAAAATCGAAAAACCAAGAAATCTGAGGTTACAAATCATCGTTGTTGTGGAAAAAAAAAGGGTAAAACCCAGATAATTAAAATCTTACCCGAATATCACGGATTACAGATGAGATAATTTTTAAGGGAAAATTATAAACCCTGCGAACAATTTTTGAGGAAAAAATTGTGAAAACCCTCCCATGATTTTTTGTGGAAAAAATCAGAAAATCGACAGACAATTTTTCAGGAAAAAATCGTAAAAACCCTGGGACCTGTAAGACGAGGTCTGGCCTAAATCAATCTGATCAAGGCAACGATATTTAGATATCGTGAACATGCATTGTTTCCAGGTGTTGTGGTAGCTGTTGAACTTCTGACTGTGTTCCAACATGATGTTGGTCAAAGATGCCATCACAAAAATGGAGGTTGAACGAGGTCAACCTAGTGAAAGTATGAGACAAAAGAATCTAATTCAAAAATCAGAATAGAAGCAGCTGCACAAAAAATCTGAAACCCTGGAGGAGAATTCTGGCACGAATTCTAAGGTGCAAATTTCGAGGTTTGGAAGAAATCCAGAAATTAAAAAATTTCTGCAAACTTAAAATAGCATAAATGGTGCCCAAAAAAAACAGCAAAAATCCCAACGTCCACAGAAATAGCAGAAATTGTGAACTGTTTTTAAATTCCAAGGCAAATTTGCTGGCACAAAATTCGAGGTGCAGAAAACGAGGCACCCAGAAAAATCTGAGACCAACCCAAAAAAGCTCTCGAAAAACCCACTAAGAATCTGATAACAGAATGCAAATCTGACGGCTCAAAAATTGAGGCACGGAAAACGATGCACCCAAAAAATTTGACGATGACCCAATTGAGGTCTCGAGAAACCCACCAAGAATCTGCAACCAGAATAAAATTTTGACTTGAACTAAAGGGTCAAAACCCTAGTCGAAAATTGCAGAAACCCTAGGAAAATTTTCAATCTGCAAAAAGAAACCTCCAGGTTATAGGCCCGAAAATCTCCAGAACCCTAAAAAAAACATGCACTGCTGCCCAACACAAAAATTCGCCCACGAACCAGAAGCCCTCGAAACCCTCAAAAAGCTTTCAAAAAAGCAAAATTGTTTTTTTTTTAATAAAAAAACTATAAAAAGATCTGGTAAACATTCTAGAAAGAAGGCCATGAATTTTTATTAAAAAATTCGCCAAACTTAAAAAGAATCTCATCGACCTGCTCTGATACCATGAAAAATAAATTGAATGAATGATTCAATAATCGGATGATTACATTGAACGATATACACACGTATATATAGAGGTTACAAGATGATGTTCTATAATTAGAACATAACGTTAAAGTAAAAGATTAAAGAGCTAAAAGCTAAATTAAGTTTAAAAGCTAATTAACTAAAAAGAAAAAGCTAAATGCTAAATAAAGCTTAAAAGCTAATTGACTAAAAAGCTAAATGACCATTAAACAAGGAACTAAATATAGGTGACTAAAATCTAATTAAATATTCTAATAAAAACTTTGAATTCGCTAGAACTCAGATGCATAATATGCAGAAGCAAATGATAAACAAAAATTCAGAATTAAAACTAACATTCAGAAGTGATGCATAGGAAAGATTTAGAGCTGTAAAAGTATGTATGGATCTCTACTTTCTGCACATAAAATTCTATTGGAAGGAGATGAATGAATGTCTGTCTTCATCTATCTCTTTTATTCTAATTTCATGCACATGTACGTATAATCATGCAATACTACAAGGAAGAAAGCTATTATGGAGATGAAATGGATGACGGCTTGCCCTTTATTGGTTCTTTTTGAGCTGCATCAAAATGTAACTGTCAAATCTGGCTTGCTGGGGACAGGAGTAGAGATACTATCAGCATTTGTTGACCCTGCATATGTATAGTTAGGCTCTGTGGTTTGGACCATAGGTAGTTGGGACCCCAATGAATCCAATGATGTATACAGGATGAGATTTGGTGTTTACTTGAGATAGTGTACTATGTTCAATCTTTCTGGATTCTTGTGCATCACTATAATTGTTGGTGTGGTATGCGGTGGAGCAATGAGTAGGTCTTGCCAATGTAGAATATCAACCTTGGCAGTACTGCCGACTACATGAGGTGATTTTGTCTTACCACAGACCATAGAAGATAGTTGGGTGTTATCATAGATCATGAGATTCAGTTCAGCGGTATTGCTATCGATAGTACTAGAGTTGCCACTTGTATCATTCGCCCCTTCTCGGAAAGCAAGTCTTGATTGAATCTGATAGTGGCAAGCTGTCCTACTTTGGCAACTCTGTACAGTGGATGGTCCAATCCTATGACTGGAGTGTTCCAGAATCTGATATGATTTTACTTTTTGAAGTTTTTTTAAGGAAGAAAGAGAATAATGCATAGTATGTATCGCTATGTGAAAAAATCTTCGTATGAGCTTGTGTGGTATGATTTAGGGCAAGGATCACTTTTGGAATCTTGTATCTATTGGCCTACTAGTATGTTGATACCCCAATTGGTGCCAAAGAATAGATTACCTTAAAAAGGATCTTATGACTTATGACATGAGGCATTGATGGATGACACATTTATGTTTGCAGCTGTAGGAGCCGAACCATCTAAATTTCTATAGCTGAGAGTGAGGCATGATTAGGCATTTACTTCAGGTCCATGAAATTCGCTTTGGTGGCACCATCAGTGATGGTTTTGGATCTGCCATATAGATCAGATTGTCTTGGGTTGTTGAGTAAGTGAAACATAAAGTGGAATTCTCACCATTATGTTCAGTAAGGACAGCATTGAGATTAGTTAGGAATATTTTTCCTCTGTTTTGTCATTGAGCATGCTCTCTTCTCTCCGTCTTTTGCGAATTATAACTATTCCGTGCCACATTTGTTTTGCATTGTGTACAGTTCTTCTTATCATTTCCATCAGCATTAATTTGCTGCCTTCAAGATATTTTGATATGCAAAGAGGATAAGAATGATAAAATTAAGACAGCGAGGCCTGCCAGTGCACTCAAGAAAATCCAAATGATATCATAGCAGTAATGGATTAGTTTCCTTGAAGTAACTTCATTCATAAGTTCACCCTCTACATCATCTTCAGTGTAGTGAGTACCTTCCATTTCTGCTTATAAACCTCTAGCTGATTCCACTCCATCATCTGCTCCCAGAACTGCCATTGCATAGTTGTCAACAATACAGAAAACTCTATGGAACATGATTTTGATAGTTTACATTTGGTCATAATTTTAATAACCATACCAAGACAACTAGATCAATGAAGGAACGAAAACTTACATATAGAATGAAGTGCAAAACACAAGGTAATAAAATATGAGTAATGAGGACAGCCGATGCCTTGACTGTTGTGGCCAAGCATTGCATCTATCATTTTTACTTTCTATATTTGCACATCGTATTGAGTTGTTCTATCATTCTTGAGCCAATTGTCATATCTTAGAAGAGTTGGGCCTTTATTAGAGAATCCATATCATGACTGTGATAATCAATGGAGCCATTCAAATGATGTGGTGACATCTGTAAGAATCCTGTATTAGTTTTTTTGATCTGTTATTTTTATACTTGGTACCTGCATGAGCAGATTGAATGGTGTATCTTGTTATTATTTTCTGTTTTCAGAGCCCAAGGATTGAAATGACAAAGGACTATAATATTTCTTGATTTAAACTATACGTACATTTGCTTGTGGGATAAGATACCAATTGTTGTGTGTACTTGCTGACCAAGTGCCATCCTTTATTCTTGTTCATGTGTAGCTGATGATGCTAAAAAGGCAGATATTGTGTGGACAAGCATGCAAATTGATGAGGAATTAAAGAAAATAGCAGGTCTGAATGATCATCAATACATTAATCAGTTTCCATTTGAAGCTTGCATTGTTATGAAGCACCACTTGGCACAGACCATTCAGCAGGTTCCTTTACTTCCACTCATTAAACCTGCTATGTAATTTCTTTTAATAAAGGATAAATGTGCTAAATTTTTTTGATTCCTTTTTATAGCCTTTACCCTTTTAATAAAGCGTATGCTGGGGGTAAAGTCCACTTGAATAGCTGCCACTTTCCTAAAGTTATCTATGCAGCAGTATTAGTGTTTGTACATTTTGTGAAGTTTTCTCTTCAATTTATCCAATGTTGAAAGTACAAAATAAAAGACCATTGTATATGGCCCATACTTCTCACCATAGATTTGGTGAGTACTTGCCTGACTTACGAGTTCCGATGCTCTGAACATGATCAGTGAATAACTTGCCAATAACTTGCAAGTCTGAGAAAATCTTTGCCAGCATTAAATAAAAGAAGAGTTTGTATTGTTTGCAGGTGCATTTGTGTGATTTGGAGTGAGATGAACAATTTTGCAGATGAACATCTGCATTTGAAAAATGGCATGTGCCATGATGGTTGGTGTGATTTAGGCCTTAATTTGGGCTTGGCAGCAGGGAGTTCTGCCCTTGATCCTGCTCTATATTGTGACAGGTATAGTGAGGGGCACTGCCCCTAGATCCCTATGACGGGTGCTGCCCTTTGATCCTGCTAGGGGCTGCCACCCCAAAAACCTTGCATTGATTTTAAATTGCAAAAAATTAAACCAGTTTTGGGTCAATGTTTTCTGCATATGAAATATGTAAAATATTAATACAGATATGTAATCTATAAGTAAATGACATTGTGTTGTTAATTGAACTTGGTTCTTGATTGAATTTAGTATATGTGCATTCCAACCTACATCTTCTTCAGTTCGTGGAAGGAAAAGATCAGCCTGAGCCTGAAGATCAAGAAGAGAAACTTCAGTTCAAGAAGAATGCTGTCAAAGCTAAGAAGATCCTGATTGACTCCGTGAAGGATCACCTAGTGCCCATCATTTCCAAGATGTCAAATGCAAGAGACATGTTTAGAACCTTGAAGGGATGTATGAGATCAACAACACAAGTAGGGCACTTGCATTGATGCAACAACTTCATCAAGTAAAAATGGCAAAGGGAGAATTAGTCATATCCTTCTTCATGAAGATTTCAGAACTGAGAGAACAGCTAAGCGCCATTGGAGATGAAGTTGTGGACAAGGATCTTGTCATGCTAGCATTGAATGGCTTTCCTCATTCTTGGGAGCCATTTATTCAAGGTATAAGTGGGAGATCCAAATTCCCTAAGTTCGATCGTCTTCGTGTTGACTGCATCCAAAAAGAATCAAGGTTGGCTGCTAGGGGAATTGTCAAAAGTGCTCAAAATGAAGACACTCATGTTCTTGCCACCCAATCTACTAAAAAGAAAGGAAGAAGTTGGAAGAAAGACAACTTCAAGAGGAATAGAGATCATAAGTCAGACTTTGCACTTGATTCAAAGAAGAAGAAGAAAGATCTCTCCCACATCCAATGCTTTAGATGTGACAAGTTTGGTCTCTTCGCAAGAGATTGTTTGACGAGGCCTAAGCAACAAGAGGCAAACATTAATGAAGTCTCTACTCAAAAGGAAGCTGAAGACAACTCTAATGGATTCATCTTCATATCTGCTTTATCAAGTAATGTTCCCATAGATAGTGACACCTGGCTAATTGATAGTGGGGCCTCTCGACACATCACAGGCTATCGAGATCATCTTTTCGAGTTGGTGGAAAGGGAGTGTAACCTTCAAGTAATCATTGGAGATGATGCACGCTATTCGGTGAAAGGGTTTGGTGCTACATCACTCAATCTAGAATCTGGAATTTCTCTTCATCTAAGTGATGTTCTATTCGTACCAGGAATCAAGAGGAATCTAATATCTATTTCAGCCTTGGAGGATAAAGGTAATCAAGTATCATTTTCAGAAGGGAGAGTTCTTGCTTGGCCAAAGAACTCCAGCATCAAGATTGCTCGTGTGATTGGGAATTGACATGAGAGTTTGTACAAGCTTTCCACTCGTCCAGTTCAAGCTCTTCTACATGACCCTTCCAATTCCAGTGAACTATGGCATAAAAGACTTGGACATCTACATTTTAGGGCTCTTTCATCATTAGAGAAGATGGTGTAAGGTATTCCTAAACTTAGTCATGTTCATGATAATACATGTAAAGGTTGTGCTATGGGTAAAAACACTAAGAGTCCATTTCATAGGAGTGAAAGTAGGTCTAAATAAATTCTAGATCTTGTACATTTTGATTTATGTGGGCCAATGTCAATGGCATCCCCAAGTGGATTTTTGTATTATGTAACTTTCATAGATGACTACTCTAGGAAGACTTTGATTTACTTCTTAAGTTCTAAAGAGTGTGATGAAGTCCTAGGTAGATTTAAAGAGTTTAAGGCTCAAGTAGAAAACTTATCTGGGAAAAGAATTAAAATTTTAAGATTTCATAATGGAGGTGAATACACCTCAGGTAGTTTTCGTGATTTCTGTATTGATGCAGGGATCAAGACGGAGTTTTGTGTCCCTTACAACCCTCAGCAAAATGGGGTTGCAGAAAGAAAGAACAAATCTATTGTTGAAGCTGCAAAAGCTATGATTCATGATCAAGACCTTCAAACCTTTCTTTGGGCAAAAGCTTCTAGAACAACCGTGTATGTTCAAAATAGATGTCCTCATTGGATATTGCAGAATATGACTCCAGAAGAAGCCTTTTTTAGGGATTAAGCCTGATGTCAGTCACTTGAGGATCTTTGGGTGTCCAATATATGTCCATGTACCCAAAGACAAAAGGATCAAGTTGGAACCTTCTGCCAAGAGATGAATATTTGTGGGCTAGTTACTATCACAATATTACTTATTAGCATTATTAGCACATTATATATTCTACGAGATATGATAAAAATTGTGTTAATTGCTAGTTCATCTTGTAGGGGGAGGTGTGAGATGTAATGGAGGGGTGATGTGGGGCTCCTAAGTAGGCCGTTCTAGAACGACCAAAGTGGTGTCTAGGACCTTGAGGGCCCTTACCTTGAGGAGTCAAGAAACCCGGTTACACTCTCCACCTAACCCCACAAGACATTGTTGACTTGGCAGATATAGGACTTGACAGGTAAGCAAGTACGAGCTGCCAAGTGGAGCAAAAGGGTTGTAGAAGGCAACCTCTCTTGGGCTTGGTGTAGAAATGGCTCTAAGCAAATCCTTCATGTCTCTATCCCCAACTCTTATGTGTTGTAGTATTAGTATTTGATTAATAATGAAATTTTGTCTAACCCTAACAATATGTTGAATATATATATCTATGTATATGTTTTTATGTTTTGTGTGTAGGGTCTACATACAAGATTTCATTATGTTAAGCAAGATGTTATTTGGTAAGAGTCAAAACCCTACCCTAATTTGTGCAATTTGTGTTTTTTAGGTCGAACTAGGGCAGATTGGGAAGGGGACATTACGGTGAGTCTTCTCAGCAAGTTTTGCATCTTGCCTTGAGGTAGTGTGTCTCAACCTGCAAGTCCTTTGTATGTTGCCTTGGGAAAGTGCATCTCAATTTGCAAGTCCTTCAGGGAGCAATGTGCTTCCTTGGTAGTGAGCCTAAAACAATGTTGTAATCATTTCATATATTGTGAGTTGACTCTCACCGTGGTTTTTCCCTGTGTGGGTTTTCCATGCAATTCTGACGTTCTCTTGTGCATGGTGATTCATTGTTTGTTCCAGCTTCCATGAAAGCCCTCAATTCGTTGCTCAATTGCTCACCCATGTTGGATCTAGGCCCCCTTCTCTGGTATGTTTCATTAACTACTCTTCACAGGATGGCAGGAAAGTTGCTCTGATACCTTGTAATGTCCCTTGTAGATACACTTAAATTTAGCTTATAATCAATGAGATTTAGATCTCCAATATGGCAAGAACTAATGGCATTAAATCAAGTTGTATAAATGGATATAGATATAAACTATACTACCTTTGACTTACTTTAGAACAGCTTCTAAATTGGATTTATTAACACTAATCTTGATTGTTGAACACTTATATATTAATAGAAGAAGGTATTATGTCAATTATAAAGATGCCATGTTTCTGAAATGAATACTGAAGTTTGTTTGAAATAATGAAGTCTGATTTGATTCTAGTTCGAGAATGGACGATTGACAAGAAGTTGTAATAGCTGTTTTTGAATTATGACTTTAAGATCATGCGTTTGAATGTATAAGAGGCTATGCGTCAATCTGTAAGGTCCCGTTTCAGATGAGTTGCTGATTGGATTATGCACTCGATAATTGGGCCTTCGGCCTGCGCACCACAAACTTTTCGAAATCTGGGAAAAAAGAATAGAATACAAATTCCACCATGATTGCTGAAATGGAAAGGAATGCCTTCATATATCTTCCAATTGGTATCAGTTTGTCATTAAAAGAATGTTGCATATTGCAGTTTGACATGTGTTATCTCATGTGTGCTTATTGATTGCCATGCAAGTATTGTGTTTCTTTGGGAGCATGTTTGATGCCTGATTACATTTTCTTGTCATTTGACAGGCACATGGGGACCCAGAATGGTTTCAAATTACTTACAATCTGGAAACACAGTTATCTGAGCTTATAGGTGACTACCTTGTAAGAGATAAAGAGGGACAAAATAACCTTTGGATTCTCAAACCATGGAACATGGCTCGCACAATTGATACAACAGTAACAGGTTATTTGCCTGCAATTATTAGACTTATGGAGACAGGTCCAAAGATATGCCAGAAATATATTGAAAATCCTGCCCTTTTCAAGGGCAGAAAGTTTGATTTGCGCTATATTGTACTCCTTCGTAGTGTGCAACCACTGGAGATTCTTCTCTCGGATATTTTTTGGGTACAAACTTCATTTCTTGCCATCATTCCCATTTGTCTGTGCTTGTTGTGAAGAATGGAACAATTGAAAATTTCAATTTCAATTTCAGATACCTAGCAATTTAATAAGACATATTGCTGATGTGCAATTGATCATCTTTTCGTAACAATTACTAATTATCTGTTGGTTTACAATTTTCATCTGCATCTGCATTTATTTGTGTAGGTAAGACTGGCAAATAATCAGTATACATTGAAGGAAAGTAGCCTGTCTGACTATGAAACTCACTTCACTGTAATGGTATGTACCATCAACTTTTGCATTGTGATAAAAATTCATTTCATGCATTGAATCCTTCACACTGAACATTTGTATTTGAAACTATTACATAATCTCTATCTGGTTCATTTGATGTGGGGTGGGTATTACGATGGCTATTTTCTATATGGTGACCTTAATGATTTACATTAACTGTAATTTTCGTCTCTGCAGAACTATCGAGGGCAACTGAATCATATAAACACTGACGAGTTTGTGTTTGAATTTGAACATGAACATCACGGTAAAAATAAATATCATAATTATTTATTTTTCATGGTAGATTTCAAGAAGGGATCCTAAGACCAAATAATTTACAAACTGTAGCTAATACTGGTTTTTTATGCCTTGTCTGGTATATTGTGATCAATTATTGGAGGAATTGACAAGGACATATTCTCTGTGATTTCAATTTTCCAGTGAGATGGATTAATATACATGAAAAAGTTCGAGCAATGATCCGTGCTGTTTTTGAATCTGCATCAACTCTGCACCCTGAGATGCACTGTACAACCGCTAGGGCTATGTATGGGGTGGATGTTATGATTGACAGTGAGTTTCAGCCAAAGCTTTTGGAGGTGAGATCAATAATCCAACTTTTTGTTGTTATTTTTGAAAATTCTTACTTTGCTTGCTACAAACAGGTTCCCAATCTTTTTAATAGCCATTGTGCATAGATAATTATAGCACAAACAATACTTATGCCCAACTTGCTTTATAACCAAAAAACCTTACTAGCACACCAGTTTATGGATGCATGTGGTCAATCCATGTGCCAAATTAGCAAACTACTTTAGTTTGTTTTATTTCCTTTTTGATGGAAATGCCCAAAGATCATTTTTCATAAGTGCAAGTGGCCAATCTTCAAACATTGGTTGAATTTTTATTGATACAAAATAAGCTCTCATCATTTATGATATTCTCCCTGTACTAATGATATTTGATGAATTTTTGAAAGTTCTCCAAGTTCTGAGCATAGCCCCACAAAATAAGTTGAACACATTTGACTCATAAGTCCAGCCAAATTGATGGGAAAATCTGGTGAGTTATTGGAGTAGACTCAATGACATTAGGAATGAGATTCTGGAATTATTTTGTTTGTTTGCTGATTGTTTTAAAGTCCAGGCCCAAAATAGTGCTGCTAGGAAGAGTCTGATTCTCACCATCATCTACCTTACTGCAGAAATATCAATGAGCAACTTTCCAAAGGCACAATTATGAAATATGTACATTGGCGATGGGTAAATTAATTTTATTGATTTTAATATGTACAATTGAAAGTTCAGAATGGACTGATTTTCAGTTTTGTAGAGAGAAAAATGAGCTGGATTTAGCTCTAGGTTGAGCTGATCAACCTCATCCTCTTTTCCTTTATATGCATCTAAGGATTCTTTTGCAAACTTGATGGAATTGTCTCTTGATCAAATACAAATATTCCATCTTTATTAGCTTCCAATGCATCTTTCACAAATTGTAAGCATGTAAGAGAAACTCCACCTTCAATGTCCTTTCGCTTTCCCTCATTTTCAGCCTTTAAAGTAAGGTCTTCAAGTATGTTCTGTGTGATGTCAAGTATTGTGAGGACTTGTATCTCTTTTTCTTTTGTGACCAAGAGTTGATTTTTCAGTGCATGCAACTCTCTAGGCCTTTGTTCCCATCCGACAAGGTAACTTACATAACTCAGATTCTGAATATCCTCATTTGCAGGAGCAACATATCCTTCAAGATCAGATTCCTCTTTCTGTGTTTCCTTGCAGACTTCTTAAATAAATGGCATGAAAGCACTATGCCCAAGCAAAGAATCATCAAGAAACTTTGTACCTCCAATTTTGGAACCATAGTCTCAGACCAATTGGAAGATATATGAAGGCACTCCTTTCCATTTCAGCAATCATGGTGGAATTTGTATTTTATTCTTTATTCCCAGATTTGGAAAAGTTCGTGGTGAGCAAGCCGAAGGCCCAATTATTGAGTGCATAATCTAATCAGCAACTCATCTGAAATGGGACCAAACAGATTGAGGCATAGCCTCTTATACATTCAAACACATGATCTTAAAGTCATAATTCAGAAACAGCGATTACAACTTCTTGTCAATCGTCCATTCTCGAACTAGAAATCAAATCAAACTTAATTATTTCAAACAAACTTCAGTATTCACTTCAGAAACGTGGCATCTTAATTATTGACATAATACCTTCTTCTATTAATTTAGAAGTGTTCAACGATCAAGATTTTTGTTAATCATTTCAATTTAGAAGCTGTTCTAAAGTAAGTCAAAGGTGGTATAGTTTATATCTATATCCATTTATACAACTTGATTTAATGCCATTAGTTCTTGCTATATTGGACATCTGAATCTCATAGATTATAAGCTGAATTTAAGTGTCTCTACAAGGGACATTATAGTGTCTCCAGTACAGGGATGTTTTTGAGACTTGGGGCTTGGGGGAAACCTCCCCCCACAACACCACCACCTTTGCCACCTTCGTCGAGGACATCGTTGGGTCGCTTATGGCACATGCCATTACATATTGCAAACTTGAACTTAGTGAAAACTAGTTTGTCTTTCATGGGGCACCTTCAGAGATGTTATATTGTAGATTTTGCCTTAAAGATTTCAATTCACCTCAATTTGTATATCATTGCTGTCCCCAACTGCTGCTCCACTGCCATCTCTCCGCTATCCCCCACCGCTGCTCCATCGTCTCCTTGCCGTCCCCTTGCCATCCCCAAATTTAGGCCCACGGTCTCCCTGTCCCCGAAACCCGTCCCCCCGTCCCCCTGTCAGGAAACTCTATGGAACTATGTCTACACCTCAAAAGTTGATAATTGTATCTAAGTTGCTAAGGGCAAGGATATCTTAATGTTTGATGGGTAAAACACAACATTTAAAATCTGTCCTAGAGGGGTGATAAACTATGTTTTCATAATTTTGGCCATGTCACCTTTAACCATTTTGAGGTCATAGACTGCATTATTGAGGGCAATGCCTTCAAGGTCGACTCTACATCCATCATACTCTTGGGGCCAGTGATTTCACTTTTTATAGCGATTGGGGGCATAGAATAGCTGGCTAGTTTTTTCTGCCTTGTTTCTGGAGCAAGGCCTACACCCTGCCCCATTATATAGAAAAGGGATTCATAATCTTCTTATTATCATCCTTGAACAAGCAATGGCGGGTCAAGGAGGTTGAAGTGAGATGGAAGTGGTAGTGTCAAGTCATACAAAAAGTAGGAACCTTGATGAAATACAAGGTGATGGGATAGATGGTAATCTATGTTACCGGGTCCTTCACTTGCACCCCCTGGGTCCTAGTTTGGTTCTTACTAGGTTTTGGTCTTGGTCCGGTCCTATGTGGGTTCGGCTAGGGTCTTGCCCACAACCTATGGGTTCTACCCGGACGAACCTAGGCGAACCCGAGCCGAATTTCACCTCTAGATGTGTCCAGCCAATGAATTTGAATATTTTTAAACTTTTGTTTTCTACTTTTTATTGTAAGGTATCCATCTATAGCAGTGGTAAAAATGTTGTGAAAACCACGGCATCAAGGAATAATCACCAGGTTGCTATGCTTGAAACAAAGTGGAAGGTCTAAAATAAATCATAAACCCTTGCATATTCAATTCTCAATCTCTAATGTTATCAAATTTATAACATTGCATGAATCATGTTTATCATTGTTAAGGACAATGGATTGTGTGTGCAAGAGTATCAAATGACTGCCTTCAGCACTCTATCAAGTGTGTTGGGGCAGTGATCTGTAGATAATAGTGAGGAAGGGTTAGAACCATGTTAAAATCTCAGGGCCAGTTCATTACTTTAAGGATACCTTAAGCCTTATCCAAATTCTTGACACACTTCAAGGTCCTATAAACTCAAAAAAATGAGCCTTAATATGCGTTAAGACCTTGTGATCAGCACCAACAAAGACAGTGTATGGATAAGCCACCAAGAGAGTTATAGTAAACTTCAAATGATAGTGGTATCAAAAGAGAGACCATAGTGTTCTATGAAGAGTATCTTTTGTATCTCAGTGTTCTAAGAAGAGCCATGGATATGATAGTCATCAAGTTGTTATCTATGAAATGCCAGTCATAGTCTATGAGACTACAGTGTATAGAGCTCATTATCACAAATGATTGTCATGCCAAGTAAACCCAAGTCAAATGACCTACAGGAAGATAGTCATCTAATATGGATGATGATGATGATGATATTTTTGATGACCCATATGATATTTGATCAATGATCAATGATGGCTGATTGTTGACACTTGACAAGATTATTTTTTAACTTTAAAGTTTAATACATATCATGAGATTTGAGTTTGACTATTAATATGGTGGTATATTTTGCTGTGTTATTTGACTACAAATATGGTGGTGTATTTTGAACATAATCCCCCCCCTCAAAAAAAATAAAATAAAAAAATTGGCTTGAACCTGTGAACTTGAACCCGAGCTTGAACTTGAACCGGCAACTTAGATGGTAATGCATCAATTTTTAGTTGCATAGTAGAGCTGAGTAAGGAGATGGTGTCAAGTCATGGGGAAAGCAGGAAACTTCTTGAAACATAAGGTGATAGGATGGCTAGTAATGCATCAATGTTTAGTTGTCATAGCAGATGCTTTTTGCCCCGTGTGGGAAGGGAGAGATAGCTGACAATATATTTTGAAAGTGTGCAACTGTTAGAGGGTTTGGGGTTAATCACAAACTATGTTTAATTTCCTTTTGGCTACTACACTTTCTTGGGGATGACCTCTTCTTGATGATTATTGGGTGTCTAGGGACAACTGCAATAGTCTTTAGTACACATTTCAGTTGGCAGCAATCTGTTCCCTTTGGAGATGAAGCAACAAAGCTACTTTCTAGGAAGATACCTCGCTGCTCAGTATAGAGAAGTTCCAAGTTTGAAGATAGCAGTTGGCTTTCATTTTGCAAGCTAAGCTTGAGTGGTTTTCGAGCATGTGAATTCTTTAGCAATAAGGGTGTAGCCCAGGTGCTTTTAATCATTAATGCTCAGCTTTACTCTCGAGACTATTCTAAAATGCAATTTCTTTAAATATACTAAAATAAAAACATGTGAAGTTTTCCTTTCAAAAATCAAGATTCACACTCTTAGCCATTAGAATGCCAGCTGGGTGCCAAGGGTTTTTTTCATGTTTTTGGAGCAAATACCAAGGCCAAGAGCAAACCAGAAAAGAGCTTTACCAGATTCATTGTGACAAATAGTACCAATCTGTTCTGGGCCAACATTCTCTTCTGACATGTCATCCATATCTAGTTTAAACTACTGAATAAGAAAGATCCTTTAATCCTTGGTCTTCTCAATGTTACCCACCCCATCTTTGGTGCCTATTTTCTTAAATTTTTAGTAACTGACACAACATTTAATTTTAAATGCTAATTGTTTACTGCTATATCGGATAAATTAAATACAGGAAGTAATAACACAGATGACAATGCATACCAGATACAAGAGTAAAATATATCTTTATTCGCACATGAAATAATTACAGATAAGAAGACCAGAGGTGGTTGGCCAAGGATTACAATTGATCTGGATATATCCTCCTAACTTCCTTGACATACACTATATATTTAAAGGACCCGATGGTTGCCAAGAGGAACACAAGCATCAACCAACCGATGCTTATAATTACCCGAGAGTGACAACCCACTTAGTACAAACAATTAATACATTGGTAGATAACCAATATTATCGATCATATTATCATTAACAATAGGCATTGTATGCGATTACATAAACAAATAAGTCCGCACGCTGCAAGGAGAATAAGTCCATACGATGTGGGCAAGTGAATGTAGTATGACAAATATCTGTAATAGTCGTATGATGTGTATAAAGTGTTGTACATTGACAAAGGGTACCTACCGTACATTGTAATTTTTGCACACAAATGGAAGGAGATTTAATATGCCATACGACGTGAGTAGCCAAAGTCTATACTCTAAAATATTTGATGTGTTTGCAAGCCATATGATGTCACACGTTGTGAAGACAAAGAGGCCGTATAATATGAACTAAGAAATTATGTCGAGCTTTGTCACAATCCCTAAGCTGTATGGTTGAGTGGCGTAATAGCTGTACACTTGGAAGACACTGAGGAATTTGTATGGTGTTGCACAAATAAAATCGTATGACAAGTTGTTGTGCACTTTGAAGTGTGAAAGATAAATGGGGACTTTTCCTTTGCTTTCTCTCTTTTATAATTCTCCTTGTCCATGTCAACCACACTTTTCTAATATTCACTTTATTTTTTATTTCACTTCTATAGTAATATTTTTCTAATATTTTGATTTGGGCTCCTCTAATATTCCCTCTTTAATTTTCTTGACTATTACTTTTCTTCCCATTGACCTAATAATTTATGTTTTGGATATTTTAATATTTTAATATTTTAATATTTTATGACTCCATCACTTTTTACAATTTTGCATTTTCCTCCACTTTCCCAAATTTTTTCCTTTTAATTTAATTTTTCTTGGTCTTAGCATTTTAATCACTTAATTTTTCAAACTCTCCTCCCTCGTCGACTCCCCTTTGAAATGTTTAAATTTTTCCCTGACCTTCATTTGTTGTTTTTTCTTTTTGTTTTCCATCCCTCCTAATTCCCTCTTTCTTTTCCTGTGAATTTCCCATGAAGTTGATTTGTCTTGACAATTATTTATATGGACCACATTACATATTTTGCACTTCATACTTTGATATGTATTGTTCACAATTTTACATACTTTCCTCGGTTGCTTTTCGTTGAGAGTTGTGGCTTCAAGAAAACTTACATGTTGACAGAATACCTTATATTCCTCCATTTGCCAATTAAATAGTTGTTGATGTGTAGCTAGGTCGGATCCCTTCTAGGGCCGACCTAGTGCACAAAATGCCAAGTGGCCTGTAGGCCTTGGCATTTGGATATCTCAGTTGTATGAGTCTAATTTGGGGCAGGCCCTATTTGGGCGAACCACTTGTGTGTAACTTGTGATTAAGTTAAATGTAACTTGCAACTAAGGGAGACTCATGTCACTTGTAATATACATGTCTAACCCTATCCTTGGCGCCAAAAGTATATGGCCAACTTGAGGTCCATTAGGAGGTATTGATTTATATATATGCAAGGTCATGAATTGAATAATATGAAGGACATGTAGTGTGCTCGGGGGTGACGATAAGAGCTTATCGTCTATGGTTGGGAAGGCAACAGATATGATGTTTGCCTGTGGTTAACAAGCACTACCATAAAATCAACAATAGTCCATTCATAGAATCACTCAATTTGACCCAATTTCTTTTAAAGATGTCTTGATTGCTTGGTCTTGACCACCTTATGGCCTCTTCCCGCCTTTATTAGGATCTAAGGGCACGAATCACTCAATTTGACCCAATTTCTTTTTAAGGCAACGACGCCAAATGTTAACTGCTATATCTGATAAATTAAATACAGGAGGTAATAATACAGATGACAATGCATACTAGATATAGGAGTAAAATATATCTTTATTCTCACATAAAATAATTACAAAGAAGAAGACTAGAGATGGTCGGCAAAGGATTACAATTGATTCGACTATATCCTCCTACCTTCTTTGATGTACACAATATATTTAAAGGACCCGATGGTTGCCAAGAGGAACACAACCATTAACAATTAATATATTGGCAGATAACCAATATTATCGAACATAACAATTGGCATTGTACATGATTACACTAATCATATTAAATTACCTATCAATAAGCATTATAAAAATATAACCAATATCTTCAAATTTAAGTGGCTGCTCAGAAGTTTATTAGGGTGTACATTGTGGGGTTATCACTTTGCATGGAAGCCCCTCTAGTTTTAGGTTGTTCCACATTGTTGACAATCATGCAGATGCCAGTTTTCTAATACACTGCTTTAAATATAATGATTTTTCTCCTGTCCATGCTTACACAACCTTACGATTTTCACCTCATACCCACCTTTCATGTTCTTAACCCACTCCGCTAATCCCACCATATCTGTCACCTTTTATCTCCTTGCAGATCCCCGTAATGTTCAAGTGGTGGATCTGTATTCTTTGCTTCCCTCTTATAATGTTTCAATTCTGATGGCTTATACTCTCAGTGACTTCTACCATGACACAATGTCTTTCTATGTTTGGTACCACTCCAATTCTCCTGTCTGACTTGGACAGCCTGCCCAATCCACCCTTATTCCCGAGTCTTGTCATTTTCTGGAAAAATTATCGCCAGAAGTCTTGTGCATCAAGGCTTCTTGAATGAATAGAGATAGAGCCTCTCTTCGTCATTTATGTGGGTTGCTTATTTACTCCAAATGTTTCTTGCGCCTTCTATATATATATGACTATTTTGTTAACACGGAAATTCAGGATCTTGTGGCTACTCTAGGATATGCTATAGCCAGTGCTAAACATGATAATGTTATTCAAAATGGATATCTCACTTTGTCTGTGGGCTAGATGAGAATCAAGATGTTGTGACTTGATTTAAACTCTTCTGTTTCTTTAAATCTTGCTCAAGCAGATTGGTTTTTGGTTTTTTCTTATTTCAAACAGTTTAGATATGGCACCTTGTGTGTCCCGTCTATGTCGGTAGCAGTTATTTTACTTTGTTAGATCTTGAATTTCTTTTACTGACCCTCTCAAGTTTCTCAATTGCATGACTTAAAACTTTATATCCATGTTTCAGTTTTTTTTCAAAAATTGAATGCTTGAGCTTTTTATTGATTAAAAAGGCAATATCTTACTTTCAGTTTTTGAATTTCTGTTGGATTTTCCCTTGAACCTATTAGGTTCCATACTAGTTTATCTTGTACCATTGCTAAAATTCTAGAATTAAATGTAGCTGTCTCTGATAGTTTCAATGAAATACAGGTTACATATTGTCCCGATTGCACTAGAGCATGCAAGTATGATGTTAAAGCAGTAGTAGGAAATGGTGAAGTTATAAAAGGTAGCGAGTTTTATAATTATGTATTTGGTTGTCTTTTCCTGAACGAGTCTCGTCATGCAAGCCTGCTGTAATATTGCATACCTGATGGTGACTGATAGGCATGTTAATTGCTTAAGTTTTTGACATTTGTAAAAATGCTATATTCTTTTGTGTGGCTAACAAGATGAGTTCTCTTAATATGGGACGAATGTGGTATCATACAAAAGTAGTGTATACTTGGAGGCAGTAATACAGGTCACTAAAAGATAGGAAACTAGAAACCTCGAGCTGGAGAAATAAAAATGTTAAATTGCTTTATTCTTGATTGAGTTAACTGTGGGGCCTATTCTAAGTATGATTGTTATAGATTCATGCTTCAATTTTATACATCGCTTATTGGGTATATGTGACTTTCTCACAAAATATTTTTATTGATTTTGGTTATAAATACAATGAACCATACTTTTAAATTTTTAAATTGATGAGGTTATTCCATTATTAATTTAAATTCCCATTTTGTCTGATATGGTGTTCTTTCTAAAGCGAAAAAGGTATGTACATGTGAATGTTTCTAGATCAACACACACATATTTATATGTATCTGTATGTATGTATCTGTATCTGTATGTGTGTATTTATATATTTGTTAAAGCTGAGAAAATACAATTTTTAGGAAGGGTTAATCTGGACTACTAGTAACCCTTTTAACATTTTATAATTGTTTCCAAGCAATGATATGGTGTTCTTTCTAAAGTGAAAAAGGTATGTACATGTGAACGTTTCTAGATCAACACACACACATATTTATATGTATATGTATGTATGTATCTGTATATGTATGTGTGTGTATTTATATATTTGTTAAAGCTGAGAAAATACAATTTTTAGGAAGGGTTAATCTGGACTACTAGTAACCCTTTTAACATTTTATAATTGTTTCCAAACAATGTGGCAGAGTTTTTGAAGCAGCTATTATTGCAGACATTATTGCAACTATAATCAAGCAATTTATCCTCTTGATCTACTCTCTTGTGGAAGGCATTCATTTGTTTTGTAGGTGATCTTAGGCTGTGGGAGCTCATTATCAGCTCCTTGGAGTTCACTGTCAACTCCTAAATGGTAGTAGAGCTCTAGATCTGCAAACTCCTTAGATCTAAGAGTAATTTGGGCATTAGATTTTGTTGGGTGCATTTTGGTGCAAAATGGACCCTGCCATTGAGTCCAAAACGCTCAAAAACCACTATTTTCATATATGACGCTTTATATTTTGACAACACAAAATTGGAGGCTTTTTTTGAGGGTTTGAAAATTTCAATGGTTCATTGATTGTACAATCCCTACACTTGTACAAATGTGTATGGTTTGTACTATACTAGAGTTTTGCACAGAGGTTGACATAATTTTTTTTTATATTTCATAAAATAATTAGGGATGTGTGTCTGCATCATCATCTAGACAAAATTTTCTACGATTTTTCATTTTAATTTGTGTGACATGGTTAAAGCTGATGGTCCACTAACCATCAACAACATGTGGTCGTGTTGTCACCTAGCATCCATTGGTGCCTTGCTTCCACTAGCGACATTGCCACCTCCACTAGTGCAAGGTCACATAGAGGACCTCTTATGAGCCACTAGGAGGCCCATTTTTGTCCTTGAAGCCTTGACTAGGATGATTTTTTCAAATCACCATATCATTTACCTCAAGCATCGGAGTTTGACAAACGAGATACTGTTGGAAAGTTGGTTTTGCGTAGTTTTTAGTGGTGCAAGTCTCATAATTAGATTTTTATATTGGTAAAAGTTATTGTTGTTTTAAGTCAAATCTATCATTTGGACTTTTGTGATTATAATTTTTCGCTTTTTTATCCAATTTTCATGATTCTTGTGGTGTTGGAAAGGTATTAAGGATCTCTTTTGACCTATCCATGTAATTTTTCTTGATTCAGCCCTAAATACATTTATTCATTTTTGCAAATATCACATTGTGACTGATTACTTGGACATGAGACTTGGAGGAGTTCTATCTTTTTGAGAGGGTGTCATTTTCAGCACTCATCATATTCGGGAGTTTTTAATTGCATCATTGGAATCCTCAGATGCGTTGCCAGAACCTACAAAACACTAGAATTTGCAATTTTGATCAGAAAGCAATATGTCTTCATGTCTGTTTCACCAGAAAATGTTGTAGGTAAATTTGGGAAATACCTGCAAAGAATCGTTAGGCAACTGCGAAACCAAGTTCTAAGCAAAATAACCTAAACAACCAATGAAAGATGAATTCACAGTGGACAAAAACATTATACCATCATAGCATCGAATTCATGACCTACATTGTTCTTCTTATCTCCTTGCAAATATGCTCTCAGAAATTATGTGTGCACAAAGAAAATTTGAAAGCGTGAAGATGATATCTAATGTCCCCTACTAAATTTAGGCCTATTTTAACCATAAATAATCCCTCTCAAGATACTTATGACATAAACTAAATTGTTTAGGAGACAAACTATCTTAACATGAATCCAATAAGCTTCTTTCTGATATTAATACAAGGATTCTATCTGATTAATATGTATTATTAATGTACATATAACTTTATATATATATTTATATACGTTATTTATTCTCAGGTATTATCATTATATATTTACTGCAGAGGTAGTTCTTATAAAACATTATAATAATTATAATTTTATTTTTATTATTATAATTATATTATTATTATAATCTAAATTTATATCACCATCGGGCTTCATATATTAAGCACATCCCATGCATACCACCAAGAACACAGATGTTACTGCCTGTAACTCAATAACAGTTATGTTCTAATCTGATCAATGGTCCATCATCTTTTTTTTGTCCTATCTTTCTTTTCTTGAATTATTCACAGAGCATTATTCATATTCATA
This sequence comes from Cryptomeria japonica, assembly GCF_030272615.1. Taxonomy (NCBI): domain Eukaryota; kingdom Viridiplantae; phylum Streptophyta; class Pinopsida; order Cupressales; family Cupressaceae; genus Cryptomeria; species Cryptomeria japonica. The sequence continues at coordinate 541,391,175 of NC_081406.1, read as the reverse complement.
TTCCCCTTCCCCTTCAAACTGAATTTACAATAATAATATATATGTCATATCTTAACTCCAAACAAAAAATGCAACCATTCAATATACCCCTATGTGAATGGTCACATATTCTTAGTTACCGATTAGTAAATATTAGTAACAACTGCCATTACAACTTTCTTAATTCAAATCGATGCCTTATTTAATGGAAATAATAGTAACACGAACTTTTACAAAGTAAGTCTTTGATTTCATTATTATCAATGTTATCGAAACTTCTATAGTAATCTTTAATTACTAATCCCCTCCTTATCTTCCTTGAAAATAGTCAATGCATTCCTTGGCCACGTCAATGATTCTTAGTGAGTTGGTTGTGTAAGACATATATGCACCGTTTGATATGGCTGCTCTTAATCGGTGTTTAACTAAACCGATTTATTTTGTCAAGGAATGGTATTTCTTTTAATATATTCGATTCATTTACAAATATATTACTATTAATAATAGTAATTTGCTAGAATGATAATAATATTGCAGAATAATAGTAGATCGCTGAAACTGTAAGTATATATGACTGTGACAAAGACAGCGAGGCAGCCAGTGATAAATAATCTTCATATTTGCTGTCATAGTGACAAAGACAGTGAGGCAGCCAGTGATAAATAATCCTCATATTTGCTGTCATAGTGATAAATAATCTTCATATTTGCTGTCATAGTGTTCATTATTCTGTTATAATGGATATCAATCTACATAGATCCATGTCCTTAATATATTTCATGTTGGTTTTCCTTTCAGAGTATTATTACTGTTCATTGGTTCATAAGCCCTGCCTTTTCAAAGCATAAGTTCTACCTTTAGAATGTGTATCCATCTAAATCACTAACTTTTAGTCTTTGTTTAATTTATCTTTGACTAAGATTACTGCCTTTGCACTTCCTTGATTGTTGTATTATCATCTTTATTAAATACATAAATTGTGTTCACAATTAAGAATATGTTGGTTAGGTTTATAATATATATATATATATATTTTGGTCGGTAATATTTTGTATTTTATTGCATTATTAAATATAGAGATTACAACAAAAATTCGGGCCTTCAGACTGCAAAATAGCTCTACTTTGGATATTATCCTTACATTCTTCATCACTGAAAATTCCAAAACCCCTAGGCAAAATAAAAAACACCATTAACAACAGACCCATCCCACTTTGTTAAGCTTTGTCGCTCCTTTACACAGGGTAAACCACAGTCCCTTACCTCCTGCGGCTAAATCCATCCTAACCCTATAGCATCTTGCAGAAAAGGGTTGACCCAACTAAAACTGCCATATATTACTATGCATTGTAAAAACAACTAAAACTATCTTACGACACTTTATATGTAATATCTATAGTCTTTAAAGCTTCAGCTCAGTCTAAACAGAAACAAAACCAGTATCATCTGTGAAGTTTGCACCAGCTGCTCTCCTTCTCATTACCCTTGATCGCCTTCCTCTGGGAATCACCTTCGGCCATGCCCGTGTCAACTCATTGTCTTCCCTCTCATGACGCAGAATTATCTCTTTGAGTCTTTCCCAACCCTGTGCTCTTTCCAACACATAAGCCTCCTTATCCACCTTCCCAATCCACCGAACAAAAGAAACTATGCCAAATTCATTGGCATCCTTTGCATCTTCAAAGCCTTCTGAATAGTCCAGTCCAACTCTAGGCACAAACCACTCCAAAATGGATTCCAAACCATCGAGCAAAGCATCATAAAAAATGGAGGTAACAACCCACTTTACCGTTTCTATGTCTTCACCAATTTCCAGACCCCAAGCTATAACCATTGATATACTATCCAAATTCACCTTCCACCTTGATGAATTCTCTATGAAATAAGGCCCCATGACCTCCATTACCGTGTTAACTGCCTCTGCTTCCTTAAAGCGTAATAACCCTGACTTTCTATCTTTACTCACAACTCCCTTGAAACCCTTTTGCTTTTTTTTGTGCTCACTGTGAAATTTGCCTCCATGTTTTTAATTTTTAAGAACTCTAACACTTTGCCAATTCACCTCCTCCCTAATCAATTTTTGCACATGAATGTTACCGCTTCGCTCTTTGTCAATGTAAACCTTGCGAACTTCGCCTTTTTATAAGCCATCCACAATCCTGAATTATTGGTCTGACATGCCACCCTACTAATCATGCCATCGCACTTCCCATTGTCCTTGGAGAATTCACATCATCAGCCACCCATCCTAACATGCTCGCCAATCTTTGTGTAAGATTTTGGATGTGATGTTCGAGAAAGAGTCGTGCATTCACTATCATTAAAAGATTGTACACCTCATAAACGCTGCCAATTCCAACTTTCATTTCCAATCCTAAGCGGATCGTCCTTCCAACCCATGTGTGAGACATCATATCAACTTTTCCAAGAGGGAGCCACACATTATACTGCAAGATGACATCACCAGCCTAACGTCTGAAACCTACTCATTGCACTGTCGCATCATCCAGTGTTGAGATCCCTTGAAAATCTTCCAATCTTACTTCGCCTTCCAACTCAAAGGACAAAGCCCATTTGGAAAGTCTATCTGCAGTCTGGTTGCCTTCTCTTCGAATGTGACTAATCTTGAAATTTTCAAAAAAATATAAATCCTCTTTAATCAGAGCAATAAATCCTTGTAAATGCCATGCTCTGATCTCCCCATTCATTATGGCCTGAAGTATGATCAGGGAGTCTCCTTCCAGATGGAGATTTCGAACACCTTGGATTTTGGCCAATCTAACTGCTAGTAGAGCAGTTTGCGCTTCAGCCTCATTATTCGTGCATCTCCTTAATCTTTTGGCTCCACACTTAATTAAGTCTCCAAAATCATTCTACAAAACAAACCCTGCTCCTGCTACATTTCTGCTAGATTGAGCCGCCCCATCAAAGTTCACTTTAAACCAACCCTTTTCTAGAGGTTTCCAATGAGCATCCAAAGCTTTCTTATTTTGCCTCCTGTTGTTAGACAGTGAGCCATGCCTAATTTTGATTCCCGACCAAGCTCTCTGTATATTCCTATCCATTAAGGTAAAAGGGAGAAGTCAACGAAAAAGATTGGGAAGCTGCTGCACTTACAACCTCTTCAATAGCCCTATTAATTCTGAGCAGTAGTCTACTTACATCCTCAACCTTATCTTGAAATATTCTACAGTTATGCTCTTTCCAAATCTCCCATATGACTAAAGAGGGGTTAATTCGCCGTACACTTGAAAGGGTCGACTTGCTTGGCTGCCTTGGCCAACTTTCAAAGACTTCTTTGAGGGAGGATTGAAGAGGGCCCTGCCAATTTAGTTTCTCTTGAAGATCAGACCAACATCTCATTGCTACCTCACATCTCAATAGTAAATGATCCACTAACTCCTCTGACTTGCTACACATCACACATTTGGAAGGGCCCATAAAACCGAGCCTTTTCCTTCTATCCCCGTTAGAATTCTGCCTTTAACAACTAACTATGCAAAAGCACCAGCTTTCAGAAGACACTCTTTACTCCAAAATAGGTCCCAGATCCTTTGAGTGATTCTCCTCCCTACCTTCCAGAAATTGATAACCCAATTTAACTGAATAGTTCCCATCCTGAGCTCCACACCAAATCACCCTATCCTCTGCGCCTGTAAGAAAAATCATTCTTTGTTCCTGAACATCCATGAGTCGTCGCTGAGAATAAGCAGACAGACATGTTGCAAGATCCTTCCAGACCCATTCCTTTCCAAAATCCCCATCGACAGTCCTCATATAATCTTTAACTTGATCACCTCAAAGTTGCACCAGGTGATCCTTTATCACTGAGAAGTCCCCTATATCTTTAATGGCTGAAAAACTTGCCCAAGAGTCTTCCCAAATCTTAGCTTTCGACCCTTTACCAATCTGTCAAGTGAGATGATCAGTGACCACCCCTCGACAATCCATTATGAAATTCCATATGTCTGACCCTTTAGGGGGGTTACAAATTGTGAAAATTCTATGATCTTCTGGAGAATCCATATATTTTGCTCGCAATACTTTGACCCACATTTGGTCTGGATTAGTGTATATGCTCCACACCAGTTTAGCCCCTAAAGCTATATTCATTTTGTGCCAATCTCTCAACCCAACACCGCCCTTGATTTTCGCTTGACAGATTTTATCCCATGCCAATAAGGGGATTTTGTCATGATCATTTGGTCTATTCCAAAAGAATTTTTTCATCCTTTGTTGAATTACATTAATAACCTTTTTCGGGATCTTTAAACACATCATTGAGAAAATTGGAATAGCAGACACAACAAATCTTAACTTTAAAATTCTTCTAGCTGAAGTAAGCCATCTTCTTTTCCACCCATCCATTCTATTTATGCAGCTGTCAATCAGATTTTTCCACAGATCAGACTTATTTGCACCCCCCAAAAAAGGAATTCCTTAATATTTACTCGGAAGAAACCCCACTTTCATGCCCAAAATTCTGCGAATCTCCCTCTGTTTACATGGTTTGGTGTTAAAAAAGAAAATTTCAGTTTTGAACCAATTTACTTTCTGACCAAAAGCCTTTTCATACACATCCAAAGTCTCCTTAATGACTCGAGCATCCCTTGCTGATGCATCCCTTGCTAGAAAAGTATCATCTACAAATTGCAGGTGTGTTAGAGGATTCACTCCTGCTGCAATTTGAACACCTTTCCAAAGCCCTTCTTACCACTTCTTGGAAATGAACCGCCCAAGAACCTTTGCCATAATAATGAACATAAAGGGGGAGAGAGGATCACCTTGCCGAATACCTTTCTTAGACTCAGAAAAACCTTGAGGGCTTTCATTTATAATGACTGAAAATCAAGGGGAGCTGATACAACTTTGCACCCAAGCAATCCATTCCTTATTGAAACCAAATCTCCAAAGGACTTGCATAAGACAGTCCCTATTCACCTCATCATAAGCTTTCCTTATATCTACCTTAACCATCATCTTTTTTGTTCTTGCCGTCGGAATGGAATGAATAGTTTCATGTGCGAGTATGATACCTTCATAAATAGATCTACCCGAGGCAAAACCACTTTGTTCAATAGAAATGACCAAATCCAGGACTAGTTTTAATCTATTTGCCATAACTTTGGATATTATCTTGTATATGGTATTGCATAAAGAGATAATACGGAAATCATCAAAAGATGTGTACTCTACCTTCTTTGGAATCAAGGCTATAAAAGTGTTGTTGAAATCCTTTAAAACAAAACCCCCTTTCCTTGACTCCCCCACCACTTCCACAATATCATTTGCCAAGATGTCCCAAAATTTTTGATAAAAAAGGGTTGGGAAGCCATCTGGCCTTGGAAATTTGTTTGATCCTAATCCAAAACCAACTTCTTTCACCTCCTCCTGTGACACTGGGTCCATTAACATTTTGTTGTGTTTTTCTTTAAGACCTGAAGGAATAATCCCCAGAATATGATGCATATCTCCTCCATGGTTCACTTCACCATTGAAGATATCTGAAAAATGTTTAATTGCCTCCAAATTAATCTAATTTAAATCTGTAACAGTCACCTCTTCATTATTCTTTATGGAAAAAATCTTGTTCTGAGATCTCCGGACTTTGACTGAAGTGTGGAAATTTTTTGTATTTCTGTCTCCATCTTTCAACCATGTTTCCCTAGATTTTTGTCTCCAAAAGATTTCCTCTCTAGCTAACACCTTTGAGTATCCTTTGTTCAAATGTTTTTCTTTAAATAAAGCTTCTTCATCCATTCCTTGGTTGATTATTTGTTCATGAAGTGCTTTTAACTCTTCTTCTAGTTCTAACTTTTCATTGAAAATATTCCTAAAAGATTCTCTATTCCATTTCTTGAATTGCTCCTTTAAAAACTGTAGTTTTTTGAAAAAAATAAAGGCTTTGTTGCCTGGTCTTTCCGGAATATGCCTCCACCATTGTTCCACAAGATTTTTGATATTGCTATCCCATAGCCACATTGCTTCAAATTTAAAAGGGCATCTCTCCGGAGCATTGTCTTGTTGAATTCTGAGGCAAATAGGATAATGATCTGAGCTTGTTATAGGTAGAATTTCAGCTACACAGTTACAACGGCTCTCCGTCCAATCCCCATCAATAAAACACCTATCTAACCACTCTGCTATGTTCAGAAAACCAATCCTCCTATTAGTCCAGGTGAATTCCCCCATTCTGAAGGTAATCTCAAGAAGCCCAGAATTCATGACAAAAGCACTAAAGTCTCTCTGACTCTACCGATTCCAGCCCACACCACCCATTTTGTCTGAAGGGCGAACTAGAGCATTCAAGTCTCCACCAAGAATGAACAATTTTTCCTTGTCATTCCTCATGATGTCTGATAACTCTTTCCACAACTGCAATTTCATATTAGAGTTGTTAGGCCCATAAATGTTGATAAAGAAAAAACAAGTTTGTAACTGCTTTGATTTAATTTTCAACCACTGCCACCATCGGGTGGTTCTAATGACAACCAAATCTATTACTGACTCTCGCCAAAGAGCAGCAAGGCCTTCAGAGGCACCTTGAGCTCCCACAAGACTACATTTCCAAGATTGAAACTTCCTAGAAAAAACACCAAAATCCTCTTCTTTGATCTTTGTTTCCTGCAAAAAAACAATGTCTGTTCTCACTTGATCAGGACACCATTTGATCAAGCGAATCTTGTCAGGGGCATTGCAGCCCCTGACATTCCACGATAGGGTCCACATTGGTCCCAGGGCATAGCCTTTTCTCGATCTCAATTTGCTTTGGCTTGCAGCATTGACCGCCATTTCCAACTTGGCCTTGTTAGATTTGGCACCCCTTTTCTTTTTCTCTCCCACTTTAGCTTTTGATTGGAGAGATAGAGTCATTGCCAGAGTTTGTTTTTCATGGGTTCCTGTTAGGGCTGAAAAACCCAGTTCATCATCTCCATCCTGTGAATAGGATGACTCACCCTCATACTTTGAATCTAGAAGATCCCCTCCACTATCTTTTACTCCTTCAAAAGAGCTTTCCAGATTTCTTATCGGTAATATTTGAATGTCTTTAAAAACCGGATCCTCCATAATTGGGTCTAAATTTTCAATCAACATTTGAGAGACGATCGGTAAACTTTCAGGTTCTTGGGCCATGGTAATCTCCGGGTAAGTTTTAACAATAGGATTCTCCGTTTGTTTCACAGGATTTGTTGAGGATGCATCCATTTTCTCCACTTGGGGTTCTTCCTGACTAGTGCTATTACTTTCCTGTATTGTAGGGATTTTTTGCTCTTCTAGATTCCCCCTGTGCTCCATTTGTAGCGATCTTCTTTCTTCAAAAAAGGGATTCTCCAAACTCCACCCAACATCCTGCGCACATCTCCCTTGGGTGGCATCAACACATGCTGATTTATTCAAAGGCGGGTTCTTCTATATCCATCATCCAAAGTTTGTTTTTAGAAAGAGCAAAGGAGTGTGTTTCATTAACAAAAGATTCATCGATAGCAGCCTTCTGTGAATCAAATTTGTCCATCCTAAGAAACTTTGTTGAGTCATTGCTACATTTTGAGGAAAATTGAATCGCCCAATCCTTTTCAATCCAATGTTGTTCCCCATGTTAGCCTTCTGACAACATGATGATTTCCTCTTCTAAATGATGTTGCATCGCAACTTTGCCTTTATCATCTTTTTTGCAGAAAGCCGACAGATGGATTTTGATAGAGCAGTTTGAGCACAACTTCATGTCTTCTTCCAAAATTACTTTTTGTTTCCAAAATGCCAACCCTGTTTTGATCTCTAAAGTGTCAGGGAGATTGTGGATCGACTGCTAGTTGATGCACAACCTAGAGACCAAACTAAAATCAGAGGGGTTGACATATTCTTCGGCCATCACAAACTAACCTAGTTTATCTCCTACTTGCTTCAATGTTTCCCGATCCTTATATTCTTGAGGGAGACCAGGCAGTTTTATCCAGATGATGATAGTTTCTACCAAAGCTTCATAGGGGTTGAAGTTTGGTTTCTAGGCTGAGATATTTAGTCCTTTCCCTCCTAGAAAAAAATGGCCCATTCTCTGTTATCCAGTCTCTGTCTTGCGCTGTTGGACAAACAACTTGGTAGTAACCATTTCCAAGTGTTTTGAGATCCATTCCCTCCCCCCAGTTTTTGTTGCACTAATCCCTAAATTTGGAAAAAGTTGGCCAAATTCCTCCCCATTTTACAAAAAGAGCTTTGTCAGTCAAAAAACTAAGCAACTCCTTCCATGCTTCATTTGATAACTCTACAGACAACATTGTACTAACTTCTGCATTAGGGTTTACCTCTAAAACCTTTGCTGCCTCGGAGGAAAGTTTTGGCCGCTAAAATATCTCATGAACCGTTCTGAAATCCACTTTCGGACTAGAGCAGATATCCTGAAAACCTCGAAAAACACTGTCCTTTTGCGCCCTAGGAGGGCTAACCCTGCAATCCCCAGATCTATTCCACTCCTTCGAAATTCCCAGAGCCTTCCATGTCCAATTTTTCTGAATACTCTGCTTCCGATAGTTGTTATTCCAGCCATTGTTAATGTTCCGACTGAATGATCATCTATAACTAGTTCCTCCTCTGTAGAGGAAGCCCTCGTGCTTCCTGAAACCGGACCTCTTGCACCGCTCCGCCATAAATATTAATATATATTAATTAAATAATAATATTTAATAAATAAATAAATTTCAAATAATCATTCGTTGTTAATTATTATATTAATTAATAATAATAATTGCTTCATTTAGGATATATATAACGATCAAGGAGGGGAAATGACATGATATGATAGTACAAAGATATTGAAGGTGTGGTTGTTGAAAATGAGGAAATTGATCACAATTTATAGATTTTTGAAATTGTTTGTACAAACAAGATTGATTTTCAATTGATGGATGAGATCACTTAAGAGGATGAGTTAAGTGATAGCAAATGAGAAAGTTGCATTTGCAATTGGAGGAGTAAATAGAATGAGGAAGAGTAAAGTGAAAATAGATATTAGAAATATTTAATTTCAACTAAATATGGCATTTAAAAGTGGAGGAAAGGAGTAGAGAGGAATAAGTTAATAGGAGAAAGAGAGGAGTTAAAATGGAAAGAGGAAAGAGTTAAGTGGGGAGACAAATTTGCAAGTTGAAGAGTTGAGTGGGGAGACAAATTAGCAAGTGGAAGAGATAAGTGGGGAAGAAGATTTGGTAAGTGGAAGAGGTAAGTGAAAGGAAATGGAAGAGTTGAGTGGGGAGTAGAATTAGAAATTAGAAGAGTTAAGTGGGGTCATACATAAACAAATAAAATTTATTTATTTCATCCACACATGGTGATAAAAAATTTATTTAATTTAGAAAAAAAAAAAGTTTAAATAATTAAAATAATTATTTAATTAAGGAAGAATAAGTTTAGAATAAAGGGATTAAATAATCAAGTGAATTATTTAATCGAAGATGAATAGTTAGGATTAGGCGGTTAAGATTAAGACTAATTGATTAAAAAGAGATAATGATGAATAATTAACTAAATAATTAAATAATTAAAAATATTTTAATTATAGGAAATTAGAAGAAGATTATTAGTACTAATTAAATAATAAAAATTATTTAATCAATTTAGACAAAAAGTTAGTGAAAAGTGTCATCGAAGGCTTAGGACAATTTTTAGTGTCTACACAATGAACTTCCACCCATGGATGTGTTATTATATTTTCAAGATAGCAAAGAGGAAGCAGATTGATTGGACAACAATCATTAGTGATAATTTGCATCAGCAATTGGTTAATGTGTTTGGAAGGAAATTTTTTTATATGACTTCATATTTAGTTTACTTATTGGCATACCAAGGAAGCTATTTAGGATTTAGAAGAGTTGGTAACCTTTATCTAGGAGAAACAAAAATATTTGATTGTTACCCTCAATTGCAGCTGAATGAAAGTCAAAAGTGTAACTAAGTAGTTAATGATGTAAGGCAACTTCGTAATGATTTTGGAAAAAGATTATCTTTGGAAGCCAAAATAAAACTATCAAAGTTAGGGAATTGGTATATCCAATTCATAACATTCACATATATCAAAATTGTAGGTTTCCATAGTTATTTGTACAAGTTGCCCATGTACCCTTTTGACAAAATGATTTTGTTGGAAATTTGTAGGCAACTTGTAGAAATTGATAAGTTATTTAGCATTGAGAAAAACTCTATATTTTGCTTTCCAATAGAGTTGGGTGAATACTCTTGTGAAAACATAGAGATATGTTAGAACATAATGTTATTAGGGGCACATCCTTATAACATTTATAAATAATGTTCTAATATAAGGTTATAGAATCTTATATATTATATGCTTTATAAGCATATCTCATTCCAAATTATTATAATCTAATAGTTATTAGATTATTAATTATTTGTGAATAGGGGTTATTGAAAAGGTGTGACTAGTGAAGTCACCCTTCCTCCTATATTTAAGGAGGTTCTTTCTCATTTGAGAGTTGTGTGAATTTGGAGCTTTATGGTGAGTTGTATCACTATGCATAAGAGGTATTATTGGCCTGATTATTGATGTCTAAATGACTTAGAATATTTATGTAGTGTAAACAACTTCCTTAAAAGTTAGGGGTTGGTTGTTTGCACTAACACTTTTCTATAAAAATTGAACTAATTAAGTTGAAAACCCAAACAATGAAACTTGATATCCTTACCAAAGCCAATGTCAATCATTTTCGTGGTCAGGAGTCAAACACTACCCTTACCATATTTTCCCTACAACTTAATATTATAATCCAAATGCCAAATCCCAATAATTATTTCATTAGGGTTTAGGGGATGGAGGTCAACATTAACACATTTCTTTGCAAACTTAAGACATAAATTAAATTTTTGATTGTTTATTGCTAAACTAAAATCCGATAGAAGCAAACACCAAGCCAACAACTAGAGAGGGATCTCGAGGATGCACCTTAATTCATCGTAAAAAAACTTAAACAACAAGGAGAAACCTTGAGGGTTGAGGCTTGAAAACCTTAGTAAAATTCATGGTTTTGACTTATATAAAAATGATTTGACAATGGTAGCCCTCTAACATTAGAGACAGTGTAATGAAAGTGATACTACTCCCTTAACTTCAAACCAACATGAATTCATCAATAACAACATTCTTAACAAGTAAACTGTTGAACAAAGGGTACCACTGAGAGGGGTAAAATCAGTGGTTCCTAATCTTCGTGACTTTCAAACAAACTTTAGAATATCAGTTATTCACTTAAACACTAAACAATCAAATTGGTAGAACAAGAAAGAAAGACAAAGAGATCATTCACACACATGTAGCTTTTAACACCAGATTTACGAGGAAAACCCAATGTGGGAAAAACCTCGGTGAGAAAAGCTGCTGGAGACTACTGCTCCAATCCAGCCTCACAGGTAAAGCACTGAATTACAAAGATTTAGGGCACCAACCCCTGCACTTTTAGGGCACCAACCCAAGGAGCACCAACCCTTGCACCAAGCTTCAACTTGGTGATGTTTATTGAAGTACTTATTGAATACAATTAAGGCTTCTTGTTGCAAATGAATTCTGCAACTCTTCAATCAACTAACTCACTACCAGTTGACAATCTTTTCTCCTTCACGAAATCTCACACTATCGGTTGTGAGATTACTTTCTCTGATTCTTGGCCTCTATTATCTTTCTCTCTGTCACTCTCATAGTCTCTCAACACACTGTGTCACACTTGGATGATGCTTGCTCTGCCACACCTTGCCGGTTAGACTCAAATGCAAAACTATAGTTATGCAGGTAGAATCCTCGCACCTGTATGCTTGCTCACATACCCTACAGCTATTTCTGAGGCTTACAATTCTTCTCTTTTACTAACTCTCTCTCTCTTTTCTCTTCCTCTTCTCAACGACATCAACATGCTCTGTTTTGAGCTCTCCTCTTTTATGCCATGATTTCCCGCCAGAAAGCAATTCAAACTTTAGAGCAGTTAGGGTTTCTTCTTCCTGACACAATCTTCATGAGGTCCAATCCAGCTTGTCTTGGACCGATCACCTGTCCTTCAAGGATGCATCTATACACGGTTTTCATTATCCAATGCATATTTGCTAAAAATAACAATCTCGAACAAGATCTCCTGCTTTGAAATCCGTCGACACATAAAAACACTTCAGCTGTTTCCTTTTGGAGGACTTCCTGAATTGGATTTCCTTTGCATTGATTTAGGCACCAACTACTCCCTAATCTTCCTTTGTCATTAATTCTTCCTCGAGCCGCAACGGTCAGATGTAATCCCATGATTTGTGGCTGTTTCATTTATGTCGACAGACAGTTTCACCAACCGTGTCGATGATGGTTTTACCAACCTCTGCCTATTTGCCACCTTGGCTCCACATGACATCATCGTGGTCAATCACGCTGCTCACCGACACACAGTCGGTTCAAACTTGAACATTTAGCAACCTCATACCGGTACACGCCTATACTAGTGAGACCTTCTTTTGCTAACCAGTAGTGCACACTACACCTGTAACACATCTTTGCCTTTGGTAGTTTGTGATAATATTAACATTCTGCCTCTTCATCATAAAACAAACCATTTTCCTTCAGATCGATTTATGCTTTACTGGTAAGCCTTCATTCTGTCTGCTCACACTCATGTGAATACCCATCATGCTGGTTGACATCAATGACAACTTAATGCCAAAATGCCAACAATCTCCCCCTTTGGCATCGATGTCAACTTCTCACAAGATACACTATATCAGTACATTTCTCCCCCTTTGACACAATGACAAAGGGTACTGTGCACTCCCCCTTTGATCCATACCAAGCTCCTCCTTTGACTGCTATCAGCTCCCCCTGAACCACATAAAGCCTTCCTAGACATATGACACAACTCTGAACTTGTGTCGGAGGTACTCAAAAGTGCTTACCGGTAATGGTTTGGTGAAAATGTTAGCTACTTGTTTGCTAGTAGGAACATAATCCATCCTTACCTCCTGTCCTTCAACCTTCTCTCTGAGAAAGTGATACTTTATAGCAATGTGCTTTGTTCTGGAATGCATCACTGGATTTTTTTGCAATGTTAATTGCACTCGAATTGTCACACTGGATGAGAATAGGATCAATGATGTCTACATGTATATTTTTGAGGGTCTGCTTCATCCAAAGCACCTGAGAGCAACAACAATGTATTCAGCTTCAACAATAGATAGAGAGACTGAGTCCTGCTTCTTGCTATGCCATGAGACCAACCGGTCACCTAGAAAGAATGCACCACCACTTGTGCTCTTTCGATCATCAATGCAGCTTGCCCAATCAGCATCACTGTATGCTTCCAAGATAAAATCCCCTTGTTTAGGATACCACAAACCATAGCTGAGCATCCCTTGTAGGTACCTAAAAATTCTGCTAACAACATTCATATGTGACTGCTTTGGTGCAACTTGGAATCTGGTCACCATGCATACTGCCTGAACTGTATTCGGTTTTGAAGCAGTTAGATACAGTAGACTGCCTATCATGGATCTGTACAGAGTCTGATCCACCACCAGTGATTCATCATTCTTTCTCAATTTGCTACCGATTAACATAGGGGTACTTACCGGTTTACAATCTTCTAGTTGAAATTTCTTCAACATCTCCTTTGTATACTTGATTTGTGAGATGAAGATTCCTTTATCTTGCTGTAATATCTGCAACCCAAGGAAGTATGTCAATTTACCAAGCATCGGCATCTCAAATTCTGACTGCATTTGATCAGCAAATTCTTTGCAGAGGGTGTCCTTGTTTCCTCCAAAGATAATGTCATCTACATATACAACCACAATGATCATGTGATTCCCATCTTTCTTTATGTACAAATTGCTATCTGCACTTCCCTTTTTGAATCCTTGCTCCTTTAGGTACTGATCTAATCTTGAATACCATTCTCTAGGAGCTTGCTTTAGACCATACAAGGCCTTCTTCAACCTACACACAAATGTCTCCTCATCATGTAGCAGAAACCCTTCTGGTTTCTCCATGTACACTTCTTCCAAATTTCCATTTAGAAAGGCAGATTTTACATCCATTTGGTATACTTTATAGCCCTTGTAGGTAGAGTAGGCTAAAAACATTATAGATTGCTTCTAATCTAGCTACCGGTGCAAATGTTTCTTCAAAGTCAATCCCCTCTACTTGAGAGTATCCTTTGCACACTAGTCTGGCTTTGTGCCTAACAATCTTACCTTCTTCATTCATCTTGTTCCAGTAGACCCATTCAGTGCCAATGATGTTCTTATCTTCCGGTCTAGGGACTAATTCCAAAGTCTTGTTTTTCTCAATCTGTTGCAGTTCTTCTTCCATGGCATCCATCCATTCTTGTCTTTTGCTAGCCTCATTGAATGTTTTAGGTTCCACTTCAGTCATGAGGCATAGGTTGACTTTTTCATCATTCCGAGCAAGTCTTCTTCTAGTCTGCACACCATCACTCTTATTTCCCAGAACTTGCTCTTCCGGGTGATTCAGCTATACATACCGGTTGGGGGCCTTCTTGGATGCTACCTCTGGTTTAGTATCTGACTGAACTTCATCATCTTCATCACCAGAGTTATCATACCGGTTAATCTGTGGTTGACATCCTTTGTGCATATCTTCATCAACTTTTACATGCACACTGTCAACGACTCTTCTTAGTCTTTTATTGTAGCATTTGTAGGCTTTGCTGTTAGATGAGTAACCAAGGAAGATTCCTTCATCACTCCTGGAGTCAAAACTTCCTAGACCATCCATATCTTTCTTGATAAAGCACTTGCTTCCAAATACTTTGAAGTATTTGCCTGGGCTTCCGGTCATACCACAACTCATAAGGTGTCATTTTGTTGTTTGTTCTTAATTGAACCCAGTTTAAGGTATATGTAGCTGTATGAACAACTTCTTTCCAATATGTGTCTAAGAAACTGACCTCATTTAACATGGTTCTGGCCATCTCCTTGGCTGTCCTGTTCTTCCTTTCTACCACACCATTTTGCTGTGGTGTCCTAGGAGCAGAGTACTGCCTTCTAATTCCATGTTTTTCACAATAATCTTCAAATTCATTTGATGTAAACTCACCACCCCTGTCTGATCTTAGGCACTTTAACCTGTACCCACTTTATTTTTCAACCATCTTTCGAAAGATCTTGAATCTTTCAAATGCTTGTGATTTATCTTGCAGAAAGGTGACCCATGCCATTCTTGAGTAGTCATCAATGAAGAACATAAAATATCTTTCACCTGCAAGTGCTCTTCTCCTAGTTGGACCACACAAATCTGTATGCACAATTTCAAGTGGTCTTGAGGTGTTGTGCTCTTTTGTCCTGAAGCTCACTTTAGTTTGCTTAGCTTTTACACATTCATCACAAAATATGTTTACTGGTTTGATGATAGGTGGAATATTCCTCACATACCCTTTTTTTGCTTACTGCAACTAGGTTATCAAAATTTATGTGTCCTAATCTTCGGTGCCATAGCCAACTTTCATCTACTTGTCCTAACATACATTGGGACTCATAACATTCCTTCAGATTATAAACATTTCCATCTGCTCTCTTTCCTTCTGCTACAATTTTACCAGTACTATCTTTCTTTATTTGGCAACCGATTGAGTCAAAGGTGAATTTGTAACCTTTTTCACAATTCTCACTCACACTCAGCAGATTGTGCTTTAGGCCTTCCACATAGTATATATCACGTGGCTTCAATTTTCCATCAATGCTTAGAGTTCCTTTTCCCTTTATTTTGATGGAAGAATTGTCTCCAAACCTTACTGATCCACCATTCCAGTCTTCAAGTTTAATGAATTTCTTTTTGTCACTAGTCATGTGGTTTGAACAACCACTATCTACCACCCATAGATTTTTCCTTTCAACATGTAAGACATTCTGTACTATGAGACTTGATTCTGCCTTTTCCTTTTCTTTCTCAACCCAAACTAGTTTGGTCTCCTTCTTCTTGTCAGCTGCTATATTGAGCTCAAGTTTAGTTACTGGCTCTTGGTCCGGATTTGTCTTCTTCTGATTGATCTTCCAGTTTTTACAAAACTTTTCTATGTGTCCAAACCCTTGACAGTTATAGCATTTTATATTTTCATTTAAGGGAACATTCTTAAAATTATTGTAGGGTACATGTTTATTCTTTCTACAATAAAAAATCTTATGATCATATTCATTGCACTGATAACATATAACATTCATATCCTAGAGTGCATTAAATGGATTTCTACTTTCATATCTCTTGGAGGGCTGATTGATTAGTCTACAGTCAGCTATTCTATGCCTAAATTTGTTACACCGGTAACAATAACCATGAAAGTTTGGAACATACTGGTTAGGTTGTCTTGGTCCTAAATGGAGCTGTCTCATTGGGGGTCTTCCCTTCATGTTGTTGAGTCTGGTGAATCCTTCACGATAAATTCTTGCATTTCTCCTTGTATCTGCATGTTGGTACAAGAAGTGTGACCTCCGGTTCATTGCTGTATATCGATTTGAGTGGCGATTTCCAATAGCATCTGCATATCTTTTTGTCGGTATCCTTGCCTACAGTGAATGTCTTCTTTTCTTCACCTTTAATTGAAGAGGTGAACATTATTTCTTTGCCGGATTTATCTTTGTGGGTTGAACTTTGACCTTCTTCAAAGCCTAGGCCACCAGTGTCTTTGGATTGCTTCTGTTTTCTCAACATCTTGTCTAAAGCCTCGGTGCTGCCTTTATACTGGCTCCTTATTTTTATTTCTTCCTTACTTTCTTCAAGCTCCTTTCTGAGCTTTACTATTTTTGCTTCCAACTCTTGATGCTCCCTTTCCTTCCTTGTTAAGTCAGAGGATGTAGCTTCACATATCCTCTTAGTTTCTTCCAGCTGCAATTTCAGGTCAGATATAACTTGACCAGACTCATCCAGAGATTGTTTCAAGAGATCTTGTTCATCTACTGCAACAAGCTTGACCTTTTTGAGTTCTCTTCTTGTTTTACTCAGTTCTTCAAGAGCACTGATAAGCTCACCCTCCAAGTCCACTTCAGCTTCAATATCCTTCCCTTCCTCATTTTCATCAATTGGTTCACCAAGTGCCATGAAGAGATTGACTTTTCTGTCATTCTCATGGTAATCATCTTCAAATGCATTTTCTTCATCGGTTGTGTCATCCTCAATAGTACATAGGCTGTTCTGATTCTGATAGTCTCTCCTTCCTTGCCGATAGGTGTTTCTTTCTCTATCTTTGCCAGCAGATTTGTTGAACTGTTTTGACTCATCTCCACGAGTTTCTTTGTGGGGGAATTTTGTAGCAAAGTGTCCGACCTTGCCACAGTTGAAACATTTAAGTGGTAGCTTTCCTTTATACCGGCTAGATCCTCTCTTGAGATTCCTGACAAAGTTTGCTACTTCAGCATCAAAGTCTTCACTGGATTCTTTATGAGAAGCTGCTTCTTTGCCCTTTTTGGTGATGTTGAATGCCGTTTCTTTTCTTAAGGAAGTATCACCGATTGTTCTCATCTCATAGGCTGTTAGTGAACCGAATAACTCATCCATTGTAAAAGTCTTCAGATCCTTAGCTTCTTCTATGACAGACACCTTAGTATCATACTTGGGTGTATGCTTGCTCACATACCCTACAGCTATTTCTGAGGCTTGCAATTCTTCTCTTTTACTAACTCTCTCTCTTTTCTCTTTCTCTTCTCAGCGGCATCAACACGCTCTGTTTCGAGCTCTCCTCTTTTATGTCGTGATTTCTCGCCAGAAAGCAATTCAAACTTCGGAGCGGTTAGGGTTTCCTCTTTTCGACACAATCTTCATGAGATCTGATCCAACCTGTCTTGGATCAATCACCTGTCCTTCAAGGATGCATTTGTACACGGTTTCCATTATCCAATGCATATGTGCTGAAAATAGCAATCTCGAACAAGATCTCCTGCCTTGAAATCCGTCGACACATAAAAACACTTCAGCTGCTTCCTTTTCGAGGACTTCCTGAATCAGATTTCCTTTGCATTGATTCAGGTGCCAACTACTCCCTGATCTTTCTCTTTCATTGTTTCTTCCTCGAGCCGCAACGGTCAGATGCAATCTCGTGATTTGTGGTTGTTTCATTTATGTCAACAGACAGTTTCACGAACTGTGTCGATGATGGTTTTACCAACCTCTGCCTATTTGCCACCTTGGCTCCACATGAAATCACCATGGTCAATCACTTTGCTCACCGACACACAGTCGGTTCAAACTTGAACATTTAGCAACCTCATACCGGTACACGCCTTTACCGATGAGACCTTCTTTTGCTAACTGGTTGTGTACACTACACCTGTAACACATCTTTGCCTTTGGTAGTTTGTGATAACTTTAACATTCTGCCTCTTCATCATAAAACATGCAATTTTCCTTCAGACCGGTTTATGCTTTACCGGTAAGCCTTCATTCTGTCTGCTCACACTTATGTGAATACCCATCATGCCGGTTGACATCAATGACAACTTAATGCCAAAATGCCAACATAAACATCAACTTTTGACATCAATTACAATATTTCCAATAATCTCCCCCTTTTTCATTGATGGCAACCACTAAACCACTATTAGCAATACTCCCACTTTTTCTAATTCTCCTCTCTATATTTATTTCCTTGAGTGTATCTCTCCTCCTTAGGGTATCTATTGACCTTATGGAATATCTAGAATCTCTTATTCTTAGATTATTTCCCCCCATTTGAAATCAATGGAAAAGGAATGATCAATACAAATTTGCTTTTTTTTTCTTCCCCTTCCTTTTCTATTCTGCCCCCCCCTCTTGCAACCTTTTCTTCTTGACATTTCTTCCCTTTTTTGAAACTCTCCCCATTTTTTGAACACCACTAGCTGAATTTACTAAATATATCATTAAAAACTATAGAAGTGAAAGTTAAGATAGTCATTAGCTCCCCTTGAATTTTTTCTCTCAAGAATTTAGTGATAGGCTGAAAAGGATATCACTCCCAATTTTAGCCTTAGATACTCAAAAGTTTCTTTAGGAAGAGGTTTTGTAAAAATGTCTGAAATTTAATCTTTAGTAGAAACATACTCCAATTTGACCTATATTTCTACAACCTCTTTCAAGAAATGATACTTGATACAAATGTGTTTTCTCCTTGAATGCATTACAAGATTCTTTCATATGTTTATTATAATTGTGTTATCAAAGAGTATTAAAATTGGTCAATCATAATATACTTTGATGTCCTTAAATGTCTATTTCATCTAGAGAAACAATGTGTAGCATGACATTGATTCTATGTACTTGACTTGTATTGTACATAAAGAAACAAAAGCTTGTTTCTTGCTCAAATAAGGCACAAGATTGTTTCCAAGAATGAAAGCTCCTTCACTTGTATTTTTCGTAAAATCAACACTACCTACCCAATTTGCATCTGCATATGTTTTGAAGGTAAAGTGTTCATAATTTGAGTTTGTATATGTTTTCAAGGTAATGCATTCATTTCTAGGATACCATAGACCAAAATCCATAGTGCCCTTAAGATATATGAAAATTCTTTTGACTACTTGCATATGTTTCTTTTTTTGTGTTGCTTGAAATCCTTTTTTTTAGCGGTAATTGGTTCCTTATGTTAATTAGCAAAAAAAATTACAATGTCTGTATAGTGCGAGCATAACAAAACAACTTCATAGAAAACTACCCATAAATTTGAAACTCCTAGCCCCATCCACCCAAAAACTATATGCTATTCTTTACAAAATGGGCTCTAGGCTCCTTTACACAATTCAATATCATATTAATAACATTACTTATCAATTTAGGATCTCGGTTCCTGCATCGCAATTCCTTTCCCATGGTCCACTCTCGCCATTTCTCCCACCATCTCACCAGGTACCTTGCTCTGGCTCTTCACATTCGAGGAAGTTCTGCCCTTCAAGAGTTGTTGTCGTTTCACACTATAAGAGCCCACAAGCCTACTGCACTTTCTTTTAGGAGGAGAAACCTCCTTTGCTTGCTTTTGGTTCTCATGCCTCGACAACCACTTCACCATCTTATCTCGCACCAATTGATCTTCCCTAGACTTAATAAACTCTTTTATGCATTGTAATCCAATTTGAGCAGAAGCCCATTTGACTTCTTTGTTGCCATTAGCACTCCAAAGGAGGAAGGGCCTTAAAGGTGGAGTAAATTCGCCTACATGTAGCCAGTCTCCTCTCAGACATACAAACCCTTCACCTTGATGCGCCATTCCAATTAGGTTCACTAAACCCCAACACCAATCTTCCTTTACATAGTTGTGCACGAGCCAGAATACCGAGTCACTCATCTCAAGCTCTAAGCACCAGGCCATGAAGAGGGAGGCAATATCGATATAGGTATTGGGCTTTCAAGTATTCATCCCCCCAAATAATTTTCACCCTATTCAAGAATGTTTGTTGTTTGATCTTGAAAACACGAGTCAAACGTTCATAAAAAATCCTTTCCCAAAATGTCACCATGGGTTTGGTGGTCTACAAGGAAAAATTTGCTTGCATCATGCCACCTTCCTTCATGCACAAGAGTAGATAATCTTCTTCACATAGACAATACTTTTCTTAGCTTGGCGCCTTAACTCATATTGTAATTCACCATCCCCCCACATCAGTTATTAAGAGCCGTAACCTACCTGTCATCTGCAAAGCAATAAGTTCGGCTAGAAATCCCATTACCCACCTCTTCGCTGTGTTAGTACAAACTAACTGTTGCACTTAGAAAGTTGCCCTCTCGCACGTAGGAAAGGTATCTACTTGCTATTTTTCTAGCAGGAACATCGTATTCGTCATCCACACACCATTTAATCTCCTTGACTGCGCTTTTATCAAACCTCCACCCCATCCAATCCGTGCCAACTGCCTACTTCAACCCTACTTTGAACTTCCCCCTTATCCTATCACATGCGAAGGGAGTCATGTTTCCTAAGCAACGTCATAGCTTCCCAAGCATGACCTACAATTAATGCAATCTTTCGCTCACAATCTTTTCATCAACTTCATTAATCACTGCCTTCATCAACTCTAATTGACCTCCATCTTAACGGATAATTATGGCCATTCAAATTTGAATTTTCTACTGACTTAGCCCACATCATGCGTCGCCTCAGAGGCCTAGTCAGACTAGTTTACTTCTCCGATTTGAAGGGAGAATGCTAAATTGGTTGATTATAAACGTTGATATTGCCCTCCCTTAGCACATGGGAAAATTTAAATTTATTAAAGCTATGTAACAATCTCTTTATAATTTGTATGGCTTCATCAATTTTCCAATTGTCCACATGCCCTTTTGAGATTGCATTCACAATAATCTACGAATCCCCTTCGAGGTGAAGGTTATTCATGACCAACTTTTTTGCCATACAAACAACTAGGAAGGCCACAAATACTTCTGCTTCATTATTAGAGCCCTCGCCTATCCTTTGACTACAACAAGCTATGATTTTTCCCTTGCAATCCTTTTGCACACAACCTACACTGGTTGGACTTTGGTTTCCCTTCATAGCATCATCAAAATTCACCTTGGACCAATCTTGATCTGGTGATGTCCAATTTGTTATCCTAGGTTCACCATACAAAGTGTTAGCACCTTCAAAGTTTTTTGGAATTTGGATGATGGAGAAAATTAAAATTGTCCTAACAAGAATTCAAATGTCCCTTTGGTGGGCATGCGCCTTTTCACCAGTGACCTCTTCTCCCGATTACACATAACTTAAGTTGTGGATTTATGGGTTCTATTTCATTCGAAAACCAACCCCATCATGGAATCCTAAACAGATTATTGCCGGTTAATTTGTTTCATTTCCATGACTTAATCTAGTTCTATTATGCTTAAAAGTGTACGATGCCACAACTTTTATTTTATGGTCAAAACTATGCTTTATGAGCCTCACCCATTTTCCTCCAGTACTTCTTATTTCCTTAACATTGTTGTCTGGGTATGCGGAGGAAAAGAAGCAGATAGTAGACTGACCTAGTAATCCCGCGAAGTAACAACTTTTTATCATAACCAGTGTGCGGGTAAGCGGGAAAGGAGATAAACGAAGAGGCTAGAGGAATATGTGACCCCGCGTTATTGTGATGGTTATGCAAAGTGAGCTGAACACTTTGCAGGTAAATATGACTAGAATAGACAAAATACAAAGTGGTCCCTACCAGGGTACATGCCATTTGTGCAGATTATAAGCAAAGTTGGAGCTCAATATCTCATTGGATCCAAAGGATGATAATGAAATTGTCAATTTTCATATAGTGCCACTTAAGAAAGTAAACACCGATGTGGATCAGTTGGGGTTGTGTATGGTTGAATACCAAGGGAGAAAGTTGACAGTTGAATTTTAGAGTTTGTTGTGAGTTCTCAGTGAAGAGGTCCTGATAATCAAGGCAAGCCCGAATTATTGGCCATGCCGTCAAAATTTGCAAGAATGTCTTAGAAAAATTGTGCGAGGGATATGGTAGCCACTGAGTCATGAACAAATGTCAAAAAACCAAAGTCATTATGAGTAGTTCACACAAGTTTCCTAATGCAGAAAAGCAGAAAAGATTGATTTGCGCAAACCAACACAGTGTGCAGATTAGATCGAATGTGTGAACTTGACAGTTGGCCGTTACCTTTGTATGTTTTACAGTCATGTATTAAATCAAAGACAACAAGGTAACAATATATATGCAGAGCAGTATGAGAGTGAACACATGATTGCTAAGTTGTGCTCAGAAGGCTGCAAGATGAAGAATGTGGGAGTTATAGCCGCATTTTGGCCCAGGAGAATATGTCTAAAATGGACTATGTTGCTGAGAATATGCAAGAGTCTTGAAGAAAAGTGCATCAAGAGTTTACCTTGTAGGCAAAGGGATATTGAAAGCGCATATGATTGCCAGAGAGGAACAAGAAGCTCAAAGTGCACTTGCAAGAATTTCTTGTGGCTTGCAAATAATTTAGATCTCTCTGACAACCATCTTTTCCCCTCAAAGTGAGCGAACTGTGGAGACAACGAAGGGTGAAGACACAGGAGATGCAATATTGGAGTCATGCAATCCCAGGATGAACTCACAATGCTGGTTTCCACTTTTTGGTACATCTTGATTTTTGCTGAAATCATACATTTTTTAGAAAATATAATGATTTAAGCTTTAAGAGGTCCCATTTGAAGTAATTAATTGAAGAGAGTTAGATAAAAGGCTCTTAGATCAAAATTTCTTGGATATAACCTCTTTACTTCTAAATTATACTTGCAATGGAGTCTCCTTTGCATCCATCAAATGCTAATAAAAAACAGTTTTTACATTAGCTTTTGGGGGGTCAAATGAATTCATTTAGAAGTTTAAAAAAAAAAAAGTATTAAGTCCTTATTATAAGCTTTCCAATAGTATAATTTTTAATATATTTAATTTCATTAATATATTTTTATTTTATTTCTTATGAATGTAGGTTTTTCACCAATCATGAACTTCTTTGTTCAATGCATTGGGATAAATAGTAAACCAATTCAAAAAAATTCTGAAAAATACCTATGCACTAAGTATTGATGTCTTCTTTCTAACAAAAAAGATAAAATTGAATTTTGATATATATAGAACAAGTTATGTGTTCAAACGTATACCTATATCTAAATTATAAGTAGTCCGACTTCAAAATTTAATAAAATGAAAAATATTCAACATATCACTATCAAACCAACTGCATGCACTAGTTATTGATGTTATAAACCAAAATCCAAAATAATTAAGTTTTTATCATTTATATAAAAAAAGTTATGCGTTTTGAGATGCACATCACTTTTACAAAAAGTTGTTTTTGAGGGAGATGGAAAAATCAATTTATTAAAAAAAATATATTTAGAATCTACAAACAAGATGTTGCAAATCACTAGTATACATTCATATTTCAAATGCTTAATGGTTTAAAAGTTATAGGTGTTGGAAAGTGAAGGTTTTTTTCAAAATGTTCATCTAAGTTTCAAAGTTAGTCAAAAAGTGGGAACCAGTATTGTGAGTTCACCCCCCGTTTGTTGTAAGCTCTCAAAGTTCTCCCCTACCAGGATGAGTAATGAGAATTACTCATTTTGGTCTTCTCTACATCAATAACCACCGATGGTTGGTGGTAGCTTGGCTCGAAAGGTAGTTGGTTTTTGTGGAAGCACTCTGACCTTGGCACCAAAGCTTCCATGCATAATCAACCAGACAACTTCACTTCAAGACAAAACAAGAGACAACCGGTTCTACTAGGTCATTTCTTGTGTGCATGGGTTAATTAGGTAAAATGGGACATGGGACACATGTAACTTAGCCCGAAGCTTGTCGCATCCCTTATTGTTATAAAAAGGAATACCAAGGCTGTGATAAAAGGATTTTGAAAAATTTGTATTCTGGGCAGGTATAAGCACGACTATATGCTTATCTAGGGTTTCAAGTAATCTCACGGAGGAGGGTTTTCCTTCCATTTTGTAAATCTCAACTATTAATGGATAGTATGTTTTAAATATTGTAGAGATTGTCTGCCCTTGTATTTTCAAAACTCATATGAATTAACGTGTTAAGGATAATTTGATTCGTCTTGATATTTCTTTATCAATGTGTAATTGTGTTTATGGGTTTCCTTCAAGGAAGGAATGAAACTCTGTTTGCATGTTACAATGAGTTTTGGAGATGTCAAATGGATCAACAAGAATAGTTGATACAATTAACAAATTATGCTATATTAATGTTAGGCGTTAGTGAGCTCACTAGTTAGAATTGTTTTATAATCTAGGTTTATTCTCTGAACTCTTGGGTATGGCTATGTTCCCTAGGGTATGCACCGACTTGCAAATGTTGCTCGAAATATGTTTCAGAAGCATTTTATAAAATTATCTTTTTTTCCCCTTTTCTCTTTCTTCATAGAATTAACGGGAAAATTTCAGTATGCGCGCTTGGTATCCCCTTGTACCCATTGAGAAACACATGTTTTATTTTCTCAGTTGGGTTTCAAAGCTTTTGGGATTAGGACTATGTACAAGGTAATTGTAAAAAATCCCCTTATAACTGAGAAACATGTACTAGTTGCAAGCCATGATGATTATAACATTTTTAAAAGCACATTGAGCATGCAGGTCTGAAATAGGAACACCCTCCTGAGTTAGGTAGAGCTCGGAGTGAAGAAGGCTTGGTAAGGCCTTGTTGTGTTGTGTTTTCTTGTCTTCAGCCTATTGATAGTACAAATTAAATGCTGTAGGTTCAATTCCCTAGCCTAGGGCTTTATAATTTCCTTAGGCTTGGAGGTAGTAGGAAAAATCGTCAACACAAAGGATGAACCCTTTTTGGCTCATTAACAAGCCTAAATTTAATAAGTGGCCAGGTTGCTTGAATTTTACTATTTAACCAATTATATAGGTGTTTGTCTACATTTACTTTGGAGGCTGCCGCACTTAGCAACTCTGAAATTGATCTTTCAATTTTGCTCCATAACCTCTCCAAATCTTCTTCTTTGTCTTGAAAAATTTGTTTGTTACATTCCTTTCACACTTTCCATATCAACGCTGAAGGGGCCTTGCTCCAAATACTTGAATACACAGATTTGCTTTCTCTGATTCCCCACCCTTGAAACCATTCCTTCAAAGAAGCTTCTATAGGGGTATACCAATCTAATTTTCTCAATAAACTCATCCAACATTCTTGAGATATCGGACAATGAAGGAGGTGGTTCACTGACTCCATATTTGTTTTACACATTACACACCTGAATCATCCCATACACCCCAATTTTCTCAATCTATCACCTGAGAGGATTCTCCCTCAAATTGAAAGCCATGCAAAGGAACCCACTTTGGGTAGACACTTGGAATTCTAGGACAAATGTTGAGGCCATTGTTCTGTAGAAAGATTTTGTTCGATTAGATTATATCCAATTTAACCAAATACTTACCACTTTTCGACCCACACCAAATCAATGTATCCTCTTCATCTGTTAACATTATATTTCTTTGGTCTAGCATCTCTTTCAGATAGTGTTCCTGCTTCCTGGACAAGTTCAACTCCCTTATATCTCTCCAAGCCCACTTAGCAATTCCCCGTTCTTCCAATCTTGCATGAAGTAAAACACTTTTTTACCCCATCATGTCTCTATGATTGATTGAATTTCCACTAAGGAAATATCAATATTAGTGTTTAGATTCGACATTCCTTCCCACAAACCACTCCAGAATTCCGCATGCTTTCCATTACCCAATTTCCATGATAAGTGATTCAAAATGACCTTTCTACCTGGTCAAGCATATAGTTCCAAATGGCCGAATCCTTTATTGGATTTCTAATTGTGAGAATTTTGTCCCTATCTTGATGATCCGAATACTTGTTCCTCAAAATTTTAACCATTTATGGTTTGGATTGGCATACATGGTCCATACAAGTTTCACCCCCATAGCCTAATTCATAAGATTCCATCTCCTTAAACTTGCTCCTCTAATGAGACCATAAATTGTCTTATATTTAACCTATTAAAATCATCTATTACTTCTTAGTGTATTGATGTTAAAGTGGATTTGAGTAATAATCAGAAGTTCTTTAGCTTGTTTAAGGTAAAATGTAAAGTAGATATTTGGTTTAGTTTTAGTAAATAAATGTGATCCAAATCGCTTCTAATATGTCTCTATGTCTCTATGAGTGTGCAAGATGTTACAATGTAGTTGAATGAGTTATTAAATAACTCATGACAAGAAGAAGTTTCAAAAATACTTGCAGCCAAGAGCTCCAAACATGAATTCCAGACAAATCTTGACATTGTAGAAGGCTTTGAAGACATTAAAAGAAGATAGAGAAGAATCTTGAAGGCTCCCAACACACTCCAACATTCATGCAAAATCATAGAGCATCAGTCATTCCTAAATTAATGGGCAAAGTATCTGTTTCATGCAAGTTGTAGTTGCACACTACACTACATTATCTTTCTCCAATAAAGATAATTCAAGTTACCAAAGAACTCCAATGTAATTGCATGATTGTAGCATATTCTTGATGATGATCAACAATGATTTGGTCAACTAAACCGATGACTAATTCTTTCATTCACGTTGAGAACTTGAAGACTTTCTAAATATCAAGTGCCAAAAAATTGTGAAAAATGCAGTCTCACTAAAACAACGATATCTTCCTCATTTCTCAACGAAATTTAAAACTTCAAAATGATCTGGAAAGTAGACTTCAAGGGATAAAACTTGTTTTGAGGGTTTGGTGAGATTCACAATAGGAAAAGAGAAATTCATATCAGAAAATGACTGAGACAAAGGTAGCGAGATGAAGGACAACTGTAAAGGTTTTCTTGAAGTTTTGTAAACGAATCCTAAAAAATAGGAACTTGGATCCACATTCTTAGTGGACTGGCTGGGTAGATATTGAATGATAATTCTATAAATATATTGTAATCAATCAACCAAAGGGGGGGATTAGAAAGACTTGTTTCAACCCGAGGAAATATGATAGATCTCGTTTCATTTCCATCAATGTATTTTCCAAAATTTCTTAGAGTAAATTTCAAGCAAGAATTTTATTTCCAGCAAGTGTGAATTAGTTTAGCTTTTTAAATTCTTGCAAGTATAAGAGAGATTAGCATTTCCTTTCATGCAAGTGCGCTCTTTTAAATTCCTTCTAGCGTGCTTTAGACTAGCTTTCATTTGTCGCAAGTTAGAAGAGATTGTCAAACCAATTTTCTTCATTCTCTTTTGCATACAACCATGGGTACTGCCCTGGATTGATAAATTAAATTATGAGGATTACAACAACCCCATCATTTTTGGCATCGTTGCCGGTGATAGCTGTATTTAAGGAATTAGGAAAATCTGTTTGGTAGACTTTTAGGTTTAGAAGTCCCTCAAGAAAGATATTTCTCTCAAAATCCCCCCAAAACACCAAATCAAAACTCTTAAATACCAAACATAAAGAGAAATGTTGCTATTTTTTTTGAAATATCCTTAGTTGGAGGACCATCACTTCAAGTCCTAGGAAAGGATATTTTTTAAAAGAAAGAATTGATGGTTTATTACTTGCATGAGGTGGAGAATACAATGAAGAAATATTATCTTCATTATAGAAGCTTGCAAAAGAGAAACTTATTTGGAGATAGGTTCAAAGTTGAAGAATGGCTTCGCTAGTAGATTTTTGAAGTCAAAGGAGGGCTGCCCAATCAGGGATTTGAAAAAAAAGGAGCTGATTCTAGTCATGCATGTACTAGATCAAAAGGAAGAATTACAATATTTCTCCAATTGACCTATGCATTTGCTAGAATCAGAAATCATGGAGAAGGTTTCCACTTCAAAGGAAGATGAAGCATTGGAACTCAAAAAAGGTCATCTTTTCATTCTCTTCTCTAAAAAAATTGAATGCATAAATTGTTGGCAATATGGATGAATTGATTATGTGTTGAATTGATGTTTTGTCATTGATTGCAACACTAGCTGTTATGGTTGGTTACCGACATACAGGTTTTGGTTACCGGTAGAAGATCTAGTGTTATTGACAAAAGAGACTATCTGTTGGACACTTCCGACATGTTTGGATCAATGGAGTATGTTGATTTTGTGTGTTACATGCTTCTAGAGCATGTCTTGGTTAGTTGGTATTGACTTGGTAATCAGATGCTATCACACACTCTTGTAAACCCTTACCGATATGGGTTTAAGGTTTAACCGACAGAGCTTTCACTGAGAAATCTTGATAGGATGCATAAGTGGTGTTGGTGCAACTTCTAGATGGAATTCAGGATGCTGAAGATGTTCTTTAATCGTGCTTCAACTGTTTGAAGACATTGCTTTGGCGTGGTGGACTTGGATTAGGTCCGGTGCCTATCTAGGTTATGGATCGGTATCATGTTAACATGTTCTTTACACGTTACTAGGATGATTTATGGATTGGTTATTGTTATTTTGGTCTTAAGCCGACATGGCATATCATTGTAATATGGATGTATGTAGTGATCTTATTGTAATATCTTTTAGGTGGCTGACCTAATTGGTTTAGGCCTTAGGGTTGGTAAAAATTGATGTAAGATCTCATTGTAGATTGGGAATCGTGGTCGTGGAATGTAATATCATATGTGAAGGAGATTTGGTCGATCATAGGTGATCGAATTGGGATTAAGGAAGAGGTCAAAGGCCTCTGGTATTAAGCTTAACCAGGATTGTACTCAGGCATGGTAGATGCTATCTTTGGCAGTTCATTATTTTGGATTGTTGTCCATTTATCTTGAGGTGGTTATCACCTCTCTATAGTCAGTGAGACTCTTTTGTAATGAGCAGTATGCTCTAGGCAGTGTGCCTTCTTGCATGTGCATGCCCCTCATTGTATCATATACTTTCTGCAGAAGTATCATCTGACTGTGGGTAGGCTTCCCACCATGGTTTTTCCCTTTCCGGGTTTTCCATGTACAAATCACAGTGTTATGTGGCATGGTTGCATTTTGTTAATTCTGTTTTTAATTCTTAAGTTTTATTGCTTACCGGTATCTATTTTTGCTATTCCGGTACTTAATGCTTATGTGATCCGGTTAAAGGTTATAAAGTGGTTTAATTGATATAATCTGTTAATAACTAATTCACCCCCCCACTCTCAGTTGTTCACCGGTTATCCTAACAATTGGTATCAGAGCTTTGGTCTTCTTTTGCAGAAGCTTAACCGCTTGAGGTAGATCCTATGGCAACTAACACTTCAAATCCACCGACAACTATTTTCAGAAGAGAAATCCCTAAGCTTGATGGAACAAATTATGGGATATGGAAAATTCGAATGGAGACTCATCTTAGATTTCTTGGCAAGGATATTTGGGAGATCACTGAGAAAGGATATACACCTTATGATCTGACATCTGACAAGCCTGCTCCTACAGACCTGGAGAAGAATATTAAAAATGATTGTAGAGCTAGAGAAGCCCTCTTGTGTGCACTTATTGATCAGCAAATCATGAGATTGAATGATAAATCATCGACAAAGGTTATGTAGGATAAATTGCAAACTTTGAATGAAGGTGATCCTACTGTCAAAATTGCTAAACTTGATGGTTACCGGGTAAGGTATGAAAACTTGAAGATGGAAGATAATGAAAGAATTGTTGTGTTTATGGAAAGACTAAATGAGATTGTTATGTGAGTTCACAGTTGTGGAGGATCTTTGAGTGAAGATGAAATAGTTTCCAAAGTCTTGAGAGCCCTTCCACCAACTTACAAGATGAAGGCAACTGCAATTAATGAGCTGAGAACAATGACAAACACTTCAGTGAATAGAGACATTCTGATTGGGAAATTATCTGCTTTTGAGCTTGAAGAATTTGGACCTTCTGAAGCTATAAAGTTTGAACCTTCTTTTCATACATCATCATCTACCGACAAAAGTGATTGGAAAGCCTTATATGCAAAAGAATTGGAAGATATGAGGAAAGAGGATGAATAATTTGAGCAACTTGAAGCCTTATTTGCTAGAAGAGTACCTAAAGGTCCGACAAGAAGTAAGTATGAAGGAAAATAACCTTTTAAATGTTTTGCATGTAATAAGATTGGTCATTTGCATCTAGATGTCCTGAATGGAATGCAAGATTTGAAGAGAGAGTCAAGAAATCATTTAAGCCTAATCATAACAGATATAGATTCAAGAAAAGTAAACAATGCTACATAGCGGATGAGGAAGGAGTAAGTGATGACGAGGATGCTGTGCATCCGACGACACTCCTCTATCGAAATTTTATCCTTTGGAGTCGAAATTCCGACAATAGGCCGATTTTTTGGAAATTTTTTTTTTAATAGAAAAATATTGACATTCGTATCTCTCTTCTATCTCTCTTCTCTATCCCTCTCTACTATCTCTCTTCTCTATCCCCTCTCTAGGTCTCTTTCTCCATCTCTCTCTTCTTCTCTCCCTCTCTACTTCTCTTTCTCTACCCTCTCCAGGTCATTATCTCTTCCTCTCACCCTCTCTCTCTCTCTCTCTCACCTTCCATTCCTCCATCATTACCCATGTTGTCAAGTTGCAAGATATTTCCCAAAGTACTTGGTTGCTAGGGTTGATTTGCTTAAGTGTTGGAGTCGGAGTTAGATGAGACTTGCATGATTAAGCTGTATTAAGTGATCAAGTCACCAAGATCTCAATTGTAAACATGACTAGGTTCTAGGGTTTTTGGTATAGCATAGGTCAAGATTGAGGTATGGTGGTCAAGAATTACCTTCCAATGACAAAAGACATCCAAATGATGAAGAATGAAGGCGATGAACTCATAGAAGTTTGGAGGAGATAATTTGACTAAGTTAAAATTTTGTTTAAGTCATGGTCATGATACTAGCTTGCTCATCAAGAGCAATTTGTGCGAATGAACCCTAGAAATGTGCCCATGCTAGAGAAGCAAGAATTCCAATAAAACCTAAGGCAATGCTAGTAAGGGGTCAAAATTAAAGAATTAGGGTACAAAAAACAAAATTTGGCTAAGTCGAGATGTTGCTCAAGGATGACCTAAATCATGGAGTGTAAATCAATCATGAAATATGAGAATGGATAGGTCTTGACCCAAGCAACGTAAGTCCCCCTTGTGATTCCAACAGATATCACATCACAATCATTGAGTCTATCTACAATATAAAGTCAAGACCTGACTATTGGAATCTTGGAGTCATCCCATTTGATCACATAGTTTAGCACTTGGGAGGATTTTGTTCGAGAGAGGATAGAATACTTAGTATTTTATTTTGTGTTGCATAGTGCATAAAAAACACATCAACAGAAACCATTGAAAGGTTTGGTTAAAGCCTTCGAATCACAATCTCTACGAGAAGCTATCAAGAGTGCCCAAAATTTGGAAACTTTAGTATCCAAGAACATAATTCATAAGGCACCACTTTTAGAGCAACCAAAGAAGCCTATCAATGTAATATTTTATTTACCTTGGATATGTTTGATCCTAAGTGTGATATTCCACTATTAAAAAGCTTAATTAGGTAATATTTTTACTTAGGTAGAATAAGATAATGAGTTGCACATTCTCCTTCTTTGATTGAGATTCTACTTTTTCCTTGTCACAAATTTGGAAACTTGGATAAGCAATTTCTTTTTTTGGTTTTCTACCTCTTCATGATCCTCATGGATTTGGAACCTTGGAAGCTATATATTGTAGGTTTTTCCTCGATTAACATATCAAATGAAACTATTGTGAGCTTTCATATCTTAACATACCAAGGGCTTAAGTTTGGGGATGACAGGGGGATGACGAAGGGGGCGGGGTGGGATGCAAATATATATATAACTTAAAAAATTAATTATAAAAGGATGTGTATAGAATAAGTATAACAACTGTAAATAAAACTTTGCCACACTATGTAAATTTTACAATAAACATTAAAAATATGTCAATGATTGCATTGAAATTTGAACATTAACAATGGTGGTAGAGTTTTGGAACTTTGGGAACAAACTAAGAATAAGTATAAGAATTGCAGATGAAACTTTGGCATACTAAGTGTTTAAACTAGTCAACATAAAAAAAATGGAAACGATTGCATTAACAATAAGAATGGTGGGTAGACGTTTGGGGTCAATGGGTAGTGCCCCTTGTGGGGGGTTTGGGGCAGAGCCCCCATCAAGGTTAGGGGGCATTGCCAAACCTTTAATACGGATGACATTTTCACAATAATTTCACCATTTTTGTTTAGAATTGGAGTTTCTAATTGGGGGCCATGGGAGACTCATAGGCATCCTCAAGATGGTCAAGAGACTCCTTGGAGTCCCTAGGACGTCCCTAAGTGGTGCGGCAAGGGGATGTTTCCCTTAAGTATTGCATCCTGAAAAAATAGGGATTTTGGAGGGGGGGGGAAGGGGTCCCCATGTTTCAATGGTTTCAAAAGATTCTAAGTTTTTTTTTTTATCTTGTCATAACAAAATATACTCCTCTTGCATCCTTGGATGATTTGAAAATTGAAAACAATTTGACAAGAAAAAACTAACTTCTAAAGTTTAGACTTAGTTTTCTTTTTTTATCCAAGTCACTACAACATTTCAACGATCAAAGTAGCTTTTTTTTGGTGGTTTCGAAGCATCCAAAAGGCTTGAGAAATTCAATATTATCTTTCATTCCACCAAAATTGGAGATCAAGAAGCATGCTCACAAACAAGGACTTGTTTGTAACTTAAGGCAATCGACTAGTTTTTGGGGCATTTTCAGGTCTAAAGAACCTACCATTGTGTCAAAAAGGCCCATAAGACCCCATTTTCATCTAAAACTTGTCTCTTTTGGTCATAGAAGCATTTAAGGAAAACAAAAATCACACAACCAATGATATACCTATACCATACATATTTGAGTTAAAATAAAAATAAAAAATTGACAAGGTTTGGAGACCATCGAACAATTTGGGAGATTGCTAATACATACACTCAATTTGATGTACTTAATCTTCGAGAGGCCTATACAAAATCATTTTGTAATTACGAACTAAGATAAATTTCCATTTTTGGCAGTTTTCATAATGGATTATGTTATTAAATTCTGACATTCTATTGTCAAGATAAATTCAGAGAACCATTTGTACTCGAAACAAGGGATAGTGAAAAATTACATTATGTAGGATCTCCTACCCTATCTCATTGAATTCATTCCTACACCAAGTGACTATGAACAAAAGCATAGGTATTTAACAACAATGACATGGTCCATGGACTAGTGATCCTCCTCTTGATACTCCATCTACAAATGAGAACATCTCTTATACACATTGCTACTTCAGAATTAAAAGTTGCTTCTTCTAGAACTTTCCATGATTCTTTGCAATAGGATTATATGTCTTCTAGATTCACCCCACTAGGACACATTCCTATCAAGCATCTTTACTTTTTTGAAAAGTATACCACATTTCAGATCTAGATGACACCATAATGACTTTGATTTCCTCTTGCAAGATATTCCTCCATCATGTATTGCTTCATCGAAGTTCAAATTTGCTTCTTCAAGGGCTCTCAATGATTCTCTATATAGGATTCTTCGTGTCTATGAGATCCACTTCATTGGGAGGCCTACTTAAACATTTCACATCTATTTGTGGACTCTCACCTTTCAAATATTGATGAAACAATTGAGAATATTTGTCTTCTCATTGATGACAATGCCCATCGAGTTACATCATCTCCCATTGTAAATTCACTTGTTCTATCCCCACCATATCATGCAACATGACACATTCTATTTCACATTAATTAAGGTCTCACACTTCAATGATTGCAGTCCCTGAATCTTCTATGGAACAATCACAACTTAATATCAACATCAAGACACATGAGTCGCTTCAAAAACCATACATCTGAATTCCTTTCTACATTCCACTTGAATGAGAATTCAACAATTTGACAACTCAAGATTTCCATATTGTGAAAGGAAGGTGCGTCATTTGTTGCAAATGAACCTACTACAACATTCACCATTCAACATTTTGCATTGCTTTTCTCTCTTCTTTGTGGAGGCACCAACTTTAGGGGATGGGGTGGGTCTATATTATCCTTCACATATGTCACTTGGGATGGAATTTTGTCCTATGGATTTTCTAGTCTCTACTTCGAGAGGGTACACTCTCTTTATAATTTGGGGTTATTTCATATTTTACATGGATACCTAACCTTGTGACCCATTTCTTCTTACCTCAATTGCACATAAGGGGGTGTGCCAATGTACCATTTTATTCACCAAGTGGATATGTTTTATCGTAAGTATGATATTGCATTTGTTTGTTTAGTTTACTTAAGTAATTTCTTTTAGCTTGAGATAATGACTTGCACATTCTCCTTCTTTCATAGGATTATGTTTTTTTCCTTATCCTCAAAAATTTGGAAACTTGGATAAACAATTCCTTGTTTTTTGGTTTTCTATCTCATCCTCATCTTCATCCTCATGGATTAAAAATCTTGGATATCGAGTGAAGATATTGTGAACTTTTTCATTTTCTCTCTTATGAAATCAACTATGTTATGCTATTTTGATTTTATTATCATTTATATTTAACAATTTTAAAAATGTTATCACTTACATTAATTTCTAGGTTAATATTTATTTTGTAGATTCTAATAGAATTGAATACCATACCCAAACAATATCTAGTATGAACTAGTTAGTTACAGGCTAGGTTCCAAGCGTACTTGGTAACACAGTTTTTGAGCTTGTGTTTATTTATGATTTAACGATTGATGCATCTAGCTTTGCTACGCATCTACTTTGAATACAATGAGAGGGTGATTTTGTCTAAGCCAAGAGACCCTGCTATCTAATATCACCCAAGAAAGATACTGATATTTTACCTTGGAAATATAAGCCTTTTGTAAGTATAATTCAATGAATTGTGATAATAACTTAAAATGAAGTGAATTAAAATTTGATTGAGTTCCCCATTGTATTTTAACAAATCACCTAGGAAGATGTTCGTTCCTAACATTTTCCAATTCTCTTTCCAAAAGGATGAAAAAGAAGAGAAAGGAACTAATTAATGTTGGGACAGAATTTAGAAGACCTATGTTTTGTGTTTGAAAGCTACTAGCCTAGAGAGCATGGAAATAATCTGAAGTCATGGGAGAGAGTTTCAGTTCTATCTCCAGAAATTATATCCAGTACTCTTGTATTGAATTTTTTAATCCTTCTAAGTTTAAATGTTCACGAGGAAACTCTAAAATTTTAATAAAATACATAAATGAAAACCAATTTTGTTTTCATCGGAATACTTTTGAAAATCACATCACCTCAGTAATTGAACTGTAACAATAAGATTGCATACAAAGTGCAGGTTTGCTAGGAAACATGTTAAAAGGGTTAAACTGTTTCAATTAATACAAACACTGGAACTATTAAACAACAATAGCTTGTTGGTAATCAAGATTTTGGACTATACCCACATTTTACACCTTTTCATACAGTTACAAAGAACATAGAAAACATGTACGTGGAACTACAAATTCCAACATATGTAAAAATACAACAATCTAAATAAGAATGGGAAGCATGTGGAGAATGGTTAAGACATGCATAAATAAAAGGAAAACAAAAATCTCTCAATGTGTATCACAAACAAATCAAGGAAAAAAGCTTTTAGGCAGGGGACCAATATGATCATAAAAATTTCAAAACTTCCAAAGTATAGAGCATTTGAGATTTTACAGAGAATGCGCTAATTCAGCTTTATTCATGATGAGGCATATTCACAACTTTTGCAGTCGCACCATGGTGTTGTTCGTGTTGGTTCTGTTGGACCCTGCAATTAAGATTCAATATACGTACATTATTCAATAAGATTAACTGTGCAACATAATGAAATATTGAAAAGTGTGTTATCTTATTGAGCTTCTCTTTGTTTCAAGAATAGTTTAATATTCTCTACTTAACAGGGCCAACCACGTGAAGGTGGAAGCTCATTTGGCCCCTCCCCTCCCCCCCTTAACATCACTCTAAATTCCCCATTAACATCTAACATTCATTCATTCTTTCATTCATTCTTTCATTCATTCTTTCATCCATTATTAAAATATAACATTCATTCATTATCATATAATGTTCATTAACACATAAAATTCATTAACTTTCATTAACATGCAACATTCATCAATAATCATCAACACATATCATTCATGAACATTCATTAGCACATAATTACATTCATTAACACATAAAAATCAGTCATTATCAAATAAGGTAGATTACAATCATTTTTTTTTTGAAGCTATGTAAAGTCTAAGTGGAGCATCATCTTCTTCATCATTTCCCCCATCTTCGGATGTTCTGCCCTCTTCTAGTGCTCTTGATGTATGCCTAGTCCTATACAAAGGACGAGGATGCTGAACCAAAGGGGGGTCCTCTGCAATAACAAAGAATTGGGTTAAATTCAAAACATTTTTTTATTATTGTTACAAGTATTTCATTAATTTAAAGAACACAACCGTTATACTCTTTACCTGATGGGGCCACATTATCTTCCACATCATTTTGTCTAGCCTCAACCTCGACATGCTAAATACCCTCTAGATCCTCTGGAGTTGAAATACGAAACGTTACATTAATCAATACACCAATTGCAATTAAATTTGTTTAAAGGAATAACATTGGTCCTCTTTACCTGATTGGGGAACATCACGTTCCTGATGTTGTCTACCCGGATCATGCTCCACTTGGTCACCACCGACTACATGCTCTAAAATATTAACAATAAAGGTTACATTAATTACTACACTAATTTTCAATTTAAGATGTTTAATTGTATTAATAATTACATAAAAAAATTTGAATAGCAAATGAATACCTCCACTACTAGGATGCACATCCGGACCTTCATGTACAGGTTCTGTTCCATGATTATCATACTGCATTCTAATGTCACGCGTAGTGTTATCATTGCTTGCTTATTTAAAAAAAATATAGTCACTTTATGTTGAAACTTAACATCAAATAGATTATTGGTTAAGTATTCAATTTGAAATAATTTTCATTTAGCTTATTTACCATTGTGACAGATGCATCAGAATCTCATGTTTGCCCACTCAATTCTCGTAGCCGTTCAGCCACGGCTATATAGCCTTGTTGGTAGCCAATTCTCTTGTCATCTTCTGTGGGCGCTCTATTGAATTCAGAGCCCTGCATTTTTTCT
Source organism: Cryptomeria japonica (assembly GCF_030272615.1). Taxonomy (NCBI): domain Eukaryota; kingdom Viridiplantae; phylum Streptophyta; class Pinopsida; order Cupressales; family Cupressaceae; genus Cryptomeria; species Cryptomeria japonica. The sequence goes on along the minus strand of NC_081406.1, from coordinate 541,353,583 downwards.
TAGTATTGTGAATTTTGCTTGTATTGTTTGATAAAAAAAAAATTGTTTACAATTTATAAATATTTTGATGTGATACTTAATTTACTGATTCTTACAATTCGTGCAGCAAGTTTCATATAACCACCAGAGCTGAGTTTGTGTTGCCCATGCTTTTCTTGTCTTGCCTTGGTTGCCTTTGATGTGTCGCTCAATCTATGAAAAGTTTTAAATATGTTAGATTATATAAATATAATGAATAATTAGTACATATTCACATTCTTAATAGTATCACATACCTTCTTTTGGCGTCTAGTGGTGTATTTCCTTTTTTCCTTTCAATTCTCTCCTTTGCATCCAAAATTAGGTCCTTCCACTCCTTCTCTGGAATCATGGGGGGACACTCATACTTTACATTCTTCTCTAAATGTGTCCTGTATTGGTTTCTCACATACTTTAGATATGTGCTAGCTTTTTCCAGGAGCTTAGTCTTGTCGAATGTGTCATTTCCAAACAACCCTACCATACGGTTTGTGAGTTCATCTTTTAACTTTTTTTCTTGGTCATTCCACCTTTAAAGCAAAAACAAACCTCTTAGATTTAGAAAGAAACTGAAGCTACCTTTGATATAGTTCAAGAAATGGATAAAAGGAAAACTATTCTAGCAATGATATGAAATCAAAATAGTGGATAAGGGTTAGTTCATGTATGATGTTCCACCTTTTACGTACGGTGGGCCCAAATATCTGCAATGTAATGTCATTAAGATTTTTATAAAAAATATCATTTCCTGCAAAAAAAACATGGGATCACTAGTCCAAAATGAGTGATCAGTAAGTAAATTACAATTAGACTATATATAATAATAATTTTAAAGTACTTGGAACCTTCTGTATCTTCAAGGGAATCAATTCTTCGTCGCTCACCACCAATGTGGCCTGCAACGTTCCCATACTAGCAATACGAGAAGATCCAGGAAATGATGGTATGTTATCACCAATAGTCTCCTCTGGCGCATCCTCATGTGCATCTCCTGCCATAGTAAATGAATCCACTATGAAATGCCTCCAAGAAAGAACACTTCAAGGGTAATAAACACATAATGAAAGAGAGAGAAAAAGAGGGATCTACCACCAGTGGGCGGGTCAACACGAGCCAGTGCAACAGATGATGTTTGCATGCTACGTGTTGCCGACATTGCAGTCGGCAGTACAGTTGGGGTCGACCTCGGACCCATGTCAACACCTGAAGAGTAATACATTAAATATATAAAACATTAAAAAAGCAAGTTCACAAGTCCAAAGGAGTGGTTTTAATATATAGAACATGGTCATCACTTGAACTACCTGCAATACCCTGATCATCGCCACCAGGATGATGAGGCCTTATAAATTTCTGTAAAAACAACACACATATTTTAGTTAATGACATAAAAGAGAAAAAAATATAACCCATTATTGAACTTTTGTTATGATTAAAGCTTTCATTACTGCTTACTTGCAAGTTTTCCACTGTCCGCAACAATAGTTGCACTCTCTCTGTTATCTCATCAGTCTTAGGGCTTATGGTTGCCAAATCAACAATCTCTTGGCTAATTTTTCTAATATTCTTTTGTACCAATTGTATAGTATTTGTGCTAAGTGCGATGTCATTAGCGCATAACACTGTCGAGCGCCCCACATCCCTATGGAGGTGCTGAGGTACTACAGGTTCCTTTCCCTTATCCCGAACATCCGTCTATGACAAGATTATAATTAACACTATCAAAATTACTTCAAAACACTCAAGAAAAGATCATAATGTAACAGTTTGCTTCTATCTAATTTGTACAATTGCAATGAGGTTTACCTGCTCCGTAGAAGTCTCGGGACCTACACCCCTATCTGTGCTATGTGGTGGACCAATGTGGCCCTGTGACAAAGAAAAAATATAAAAATGGTAGCGAAATGAAACCAATAGACTTAGCAAAAAAACTTAATAATACAATGGTTTATTGGATTCATTAATTGGAAGTTGGCTTAAATGGTATATATATAGTACGTACCACCCCCATGATAGTAACTTTGTTTGTATCTATATGATTCAAATTGTAATCGATTAGTCCCCTGCACTTATTGATTTTATCGCACATACAAACACACAATTTCCCTCATGTGCCTCAAATATGCAATTGGGTTGCTTATTAGTTGACCCATGTCGTGTACTATTTATAAAACCTGCAATATTCCCTGTTGCTTTTGGCCTTCCATCAATGTATACAGCCACTCGTTTACTTTGATCATTATCTTTTTGTTGTATATAATTGGCTGATAGTGCACACCTACGCATACTTTTTTTATATCGAACAATCTGCATCGAATCATTATAATTGTAACAAGGTCCAACAAACTCCATCAATTCAGCAACTTTGTTGTAACATACCTTTATGCTGTCCATGGAAAATAGGCCCAAACAATGTAACGACGAAGGTGCTATGCGATATATCCTCTCATTAACACAAAAATCAGTGTTTATTGGAGGAAGTTCCTTGGGTACACATTGTTTTAGTAGATGTTTGTACCTCAAGGGCACCTCAATGTCGCCTTTGGTCTCATCATCATAAGAACATGACCCCCCTTGAGCAAGAAAAAATTCCATGCGTTTATTGAATTTTCTTCTAATCTTTTGACCTCTAGTTGATCTCCCTATTTGAGATCTACTACATGTCTCACTTTCCTCTTCTATTCCTGCATTTCCCTCACTCGAGGAAGACACATCTGACAAATACCTATTTGGTAATACCTGTGCACCATCAAATGAGAGAGTTAGTTGGTAATGAGAGAGATATTTTGCAAATGAGGGTAATATTGATGAAGAAGTCGGCCATAAAGTTGATGTTGAGATTAAAATTTGAGTAAGTCCAATTGGGGCCTCAAGTGTTGATAACTGTATTAGATTTGCTGCTAATGTTGAGGTTTGAAAAACTGAGGAAGTTTATTTTTCTTGTAATTTTTTAAAAATATATTATTTCTATAAGGTGTATTGACTTATACCTGTCGATCCATGAGACTGTGCAGGATCCTCGTCAAAGGGGTTCAGGTTCCTGCACCAACAATTGAGCATCATAAGCATTACATTTGTAATTTGATAAACAATAAATACTGCAGTATCATAAGCATCATAAGCATCACATATGTATCATCATATATGTAATTGAGCATCATAAGAATCACATATGTATCATCATAAACATGTAATCCATCACATACGTATCATAAATCACCATCCATCACATAGCTAATAAGTAGTCCACATTCCATAAATAAACACAAAGTTCAAAAAATGTCACATGTATCATCACAAGCATGTAATCCATCACATATGTATTTTAAATCACCATCTATCACATAGCTAGAGGTGCATCATGAATTAATTAAGTAATGGCATTAGAATTCAAAACATATGAATTATTTATGTAACCATATAAGTCAAATCAATTTCTATCAAGATATCAATATTAAATAGATAATATTATAATCGCATCTCATACATTTCATTCATGTCATTGATCTTCTTCTTCATCCAACTCATCATCATGACCATCATGATCATGATCATGATCATCATGATCGTCGTCATCGTCATTGTGTTCGTCATCGTCATCATCATCGTCATCGTCATCACCATCACCATCACCATCACCATCACCATCACCATCACCATCACCATCACCATCATCATCGGCAACAGCAGCATCATCATCATCAACTTCTTCTTCGTGTACATTTCCATCAGGAACATCATCGACTAACTATCGATTGTGATCATCATCTATATCATCTTCTACTTCTTCAGTATCTTCTTCTTCCATCACATTATACATTATCGGCCTTCCTCTTGGATCACGTCTAATAACAAATGACCAACCCGGTTTATGTGGAACCTTCGAGTAAAATACCTGCTCACATTGACTTGGAAGAACATAGGGCTCATCCCCAACTCGTTCAAACGACCTTGTATTAACCATTGTAAATCCATTATCATGTTCGATAACAGTTCTATCAGGATCATTTTTATTCAGTCATAGCCTATACCATTTGACGATGAACAGAACAAATTTGAAGGAATTAAAGTCACACTCAAGTATATCATCCAAAATGCCATAGTATCGATTTTGAGACTCTTGAGGATGTATGTCATTTCTAGATGAAATATTGGTCACCTCAAAGACTGCAGTTATCCCAGAATCACAAGTTTTCTTCGTGTCATCCAACTGTTTGATGCGAAATTTATGACCATTGCAGCACATAGCCTTGTGGTGTTTGACCTGCAATATGTCTAACATATTAAAATTATTGCATCATGAGTTGATAAACATACGGGTGATTAATAAAATTATACGTACCTGTTGATCTCTTAAACCATATGCTAAATCAATTTCCCTTTGTGTAACATTGGAATCTCCATTACAATGAGCTTCTTTAACCAGTGAAGCAACACCATCCCATGTTAATGTGCGACCAGAATGTTGACATCATTCAATCCACACCGTCATCCAATCAAGATTGTTTGCAATATACAAATGTAGCGCATCCCACTCCCGACCAACTGTACAAATAATTAATAGACCACTTACAACTGATTTATTTAGAAGATGAAGAATTAATTTACTACAATAACATCTTATAATTACCTCTCACTTTCTTCAATCTACCTTGCCCCATCAAGTGCTCCCCTTCAAATTTATTGATGGGGTTGGGATCCCAAATGCGATCTATGTGGATTTTTGCTGCAAACTTAGGAAGATATTTAGTAATGTACACCATAGTTTGGTATACCATATATCCCTCCACCATAGAACCCTTAGGATGTGCTCTTTGTTGAACCAAAGCCTTCAAAAATTTCAAGTGCCTCTCAACCATCCACATTGACCTAGTGTGTACAGGTCCACACAATTAGATCTCCTCAACTTGGTGTATGAGGTAGTGTTCTTGTGCATTGAAAAAAGTTGAAGGTAGACACTTTTGCATTTCACACATTAGATGAGGGATTTTTCTCTTCCAATATTTTATATCTTCCTTGTGGATTTCTTTAGATGACAACCACCTAAAAGAGATTGAAGACGCAAAAATATATAAACGAGACTTTACAAAATAATATACAATATATTGCATAACAAGTAAAACAAATGGCAAATATAATATCTATACAACAAATTGAATAAACATCACTACTTACCTCATGTATTTTCCAAGATCATATATGACTTGCTTGATATTATTGTTGAAGTGGTCTGGGAGAGATAGAGGTAGAACGTACTACAACAATTATAAAATGATCTTTTCATTGTTTTCTAACATAATACAATGAAAAGTACATGCGTAGTATACAAATATATAGTAAATACACAAGAACGCGAATTACCTTAATGAAGGTATGCCAATCATGCGTTTTCATCCCTGGCCCAAATTCACTCTTCTTTGATATGAGATTGTTTATGTTCATAGCAAATCCTGTGGGAAATCAAATTTTTTGTATGACTTCTTTTATAGAATTGCTTTGCTGCTCCGTTAATAACCAAGGAAGGGCACTTATATTAATCTGATCTCCATTGCTATTTGATTGAATGACATTTTTCATTGCATGATTGGATTCCACAATGTCACTACAAATTTTGACAATTTTTTCTTTGTCACGCCTTCCATCCAATATTTTCCATAATGTCTCTGTTATATTCTTTCCAATATGCATTGTATCAAACAAATGCACAATTTGTAGCTGCTCGTAGTAAGGCAACCTACTGAATTGTCTGGGATAACTTTTTAGTCCCTTTGGAAGGTGGTCATCCATGCCTTGACGACCTTCAGTATCATCAATTACATCATCAGTAAACAAAACACGATAGAAAAATTTAAATTCCAAACATAAACCATTAGATGGAATGACATTACCTTGACGATTAATTCTATTATATTCCAACTTCCATAAGTGAGGAGTCATTCTTTGTGGCTTTGATGTAGTCTCTTCTTTCCCATTGAAAAGATGTTTTTCATTACTCCGGTACTTATGATTTTTGTGAAGGAAGTGCCTATACTCATCAAACACCTGGTTTCCTAAACTTTTTGAATGACGGGATTTCATCTTTGGACCACAAACTGGACATGCAAATTTTCCCTTTGTTTGAAGACCTACATGATAATGTATAATTCTATTAAATATGTTAATTTTTATAATTATAATCATCATGCGCAACTTGAACACTATAACGTACCACAAAAATGTGTTAGCCCTGCGGCATCATGTATTGTCCATACAAGCATTGCATGGAATTGAAATTGTCTTTGTCCTATTGGTCTAGAGATGTCATACATGGTCACACCATTCCATAACTCCAGCAACTCGTCGATAAGAGGCTCAATATATACATTCATATCTTTAACTTGGTACTTGCCTAGTGGAATGAACAAAAACATTACATAATTATTATGACCATTTTACTGCAATATTCATAATTAAATGTAGATGACTATTAAATGATAAAATACCTGGAACAATCATTGCCAACATTATGTGCTCCCTCTTTATTGACATCCATGGAGGAATATTATTGTTGATAACAAAAATAGGCCACACCGAGTAAACAGATCTCAACTCCCCAAATGGATTGACACCGTCCGCTGCCAATGAAAGCCTGAGATTACGAGGTTCTTCTTTAAAGTGTGGCCACTTTTCCTCTATGTCCATAAATGCTGAACCATCCGCAGGCATTCGAATAATGTCATCTCGACTTCTATTGCGTGCATGGTAATCTATAAATTGTGCGAAGCTAGTGCACCCGAATAATCGTTGCATACGTGGAATAATGGGAATATAACGAAGAACCTTGCGAGGCACCTTGTTTGTTATTTGATCTGTTCGATATCTACTGATATGACATTCAGGGCATTCTGTTCCAAATTCATGTTGTTTATGATATATAATATGATCATTGGGACAAGCATCTATTGTTTGATACTCCATTCCAATATCTTTCATAATGGCAGATAATTCTCGGTATGAGCGAGGTAGAATATTTGATGGTGGTAAGAAAAACTCACCTATCAATCGACAGCAAAAAAAAAAGTTTGAGGTGTTAATATAAAGAATATTAATGGTACATGATTCACCATTTATTAACTATAATGACATGTATGACACACCTTAACATACGTGAGATTGTTATGTTGGATAAACCATTCATAACCTTCAAGTTCACCAACAACAATACAATAGAGAGAAGAGTTGTTTGGGAGCCTTTGTAAAGGGGCTCATATGCCTTCTCAAGAAGAGGTAAATCATGAACATCAAGGTCATCCTGATCATCATGATCAGTTGTGCCAGTACTAAATGTGTCATGGATCAATGTATTTGTACCATCATCTTCAATTGTGTTTTCTGGTGCATGATCATCATCTTCCATGGGATCATTATCTTCAGCTTCGATATTCACACCTCCATGTTACTCCACTTCAAAAACCATATTCTTCGGGTTGTGTTGGTCCATATCATGTGCCCTGGGGTGCTCGACCTATATAAAAATGATCAACATAAATAAACCATGATCATGATCTCATTATCAAGTGATTTCTTATGTATATAAATTGTTAAAACGATATAATGAACAACTTACCAGTGGATGATAATCATGTCCCCCTTCAATGTGACCATGCTACCTACAATGTTTCTTAGCTGTTTTGATTAGAAGTCTTCTAGTCTTTAAGCCCTTAAAAATTTTGCAGGGACAATAACATTTCCCATCACCTTTTCTTTTCAAGTTAGACCATAATCTAGCAATTGTCTCCTTATTTTGTTCTTTACTGATATTATCTGACATGGTCTTTCTTCACAGACAAAAAAATCAGGCTTTGGAAACTTCAGTGCAAAAGCTTCACAAAAATTGCAAATCGAACCAAAACCATTTAACTCTTCTTTTTCATATTAAAACATTGAACTTAATAGAGAACGTATTTAATGTAGTTGATTGTGTGAATTTCTGAGCATTGTGTCTACAAATTCTTACTAAAAGTTTGCCTGTTGCAGACTTTCTGAGAGACATTTTTGAGTATTCTAAGCCTTGGTTCTTGTATTTTCACTGGTGATAAGTTGGAAACTTTATGGCAGACCTGTAGTCAATCGATCTAATTTTGACAAGTTATACACCAAGCAAACAGGCATCTAGAACTAGCATTGTTTGCAGGTCACCCCTACCCTATGCCATGGGTATATGACTACCCAGAACTCCAGTTTAAGCATCAATCTTGGAAATGATCGGTATATGACTACCCAGAACTCTAGTTTAAGCATTAAGTTACATCATTATTGACCTTACTTTGGGATGCTATGTATGAGATTGGAACCTTTTGTAAGGTGTGATCAATGTGCTATCATAAATGAAAAGCCAAAACCATTTTGATGAGATCATGATCCCACTAATACTATTTTGCCTTGTTAATTTTGCACCCACAAAAATGATAGAACCAGATATAATATGCCATCAATGCCCATATACCGGCAATGCTCAAGATGAGCCACTTAGAGGTAGAGTTTAACCACTTTCCATATAGGTAGATTATCTCTAACCTCATTTTCCCTATAGGTAACTGATTAGGTTCATTTTAGAGTCTTATTTCCAAATATGTAATGTTAGCTTTTTGCTTTATTATTTGCCTGTTTATGCTTAATCTTGTCAATTTTGCATAATTTTACTTAGTTCTTTCATCTTCAATGAAATTATATCTAATCATATCCAATCACATCAAAATGGAACAATTAATCATATTGCTGGTCTCTCCTAGAGGAATTAAATTGAACCAAATTGACTATTCCCCAATAAAATGTTTTGAAATGGTGAATGTATAGGTTTGTAGTTTACTTTCCTAGACTAGGACCCCATTTCGTCAACATTTCACTATGAAAGCATAAATATTTTTTCTTGAAGAGAACATCTTACAGATTATGCTTCAATGTATAACACATTTTCATAATCAATCATTCAACTTCACATGGATAAAAGAATTCACATATTCTAAATCATGATCTGATGAGATGAACAACTCATATACAACTATATGGCATGCAAATCATTTATTTTAACATACACTTATTCATCCACATTGCAAGGATAACAATACAAGGCTCACATATTGGTCTAAGAGGATGCCATGGTCTCACAAAGTAACCAAGAACCATATGAAATGATGGTCTTGAATCCACACACAACTAGGGAGGATCCATATGATTATGTATGACTTCCCCCTTGTTTGTTTAATGGGATTAGCCTCCAAGACATAGCCGTCAATAATCACTAAGAATGTACAAGTGGATCGTAGCTACCCATACAACAAACACTTACCCCTATCCTCAAATTTTCCCAATGTTTGATTCCTTATATACACTCATCCAAGGTTATCTACGTCGATCTTGGTGAGGAATCACATCACAACAAAGAAGACAACATTTAAAAATAGCAAGAGTTTCACTAAACTACCAAAGATCATAAATATTGAAAGAAAGAAAAAATAGTACCAATAATAAGTCAAATAAATGTGTTCAATTCTATTAGCAAATCAAACATAGCGACAATAACTACACAATAGAGAAAACTCACAATAGTGATTAAACTAATTCATACAAGATAAAATAAAATTGTTGGCCCATGCAACAAAGATGAGAGATCATCAATAATTGAAGAAAACTTCACAATCCTTAAAAGTGCATATTACATAACTATATGACTAGAAATTGTGGCTAAATAGAGTGAAGATTCATCATGACTCCAATAATAGTCCCTCATGTGTGCATTTGTGGCATGAACACAAAAACTCCCACATGGCATGGCCATGTACCTAATGGAGAAGACATGCCTAGGCTACATGCCCAAAAAACATGACTATAATAATAGTCCCTCATGCATGCATTTGTGGCCTGCACACTACAAATCCTAACATATCATGGCAATACACCTCATAGAGAAGACACACCTAGGGCCACATTGCACATAGCAACGTGCCTCACAAAGAAGACATGCATAGGGCACATGCCACATAGCAATGTGTCTTATGGAAAAATGTGCATGCATGTCACACACCAAAGCTATATGTATACATCATGAGGCACATTCATATGTTATCAAACACAACCTATTGTATCTAACATGAGTTCCTCTCTACATGTGTGCAAATCTTCCAACACTAATTGCCACTAAGAAGGAATAATATAAAATGCATCTTCAAATATTTGTGTGTGTGTGTGGAATTGTGTCTTTGAACCCAAATCGCTACCATTAACAACATGTAACCATCACCTACACTATATCAAAACATAAGTATGGTGTGACATCATATCTATTTGCATAATGTCAAAACACATGCAAACATGAAAATCATCATAGCATGACAAAAATCAATCTCCACATGTTGGAACAAAGATATAAATAAGATAATAGGGTAAGAGAAAACCCGTACCAAGAACCACATACCAACTATCGACAATGCCATCAAGATAAATGTAGGATAGGATACCACTATGAGCCATCCAATGGTCCATTCTATGAGGAGAACTAGGGGATACTATCTTTGAAAGGTGTGGTCAATAGAGATAATCCCTACTAATGCCACAATATGTCACCATAGCTTCTTGAGTTTTCCATCTTCTACTTAACACCGCATTTATTGAGTTCCTCAACAACGAGGCTGGTTCTCAATAGGATGCACAAACATGTAAACACACAAGCATGGTTTCATCATACTTGTACAACAATACAAATTCATTTTTCTAGTTAATTACTTAGTGTAAAAATAACTCCATTACATAACATAGGGCAATAATCACCATAAGTTTTCAAATAAACTGCCCAAACATGAATTGGAGTTACCCTTTCTAAGGTACAAACATAATTTATTTATAACTTCAAAATTAAAATAATCACAATACATCAAAATAAGTTCAATAGTGCATGGAAATAGACAACATGATCCATAATTAAACCCATAAATTACCCTAATTGGATATACTAATAAAATGGTGTCTCAAATAATAGAGATTATGTTGGACCTATAATAGAGATCTAGACTTTGTTTCATCATACACAAGCATGGTTTCATCATACTTGTATCCAAATACACCATCCATAGATAGGTACTCAGTAGCACAATCTCATGGGTACCCTTTTAGCTGAATTTACCCTATATTTAGGTGAATCTACCCTTGTATCATTCCTTGATCTAGTATGTCATTCCACCAATCAATAATTTTTCCATATTCTTGGGAGAATACACTATCCCTTAGGTGAATATGCCATATCCTTAAATGAATCCTCCTTGTCATCATCCTAAGTCCTCTTTTTGTTAAGTCTTATCCCTTCATCTTTAGGAAAATCCACCTATCCTTATGTGAATCTACTTTCTCTTAGGTGAATCTATTTCACATAAATCATTTATCTTATCCATCTTTCTTACGCAAATGGTGAATTTTTCCTATCCTTAGATGACTACACTCCCATTTAGGTGAATCTATCTAGTTTTAGTCTCCTTCCATTATTTTGTCCAAATTTGTATCCTCTAGTTTACATGAATCTACTTGTTCTTAGGAAAATCAACCCTATCATTCTAAGGAAAATTCACCTTGTCATAATCCTTAATCATCTACCTTTCAAGTGTATAGTCCATCCATCCTTGGGAGAATCTAACATATTATTGGGAAAATCCACTCCCTCTTAGGTGAATCCACCTTTTCCACCTTCTCATTAATCTATTATTTGTTCTAAGAAGGAAACAAAAGTGGATAGAAAACAATAGAGGAGATATTACTCAAACAAGTACTAATGAATTGCATTAGTGACATGTCACAAATGTGAGTTATACATGTTCCAAATTGACTAATTCTCATGAAGGAACTAAGTTATCTACAATAAATAGCCACCCAAGAAACCCATTTGCTTTAGGCAAACTATCTTCTTAGTAGTGGCTTAATTCTTGAGACACTTGATTTATATATGATCTTGTAAATGGTGTTAAAAAGAGCAACTAGTCACCAAGCAACCACACTCTTCATTTGTATATTTAAGAATTAGTTTGGTCAAACCTTGATTGTAACAAGCATAATCAAATCCTCCATGATAAAGTTAACAACAAATATATTATTGCATAACCAAATCTTTGTGGTGGGTGTGTTCAACAAATATATTATTGTGTGAATTGCTTTTGTCCAAAATGTAGGAACTTGATCTACATATCCATGAAGGCATGATTAGGTCTCTATACAACACTATTTTGTTGATGCATATATGTAGTGGTTAGTTGTTTTCTTTTAGTTGTGGATAAACCATTTTGAGTGAATTTCTCATTTATTTGAGCATTTTGCATTTAGAGAACAACTGGATGACCATTCAACAAGGGGTTTAAACTCTTTGAACTTCACAAATGCTTGAGCTTTTCTTGTCAAGCAATGTACCCACATCTTAAAGACATCAAATTATGAAAGATGATAGTCCCAAATCTGCAAATGACTATCACAACATAGTGAGTAAGGGAAATCCATAGATACATTAATGAGTAGCCCTAGATCAATACAAATGGAAATACAATCATGTTTATCTCAATGAAATATAGTCATGTTTATCTCAATGCAACGTTTGCCAGCATCCTCCCTGCGTGTGCCAAAATAGGAGCTTTCGAACAAGGTATGGACATCCATCAAAGCATAATCGAGAGAGCATTGGAATACAGGTCGGTTCTTGTCCAACAAGATTCAGGATGTAGGGCCCCCACTAATAAGAGAACCCATAGTGGGTATGGGAGGAATTCGAGTCTTATGTGGTTCAATGAAATCCCCATTCCGTTTGTTCGAGTTACTTCATTAATGTCTTCCAAATTCTCGGAGCGGTTTTTTTGATCCAATAACAAAAATCGCAAAATGGGGTAGCATACACATGGCATGTGAACTGTATGATAGAATACCTCAAAGAGATGTCATTTCATGGAATTTTAAGATCGTAGGAATGCACAAAATGGATTAATTCGAAAAAAACCTTACCTTGCTTGTGCAGAGATCGCTCCGGCGGGGGGGTAGGGAGGCAAGACGGTCGCCGCTTGTGCTTTCAAAATGAAAATGCGTTGTGTTTTTTTTTTTTTTTTAATAAAATGCTCGAGGTCATCGGAATTCCGAAGAACACGGGCATAGGTCGTCGGAATTCAGACGAACACGGGCATTTTAAAAAAAAAATCAAATTTTCACACAATGCTCCTTGTCCGTCGGAAACCTCCGTCAGAATTTAACCGCAAATGTATTAGTGACGATATAATGAAAAACTTACCAATGGATGATAATCATGTCCACCTTCAATGTGACCATGTAGCCTACAATGTTTCTTCGCTGTTTTGATTAGAAGTCTTCTAGTCTTTAACCCCTTACAAATTCTGCACGGACAATAACATTTTCCATCACCTTTTCTTTTCAAGTTAGACCACAATCTAGCAATTGTCTCCTTCTTTTGTTGTTCGTTGATATTGTCTGACATGGTCTTTCTTCACAGGCAAGAAAATAGAAATTATTGGCTGACATGGTCTTTCCCTCAGGAGCTGGCAGATCCAACTTCTATACTTTAATTCTATTTTATCAAAGGACAATCCTAAAAATCCATGCATTGCAAACAACTTTTTACACCTGTGTGGGGGAAAAAGCGAGACTAGGCTAACATGTCCTAATCCTACCTTTTGACACACATTGTGGAATACGAAAGAGCCTAGAGGTATCACACAATTGGCTACTTCTTTTTGGTGAAAGAGAGAGCCACAGGCTACCTATTAGGGTTTCTATTCCTTTGTTGTAATTGAAAGGTAAGATTATGCAAGTTCAATTCCTAACCCCAAAATGCAAGTATGAACTAATAACAAGATTGCAGAATTGAACTTAAACAATGGAAAGCTGCAAACACAAAGACAAGACAAGAATGCAAATGCGTACCCGGAGTCAAAATCTGAGTGGAAATGTTCGGGACAGGGGCACGGGCGCCACTGTCCTGATTCTGCACCTGAAACTGCACCTGAAACTGCTGTTTTGCACTTTGGAAAATTGTCGGAAATGCTGTCTGTCTGGAGGACCAGGGCGCTTAGCGCCCCTGTCCCAGGGACCAGGGCGCCTAGCACCCCTGTCCTGGTAGGACCAGGGTGCCCCACGCCCCTGTCCTGGTCTTCTGCTCCGAAACTTGGTGTGTGGTTCCGTCTTCGTCTGCTTCTTTCAGATCTGCAACTTGCGGCGTCGTCTGAATCCCGAAATCTGCACTTATATCTGAAAAAGGTGTTTGGGCGGCTATATAGGGTTTTGCCTTAGTCAAACCCCCGCTTTGGTGATTTCCACCTCCACGAATAGCCAAGTTGTATTGTAAAAGTAATGTGTGTGCAAACCTTGTGTGTGTGCAAGATCTAAAATGCAAGTAAGCAAACTAGAACAACCTAGAAAGTAAACCCTAATTGCTTGTAAATGACAATGTAAATGCTCCAAATCAAGATGCCAAGTGATCTAAAGCATGAATGTAAGTGATATAATGAGGCTTATGTAAAGACATGAAAACAATATGAAATCATACCCCAACCCCAAGGGAGGGGTACAAGCCAATCTTCAGTCGGTGATCCCTTATTGCTCTTCAATGCCTTCAAAGCCCTAAGTGAATGAATGGATTTGATGAATGCTTGGAGAATGAATGTTGAGAGTTGTTGAAGTCTTCAAAGATCTGCTCTTTCACTGCATATGAGGTTCCTGAAAACAAAATTCCGATCCTTTCAAATGAAGAAAGAGAGCTCTTATATATGAAACCCTAGGTCTTAATTTCAACTTTTGGCCGACCTAGAGATTGAATCTCCCGCCAATTTCTTGGGGTTAAGCTTAATTTTATGATTGGATCGCGCTCCTAAAATTTTGAGAAAAATGTCCGGGACCATGTGCACTCCGGGCGCCATGGTCCTGACAACTTTTCACCAAATTTTCAGGGCCGTTAGATATGATGATTTTAGAGCGAATCCCGAAGTTACAGGTGATTTCGAGATGTTTTGACCCCCGAAATCAAGCCCCCAAGTTCAAAATAGGACCTAATTAGGGTTTTAGATTAAATGATGTATTGGAAGAATAAAATGAAAGGGGCACACTTTAATGAAAAGGGCCCAACTTTATGATATGGGAGATGATAAAATAGAACCTTAGACCTAATTAATTTAATTAATTAAGTGCTAAAGGGGAAATGCAATGCAAAATGCAAAATGCGCCAAGGCGGGTGCTAAACTAGGTGTGAAATTGTACCACCCTAGCAAGTGCGTACAATTTACGATGCTACATTTAGCCCCCACTTTAGCGGTCATATGAACACTACGTGCATATGCAAGCTAAAGTACAGAAAAGTAAACATTATTTGAAAAAGGATATATCCATAAGTCTGTCGAACGAAGCCCCCATCGGTATCTGCAGTACACAGTTAGGAACCGCACCCTACAAAACACACGTTAGATCACAAAATCACCTAATGCTTACTAAGGAAGTTGATGAAAATTCGAGGGTAGCTATATGCCCCCCCTTGTTTCGGCTTGCTAATTTTAGTGAGTTGAAACAGGGTATCATGTTTACCACTTCGAATTGTTAAAGAATATTGATGACAAATGCTCACAAGAAGATTTGATATGAGATCAAAAACTAATGGAGAATCATTTGGTAAGAAAGAGGACTAAATCTCAATTCCAACACAACAAATAGTGTGAAGATTTAAGAGTTCTCTAACACAAGATGAAGGATGTAAATGGAAACAAAATTCAAAGAGAAGAAAAGAAAGGAAAAAAGCATGAATACATACATTGGTGATCCATGAGAAGAATAGTGAGAGAGAAAACATGGACTTCTCGCCCCTAGATCTTGTCTAGGTGATCCATGGAAAAAGGGACATGGAAAACTAGCCCCTAGAGTTTGTCTAGGTGATCCATGTAAGGGAGGAGAGTGAGAAAGTCTAGCCTTATGCCGCTAGTTCCTCTCAACCTCGTGCATGTGTGTGTAAGGGAGGTTAGAAGCACCTCATAGGAGTCTATGCCCGAGTATGCTACAACCTGTATATGTATAGTACAAAAGCGTGACATCTCGCTCTAAGAGTCTGTGCTCTGGTTCCGAGAATAATCACCTTGCATAAAAGAAAAAATGGAGACATCTCGCTCTAAGAGTCTGTGCTCTGGTTCCGAGAATGACCCATTGCTCAAAAAAAGTGTAATGTTTATGTCATAAGTAGAGTAGAACAAGGATACCTACCTTCATCACAAAAGAAGATACCCCAAAAATGCAACAATGTCATAGATCCAAGCAAGAGAGTTTTGCACTCTTTAAGCAAGGATGAGATAGTTGAAAAAGGATATCTTGTAATATGTGTAAAGGAGATCCTTAGAGGAGAAGAGATCTTTGTACAAAAGACACCTATTCCTAAGAGGACAAATATAACATCTTCTAGAATAAGACAAAGAAGAGAATAAGAATGCAATACTTCCTTCTTTTGCGAGGTGAAAGTGATTCTTAATGAGGGATGACGCTCTTTTTAACCCAATTGGGAGAGTGAATTCATTATGGATGTATTTTACCAAGTGCAAAAGAGGTTGTAGTCAAGGACTTACACCTCTTGTAAGAGAGAATCCTTGAACAAACAACAACAAATGCATACAAGGAATAACATCAAGTAATAAAGTTCACACCATCCATGAAATAGGAAAAAGTGGATCCTTAGATAAAAATAAGGAAAGATCATTGCCTCCCAAGGATAAGGACAATGAGAAGGACTTACACAATCTTCTAGGGAGAGATTTAGACATAAGCAAAATGTACTACATGCAAGCAAGACATTAGTGTATGTAAAATGCTCCTCACAAGAAGTGGGTAGGATAAGAAAGAGAATACACATCTTCTCCCATATCTAGGAAAAGAGGATTCTAAAGAAAAGATAATCAATATTTCCACACTATTACCCCATAGGAACAAGAGATAACATAGAAAAATTAGGCTATTATGTTGCTTCAAAAATATGATTGCACTTGAAATTGTACCATCATGAATGACAATGAGCCCCCAGTAAATGAGCTACCAATGTCACATAATGATGAGCAACATAATAGCCATTAATGTTAATTAAAGACATGATAGATTGAATGAGGTATTTGAATATGACATGCTAAATGCTCAACTATAAGTGAGATCAAAAACATTTATAAAATGATAAAAATTGAAGAAGAAAAGTCACAAGAAATCTTAGAAGAGGGATGAGTGTAATTTATTAGAGCCTTATCCCTGGAGGAAATGACTTTATGATGAATAGGAGATAAAGATTCATAAGTGGATTTAGAAATTTGAGGGGATTCATAAAGAGATTTGTTCATCGCCAAGATTTCCTTATGAGGGGAATGAGAGTTGATAGAAGTAGAAGATGATTTAGTTGAAGTGAGATCATCATCACTATTAAATATAGCATTCACATTGAGAGATGGTCTTTTAGATGCTTTGGTGGGCTTAGAAAGATTATAACCAAGTCCAAATGAATATTCATGCATGTTATGTTCTAAAGGAACTTTAATTCCTTGTTCATTTGCGCCACAACAATTTCCACTATAGCCACTCTTAGCCAAAATATGGAAACCATGACCATAACGATTAGCCATTTCAGAAAGAAAAGGTGGTTTTTCATAAGGCAAAGAATCAAATTCTTCAGAATTAGAGGTGTGAGGAGAAGAAGTTTGAGAAGCAGCCACAAAATTATTGCTCATAGGTTCAGGTAAGACTGATTGATCTCTAGTTTCTTCCTTCTTTTTAACTTTAAGCTCTCTAGGAGGAACCCTATACTCACCTACAAAGGTGGGATTGAAATCAAGAGATCCCCAATCGTCTTCTGCGAGAACCTTCTCAGGATCAAAAGCCTTTTCATGTGTAGATTCAAGTTGAGAAGAATCTTCTTCAGGAACTTCAGACTCATCCAAAGAATTTTGATTATCAGAGGGTGATGATTCATCCATAGGTATCTTGTTTAACGAGTCATCACTAGAAGAGGAAGGCTTAGAAGAACTCCCTTTGGAAGTAGATGTTTGCAAACAAGTTTGAAAATTAGTATCACCTATCAAGGTATATGTCTTATTGTTATAAATAAATTTAACTTGTCTATGCAATGTAGAGGGGACAGCTTGCATACTGTGAATCCAAGGTCTCCCTAATAACAAGTTGTATGTTAGATTTCCCGACATAACATGGATAGGAGTAGGCAAAGTAACAGGTCCCACTGTGATGGGTAAGGTGATAATACCTAATGAAGACTTAGCCACATTATCAAAGCCTCGAATGGGACGAGAGTCAGGCTCAATAAGGGATGCATCCACATTCATCTTATGTAATAGATTAATGCTACACACATTAAGGCCAGAACCATTATCTACCAGTGTTCGTCTTATAGCAGTGTCATTTATGATAACCACAATCATCAAGGGATCATATTGATGTTGAATTTCACTAGTAGGCAACTCATCTTGAGTAAACACAATTTGAGCTTTAGGATTCATCACAGAGTTAACCAAAGATACTATATTACTAGATGTATTAGGTGGAAGAATATTCAAATCTTTCAAGGCATCTTGTAACATTCCATGATGAGCAGAAGAAGTTTGAATCAAATCCCAAAGGGATATCTTAGCAGGGGTAGCTTTAAGTTGTTCTATGAGATCATAGTCCTTACTAAGCATTTGTGAAATACGAGGAGCTTGAGGAAGAATAGGTTGGGAAGGAGGAAGTGAAGTTGGGATAACTGGAGGAGGATTAGGCTGCCTATTATTTCTAGTATTATAAGTATGGGCAACCGCATGATAACTCTCTTTAGTCAGTTGCTTAGCATAATCATAAGGGCTCTTAGTAGAATAACCTCCTTGCACAGTAATAATAGGTTTCTTAGGAGTGCAAAAAGAATCATTAGCATAACCACCTTGAACCACTAAGATAGGCTTATTTAAAGGTTGATAATTTTGAGAAGGACAAGCACCTTGGACAGTGAAGAGAGGTTTGTTAGGTGTTTCATTCACATGTATCAAATTGATTGAGGATGGTTTAGAGGAATGAAAAAAAGTGTTGGAAGAATTATTGATAGTCTTCTCTTGCACTAAAATCTTATCATGGATTAAATCAATTTTAGGAGAGGGACAAGGGGTAGGCATTGATGTTCTAGTAGGAAAAGTAATACTAGGAAAGGTCATATCATCCTCTATCATCAAAGGATCTACACGGGGAATAAACTCTCTAGGAGAAGAATCAACATTACTCTCTAAAGTCTCACTTTTGAGAGGGAGATCTTTGAAAGAGATGTTAACCATCTTGCTTTGAGCTAGGGTTTCCTTATGAGTAGAACCAAGTTGAGGAGAGGGAGATGCTTTATTTTTAGAGGGAGAATAATTGAGATTCAAGGAAGGTGAGAAACTATCAAGGGAGTTTTTAATCTTGATTTCATCCCCTTTGGCTAGGGTTCTCTCATAGGGTAGAGAATAATCTACACCTTCTTCTAATGGTTCATCCCAAATAGTGAAGTTGTTGAAAGGAATGTTTGAAGCATTGTCAATTTCGGGAGAGGAGATAACATTGTTTATTAATTCCTCATCCTTAGGAGGGAGAACATCAATAGATGTGTTAAACTCATCCTCTTTCCTCAAAATATGTTCAATATGATCTTTAGGGGAGAGAGAATTAAGGAAATTGCTTTTTATTCCATCTTCTTTCTCTAAGGGATGCTTATGGGTAAGACAAACTTTAGGAGAAGGGTAAGCATTTATCATTAATTCATCATCTCTAGTGGGAATTTTGTTGGAAAAGGAAATGCCATCACTAGGAAATGTAGGGATAATGTCATCTTCTTGCACAAAAGGATCCTCATGAAGGGAGCGTTTTTTAGGAGCCACAAGGTCATCAAGGGCATCATCCAACAAAGCATGATCATATCTATTAAAAGGTTTATCTTTTGATTCAAAAGGAGATATCTCTTCATAGAGGGGATCATTGAAAACAACAATGTTACTAGATTTAGTGGAAGAGTTGATAGGAATGTACCCTTGAGAGGAATCATTCGACTTATCTTTCTCATCACAACGAAATGGCATAGTAACAATGTTTATGAGTTTTTGGTAAAATGAAGGTTTGGTATCTTTAGCTTTCAAAAACTCATCTAAAGCTTCATCTAACTCATAATCATCACAAATATGAACATCTTGCAAATAAAAATCTGACATTTTGAAATAAAAATTGCACACAATGCAAAGAAACAAAACACACTCTTTCTTTTTTTTTTATGAAAATGAAACTTAAATGAAGCACGCTAAATCTAGATTTAGATCTAACAAGTGTAATGTAAGAGAAAGCAATAATAAGATTCACGTCGGGTTCACCAAAATGTGTGGGGGAAAAAGCAAGACTAGGCTAACATGTCCTAATCCTACCTTTTGACACACATTGTGGAATACGAAAGAGCCTAGAGGTATCACACAATTGGCTACTTCTTTTTGGTGAAAGAGAGAGCCGCGAGCTACCTATTGGGGTTTCTATTCCTTTGTTGTAATTGAAAGGTAAGATTATGCAAGTTCAATTCCTAACCCCAAAATGCAAGTATGAACTAATAACAAGATTGCAGAATTGAACTTAAACAATGGAAAGCTGCAAACACAAAGACAAGACAAGAATGCAAATGCGTACCCAGAGTCAAAATCTGAGTGGAAATGTTTGGGACAGGGGCGCGGGCGCCACTGTCCTGATTCTGCACCTGAAACTACACCTGAAACTGCTGTTTTGCACTTTGGAAAATTGTCGAAAATGCTGTCTGTCTGGAGGACTAGGGCGCCCAGCGCCCTTGTCCCAGGGACCAGGGCACCTAGCGCCCCTGTCCTGGTAGGACCAGGGCGCCCCACGCCCCTGTCCTGGTCTTCTGCTCTGAAACTTGGTGTGTGGTTCCATCTCCGTCTGCTTTTTTCAGATCTGCAACTTGCGGTGTCGTCTGAATCCCAAAATCTGCACTTATATCTGAAAAAGGTGTTTGGGCGGCTATATAGGGTTTTGCCTTAGTCAAACCCCCGCTTTGGTGATTTCCACCTCCACGAATAGCCAAGTTGTATTGTAAAAGTAATGTGTGTGCAGACCTTGTGTGTGTGCAAGATCTAAAATGCAAGTAAGCAAACTAGAACAACCTAGAAAGTAAACCCTAATTGCTTGTAAATGACAATGTAAATGCTCCAAATCAAGATGCCAAGTGATCTAAAGCATGAATGTAAGTGATATAATGAGGCTTATGTAAAGACATGAAAACAATATGAAATCATACCCCAACCCCAAGGGAGGGGTACAAGCCAATCTTCAGTCGGTGATCCCTTATTGCTCTTCAATGCCTTCAAAGCCCTAAGTGAATGAATGGATTTGATGAATTCTTGGAGAATGAATGTTGAGAGTTGTTGAAGTCTTCAAAGATCTGCTCTTTCACTGCATATGAGGTTCCTGAAAACAAAATTCCGATCCTTTCAAATGAAGAAAGAGAGCTCTTATATATGAAACCCTAGGTCTTAATTTCAACTTTTGGCCGACCTAGAGATTGAATCTCCCACCAATTTCTTGGGTTTAAGCTTTATTTTATGATTGGATCGCGCTCCTAAAATTTCGGGAAAAATGTTCGGGACCATGTGCACTCCGGGCGCCATGGTCCTGACAACTTTTCACCAAATTTTCAGGGCCGTCAGATATGATGATTTTAGAGCGAATCCCAAAGTTACAGGTGATTTCAAGATGTTTTGACCCCCGAAATCAAGCCCCCAAGTTCAAAATAGGACCTAATTAGGGTTTTAGATTAAATGATGTATTGGAAGAATAAAATGAAAGGGGCACACTTTAATGAAAAGGGCCCAACTTTATGATATGGGAGATGATAAAATAGAACCTTAGACCTAATTAATTTAATTAATTAAGTGCTAAAGGGGAAATGCAATGCAAAATGCAAAATGCGCCAAGGCGGGTGCTAAACTAGGTGTGAAATTGTACCACCCTAGCAAGTGCGTACAATTTACGACGCTACAACACCTTTGTTGGTTGTGGTGGCGTCACAGAGAGTTTACATCAATAAATGAAGAACATGCCAATGCTTTTAATGCAGCAGTAGAAGTCTATCTCTTATTCAATATCTCTAGTGAAACCCCCATGATCTTTTGTTGGAGTAGAATTTGTTATATTCTAGAAAGGGTCTTGTCCTTTGTTGATGGGATATTCATCTACCTCAAGAAATAATTGTTCTTTTCTCCAACAAGAAATGGAACTAAATGAAGATCTAGCACCATGAAATTAATCCTCAAAAGGATTACTATAGTTAGTTTTGGTAGATAATGATTTGGGTAAAATACTAATGTGGCTTTACGAAACATTATGTACTAGCTTAGCATACTCTAACAACTTTGGTGCGACATGCTACATCCAATTAAGTCTCCATCGGTATCTCTATTGTGTTTATGGATTGGGATTCAATGTACTCTTTTTATACACAGATTTTACTTTCAACTGAGGAGGTTTGTATGTACTTACTTGTCTTTCGATTGTATCCCTATTTCAAGAATTTCTTCTATCAACAAATCATTTGTTGTAAGTTGTACAAGTGGAAGCTTGAACATGTCTTCCATGCTAGCCTTGTTGATACGTTCAACACCATCTTGTGCAACAAATCTTTAGAACTCCATTTTTCTGAATTGAAGAGTGAGTAGTAGGGACAATCTAGGACACTTACAGAGGTTTTGCAAGAGAGATAAATAGACCTAAATATTATGGCTTAATAATGATCAATAGGTAAACAGATAAGAAACTCTCAATATCAAAATGACTTTCTCAATTGTCTTTACTGGAAATGGATAGATCTGCTAATAATGGCTTTATGATTGTATGTCAACTTTAGACTCAATCCAAGAAGAGCTATAACTAATATGCGATATCTAGATTTATGATCTCTATAATATAACAATCCCATAATTATGTTTCCACGCATCTATACCACAACACAAACATCATGCTAGTGTTCAGCCATAACAATTGATATCCTAATTATAGAATGTGAAATATGCACATAACTATGAATAAAGATTAAGAAAAACAAAGAAAGATGCTTACTGCAAACATAAATGATTAATGGACAAGAATTGAATTCATTGTAGATAGTTTTGAATATCAAATTCACTTATTTGTGTGCATTTAGTAACTCATGTACTTGTGGCCAACCATTTATCTCTTTCATAAATTAAACACTTATTAATAACATTAAATGGCTGAGTAATTATGTTTTAGTTGAAATTGAAAATAAAATATTTTATTTCAGGACAACTCACACTATTCCCTATCATATTTTAGACTCTTGGTTTTGTTAGTAGTGGTTTGATGTCTTTGGAGATGATCATTGCATTTCTTTAGATACGTTTGCCAGCCTACTCCCAACCTATGCCAAAATGGGAGCTTTGGAATAGGGTATGGACATGCATCAAAGCATAAAAGATAGAGGAATTTTGTCAGATGTAGTTGCAACTGCACAAAATGGATTTGTCGAGAAGGCTTTAGAAACTTTCAAGCAAATGCAATTGGCAGGTGTAAAGCCAAATTCCAGGACCATTGCTACTATCCTCCCTGCCTATGCCAAAATGGGAGATTTGGAACAGGGTATGGACATTCATCAAAGCATAAAGGATAGAGAAATTTTGTCAGATGTTGTAGTTGTAACTGCCTTGGTAGACATGTATGCAAAATGTGGAAGCATAGACAAGGCACGTGAACTATTTGATAGAATGCCTGAAAGAAATGTTGTCTCGTGGACTGCAATGATTGTTGGATATGCACAAAATGGATTTGTCGAAAAGGCTTTAGACACTTTCAAGCAAATGAAATTGGAAGGCATACAGCCAAATTCCACATTCTTTGCTAGCATCCTCCCTACCTGTGCAAAAATGGGAGCTTTGGAACAGGGTATGGACATCCATCAAAGCATAACGGATAGAGGAATTTTGTTAGGTGTTGTACTTGCAAATGCCCTGCTTGACATGAATGCAAAATGTGGAAACATGGACAAGGCTCGTGAATTGTTTGATACGATGCCGCAAAGAGATGTGATCTCATGTGAACAATCAACACACGCGTGTACGGGAGGAAGGGATTGCTGATACAAAATTGAACGCTCACTCCTTAATCATAGTTCTATGGTTTTAGGAGATTAAAATAGGACAATTAACCACCACATGTATATTTTTTGCAACATGAAATTAAAAACTAGGGCAATTTGAATCTACCTCCTGCATGGGATTGCCTTCGACGCGAGTTTGATGTTCTTGGGGGTTGAAGTCACCACGGATGCCTATGCGGGATTGTAATTCACAAATGAATTTCCCGCCTCTTTTTTTATTTTGTAATGGCCGCTGTCGTCGAAATTACGACGAACTTGAGCACTTTTTTGAAAAAAAGAAAATTCTCATTTCTAATGCCTTCTTCGTCGAAACCAAATGGGTAATTTCCATCCGAATTACGACGAATGCGGACATTTTTTCAAAAAAAAATCAAATTTGGCCACAATATACCTTCTCCGTCGGAAACCTCAGTTGAAAATCTAGTCCAAATGTATTAGTGTTGTGACAGCAGACAAGATATTCGGGATAATACCCAGGAGGTTTTTCATCACCACTTTCCCTTCTTCTAGCAAGTTAATCTGAGCATCTATTTTATTAACTTTCTCCTCCATTTCCTTCTTCCATTGCTTCTGATCCCTATCATCTTCCTTCCTTTTCTCAGCCATCTGTTTCCCATTTTTCTCCAAGTTCTTCAATAGTTTATATGTCCATCTGTCATAACCCAATCTTGCCTCAGTGAGTTTTTTAAGGTTATCCAAGAATAACCCATCTCTAGCACTTTCCTTATCCTCACTCAAACTATCCTTTGGCATATCCTTCTCAGGTTCCTTGTTCTTCTCCCTCTCAGAATTCAAATCTTTTTCTCATTATCCTTATTATCCACATCCACCATAGGTTGGCTGTTGTCGTTACCAGGGCTAGCACTGTGAATTGGGCTATCATTGTCGGACTCGTTCTCATCTTCTTCATGCTCAACACCCACATCCTCATCTTTCTAGTTGTCCTCAAATATTGTGAATTGGGCTATCATTGTCGGTATTAGTTGTGTGTTCTAGTATCAACCATTTTAGTTATGCCAGTTGTATCTTTTATTTTGCGTGGTTCAATATTTGTGGTATGAATGACATTTGTGTTTTGGAGTTTGGAGTTGCTATGGTTGGAGTTTTGTGTTTATGGGTCAGTATCTATGGGTCCACTTGACCCTTGTTCTATTATGGTGATTAAGGAATATGCATCGGTGAATAAATTGTGAAGTGAATAAATTGTGTAAAGGAAGCATGTAGATATCTTGCAGAGGCGACTTGGTTATCATGCTTTTGATTAAGGATTTATTGGATAACGTGTTGAGCTTGACCAACACATTATCCTGGTGTGTAAGCTTTCTGGCACATATATATATATATATATATATATATATATATATATATAAGTGTATGCATGCATGTGCATGTATCACAAGGACAAGAAAGAAGTAGTGTGTGGAGTACGAGTTGTGGACATCAAAGCAGTTGAAGTAGATTCAAAGTGCGAACAACATTGTAGTAATCTTTTACTGGACCTGCTACAAGAGTTTGTTTTGGCATATCAGTGCAGTCCTTC
Organism: Cryptomeria japonica; assembly: GCF_030272615.1. Classification (NCBI taxonomy): domain Eukaryota; kingdom Viridiplantae; phylum Streptophyta; class Pinopsida; order Cupressales; family Cupressaceae; genus Cryptomeria; species Cryptomeria japonica. The sequence goes on along the minus strand of NC_081406.1, from coordinate 541,327,829 downwards.
ATTGGGTCTACTCTAGATGTCTATGGATAGTGGTACAAAGATCTTTCACCAGATCTGTTGTAAGTTTTTATGAGTTGTGATCTGAGCTTAATCTAGAATTGATATCATGCATTTAGAGATGCAACTTTCCTTAGTTCATTTTTATCTATTGCAATGAGCTTTCTGGTAGTAAGCCACTTTGTATTTTGGTAGTGAGCTTTCCGGTAGTGAGCCGTTTTTATAATTTGGCAGTGAGCCATCCGACAGTGAGACAACCCTTTTGTAAACACCATATAACTAGTTAAATTTTTCTTGAGAGCTAACACTCTACGTGGTTTTTCCCATTTGGGTTTTCCACGTATAAAATCCGATGTTCCATTTGTGGCTATGTTTTCATGTTTATTCTGCATTTGCAATTTCATGTTGATGTGCTTAATTGAAAAAACTGTTATATCACTAGAAGGTTAAGAAGTTGAAAGAAAGTTTTTGAATATGTGGGAATACTAATTCACCCCCCTCTCAGTATTCCGGTCCGTTCAACCAATCCAACAAGTAGCTTTGATTTGTTTTGTAGATATTTCTTGCAGAGAGTGTTTGAGGGCTTAGCAATATTGGGCATATCTCTCACTACTTCCTTGGCACTAATCTTCACAAGATTGTCAAATTTCATATGTCTCATTGTCTAATGTCACAACTAACTCTCATCTATCTGTGCCATAAAGCACCTTTTTCCCTTGATCTTATTAATAATGTAAAGGTTGTTTGCTGTCCTATATGCAACTACAACCAACTTTATTTTACTTGCTTTTCTAATTTCATAATCTTTATCACTAAATGTGAGGGTGTGTGCTTAATCACAAATTTGATTAACATCAAGAAGATTATGCTTCACACCTTCAACACATGAGACATATTTATTGTTTGTGTAGCATCATAAATTATAGCCCTATATAATTTTAATCCTTAATTACGCCCCACTCTAGTGTTTGGGCCTTCCGTGCCTTGAACCTGTTTGATTTTTCTCACCCATGTTCTATTCCCAAACTTCAATTATCACTTGGTCTATAGCCCTAATGTTGAACACAAGATTCCATTGAGAGGGTGGGGGGGGGGGGGTTGAATCAATGATTTCCAAATCTTAACCTCTTAATACTAAGAGTGATTACCAGTTACCAATCCTAATGCCAATTTAACCTACTGGTAAGAGAAGGAAAGATATCACAAAGCAAGAACACACAAATGTACATCACATGACACTGATATATATGAGGAAAGCCCAAGATGGGAAAAACCTCGGTGAGAAATGCTGCTAGAGGTTACTGCTACAATCTAGCCTCACAATGAAAACATCGGTTACAACATTTAGGGAACCAACCCAAGGAGTACCACTCCTACTTTTAGGGCACCAACCCAAGGAGAACCAACCCCTGCATCGAGCTCCAACTCAGTGATCTATCAAGAACATCATCAATTACAAAAGTAATAATTTGATTACAAGTGAATCTTGTAACCACTGCATACACTGTACCCTGTCGGTTTCTCACCTCCTCTGCCTTACCGGTTGACTCCTACTCTTCCTTCTATCTCTCTCTCTATCTCTCTATTCACCTTCACCTACTGTTGCTGACACACCGGTTTTACCTTTGCCTGTTGGATGAACAATCAGATTATATATCTGCTGCCAGTTACTCTGCTCATTGGTTTATCCTTTTTTTGCTCTCTACTTGCTGGATCTTTTCTCCTATACACACACTCAACTGCTTCACTCTGTACTACCTTCCAGCTGCCTTGAACACCACTGGTTCCCCTCTGAACTTATTCTATCTTGCTGCTTTACCAGTTACTTTGGACTTTACCAGTTTGACTCACAGTTAAATCCTCTTACCGGTTTAACCACTCTCTCATTCAATCACTATCATCTTCAGTGAACTTCACCAACATTACTCTTCCATGCAACATCAACATTTCCATCTCCAGTCCGCATACTTATAACTAGAATTTCCCGCCTAAACGTGAGTTTAAACTTTGGCATGCTAGGGTTTCCACCATGTATTGAATCTGCATCAAATCTCATCTCTGATCACTGTGACATATTATATCCAATCAGATCCCATGTCCTTGTTTGATGTTCTGTAGCTCATCAATCAACATCGCCATCCTCTTTACCTTTCAATGCACGTCTTCTATTTTCTGTCATTTGTAGCATCATTTTTGGCTTTGTGTTTTGTCAATCATGTGCATGATGCAGTTTCCTTCACCCACTTCTATCTGCAAGATCAGTATGTCTTGGATCTCTGTTGTTTCCTAAATCTCAAGCCACAAACCTCTACCATCATTCCATGAGCATCGCAGTTGTCATTGAATGCTGGACCAACCACCAACAATCTCACCAACACACCACATCAACTTGTGCATGCATGCCACTTCAACTCCATGAGCCATCACTATTGGTAAACACCTCAACTTAGTCTGCTATGTCGGTTTGGACAGGATCACCAACCAGACACTCCATCAGTACCGCTCACCCTACCGGAATGACCTAACCTTACCGGTACAACTTGCCTTACCGGTTAACACTAGCCGGTTATGATTCATGTCTTCACCTTCTCTATCTTGCCAATAAATCACATTTGCCCATTCATCAAGCATATTGGTCCTCAACAGTTATCTAGGATGACTCACCATGTGCTTCTTCAACTGACTGAGCGCACTTCGCTTTTGTCTCTCAGTACACTTAGTTGCATGCTGATATCCTTGTTTACTAGTTGGGACTCTTGATGACTTCATGCTATGAACCTCCAACCATCTCCATCAATGACAACAACAATCTCCATCTGAACCTTGGTAACTCCAAGTGTGTAGCTGCAGAGATTCATCTACATCTGACCGGTTCTCCTCTCAACCGGTTTGCCAAGATGGCAAATACATCATCTCAGGTCTTCCTTCTCTGTCCTAGCATCATATCTTGACTCCACATGTTGATCCGGTGTACATATCAGATCTTGACCTCTGGAGGCTTCCTCATCTTCCACTTTGGTCATTCGATCTAAGCATCCAATCACCTGCCTTTGCTTATTTTGACTATCATATCCTGGAGAGTCATGATGTATGCCATGTATGTTGTGATAGTTTTGATACTTAAAGATAAGTACAAATGCCAAGCTAATAAGATGAGAGGGGGGGTGAATCATACAAACTTAATCTTCCATAAAAACATCAGATTCAACCTCGGTAACATATACTTCAGTAATATAACCAAAACTGCTAAACATGCAAACTCAAAAGCATATAAACATCATAACACTCATAACACCAGATTTAACATGGAAACCCAAATAGGGAAAAACCACTGTGGGATTTCAGACCCACTAAGAAATATACTCTTCTAGAGTATGCTCAGTTAAAAGCAAATCCTGTTAAAGATTACAAACACATTGCTAGATGTGACCCGGTTAAGGGATTTCCCTCAGATTTGCTAGGATCTTCACCTTGTTAGAAGTGACCTTGTTAAAGGATTTCAAACACTCAATTAGAATGTCACCTTGCTAGAGGGTTTTACAAATAAGACTGTTAAGTCCACTCGGTAAAGAGATTTTCTATCACTTCTCCAAATAACAGTAATAAAAATCTATCTGGAACTTCACATCTAAAATTCTAAAGCAGATTCTTATTTGCTCAATACAATATAGACATAGAACTAATCTTGTCCATCTGCTAGGCTCTATACTCTGTTATTCAAAATAGGTCTTCAAGCTTCTGTGCTCGGTAATCACTATGTAGCATCCCTGTGCATACACTTGCCCGCATACATTGTTTATCAATAGTTCCCTATTTATAAACAATTCGCCAACTGCTTAATCTCCTTGATCACATTTCCCATGATCAATCATAGCCATCAGATCTTCAAACTTTGACCAGGTTCAATGTATCCTTAGATCTGAAAATGTTTTACCCCACCTTGGAACTTGCATACATTTCTTGAAACTTGTGCTAGGGTATTGCGGTTCAATCTGAGCTGTAGATCTTCCTGTTGATTATCCTTTGCCATAGATTGTTTAACAAACTTCATTCACGGTATACCAATCATTTAATCATAGCCAGCTCATTAGCTTCCTTCATTAAATAATGCTTTTATTCATTCAATGCATTCTGTTATTACTCGGTTGCAACTCGGTAAATACTAAACTTCACTCGGTAGACATTCTGCCTTCATTAACCGATAGTGATAACCTTAGGGTTTACCGACTAGGTTCTTTGCTTGGTAACATAGTATAGTATTAACCTTTCAATCAATAACATATGTAGGATATCAAAACAATCTAATCATCATGATCTCATCATTGTCTAACTCGGTAATAGTTGCCCATTGAATAACTTATTTCTCCCCTCATTCATCATATTCTTTCCGTGTCTTTTACCGACATCTTTATACTCATAAAATCATACTTCTCAAGATATGGCAACATCATACTGAATCAGAAAATCAATTACTTGACATCAATGACAAAATAATAATATTAAGACAGTAAACATCCTTAATCAGTTTTATCCATAATCATCAACAACCTTCTCAATATCCTTATTGAAATGCCAACAATCTCTCCTTGTCTGTTATAATGCCAAATGCCAACAATCTCCCCCTTTGGCATTGATGGCAAAACCAATTGATTTGACCTAATTGATTCAGACTGCTGTGAGATTCTGAAATGCTAAAATGCTCTCCCCCTGTCATCAGAATTCTCCCCCATACATTATTCTTTTCCACTTCTCTTCTTCTCTTTTGTCTTCTCCCCCTTTGACAACAATGCCAAAAAGTAAAGAACCAAAACATAATTTCTTCCTGTATGAAGTGATTTCTTGCTGTTATGTGTCAACTTAGTCTCGATCAGAGCATTTTGTCTTCAATTCCTGTTCCCTGTACACCTTTAGAAAACATCCTAAAGTGTGTAAATCAACATCAACTCCTAAAAAGATATTATGTAGAGTCATCGAATTGATGCTTTCACCGAACTCGGTTAGTGAATAGAAGATAGGGGTAGGACCCCTAACTTACTTCTGAGATACTCAAAAGTGTCCCTTGGCAGTGGCTTGGTGAAGATATATGCTATTTGTTCCGTTGTGCTAACATACTCCAACACAACTTTCTTCTCTTGAGCTTCTTCTCTAAGATAATGATATTTGATAGAGATGTGCTTTGTCTTAGAGTGCATAACAGGATTCTTTGAAATATTAATGGCACTAGTATTGTCACAGAATATAGTTACTAGCTCGGTAACTTTCTCATTTATACCTTCCAACAGTTGTTTGATCCATGCTATGTTGGTACAATTCAATGCTGCAGCAACGTATTCAGCTTCTGGTGTTGACTGTGAAACACATCCTTGTTTCTTGCTAAGCCAACTCACTAGTCTTTCTCCTAAAAAGAAAGCTCCTCCACTTGTGCTTTTTCTGTCATCAATGTTGCCTACCCAATCAGCATCAGTAAAAACTTTTAAATCAAAATCATTTCTTTTCTGATATACCAAGCCATAATCCTCAGTGCCTTTCAAGTATCTGAAAATTCTCTTGATTGCTGTCATGTGTGTTTCCTTAGGATCTGTAGAGAATCTTGCAACTATACCTACTGCATGTGCTTTGTCTGGCCTGTTGTGAACAACATATTGCAACTTTCCAATCATGGATTGGTAAAGTGTCTCATCAATGGACGCAAATTCATCATTCTTTGATAGTTTACAGTTGGTAGTCATAGGAGTACTTACTGGTTTTGAATCCTCCATTCCAAATTTCTTCAAGATTTCCTTTATGTACTTGGATTGAGTAATGAAAATCTCATCTTTCATTTGCAGTATTTGTAAACCTATAAAATACTTTACCTCACCGATTAATGACATCTCAAATTCTTTGCTCATTTCATTTCCAAAGTTCTTACATAGAGAGTCATTTCCACAAAATATAATTGTAGTCACATAAATCTGTCCACTTAATTAAATGAATACTTAGTATTTATTTGATTATTTAACCATCAATTAATGAATTAATTAAATTAATATTTAATTAATTCATCTTAACCCTCTTCTCCTATTAATTAAATAAATTATTCAATTTATTTGATTTAATTCACTTAACCAAATTTAGACCATTAATTAAATAAATAAATCATATTTGTTTAATTAAATCTTCTCTCACATTTAAATAAATTAAATCCCCCAAAATCCCACCTCTCACATTTAAATAAATTAACATTTATTTAAATCACCTTTATCCTCTACCCACTTGTATTTTCCTACAAAAGCAAGTTGCACAATTATTTTAAATAAATAATTTATTTAAATCACCTTTATCCTCCACCCACTTGTATTTTCCTACAAAAGCAAGTTGCACAACTATTTTAAATAAATTATTTATTTAAAATTTTATTTATCCTCACCCACTTGAAACCTTTAATGGTTTCCCTTAAAGTATTCAAACTTGATGGCTTTAAAGTCTTCAAACTTGATGGCTTCCTTCTATAGTCTTCTTAAGACTTTAATGGTTTTCCTTAAAGTCTTCAAGCCTTTAATGGTTTCCCTCAAAGTCTTCAAGCATTTTAATGCTTTATCTTCATTTTTCTCATTTAAATAAATTAATATTTATTTGAATATTTATCCAAATGCAAATTACACCATTTAATTGAAATAAATGATTTTATTTTAATTGAAAATACCAAAATTTCTCCCACTTGCATTTTCCTACAAAATTCACTTGCATGCCTAAACCCCTTCTAGAATTTTCTAATCACTTCTAAATAACCTAACCCCTTCTCTAAACTTTGTCACATTCCTAAGCAAAAGGGAAGTCACTTCTCAAACCCTCAAAGTCTTTGATAACCATTAAAGACTTTCAACCTTCAACCACTAAATGGCTCAAAGTCTTTGATAACCATTGAAGGCTTTCAACCTTCAACCACTTAATCCCCAAAGTCTCCAATAACCATTAATGGTTACCTCAAACCCTCCCACATGGTTAAAACATTTGTTTTGACTCAACCTCTACCCAACCCAAAGGTCTCATCAGGCCATTAATGCTTTGACCATGATTATCTCTTAAACATTTGCACAAAGGTTTATCCTTGGATTAACTCTTAATCCAGTGGGTAATCTTAATTTGGACTTGACCCTTAGCCTCTAGATAACCATGAGGTCTTCTCAGGCCTTTAATGCCTCCAACCTCTTCTCTCAACCCAATCCTATGTTGACACTTGTCACCATTTTATTGGTGCCAATTGTGCACATGGATCCCCAACTTTCAAACTTGGCCCTTGATTAAACCATTCAATCTTAACCCTTCATTTCCCCATTTCTTCTATAAATAGAACCCTTCTCCTCAAGCAAAAAAGGAAACATTAGAGTATTGTTGTTATACTGGCATTAGCATAGAGCTTTCTCATAGCATCATTGTGTACACTTGCATAGCATTTGCTTATCATATTCAACCATCTTGAATCTCCATATGGCATCCATGGATAGTGCGAAAAGCTGAGAGCTACACTCATTTGGGACTTGGAGAGGAGAGGAACAAGGGAGGAGCAACTATGAGCATCTTGATTAGCTATTTTATTCTATGTTTATATGCTTTCTATTTCATGCTTAATATCTCTCTTGATATGCCTGTTTAGGATAATCTTTTGTTGCTAACACTAATGTTTGTTTCTTGTGCTCTTGTGTGTGTTGCCATCAAACAGATTTTCTAATCCTTTTTGCAGAGCATCAATAATATCATCAACAAATATGGCTGAGATTAGTATTCCATTTTCATCATTCTTCATGTAAATATTGCTGTTTTCACTTGTTTTTATAAAACCAATCTTGATTAAATAAGAGTGCAATCTTTCATACCATGCTCTAGGTGCTTGTTTCAGACCATATAAAGCTTTGTTCAATTTACATATCTGATCTTTATTATTGTCTTCAGCAAATCCTTCAGGTTGTTCAATAAAAACTTCTTCTAATATACCATTCAGAAATGCAGATTTGACATCCATTTGATATACCTTGAAATTCTTGTAAGTAGCATATGCCAACAATGTTCTTACTCCTTCAAGTCTTGCTACAGGTGCAAAAGTCTCACCATAATCAATTCCTTCTTCTTGGGCATAACCTTTGCAAACTAGTCTTGCTTTATTTCGAATGACCTCTCCTTTTTCATTCAGCTTGTTTCTGAAAATCCATTTTGTACCGATTACATTTATGTCCTTCGGTCTTGGGACCAGTGTCCATGTGTCATTCTTCTTGATTTGATCAATCTCTTCTGTCATAGCATTTATCCAATCTTCAATGTTAAATGCCTCTTTCACTATTCTCGGTTCAAATTCAAATATCAGACATGTGTTCTGTCTCAATTTGTTCCTTGTCATCACTGGATCATCCTTATCTCCTATAATCTAACTTGGTGCATGATGTCTTCTGATATATTTGGCTAATACAGGCTTGGTAGGCTCTGTATGATCTTCTTCATCACTCGGTAACTGGATATTCTCTTCATTTCCTTCTGCAGTTTTCTCAGTAGGACTTGTCGATTGAACATAGACAAATTCATCATAATCTTCTGGTTTCTTGGAATTTCCTTCATCATTTCTTTCTGCAAATTCATCAATTTTCACATTTGCACTTTCTACTATTTTCACATTTGCAAATTAAAGATTACAAACACATTGCTAGATGTGACCCGGTTAAGGGATTTCCCTCAGATTTGCTAGGATCTTCACCTTGTTAGAAGTGACCTTGTTAAAGGATTTCAAACACTCAATTAGAATGTCACCTTGCTAGAGGGTTTTACAAATAAGACTGTTAAGTCCACTCGGTTAAGAGATTTTCTGTCACTTCTCCAAATAATAGTAATAAAAATCTATCTGGAACTTCACATCTAAAATTCTAAAGCAGATTCTTATTTGCTCAATACAATATAGACATATAACTAATCTTGTCCATCTGCTAGGCTCTATACTCTGTTATTCAAAATAGGTCTTCAAGCTTCTGTGCTCGGTAATCACTATGTAGCATCCCTGTGCATACACTTGCCCGCATACATTGTTTATCAATAGTTCCCTATTTATAAACAATTCGCCAACTGCTTAATCTCCTTGATCACATTTCCCATGATCAATCATAGCCATCAGATCTTCAAACTTTGACCAGGTTCAATGTATCCTTAGATCTGAAAATGTTTTACCCCGCCTTGGAACTTGCATACATTTCTTGGAACTTGTGCTAGGGTATTGCGGTTCAATCTAAGCTATAGATCTTCCTGCCGATTATCCTTTGCCATAGATTCTTTAACAAACTTCATTCACGACATACCAATCATTTAATTATAGCCAACTCATCAACTTCCTTCATTAACTAATGCTTTTATTCATTCAATACATTCTGTTATTACTCGGTTGCAACTCGGTAAATACTAAACTTCACTCGGTAGACATTCTGCCTTCATTAACCGATAGCGATAACCTTAGGGTTTACCAACTAGGTTCTTTGCTCGGTAACATAGTATAGTATTAACCTTTCAATCAATAACATATGTAGGATATCAAAACAATCTAATCATCATGATCTCATCATTGTCTAACTCGGTAATAGTTGCCCATTGAATAACTTATTTCTCCCCTTATTCATCATATTCTTTCTGTGTCTTTTACCGACATCTTTATACTCATCAAATCATACTTCTCAAGATATGGCAACATCATACTGAAACAAAAAATCAATTACTTGACATCAATGACAAAATAATAATATTAAGACAGTAAAGATCCTTAATCAGTTTTATCCATAATCATCAACAACCTTCTCAATATCCTTATTGAAATGCCAACAATCTCTCCTTGTCTGTTATAATGCCAAATGTCAACATGCTGAGATAAGCAAGGTATTATTGTTGGCAATTGACACTCATCCGACTTAGTTGTGTTGTCATTGATGGCAACACACACCATTTTAAGTTGGTCACTTAACCGATACTCACAGGTATTCATTGTTTGGCAACCGACATTCAGTCATCCAACACACAAGGAACCAAAACTGACAAGAAAGGGAAACTGGCAATCTAGGAACTGATATATGAGGATGACACAGGAGATTGGTTTGATAGGTCTACACGACAACGATCAAAGGCATCGGTCTTGAAATTTAATGAATTTATTTTTGCTTAGGCCGACATGTAAATAAATTTTAATATTATTGTAAGCCGACATAAGGAATTTATGTTTGTGTTTTGGAAGGGTATTTAAGTCAGTCTGGTTAGGTTATCTTGATGATGTATAATAAGGTAATGGGATATAGTAATGTGATTTTGTATGAGCAATCTTGATCGATAGAATGCGAATGTAATATTCTGTAGTCGGTCTTGGATTTTGGTCTAGAGGTTTGGGAAGCGAAGCAAGATACCGGTAAGGAAGGAAACAGTGTAAATCGATACAGATTGTGCTTTAACCGGAACTCATCCAGCATAGAAAATGCATTATTAGAGTTCATAATTTTGTTTGTAACTCTAGATGTGTTGTTTGTAGTTAGTGAGGCTCCTTTTGTGATGAGCAACGTGCTCTAGGCTATTGGCCTTCCTGCGCATGCAGGCCCCTATTGTAATATTTATTCATTTGGCCAGTGGATAGATATTGTGGGTCTCCAATCCCACCGTGGCTTTTTCTCCTTGAGGTTTTTCACGTATAAATCATTGTGTTATGGTGTATGCTCTTGTGGTTGCTTCATTTCTATTTGTTGTTATATTCTTTCATGTTTATTGGTTACTGAATTGCATAATTAATAAGGTTAAAATTAAATATACCGGGAGAACACTGATTCACTCCCCCTCTCAGTGTTCTTGGATTCCAACAATTGGTATCAGAGACTGGTGCCTTGGAGTAAGTCTAATAGCTTGAGGAAGTTCCTAAATTCGGAATCCATTGAGATGAGTCTACAGAAACAACTTGAAGTAGCACTTGAGGACTATGATGCTGAAAGGATGAAGAACTTGAAGTTGCAAGATGAATTGAACTCTGCAAAGGAATTCATTCTTACCCTGCAGGAGAGGTTGTCATCTATTCAAGCTAAAAGGAAGTAACTTTTGCATAATCCGGATGATGAAGAGAAGGATTCCCTTAAGGAACAATGTCAGAAGATGAGTTAGGAGAATGGTGTGATGAAGAATGAAATGCAAGCCATTACTATGAGGATGTCTAAGGAGATTGAAGATCGGAAGAAGAATGAAGAAAATCTTGGCAGATCTCTGAAAGACAAATCTAAGGAATGCATGAGGTTAGCGCATGAGAATGATGTGTTGAGAAATGAGTTGGTGCAATCACAAAACAATTAGAAAGAGTTGGAAAGAATGATGTCAATCCTAAGAAGTGATCTGGATGCAACAAATGAATACAAAGAAAAGTTCGGGGTTAATTCTGCAAGGCTTGATGAATTATTGAAGGATCAAAGAGACACTGGAGACACTAGAGGTCTTGGATTTGAGCATAGAGAAAGCTCCGACACTGCAAATCAAGGAAATTCACTAGACAACCGAAATCAGAAATCACCGGTAAGGCAACCCAATGCACATAAATTTAATGGTAGATGCTTTGTTTGTAATAAGTTTGGTCATAGAGTAAGTCAATGCAGAAATAGAGCAAATCAGAATAATAATGTTGTTCCCGGTCAATGTTCAAATTGTAATAAGTATGGTCATAGGACAAAAGATTGTAGAATGACCATGAGATGTCATGCATGTGGAAATTTTGGACATATGGCTAATCAATGTAGGTCGAAGAATGGTCAAGGACTCAACAAGGAAATTCTGAAGAATAATGTCACTTGATATGTATGCAACAAAATAGGACATATTGCCAAATATTGTAGAAGCAAGAACAATGCGGTAGGAAATGATGACAGAGGAAAACAAAAGGTTGAAGACATCTGGAATGAGCATGAGAGGAAATGGGTTAGGAAATATGAAGATCAACCAACAGAGACAATCAACCCAGTTACTCAACCGACAGAGCAGAATGTTCCTGCACCGACAGGAAACTTATCTGGTAACTAAGGCATTAGCCTTAGGGGGAGGCAAATTATTGATAGATCTTGCATTGCCCCCGGTAGAGGTCTGAAAGCCTATTTAAGATCTTGGTGAAGACAGTTTGGAGATTCACCAGCACTGAGATAATGGATTTTGAATCCGGTATGATATGCCGACATGTGTTAATGTCAATGAGAAATTAGGGTTTTCATAGAATTAAAGGGAAATATTGGTTTGTTTTCGATCACACTGCATTCAAAGCGAAACATAGTGAGTTCAAGGTGATCAAAATCATTTCAAGCAAATTCCAGTGCATTCTCAATTGGATTTTGAAGAGCTTTCATCGGCCAAGGTTGTGAGGTATTTTATCAATTTTTCGAGCTATTCTTTGTTTGCAATGTTTTCTGGATCATCTTCCGCTCCGATAGGTGTGGCTACCCCTGTTGTTGTTGATATCAAGGACCGTCCACGCCTTATTTTCAAGTAATGACCTCAGATTAGGAAGGTCAATGATTCAGTTGGTGCATTTTCTAGGGTTCTTAAAGGAGTTTTCTATGTCGAAGATGTTCATGCATACATTCACTGCACTTTGGGGGATTTGGGTTCTATTGAGATCAAGAAAATGTATATTGGCACCTTGTTGAACCAGAATGGGTCGATGAAACCAAAATTTCAAATTCTGAAGGATCAGGGTTTTACTGACATTTTGAAGATGCCAAAATTTGAGGATGAATTGATCCAGTATGCACTGAGCCGAGTCCATGGAAAATTCATATGGCTAGACAGGTCCCACAAGATCACAAAGGAGGCTATTTGTGCGATCATTGGTTTACCCCAAACCAGTCCAACCCTTGGAAGGAAGAAGATATCTAACAATGAGGTGGAGAAGTTAACTGGTGCAACATCTGACACCTGGTCAATGAGAATCAGTACTATCAGAGACAAAGCAATTCAATTTACAAGCATGATCATCGGTTACAAGGTAACCCAATCAAATCGGTTGAACTCTGTTTCCAATTCATGCATTTTCTATGCTCACCCAATGATTAAGGAGAATGAAAAGCTAGATCTATGCCAATGGATGTGTGATGAGTTGATAATAAACTTAGGAAAGATTAAGGGTGAGAAGAAGGGTATTTTCCGGTATGGCAACCTTGTTGTCTATTTAATGCTTTTCTTTTTGAATGAGTTACCCAGAATTGGTAAGATCCAATGCGCATTTGATATATCGGTAGAAAAACAAATCAAATATGCTATAAGGAATATGGGACAGGAAAAGGATAAGGACTCCATTCTTTGGGGATATTTCAAATCATTCCTGAAGGCAATGAAGAAGAGAGAAAGAGTTCTAAAACATATTGTAGATAAGTACTCAACTGAAATCTATTTTATGGTAAAGAAGGATGAAACACTGATGGAGGCAGTACAACCAAGGAAGTTCTGGATAAGAAAAATGGGCTATGAGATAGATGCTAAGATCTTGAACTTGTATGCCAAGACTCTTATTGATGCCCTGGCGAGAAAGCCTTTGGGACTACAAAGCAAAAAGAAAAGGGGAGGAAAGATCAAAAAGGTTGGGGAAGTTGTGCAGAAGATATCCATTGAGGTAAAAGCAGATTATTGGACTAGCTGAAGGGTCATCTCCAAAATGATGAACTTATAAGGCACTGAGAGGGGGGGTGGGGTGAATTAGTGATAGTAAAAATAATACAAATCTGAATATCAATTTCACCAACTTAAAACTCAATAGGCATGCAAGAAATAACACCAAGTATGCAATCATCGCATAAAGTATAAACCACATTACACAAGAGTTTATACGTGGAAAACCCCAATGGGAAAAACCACAATGGGAGTTAGTACCCACAAGATCCACTATCTGTAGTATAGAGATTTGACCAGTTAAGATCTACAACACCCAGTTAGGGGCACACCCTGTTAGAAGTGTCTAAGCTCAGTTAAGAGATTTACAAAAGGCCTATGAGGACCAGCCCTGTTAGGAGTTGCCCAAGTTACTGGGATTTTCAAACAGAAGTTAATGTGTGACCTGGTTAGAGGATTTAATGATCATAACTGTTAGGATTTGACTGCACCCTGTTAGGAGTGACCTTGTAAGAGGATTTTCTTTCTGCAACTATTAGGGAGTCAACAAGTACAAATGATCTTAGTATAACACCTCCAGTGTTTGATAAGATCTGCTTCAAAACATTACAACATCACATAGACTTCATCTCTCAACTCCTCTCATCATCGCACTATCAGAAATACAAAATTTGGTCATCATCTATTACACTATCAAGCTCATATACCCTTTCATACCTCATCACACATTTAGAATCATAATAAGGTCGGCTAGAACCTTGTTACAATTCCCTAGGTTCAATGAATCTAGACAATATTGCATTATACGCTTTAGTTATGTCGGCCACCAACATAACAAATCCAATTCTATGTCGTTTTACCGATCTAAGTGATTTCATCACTACCGGTTAAGTCTCCATCAACTATTCTATTATGTCAAATAAGTCTCATTCACCTGATCGAATTTGTACATGCGGTTACGAATATACTTTCTTCAGATAGCCTTCAATATTGCTGCTGCAAAACCCCATCATCTCAATCTTCATGATTTTCACGTACTGGTTGTCAGATTGTAACATTGTTTGCCATTTAACGGTTGGTCCTAATTACTGGTTCTGATGAAACCGTCTCTCCTTTACCGGTTAAGTCTAGCTGGTTGAACTATAGGACTTAGATGAATTAAAGGAAACATAGTTTCCATCAATAATAACATACAAAATGGTCATCATACATAAATCTAATCTCTATGCACAATAGACATATACTGGTTACATCAAGCAAATAAACATTACTGGTTGATGAAATGATAAAATGCCAACATGATAGCAGTGTAGGCTCCACCGACAACAACAACCGACAAGGGTGTAGTAAAGAGGAAGAAACCAAAGAATTATATTTCCCTCGCTACATCCGGTTTTGACACTAATGTTGTGCCCTCACAGATTCCCAAAACTTTTATCAAGATACCAAGGAAGAAGGCTGAGGAAGTAAAGAAGCAGAAAGTGAAGGTTACACCTCCGACAACACCAAAGAAAATTTCGAACGAGAGGAAGCCCACAGAGAAGAGAAAACTGGTTAAGGAGTCTACTTCTAGTCCCGACAAGAAGAAGAAATCAGATATAGATATTGCTCTCGAATCCAGTAAGAGTATTGAAGTCACTCCTCCTCTTTCACTTGCTGAGTTGATTGATCAAATCACTACAGATCGAATTTTGAGTAATATACAACATTACTATATACATATGGATGATAAGGATCAAATGGAGATAGAGGAATCAATTTTGTTGTACTTAGATATATATAAGAAAGCACTTTTAGAGATTGAAATACAGATACCGATAGATTTGTATAGTAAACTAGATGCTAGAAGGTTATTTGCGGTTGAAGAGGGTAGACATATAAAGGTACATGAATTGTTAATTATTTATGGTGCTATACCTGATGAAGAGATGCAACAATGTTTAGAGTTTACTAATAAATAAATTTTTTGAAGCAAACACCGACATGTGAGTCTTATGGTAGGTAGAGTAAATAAGATAGTTAAGGAGACACATGAGGCTTGGGTAAAATTCTTTGTAGATAAACCGTGATTCTTTACATCACCGGAAGTCTCTCAAATGTCTAACACTCCAGATATCTCGGTAGATGATAAGGGGAAAGGTATATTGGGAATGGATATACCGGTTTTTGATAAGAAACTAACTGAGGATATTCCTCCAGTAGAACCACTTGTACCTAATATAGAGATACCGGTCGATAACATTGAAACTATATAGGATAAGCAGGATACACCAGAACAAATCATTCTGGATATAGAGGTTATTGAAGTGGAAACAAAAAATAAGTAGGTGGAGGATATTGAACCTCCAACACCAAATGTACATACTGAAGAGGTTAAGGTTGAAAAGGTTACTGCACCAAGTGGCGAAGCCACTAGTGCAAGTCTTGAGGATGAATCTTATTGAAATATTTTGGATAGTCATTCATTGTTGGCACTTGACTTATTCGTTCAAGTTGATTTTGCACAAAAGAATATTGAGTAGCTAAGCAGTTTTTAATTAATGTATGTTGCAGCTCAGAAGTTAAGGAAATAACTAAAGACAAGCAGGTTATTGAGCAGGCCATTCCAGTTTTGTAGCAACTTGCACTGGAATATAAGGTAGATCAAATTCGAAGTCCATTCGGTAATATGAAAGGTTTGACTCATAATATTTCCAAAGAGTTTAAAACTATTCAACAAGTATCAAACCGATAGTTGATTGAGTGGTATAATGCAGCCCGGAAGGTCACTTGTGACAACATGATTTCAAAAGATTGATGTTTCTCTAAATGAGTGTAGCAATGTATATAGGTCCTATACTAACACCTACAAATAAACAACGGACCTTGAAGTGAAATTGAAGGGGACAAAGGTCCAATTAGATCTTTTGGCTAGCAGTTTTGATGGTACTCAGACACTGACCAATACCATTGATGGTTAGATTTTGATAACAGAGTCTAAGATTTCTAGATTAGAGAAGGACATGGATAGGCTAATTCGACATGCAAGATAATTAAGAGGTTTGGTGAGTCCCTGGTTGAACACTATGTTACTTCACAAGAGGGAAAGCATAGAGTTAATGAATAAACCTACTCCGACAGACCTATCAGAAGAAGAGCTTCATGCATATAGTCTTAATGGTTTTGTATCCATTTCAAGCACATTGAAGACAGGTTGGGATGCATACTTAGGATTTTTGAAGAATGCTTACCTGGATATTTTCAAGTTCATCTAGGTCCGGTAATCACAGTTTTGCTCTCATTCTTTCATTCATTTGCCTCGGCTTTGGCATTGCTGTGAAAGGGGGAGAGGTTGATGTGAAAAATGTTTGGGACATAAGAAGTAATGTATAGCTCAGGGGGAGCAGTCTTCCAATAGTTTTTGAGATCAATTTTGGAGTTTTTGGTAGGGAACCGGAACAACACTTCAGTGATCCATTTTCACATGAGTGTTGCCATCAATGCCAAAGGGGGAGATTGTTGGCAATTGATGCTCATTCAACTTAGTTGTGTTGTCATTGATGGCAACACACACCATTTTGGGTTGATCACTTAACTGGTACTCATTGGTATTCATTGTTTGGCAACCGACATTCAGTCATCCGACACACAAGGAACCGAAACCGACATGAAAGGGAAACCGATAATCTAGGAACCGGTATATGAGGCTGACATAGGAGATTGATCCGACAGGTCTACACGATAATGATCAAAGGCATTGGTCTTGAAGTTTAATGAATTTATTTTTTGTTAGGCCGACATGTAAATAAATTGTAATATCATTGTAAGCTGACAAAAAGCATTTATGTTTGTGTTTTGGAAGGGTATTTAAGCTAATCTAGTTAGGTTATTTTGATGATGTATAATAAGGTAATGGGATATAGTAATGTGATGTTGTGTGAGAAATCTTGATCGACAAAATGCAAATGTAATATTCTGTAGTGGGTCTTGGATTTGGTTTAGAGGTTTGGGAAGTGAAGCAAGATACTGGTAAGGAAGGACACCATGTAAATCGATACAGACTATGCTTTAACCGAAACTCATCCAGCATAGCAGATGCACTCTCAGAGTTCAAAATTTTGTTTGTAACTCCAGATGTGGTGTTTGTAGTTAGTGAGGCTCCTTTTATGATGAGTAGTGTGCTCTAGGTTGTTGGCCTACTTGCATGTGCATGCCCCTATTGTAATATTTATTCATCTGGCCAGTGGATAGATATTATGGGTCTCCAATCCAACTATGGTTTTTCCTCCTTGAGGTTTTCCACATATAAATCATAGTGTTATGGTGTATTCTCTTATGGTTGCTTCATTTCTATTTGATGTTATATTCTTTCATGTTTACCGGTTACTTAATTGCATTGTTAATAAGGTTCAAATTGATTATACTGGCAAAACAATGATTCACCACCCTCCTAGTGTTCTTGGATTCCAACAATTAACACTTACCGGTGGGAAGAATAGAAAATTGCACTTCAACTACTAAACACTAGTGGAGGAAGATCTATGTCACTTGCTAGTAATGATGTGACTTCACTAAGGAGAGGATACATCTCCAACTTGACATATGTCCCAATATCTTTTCCATATGTCATCTTTGCTTACTGAAGCAACACACTTTCTGTCAACCTTCTCTTCATCTGGTGGGAGTCTTGCTAGATGGCATCACACTAGCACACCGGTTGCACTGTTGACCCTTCATTAGTTCATACTACAGCAAGCTCTACCGGTCACATACTTTTCAGTTCTCATCACTCACTGGTGACTTCTCTATAATGCTTGTTCTACATCAACATACATACTTACTAACTGGTTCCTTCTTCCCAATACTGACATGTAAACCGGTTACACCGACTTGCTTACCTATTGGCTTCATTGTCCACACTACCGGTTGATAACACTAACAACATATCAACTATTCTCTATACCGGTTGACATCAATGACAACACAATGCCAACAATCTCCCCCTTTGGCATTGATGTCAACACATGTAGTATCTGGTATGCTACAGATTCTTTCTCCCCCTTTGACAACAATGGCAAGGGGTCTTGACAACTAGCATATTGTAAGCTCTCTCTCTCCCCTTTTGTACTAGTTGATTGTTCCCTTTTTACCACTATCCTCTGCAACCTCTCAACTAGAAGAACTTAAATCAAAGAACTGACACCAATTATTTATACTGGTTTGATACCGATTGCAAAATTAACCAATTGTTGAAAAGTGTGTCAGTGAATACTGCTTACTTGTTGGTCAAACTATATTTTCCCATTTGCTCAATTGGTCATGAGAATCAAATGTGATTTTACTATAAATGCTACCAATTGAAACCAATTGTTGATACATACATTAATACCAATTTGATATCAATGAAATATTCTTCATTTGTGGGGGTTGCTCCGACACCAATCTAGTTGACATATTCTCCCCCTATGCAGGTAACTCACATCTTTGTTCACATCTCCCTGTATACCAGTCCACGGTGCAATAGTAATGACACTTGATCTCCTGTCGTGTCAAGTGTATTAGACACCAATCATAAGATGTGAGTATGAACTCCCCTAGAATCACAACTTTCTGGTCTTCATTTATCTTTCAGGTCCTAAACCGGTACCCCAAACTGCACTTTGTACCAGTGGAATTGAGCATCTGTAAATGCTGATGGTCTTTCACTTCCATGACATCCATCCCATCTTTGTGACACGATCTTACCCGACCACAATGCCAAGTCACATTGACTTCATGTCAACTCTCACACCGATTGACATCATGATGTCTCATACACATAGGATTGTCTACTGGTCCAACACATTGTCATTTAGGACTGCTTCTAATATCATCAGAGACATGAATTCATTTGTCTAGGCCACCAGAGCCACTGCAACACAACCGGAACACATTGACTCACATATTCTACTATACTGATTAGTATCCATACCGGTAATACACTTCACACATCGGTAACACACTTCACACATCGGTTTACTCTACCGGTTCAATATCTTCACTGAGACATCTTGTCCATTAGCTTCTGTCTTCTTGTGTCAAGTGTCTTTGATCCCAATTGCAATTTGAACTATCCATTGACACAAGTATGAATGTGTAGTAATGGTAGCCACCACACACACACACCTATCTTACCTTTTTCTTCTTACCGAAAATAACCTGTCTTCTCCTTTGTCCTTGTCAAGCATGGAGGTGAATCATCTGATCAATATTTAGCTCTCCCTTAGTCATGCATCTCCTTTAAGCTTTAGGAGATATCACTTGTGCATTGAATGCACAATGTCTGTCCATGCTCTTATCTTCCTGTTTCTTCCTCCATACCTTCTTAATCTCTTTCCTTTTCTCATTTACAGCCCTTGGAGTAATGTTGACCTTCTTCTGCTCATTGGACCTTGCTTTACCAAATTCTGCAACATGACCGCAAGCATTATTATAGTAGCATACAACATTCATGCCAATCAAATGATTAAGGGACCTTCTAACATACTGGTTTCCTCTTTTATGATTATGGTATTGTAGTCAGGTACCGGTCTCCATGGATTCCTTGATTGTTCAGGAACACTTCTCCTCTTATTCCCACAAGTCTTTGTTGCTCATATGCCCCATAATTGCTTCCATACTGAGCATAATTGTTCCATCAGCTGCCATAGGACTGAGAATAATTTTTCCTACATTCATGACTTCTATGGCCAAAACCATTGCATTGATAACATATAATATTTGCATAGCCGGGAGAGTGGATATGCATGTTTCTACTCTTTGAAACATTATGCCCATATGCATGATATCTATGGCAACCTAGATTGTTTCTCCTAGATCCCTTTCTACATTTTTCTTCTCTATGGCCATATCCATTACATGCAAAGCAGTAATCGGAGAAGGAGGACTTATTACTTACAAATTTGTTTTTCCAAATATGAGGGTATGCTTCTCTAGGGATGGATCCTGGGTTGTCCACTTTCAATAGTTCTTCCATCTGATCCCTTTCTCTTCCACACTTGTCTTGACTTGGGGTTAGCAATATTCCTTTGTCTTCTATCGATGAAAGATCTTCTGAACTATCTTCTCTTGTTCTTGCTACCGATGAAGCTATTTTCTTTCGGCTTCCCTTTTTCTTTTGAATCTGCATTGTTCCTCTTTGCAACACCGATCTTCATCCTCATCATGTCTTTACCGGTTGTAGTTAGGTCAACCTTCTTTCTTGGAGTGTTTCTAACTGTGAAGGTCTGACCCTTGCCATTTCCATTTGAGGAGAAAAATTGAATATCTTTGTGTGAGGTCTCCTTGCTTGTAGAGCATTCACTAGTACCACATCCTAATCCACCAGTATTCTTAGAATGTTTTTTATTCTTAAAAATTTAATCTAAGGCATCACTGTTGCCATCAAATCAGATTCTTACCTTGAGCTTATCGTTACATTTCTCAAGGTCATTTTGGAGATTCTCCATTTCTCCTTCTAGCTGTTGATACTCTTTATCTTTTGCCTCTAGCTCAGATGCTAGATCTTTACACCTGCATTCCTTGGTGTCTACGTTTTGAGTCTTCAACCCTGAGATACATTTCTCAGAATCTTCAAGACATTTGATTAACTACTTTTTCTCCATCATAGCAACATTCTTAAATAACTTGTATTCATTTCTCACTCTACTAATCTCCTCAAGTGCACTTACAAGTTCTTCTTCTAGATCTACCTCGGCTTCATCTCCTTCTTCATATTCACTGTTGCTACCAAACACATCTTTTCGGTAGGAATGATCGGCATGATCACTCTTTGATGTGTGTCTCTCATCTTCTAATTCTTGAGCCATAAAGAAGTGGTTTCCTTCTTCATTATTGCTACTGCTGCTAACAGATCTGCCTTCATCATGTGTAGACACATGAGTTACATTTCTCATCTTGTCTTGACAAACCGGTTTTGCAGTGGTAGGCTCATTTCCATAGAGATTCTTCAATTTGTCCCATAAAATCTTTGCCGATTTGCATCTATCCATCTATGAGGAAATATCACCAGATAGCTCACTGAGTATAACATTCATGGCTTTGACATTGCACTAATTTCTTCTTTCTACTTTAGGATCGATGGGAGGCCTAACTTTATTGGGGCATCCATACATCTAACCCAAGGGAGGACATGTAGACTTCCATCCTATGACTCCAAATAGAAAAGTTTGAACCATCAAACATTGGAGTAGGGATTGACACTAAACAAACCATTATGTTCAAATACCAAAATCTACCCAAGCTGGAGAAAGCTTATCAACTAGGAACCTAGGCTCTGGTACTAATTGTTCAATACAAGATGCCAATGAGACCGGGGTGGGGTGAATCAGTGATTTCCAAATCTTAACCTCTTAATACTAAGAGTGATTACCGGTTACCAATCGTAATGCCAAGTTAACCTACCGGTAAGAGAAGGAAACTTATCACAAAGCAAGCACACACAAATGCACATCACATGACATCAGTATATACAAGGAAAGCCCAAGATGGGAAAAACCCCAATGAGAAATGCTATTGGAGACTACTGCTCCAATCCAGCCTCACAATGAAAAGATCGGTTACAACATTTAGGAAACCAACCCAAGGAGTACCACTCCTGCTTTTAGGGTACCAACCCAAGGAGAACCAACCCCTGCAATGAGCTCCAACTCAGTGATCTATCAAGAACATCATCAATTACAAAAGTAATAATCTGATTACAAGTGAATCTTGTAACCACTGCATACACTATGCCCTACCAGTTTCAAACCTCCTCTGCCTTATCGGTTGACTCCTACTCTTCCTCATATCTCTCTATTCACCTTCACCTTCTATTGCTGACACACCGGTTCTACCTCTGCCCATTGGGTGAACAGTCAGATCATATACCTGCTACCAGTTACTCTGCTCATCAGTTTATCCTTTCTCTACTCTCTGCCTACTGGATCTTTTCTCCCATACACACATACAATTGCTTCACTCTACATTGCCTTCTAGCTAGCTTGACACCACCGGTTCCCCTCTACACTTATCCTATCTAGTTGCTTTACCGGTTACTTTGGGCTTTACCAGTTTGACTCACAGTTAAACTCTCTTACCATTTTAACCACTATCTATTCAATCACTATCATTTTCAGTGAACTTCACCGACTTATTTATCCTTGTGATTCTGCTTACTTCATCGACATTACTCTTCCATGGAGCATCAACATTTCCATCTATGGTCTGCATACTTATAGCCAAAATTTCCCACCTAAATATGAGTTTGAGCTTTGGCGCGCTAGGGTTTTCGACATGCACTAAATCTGCATCAAATCTCATCTCTGATCATCGTGACATATACATCTAATTAGATCTCTTGTCCTTGTTTGATGATCTGTATCTCATCAATCAACATCACCATCCTCTTTACCTTTCAATGCATGTCTTCTATTTTCTACCTTATGTAGCATCATTTTCAGCATTGTGTTTTGTCAATCAGTTTGTCCTAGATCTTTGCTGTTTCCTGAATCTCGATCCACAAACCTCTACCATCATTCCTTGAGCATCACACTCATCATTGAATGCTAGACCAACCACTAACAACCTCATTGACACACCACACCGACCTGTGCATGCATGCCACTTCAACTCCACATGGCATCACTGTTGGTAAACACCTCAACTTAGTCTGCTATGTTGGTTTGGACAAGATCACCGACCAGACACTCCATCAGTATCACTCACCCTACCAACATGACATAACCTTACCGGTACAACTCGCCTTACCGGTTAACACTAGTGAGTTATCCTTCATGTCTTCGCCTTCTCTGTCTTGCCAGTGAATCACATTTTCCCGGTCACCAAGCATATTGGTCCTCAACAGTTATCTAGGATTACTCACCATGTAATTCTTTAACTGACTAAGAGCACTTCGCTTTTCTCTCTCAGTACACTTAGCTACATCCCGGTATCCTTTTTTACCAGTTGGGACTCTTGATGACTTCATGCTATGAACCTCCAACCATCTCCATTGGTGGCAACAACAATCTCCATCTGAACCTTGGTTACTCCAATTGTGCAACTGCAGAGATTCATCTACATCTGACCAGTTTCCCTCTCAACTGGTTTGCCAAGATGGCAAACACATCGTCTCAGGTCTTCTTTCTCTGTCCTAGCAACACATCTTGACTCCACATGTTGATCTAGTGTACATATTAGATCTCAACCTCTGGAGTCTTCCTAATCTTCCACTTTGGTCATCCGGTGTAAGCACCCAATCACCTGCCTTTGCTTATTCTGACTATCATATCCTAGAGAGTCATGATGTATGCCATGTATGTTGTGGTATAAGCAAGGTATTACCACTTATCGGTGGGAAGAATAGACAACTGCACTTCAACTACTAAACACTAGTGGAGGAAGATATATGTCACCTGCCAGTAATGATGTGACTTCACTAAGGAGAGGATACATCTCCAAGTTGACATATGTCCCAGTATCTTTTCATATGTAATCTTTTCTTACTGAAGCAAGACACTTTTTGTCAACCTTCTCTTCATCTAGTTGGAGTCCTTCTAGATGGCATCACACTAACACACTAGTTAAACTGCTAGCCCTTCATTAGTTCATACTGCTGCAAGCTCTACTGGTCACACACTTTTCGGTTCTCATCACTCACTGGTCACTTCTCTATAATGCTTGTTCAACATCAACATGCATACTCACTAACCGGTTCCTTCTTCCCAATACTGACATGTAAACCGGTTACACCAACATGCTTACCTGTTAGCTTCACTGTCCAGTCTACCGGTTGATAACACTAACAACATATCAACTATTCTCCCATACCAGTTGTCTTGCTATACCGGTAACATTCTATACCGGTTGACATCAATGACAACACAATGCCAACACCTGATCAGTTGGACAAAGGTGCTCCAAGTGCCATTGTTGTAACAAAAAGGGGCCCAATTTTGGTCCCAACAACACTCATGGAATGTGGGCAAGAATTTCTCTCCTGTATCATCCTATGTAAAAAATTTATACATGTTTGATGTGATGGGGTATGAAAGCAAGCCTTACCCCCTCATTTGAACATATCTCCCTTTTAGCTCTCTACATGATTCAAGTTCAAATTCATTTCAAATTCAAGTAACTAATCAAGCATCTTCAAGACATTGAAGGAGAGGTTAAGCATTCATATTGAAAGCATTCAAGATGACATACATGATCAAGGTTCTATGAAGGCATCCTATGTCCTATAAAATATCATTAATCTTTCATAAAAACTTGAAAGCAAGATTCATCACAATGAAACATTTCAATATTAGCATTTCATTTCAGATCTAGGTTTTGCCCTCAAAAGACATGCTTTACATTTCCAAATACATTCAAATTCAATTTCAATTATAGGGTTAATTCCAAACTTGGGGTTTGACTTAGGCAAACCCATATTCACAACATATTTCTTCTCTTTTTGTCATCATTCGACATTCCCAGGATAAATTCGCTTGGAGCTACTTTATCTTGCGGTTTCAGGCCCAGTTTCCACTCACGGCTTCTATTCATCTACCTCTTCTCATAACCATGATTACACCTTCATATATGATTTTCAATTGCCTATTCATATGCATTTAGGTCAATTTTCCATATTTATCCCTAGATCTAGCTTTCATCTTCATATAGTTGGTATCCAATTCAACCCCCAACAAAAGAGGAATAGGGGCAATCAAAATTCAACCCTTTACACACAAAGGAGGTTGAATCTATTGATTTAATCTCCTCCCCAATGTAATGTTGTGGATAAAGGTCTATTTTGTATGCCTAAACATATAAACCCTATTTCCCTTCATCACATTTTGGTGAACCCAACATAGTGCTTCCATTAATTCTAATTTTTTATTTCAGATCTAATTTGTATGAATTAATTAATTTACATTTGCAATCATGTCTGAATAACATCATTTATGCATTTAAATTACATAAATATTGATAAAATTGATTTTTGGGTTGCATAATTTCTAATTTATATGCTTAAATCTGATTGTTAGTGTATGGTATTTTCAAATTTAGAAGCATTTATTTTTCACATCTATCATTTCTCTAATGTATTTCATTGGTTAATTGGTTATTTTAGTGAAAATTTTCATTGTTTAATCATTTTTTCAGCTTGTATTTTCAATTACATAAGAGGTATTGTGAGTACAAAACCATTCACTTAGCCTTTCCCTCTTTGTGCATGAGTTTCACTACCCTTTCACCTACATCCAGTATCCCAGTGAGAAGAAGTTATACTTATGGATTCCCAAAGTTTAAATACCAAGAGGTGTGAGCTAGGGTTGAATAACCTATTCCATGGGAGCTTGGATCAATCCTCAATCTCTAAACAAGAGATACCTACCATTATGGAGAACGATTCCCCTCACACTTCTCATGGTGAGGATGACTCCTTAAATCAAGTAACTATTGACCAATTGGGGAAGTTTGACCATGAGTTGGATAAGCTTCAACAATAGATGGGTTAAGAAAAATAAAAAACCGAGGCAGTCCTCTTGATTAAAGGCTTGAGGAGAATGATTGAAAGTAATGAAAATGGTTTGGAAGTTTTTCATGATATTTCATATATTGTTGACTCTAATATTATGCCAATAAAAAGTTGTGCCAAAGCTCTTGGTTTTTCCAATCCAACAACTCAAGCTGAGCATTCCATTCCTATATGTACATCTTTTCCTAATGTGCCTACTTATACATATTTCATCATGTCTACTTATACACAAAATATTAATCCTACACATGTTAGTAATGGGAGAAATTTTATCAATCAATATGTTAAACACACCACCAGACTAAGAAGGGGGGATGAACCAGTCCAGACCTCAAAAATATTTAGTTTTGATCAATTAAACTTCGAATCACAATTAACATAATAATTTAATGATAAAACATGAAAGCAAGAATCACAACAACCACAAGAACATTAGATTTTAATGGAAGACCCTAAACAAGGAAAAACCATGGTGAGAATCACACTCACAATATGAATAATTAATTATAATGTTTAGGCTCAAGGCCAAGGAGCTTGTTGCCCTTGAAAAGACTTGCAAGACTAAGGCACACAACGTTAGGGAAAGATACAAAGGGAAACACAGGCTGCCAAAAGGAACACACCTTCTTCTAGCAGGTGCAATGAACCGAAATGAACAAGATCTCCCAATCATGAAATTATTCTTGTACTGTTGTGTGAAGCGACCAATATCGTGGAAAACACATCTTACCTAAAACACTGTCTTAACACTCTTCATAAATTGTCTTTCACATGTTTTCTATATCAATAATGCTTGTGCATTATTCACATACATTTCACATCAATTCACATTCATCCCATCCTCAACTCATACATCTGCACTCCTCTATATACAAGATATTTCATTAAAAATCTCAACTAGGTTGGCCATAGACATAATAAGCAATATTACATAAATTAGGCCACATGGACCCATAACATCTAGTGCGGTCCATTCTAGGAGATATAAGGGACCCAAACACATCACAACACATCCTCCAAGGTCGGCATTGATTGAAATATGTAGATGAATAATAAAGCACACCAATTAGTCAACCCAAAACATTCTCCAATGCAAAAAACTCAATGCGGATACATGCACACAATAGTGAGACCCATATCAACATCCAAACTCATCCACCAAAGAATATCTAGACTAAAAGGCATGATCCAAATAAGACACATCACCTCACTCAGTTAGATTCCAAACCAGTTGATAGTACTAAACTCAAAACACCATAACTTCATTTTTGAACCAACCATCATTAGTAAACTAAATTGGATCCTGCAAGTCAAAACACTTAATTCCACATATAAGAGAAGTGCCAAGAATTCTTCAAACCAATTCTGACAGACACCCCACTGTTATAAACAACAACCAACTCTAATATCTGAGCAATAGAGCACCTACAAACTTGACATTGTAATGCCAGATAAATGAAAATAATTCTTCCATTGAGAAATTAAATACTCTTTTCTACATAAACATTGTTTCTTGCATATTGAAACATCTACTACACCAATATTCCAAAAATATCTCATACTTATACAACATCATTCTTAGACTACATAACAACATTAGAACAGTAACTTCCGGATCATCTGCAACATATAGTGGCATTAATGACAACAACAACAACACAACTAAACATAACTCAATTTTCCATTATTTTCAACATTCCCCCCCCTTTGTCATTGATGGAAACACTACCACCAACAACAAAGAACACAAAATTCACATCTAATCTCTCTCTTTTTCTCTCTCCCTTTGACATCAAGGAAAAAGGATGCAATAATTACCAACATCAATTTTCTCTCTCTCTCTCTCTCTCTCTCTCTCTCTCTTCTGGACCAAACTTTAATAACTACAGTACTCATTGCTCCATTTGAGAGCAGTCACCACATCAATCCAAGAGAAAAACATGGACTTTAGAACCCCCTAGGATAGATGCACTATTTAAATGCATCTAGTTTAAAAAATGAGGGGAAATAATCCCCAACTTCTATCGGAGATACTCAAAGGTATCCTTTGCTAATGGGTTAGTAAAGATATCTGCAATTTGTTCCTTAGTGGATACATACTCCAATTTGACTTCCTTCTCTATAAATTTCTCTTTTATGAAATGATAGTGGATTGAAATGTGTTTATTCCTTGAATGCATTAGTGGATTCTTTGAAATATTGATAACACTTCACATAATAGGAATTGTCTCATCATACTTCACGTTGATATATTTAAGAGTTTCCTTCATCCACATAACTTGAGTACAACAAGATGTTGCTATAATGTATTTCGCCTCTATAGTAGAGATAATGATGTTGAGTTCTTTTTCTTACTCAACCTAGAGACCAATCTGTCTCCTAAGAAGAATGCACCACCACTTGTACTTCTCATGTCATTAGCACATCCGACCCAATCAACATTTTTATATGCTTTCAAAGTGAAATCATCATCCTTTTTATACCATAATCCATAATCCGAAGTCTCTTTCAAATATCTAAGTACCCTTTTCACCGCTTTATTATGAGCTTGCTTAGAATTAGCTTGATATTTGACAACCACACAAATAACCTGCATTATATATAGTCTTTAAGTCGTTATATACAACAATCCTCCAATCATAAATCTATATTATTTATAATCAACATCTGAAGATCCATCATCCTTTCTTAACTTACACACACTAGCCATAAGGGCTACAAGTAGTTTAGAATTTGTTATCCCAATTTCAGCTGAACGAAATTTTGGGATAGCCCCCAAAAATTTTTGTCCAAATTGTGGCACATAAACTCTAAGCTAATTTTTTATTCAAAGTGATTGATAAATTTCTGGCATAATTTCAAAGTTGGTTTTATTTTTGATTATCTGGGTATATTGTCAGATTCTAAACTAGCCTCTGCACTTAGATTGTGGGTTAGGTGCATATTGGGTTCACATTTGAGTATAAATCGGGTCCATAAACCCAATGTGAATCTGATTTATTTTACATGTATTCAACATTTATGTTTCTTAGTTTGAGAGTGACAATGAAGCAATTCATGTCTAGGAGTGACTTTGTGGTGCAAAGCACATTCGATTACACATCTATTTTCAAGCACATGGTGGTGTCTACAGGTTCATTTGTGATGTAATAATGGGTTGGATCAATGATCACCCTTGATGTAATTGAATGCCTATTTGTATGGTCAATAATCTCTTAGGTGAGCATATAAACCTAGAGGTCTATTAGGCCATGAAGGCTTAGAATTTGTCTTAGGTGTTTGGAGTCTGAAAAATGGCAAATAATGACCTTGGATGTGTTTCCATAAGGTCTAGGTGGTTAATAATCGATGTTGTCCCAAGTTGCAAATGTTGCATTTGTTGTCAAGCAACTTTTCAAAGTTGCCAGTAGGATGCCAACTACTTCTCCAATGGTCTTAACTATTCAAAAGTTGCTTATGGACGTTGGAAAAGGTTTATATATGCTTGCACAGCTGTAGGAAGAAAGGGGTCGAAAGTTTTGTAAAGTTTGGTGGAGAAAGTGAATAGAACAAGTTTGATTTTGCCATAACAGTGATATTTTTCCATACTATCTGTACAAAGCGTGAGATCTACTAATGTGTTTTTGATTTGGTTAGAAAGAACCTTGAAACACCCTTCTAATGCATTTGGTCTGACCTCTTGAAGTAAAGTTTAGTGGAATTTATAAGCGTTTCATCCTCTGCAGGTTTGAAACCCTCCATTTTCAAGGGTTACCATGCAAATAAGAACCTAACTCGCAATATCATTGGGATCCAATGGCCATGGGTAGAATGCAAGTTAGGGACATGTATTTTGAGATTCCAGAGGGGCGAGGTCAGAGGAGTTGTTTGGTACATTACCACCAAGCCCTAGTCTAAACCAGTTGAGGGTTTAGATAAGATTAGATGAGTTTCATTGAGCATACAATAAACAATGATGAGATGATGAGTTGAATTGATGGAATTGGATTATTTGAACATAGAAGAAACTTCCTAAAGAGTTGGAACCTTCCTGTGATCCCATTCTCATATACCTCCTTTGTGAAATCGATCTAACCTGATCAATTAGGCTTGTGACCCAAGTAGGTGTTAAAGAGTGCAGGAATAGGGTGGAATTCCATTCTTTTGGAATTTGATAGTAATCCCAAAAGGGTGTTTGAAACCTAATTTTTTTTAGGGTGTTGTTTGGTGTTATCTAGAGAAAAGTTCAAAAAGATAGTGAAATAGGGCTACTAATCGGTAGACCGATGCCGGTAAACATGTACCGGTAGACCTGTACCAGTAGGCTTGTCTAGGCCTCAAAAGCCAATATTTGTCTTGTGCTTCAAAATAGCATTGTGGAAGATGTTGATAGGTCTTAGGAAGTGGGTAGAAGTGTTGTGCCATCCCTAGTTAGGGGCAATAGTTTGATTTAACAATTGAGGTGTGAATTGTAGCCATGAGGGAGACTCAAGGTAAAGAAGACCAAGGTGTGTAGGTGGGTTTATCACCCTATTGCTGCCAACCTCTACATCAGGTGGTATCAGAGTGTTAGAATAGCCTTGCAGAAGAATAAAGAAATGGAAGATGCAACAGAGAATAGTGAGGAGATTCCTACTAGACCCATGACAAACATGGAGTTAGCCAAGATAGTGAGGGAGTAGGCGGCTAAGAATAAAAAGATGGAGGAGGAGATAAAAAGATTGAAGAAAGACCAAACAAGCAAGGGAGTTGCATCAACATCTGATGGAGAAGGAGAAGATGAAGAAGAGAGACTATTGATGCCAACAGATCAAAGGCAATTTGTTGAAGCCCTCAATAGGGTAGGAAGAAGAGATAATAGAGCAAAACTACCTACATTCTCTGGAAAGATGATTCTAGAAGAGTGTATAAATTGGATAGAAGCAATGATCAATTATTTTAAATGTGAAGAGGTACTTGAAAACCAAAGGGTGAAGGTGGCTAAATCCAAAATGAAAGGTCCAGCTCTTAGTTGGTGGAACTTTCTACAAAATGAAAGAGATGAAGAAGGAAAGATACCTATAATCTCATGGATAATCTTAAACAAGAGATTACAAAATCTAAGGCAAAGAGATTTGGATGTCAGTACTTACACTGAGGAGTTCCACAGGATGACCCTTAAAGAAAAGATGCCTGAGAGCGAAACACAAAAGATAGCAAGGTACATGAATGGTCTTAAGTTTAGTATTCAAGATGAACTGAGTTTGTTTAACCCTAAATTAGTGCACAAGTGTTTTTAGATGGCACTTAGGATTGAGGAGAAGCAAAAAAGGAGAGGAGAACACAATAATAGAGGAAAGGGTACAAGTTTCAGAGGCAAAGGTAGATTCAATGGAAGAGGATCATCTCCTAAACCCCAAGGAGAGTCCAGCCATTAGGAACAAGAGGGAGAATCAGGGAACAAAGGTAGCTTTAAAAGGAGGGGAAATGGTAGAGGAAGTTTCGGTGGAAAAGGACCTAGCGTCTTTACCGGTATGTGTTTTTCATGCAACCAAGTCGGGCATCAATCATTTAGATGTCCTGAGAAACTAAGAAATGATAGCCAAGGAGGTGATAGGAGGGCACATCTAATACAAGAAGAAGATAGTCAAAGCACGACCTCCTACCACACATCAGCTTCAAAGTCTGCAGATTCGGAGTAAGGAGAACTCTTGATGATCAATAGGACCCTCTTGAAAGTGCCAAACATCAAAGAACCACCTCAGAGGAAATTTCTTTTTAGAACCTCTTGCAAAGGACAAGGCAAGGTATGCAAAGTCATTATGGACTCAGGATCCACAGATAATATAGCTTCTGTTGAAATGGTTACTAAGCTTAACTTGCAAAGAATACCTCATTCCCATCCTTATAAAGTGTCTTGGTTGAACAAAGGTGAACAAGCCCTAATTAGTGAGCAAGTTTGGGTAGAATTTTCAATAGGTGAATACAAAGATAGGGTGTTGTGTGATGTAGTAGAAATGGATGCTTGTCATCTGTTACTAGGCAGGCCTTGGAAATATAATGTAGATGCTAGACATGAGGGAAGGAAGAATGTTTACACCATCACCACGAATGGGGTGAACTTCACTATGACACCTCTTCTAGATGACAATAAGGATAAGCACATGGTGACTATTGTCATGCTAGTAGATGATAAAGAGTTCATGAAAGGTTTGAAGGAGAAGGATGCTCCTTGTTTTGCAATAGTTGTCAAGCCTAGGACTAAAGCTAAGAAGCAGCCTAAGAGCCAAGAGACAGAAAGGAAAGTAGGTCCTAAAGAAGTTGAAAATCTGCTAGACCGGTATAAGGGAATAGTTGCAGACAATACCAATTCCTTACCCCTTCAAAGGGAAATCAATCATTGTATTGATCTCATACCAGGTTCTATACTACCCAATAAGGCAACATACAAACTTACCCTTGAACAAAATGCAAAAGTTGCAAGATAGATCCAAGAATTGCTTGAGAAAGGGTTCATTAGGAAGAGCATAAGTCCCTGTGCAGTCCCCGTAGTACTAGCTCCTAAGAAGGAAGGACCATGGAGGTTGTCTACTCACTCTAGGGCCATCAATAGGATAACAATTAGATATAGATTCCCAATGCCAAGAATGAAGGACTTGATGGATTGTCTAGGAGGGGCCAAGTATTATTCCAAAATGGATTTGAAAAGTGGTTATCATCAAATAAGGATCAGAGATGAAGACCAATGGAAGACAACTTTTAAGACCAATGAAGGCCTATTTGAGACTCATGAATGAGGTTCTTAAGCCCCTAATACATTCATGAGAATCATGAATGAGGTTCTTAAGACCTTCATTAATCATTTTGTAGTAGTATATCTAGATGATATATTGATTTTCAGTAAAGACAAGAATGAACATCTAACACACTTCGATTTGGTGTTGCAAAGGTTACATGAGGAGCAATTGAAGATCAATTTGGATAAATGTGTCTTCTTGCATGAAGAACTAGTGTTCCTTGGATTTGTGATTTCTCAAGGAAATTTGAAAACGCATCTTTCTAAGGTGGAGGCAATCTTAAACAGGCCAACCCCTCAGTCAACAAGTGAGGTAAAAGGTTTCCATGGATTAGCAAGTTTTTATAGAAAAAATATTAGGAATTTCAGTGGGGTTAGTGCACCAATGATAGAAACCATAAAAGTGTTGGCATTTTGATGATGTTTTGATTGTCATTGATGGACACACACTATCTTTGTGATGGACACACACTTTCTTAATGTATGAGTTATGCTCAACCGATAATTGTTCCAACCGGTATTATGTATTATAGTCATTAGACTATCAGTGTTTTGCAGAAGATGTTTACCGGTCACAAATTGACTGAAGACCTCAAGCGGTTTGAGGATCTCAAGCGGTATGAAGGAACAAAGCGGTAGTTAACATTTTCCAGTCTTCATTTTTGACAATAGGTAATCGATATATTGTATGAACCGGTATTACTCTGTGATGAGTTACCAACCGATATTTCTGTGCTGAGTTATCATCCACCGACACTTTGGTGGTGATTTTGTGTCGTGTTACCAAATGTGTCTAGATGCACTGAACCTAGGAACTTGTAGTTTAATCCTATTAGACCGACATGAAATCAGTTTCCTTTATAAGGACATCATGTCTAGGGTTTGTATATAAGAGAGATGTATGATGTATGAGAAGGTTATGTGCGATCTTTGCAGAGAAGATTAGGTCTATGTGAAGAGATAGAGTGTGGAGATATTGAAGACTGAAGTAATGCTGAAATGCATTAATAATGAGATATCAAGGATCTAACAAAGCATACTATGCTATTATCTAGATCACTCACTTGTTGATTACTCACATCTTCGACAAGTCTGAAACCCTTAACCGGGTAGGCCCAACAAAGCCTTTGTAAATCCTCTAAAAAGGTGGTTCACGACTGTGGATCTGAAATCCTCTCACAAGGTAGTCTTTAACAAGACTTATCTCCTAACAGAGATCTAGATTCCTAACAGGATCTGTTCTGGTGAAGAACATTGTATGACTTTAACCGGTCTGACCTTAACTAGTCTGGTTTCTATTCTGCAGATAGTTACTTGTGATTTTCTGGTCACCGTGGTTTTTCCCATTTGGGTTTCCAAGTCAAATATCTTGTGTTATGGTGATTGTGGTTTTGTGGGTGAATGCTTTATTTTCTATTTAGTTTGCATTTATCTTAACCGGTTTATTAGTGAATCTATTATACCAGTTATCTGCCAAACTGTTTAGAAGTTTGCGTACATTATTTTTTGGTATACTAATTCACCCCCCCTCTCATCAATTGGTATCAGAGCCAACCTTTCTATAAGTCTAACTACTTGGAAGGAGATATGGGGAATACACTGTGAGGGAACTTACTCATCATCTCACTCAGACTGAGAGAGCTTATGATGAACTCAAAGTCAAGTATAAAGCCTCTTTTGCGAAGAGAAGAGAGCATGCTGAGAAACTGATGAAACTTATTGAAAATAGCTCCTCCGATGAAGCAGACATGGATGCCCTAGTTGAAGAAGTTGAAAAACTGAATGAATATAAAGCAAATTTGAGAAAGGAGTTGGAAGGACTGACTATCAGAATATGTCAAGAGCTTGAGAACCGAAGGAAAGATGAAGATCTGGGAAAAGACAAAGATCATGAGATCTCCAAGCCAAAGCAAGAAATCAGTACCCTTACCGCTCATCTCCAAGATAGTAAAGTGGAAAAAGAAGAAATTCAAGGTGAACTAAACATGGCTATTTCTGAGAATGCAACCTTGAAGGAATCCAATGCTTCTATTTCCAAGGAACTTACTGAGTCAAAGGAGATACTTGCCAAATTCAATCAGAGTACTGCTAAGCTAGAGCAAAAGCTTGAATCGGCAAAACCGGTAAAGAATACCAATGGACTTGGTTTCTCTGGGTATGAGGAAGGTGAGACCTTTGGAACAAAAGCTGAAGCATCAAAGAAGCAACCAACATCCAAGGATAAAGGTAAGAAAAAGTTTAAACCTGTTTGCTTCAATTGCCTCAAGGAAGGACATACTGCTAATGTGTGTAGAAGCAAGGCCTACAATAATTTTCCTTATTTTCTAAACAATAAGCCTAGATCCAATAGATTCGATGGAAACTGCTATGCATGCAACAAGTTTGGACATAGAGCATTTGAATGCAGGTTTGTTTTGCACAACACTGGGAGATACCCTCCAAGGACTCAAGGAGTTATCCCAGAACCCTTTGTGAACCAGAATCCCAACCGGTATAATACCTATGATCATCGGTCAGGTGGCTATTAAGCGGCAACTGGTTGGAGAGCAACCTGTTTGATTTGTCATGGTAGCGGTCACACTGCTGCAACATGTAAAAGGAAGAATGGTAGTATGAATAATGGACCATGGAGAACACCTGGAATGGTATGCTATCATTGCAACAAACTGGGACACACTGCCAGAACCTGCAAAATGAGAAAGAACCTATCGGATGATATACCGATCACTCCAAAAGGGAAGATTGATGTTGAAACCATTCAAGCGGGAATGAATAAAATTTGGAAAAAGAAACCCAAAAAAGTGTCACAGGATGAAGCGGTTTCTGCACCTAGTGTGGAAGTCTCTGAACCGACAAACTGAGCTTTAGAAAAGCTTAGGGGGAGCATATCAGTGAAATATTTGAACCCCCGGTTTATATCGGTAAAGACCTTAACCGATATATGTTCCCTGTCAATCGACAAAAGACTTGAAGTGGTAAAAGGCAAAATTAGGGTTTGTACCCTAATAGTGAAGCATTTATTATGGTAGGTAAAAAATTGTTTAAAAATGGATTTTTGTCACCATTTTCACTTATCAGTTTGCGAAAGAAGAACTTTCAAAGAGCAGAGTGACAAAGAGAGATTCGCCTAGCAATTCAAAGTGAATCCAAAAATCTTGTAGAGGAATCCAACATACTTTCAATCTATCGATGAAGAACACGTGTTCCAAGCAACCAAAGTGGTGTGTTGTGAGCGACATTGGTAAAGCCTAAATTTTGAATTGTGAAGGTATTTCTCAACATTCTTGTTTATCATTTAATCATGGCTTTTGCATTGCACTTTAGTTCTAGTGTACCTATGGATTCAATTGAGTTTCTTCAAAAGAAGATGAAATACAATGCCCTATCCTAGATACCCATCGAAGTTATTATTGAGGAAGACATTTAAGGATATATAGATTGTAAACTAGAAGACCTAGGATCCTTAGTGATTCATTCTCAGCTAGGTCTGTTCTATGGGGATGACAAGAAAATCAAACCTAAATATAGCATCTTAGAGAGGAAGAAACTACACAATGCGGTTTATTTTCTGGAAGAGTTCACTGAAGATCACATCTGCATCATCCTGAGCAGAGTGCACAGTGATAAAATATATCTTGAGTGGACGCATGACATCACACCAGAAGCAATTCATGTCGTCACCGGTTTCCGTAACATTGGAGAGGTGCCAGCTCTAAGGAAGGTCACCAAGACTGAAATGACTAAGCTCACCGGTTCTCTGAATGACCAATGGGCGATGACCGTCAACACCATCAAAGATAATTTGGTTAAGTATGCTTGCATGGTGATTGGCTACCGGATGTTTTATTCCAGCAGAATGAACTCTGTCCCTGCTGCTGCAGTGAATGCCGCCTACATAATGATTAAGGAAGACGCCTCATTTGATTTGTGTACCTGTTTGCAGAAGCAATTGCTACTAAACCTAAATTCCATCAAACAGGATAATGCTTTAAGGTTCAGGTTTGGACAACTTCTGGTCAGCCTATTCTTCTACTTTCAAGGCTATTTCTCTAGAGTAGGTGATGTTCAATGGTCTGTCAACCAACTGGTTTCCAAGCAAATTAGGGAAAGTCTTCAAGCAGTGGGAATCGAATATCCTGAGGTTCTTAATAAATATTTTGATGAATTCAAGAAGAAAATGAGCCAGAGAATGAGGATATTTAGTGATATTGTGAAGAAATATGAAGATGACATCTGCTTCACCATAAAGGTAGATAAATGCATAATTGAAGCGGTGGAACCAAGAAAGGAAGCAGTTGAACCAATGGGGTATGAAGTGATGTATGATATGTTGATCGGGTATACCTCTAACCTGCTTGCCTCACCACTAGATGCTAAAAAAAAGAGAACCGACACCTACTTAGAGAGGCTAACACCAGTTGAAGATCCTACACAGAAAAAGGGCAAGGCAGTGCCATCGGTAGCGGCACCGGTTACCTCAGCCAATCCAAAAATGACCAAGCGGTCACCTGCTAAGAAGAAACTAGAAGTTGTTCCTACTAAAGTCTTTGAGAGGAAGCGGAAAACCAAAAACAACTCACTGGAGTTAGAGGATACTAAACCGGAAGTACAACCTAAGAAGACCAGGCAAACAAGCAAGAAAGAAAAATCTACCGGTAATGCACCTGCAACCTCTGCATCGGTAAATATAGATATTTCCTCTTATAAGTCGATGACACATTGTCAGAGGACTTTAAAGAGTATTAAGAGGAATGTGCTTGATGATTTAAAAGAGTATTTTGATGATTTCACTGATAATGAGAAAGAAGAAGTAGAGAGAAGAAGTAGAGCAGGAAGTTATCAAATATCTGTGTATTAATGACTGGTCACCGTCTGAAATTAGATCGGTGACACTTGATTATTTATACAATTCTTTGCACAATAAATGGCACATTGCCATTGAGAAAGAACATGAAATAAGGGAGAAAGTCTTTGCATAATACTTTCCCGATGCCTCTAATTTTGAATTGTTTGAGATAATGGATAAGAACAAAGGTCTCTTCTTCATGAGAAGGAGAAGACTTATGCTGCTAGAAGGCAGAGCTTCTGAAGTGGAGAAGGACATACATTTACATGCCAAAGCTGTTGTCTGGTTACACCAAGTGTTTGAGGCCAATCTGAAGGCTAAACAAGCATCTGATCTAACATCAGGCAAACCGGATGAAGCATTTGACAGTGAAGGGGAAAGAGTGACAGAGCAAAATGATCCCATTGATGTGGATGCATTAGATGGTGAGAATGTCACTCTGGACACAGAGAAGGAGAAACAGGACAAGGAAAAAGTTGAAAAAGAGAAGCAAGACAAAGTACAAATGAAGAAAGAGAAAGCAGAAAAAGCAAAGAAAGAGGAAGACAAGAGGAAAGAGGAAGAGAAAATGAAAGAGGAGGAGAAGAGGAAACAAGAAGAAGAGAAGAGAAAAGAAGAAGAGAAGAGGAAAGAAGAGGAGAAAAATAAGGAGGAAGAAAAGAAAAAGCAGGAAGAAGACAAGAAGAAGGAAGAACTGAAGAAGAAACAAGAAGAGGAACAAAAGAAGAAACAAGAGGAAAAGAAAAGAGCAACAGAGGAGAAGGAAGCAGAGAAAACCAAACAAGCGAAGACTCCCAAGGCAATCGGTGGTCAAGAAAAACCGGTTTACACCACCAGTTCGATTGACCTAGCACAAGAAAGACTAGAAGAGTTGTGGAGGAAGAAGGAAAGGGATGTCATACAAACTACAGTTGACACCCTTACTAGTTTGATTCCTAGTACTAACCTCCCTAGTACCGATTCCTCTTTGTCCAAGGTGAAACTCTTTTTTACTGTAGTAGAGGACCAAGTACAATGCTTGGAAGATGTTGCTATAGACACTGCCAAGAAGAACCATGAAAAGGCACTCAACACTGCCTTAGTTAAGAAATTGAATGTGCTCTGGTCACAACTTCTGAAGCAACAGAAGGATATCAGGGGTGCTATGGATGAGGGAAATTACTGTTGAGTAAAATCTGCCAACCCCATCTATTTTGTGATGATGTGTTTAAGTAGAGGGACAAACTCCAATCGGAGTTCCAGGCATACCTCAGCACCTTCAAGATGCCATATGATTCATTTACTACATATGGGTAAACAGTTCATCATTATGAGCTGTAGACTGCCAGGGTGGAATCAAAAATCTGCAACCGGACAAAAGATTTGTAGGAGCTTCAACTGGTCTTATTACCCAGACTACAGATTCTTCAGAAATGTTTTCTCAATCTGGAAGCCATCACGGTAACTCAAGAGATGAGTACCATTGATGCTATGGAAGAACTGGTATTCTAGATGCAGATAGAAAGTGAGGTTGCTACCTCATTACTTGAGTCATGGACATTGGCCATGAAAACTTTTATGCAGGACTTTAAATATGTTTTTGATAAGTTTCATTCCTTATTGTCATAAACATTTACTCTATTTTTAACGATAATGAGAAACAGGGGTTATTCTGCATTACTTTGTCATTGTTGGCAAAGGGGGAGTAGTATTTAAAATTTTGGTGAATGTTACCATTTCATGTATACTTTCATGTTACCACTTTGGGGGAACAGTATACATTGTAATTTCTGCAAAAGGGATAGTGTATATGCTTAGGGGGAGTAATTTTGATTATGACATATTTTTTGTTGTAAAAACACTTAGATGCCAAAATTTTCCTAAGTGTTGCCATCAATGCCAAAGGGGGAGATTGTTGGCATTTTGATGATGTTTTGATTGTCATTGATGGACACGCACTTTGTTAATGTATGAGTTATGCTCAACCAGTAATTGTTCCAACTGATATTATGTATTATAGTCTTTAAACTATCAGTGTTTTGCAGAAGATGTTTACTGATCACAAATTGACTGAAGACCTCAAGCAGTTCGAGGATCTCAAGCGGTACGAAGGAACAAAGGGGTAGTTAACATTTTCCAGTCATCATTTTTGACAACCAGTAATTGGTATATTGTATGAACCGGTATTACTCTATGATGAGTTACCAACCGGTATTTCTGTGATGAGTTATCATCCACCGACACTTTGGCAGTGATTTTGTGTCATGTTACCAAATCTGTCTAGATGCACTGAACCTAGGAACTTGTAGTTTAATCCTATTGGACCGACATGAAATCAGTTTCCTTTATAAGGACATCATGTCTAGGGTTTGTATATGAGAGAGATGTATGATGTATGAGAAGGTTATGTGTGATCTTTGCAGAGAAGATTAGGTTTGTGTAAAGAGATAGAGTGTGGAGATATTGAAGACTGAAGTAATGCTGAAGTGCATTAACAATGAGCTATCAAGGATCTAACCAAGCATACTGTGCTAGTATCTAGATCACTCATTGATTACTCACATCTTCAACAAGTTTGAAACCCTTAACCAGGTAGGCCCAACAAAGCCTTTGTAAATCCACTAACAAGGTGGTTCACAACTATGGATTCGAAATCCTCTCACAAGGTAGTCTTTAACAAGACTTATCTCTTAACAGAGATCTAGATTCCTAGTAGGATCTATTCTGGTGAAGAATATTGTATGACCTTAACCGGTCTGTTTTCTATTCTATAGATAGTTACTTGTGAGTTTGTGCTCACCGTGGATTTTCCCATTTGGGTTTCCACTTCAAATATCTTGTGTTATGGTGATTGTGGTTTTGTGGGTGAATGCTTTATTTTCTATTTGGTTTGCATTTATCTTAACCGGTTTATTAGTGAATCTGTTATACCGATTATCTGCTAAACTGTTTAGAAGTTTGAGTACAATATTTTTTGGTATACTAATTCACCGCCCCGTCTTAGTATTCATATAAAAGGTGGCAGGAAATGTCAATTTGTCTAGACTAAGGAGGTTGATAGATCTTTTTATTTTTTGAAAACTAAGATTTCAAAGGAACCTATTTTGGTACTCCTCGACTTTCATCAGGTTTCCACTATTGAATGTGATGCATCAAATAAGGCCATAGGAGGAGTCTTGAGTTAGGAAGGTAGGCCAGTGGCATTTGTCAGTGAGAAACTAAATGAGGCAAAGCAAAAGTATTCTACATATGACCTAAATATGTATGCTATGGTGCAATTCCTTAGGAAGTGGAGACATTATCTCTTACCTAAGGAGTTTATTGTATATACTGACAACCATGCTCTTAGTTTTTTGAATAGGAAGGAGAAACTAAATCACCGACATATGAAGTGGATGGAATATCTTCAAGCTTACACTTTCACTATCCTACATAAGAAAGGAGTAGCTAATAAAGTTGTC
Source organism: Cryptomeria japonica (assembly GCF_030272615.1). NCBI lineage: Eukaryota > Viridiplantae > Streptophyta > Pinopsida > Cupressales > Cupressaceae > Cryptomeria > Cryptomeria japonica. The sequence goes on along the minus strand of NC_081406.1, from coordinate 541,286,649 downwards.
GATGCACTTAGTAGAAGGAACTTAGCAATCTAGGAGATTCAATTGGAAAGCATGGGAATCAATGCCTTGAAAGACATGTATAAAGGAGATGATGATTTCAAGGAGGCCTATGAAGTTTGTAAGGACATGAATGACAGGTACCACATTGATTTTTCTAATTATATCCTCCAAGAAGGCTTACTTTTCAAAGGTGGTCAACTTTGTATTCCTAATTGCTCCATGAGGGAAAATATTGTAAAAGAAAAGCATTGTGGAGGTTTGTCAGGACACTTTGGACTTGATAAGACACTTGAATTGGTTAGGAGATTCTACTTTTGGCCTAGGATGTAGTCAGATGTGAGAAAGTATGTGACAGAGTGTGTGGTATGCCAAAGGGAAAAATGGACAAGTTCAAATGCAGGTCTATATACTCCATTACCAATCCCTACTAAACCTTAGGATTCAGTTAGCATGGATTTTGTCTTAGGTCTTCCCAGGACTAAATCAGGATATGACAGTATATATGTTGTTATGGACGGGTTTTCCAAAATGGCACACTTTTTGCCATGCAAAGTTACACATGATGCTTCCAATATTGCAGGTTTCTTCTTCGAGGAGGTTGTTAGACTTCATGGGTTACCTTTAAGCATTATCTCAGACTGAGATCCTAAGTTTGTAGGACATTTTTGGAGGACTTTGTGGCTTAGGTTAGGGACAAATTTGTCCTTCTCGTTTGCTTATCACCCCCAATTTGATGGACAAATAGAGGTGATTAATAGATCCATTGGTAATTTGTTGAGGTGTTTGACTAAGGACCATGGGGTCACTTGGGATACTATTCTTCCACAAGCAGAATTCTCATATACTATTTTAGAGTTAGTTTTATTTTTGGTTATCTGGGTGTATTGTCAGATTTTAAACTAGCCTCTGCACTTAGATTGTGGGTTAGGTGCATATCGGGTTCACATTTGAGTATAAATCGGGTCCATAAACCCAATGTGAATCTGATTTATTTTACACGTATTCAACATTTATGTTTCTTAGTTTGAGAGTGACAATGAAGCAATTCATGTCTAGGAGTGACTTTGTGGTGCAGAGCACATTCGATTACATGTCTATTTTCAAGCACATGGTGGTGTCTAGAGGTTCATTTGTGATGTAATAATGGGTTGGATCAATGATCACCCTTGATGTAATTGAATGCCTATTTGTATGGTCAATAATCTCTTAGGCGAGCATAAAAACCTTCTACTTTTGATGCTCAACAGGAAAAAGAACACGAACTAGAAGAAGGGGAGTATGAAGATGAGCCTATTGATGTATAACAACTAGAAGAAGAAGAATTTGATGAAGAAGGTCTACCAGAAATTCCAAGAAGCATTGAACCCAAAGACATAAAGAGACATGTTCCACAAGTATCAAGTCTTGTCTCAATTGTTGCATCTCCGTAGGTTCTTGTTTCTGAATCAGTACCATTTGGGTCCACTATTTCATGTGTTATATTCCCCTAGTGTGACCATTCCTAATGTCTCTTCTTCTGCTACTAATGAGGTTATCTTGGATACTCCTCAAGATAACATTGAGAATGTGTTTTCCACTTTTCAAATTTGTCTGAAGTATCCACAACAATGTTTGAAGATTTTGACAAGTTCATGTCAGATATGGGGCCCCTACCTAATGTGTCAACTACCAAAAATCCATCTTTTGTTATGACTTCCATTCCTCCAATTGTAACCATTATTCTTCATGGCCAAGGAAATTATTCCCAAACATTGATTACAGGTAATGATTATGATTCTATCCTACCACCTGGGTTACTTTCTAACACTCCCAAGATGAAGAAGCAAGCTATTTCTCCTAATGATTTTTATTTTGGTCAACTGGTGTTTGTCAAACCAAAGACAATAAAGAAAGCCAAAAATATCTCAAGGGTTAAGGTGGATAACGCTAAAAAAAAATATGAAGAGGTAGCAAAGCCTCCTCCCGATAGAAATATAAGTAAATTCCAAGTAGAGTATATAATAAGAAGGATTGAGCTTGGGAAACAAACTTTTGATGCTCTTGTGGCAAGATACAATGAAGAGAAGGTCAAGAAAGATAAGCTAAAGGCACAAGTGGAGCAACTCACTATTGTGTTAATTAAGATAACAAAGTCTCTAGAAGTAATCGAGCTAGTGACTTCATCGGTTGCTGAGCAAGTCATAAAACAACGAGAGAGGATTACCTTATGAGGTAGAGAAACATGTGAATGATGGACATGATGCTCAGTCAAGGAACACACCTTTTGAGCTCTACATCTAAATTGATTAACAATGTGGAAAATGTTAAATCTGAATTGGATGCAACATTGAATGTCTTCTTGGAGGAAATGACGACACATGAAAATAATTTTGATGCATGGACAAAGCTCGGGGATTTCTCTCTAGATGTTTTGGTTGACAATGATGTGATTCCTTCTAGGAAAATGTATGTCCTATACAAGGAGTTTCTAAAGCATTGTATGGAAGTTCTAGAGTAGCTAATTAAAGATCTTGAGGAAGCAAAAGGCCTAGGTGAGAAGACATTGAATAGGATCACTGATAAGGTTGATGAATTTCCTTGTGATTTACTTGATCAGGATAAAATTTACTACCCCTTGATCCGGCCATACAAGAGTTCAAGTTGCTTGTTGAGGGCGAGGTTGAGAGAGAAAATTTCACTCCCTCATCAACTGACAAATTAATAGAAATCCAAGTTATCTTAGATAGTTTGGGATCTATGTTGGAGAAATCCAAAGAAAACTACTCCATTTTGGCAGACTCAATCACACGATATCAAGTCATCTCAGGCCATGTTGATGAACCAGAAGATTCAAAAGTACAAGATACTCTCCAAAAATTTGAAGATTTCTTGAAGAAAAAATGGAGATGATGATGTTCAAGATGAAGATCCAGACACTTCGTTATTTTTATGCATCTCTAGTTTGTAGTCATTTTTTAGTTCCAATTGACACTTCAAGTGTCTTTTTGAATATACAGTTTTCCATGTAGGGTTGCACAAGTCCTAAGTCAACTTGAACTCTACTTTTGAATTAGTCATAGTTATTTGTAACTTTTCCTAGTTTTACTCATAGCCTCTCCTCTATATATATGGGGGACCTCTTTGTAAATTTCATCTTTTATTTGTATGCAGCTAGACTCCACCGAAGTGAAAAGAAAAGTGAAACTTTGAGTTCATTTGTGATTTTGCTAATTCAATCAATAAAGACAACATCTTTGGCACTCAAACTTTGTGATGAGTTCATTGTGTTTCATGGTGATATTTTTCTTATGTCATTCTTTTTATGGTAATTTAATTGATTGAGTAAAACTAGTCCTGTATAAATATTGTGAAGAGTGGAATAAATTTGGTCGTGTAGACTTTGTGCTACATTTCAGAATTGGTAGAATAGAACTTGTTGGAAGATAGCATCATATACTTTGAGATTTATTTTGGTATTAGAGAAAGATTGTTTTGGGCTACAAAAGTTATTGGAAAAAGGTTGATAAGATAATAGTGAACTGAAGACTTTGAGCTTCATTTTTATTATCTCATCTTGGGAAGCAACAAAAGACTTTGTGTTTTCATAGAAACTTTGCTTCTTATTTGTGAATTTTCATATATATGCTCCTAGGTTATTTATTAGGAACTTAGAACTTATTTAAATCATTATTGCTCTAAATTATAATATCCTTTCTGAAAAGAGAGAAAAGAATAACATCTATTTTGAAGAAAGAGAATGAGATGGTGTAACACCCAAGCTTAGAATAGCATTAGTAAGTAGAATTTTATTTTAATAAAGTTAGAATAATAAGAAAAGGGGGAGTCTTCCCTTATAATTAGGAGAGATTAAATCTCACATACTGTGGCTGAAATTGCCATTTTCTAAACTTGACATGTTTACAATATTTTCAACCAACAGTTTTTGGGTACTCCGTTGGGGAGAACATACAACCAATCGCTTCAAGCTATTGGTTTTAATATGATAGTTTTCTTATTATTTGTTCTATTTAAATCTTTTATTCATACTTATTCCATAAACTTCTAACCTAGTTGATCCAAGTTATACTCATGGCAGACGCAATCAAGGTGTTGTTGATCTTGTTTTTGAAATATTGTCAAAGAATAACTTTGATTATCTTCTGACTAGAGAAAGAACTCATCTCCAATGTAAATGAAGTTTTTGTTGGGAAAAATGGTGTCTCAACCTTGCATTTATGCGAGGTTACTATTTATAGTAAGTTTTTATTTGAGCACGAAATGGTGCGAAACTCTCCCTGAAGCTTCTGGTTGGCTAGATAAGCATTCCGGTAAAGTTGCGTCGCAAGGTCACAGCTAGTTTTGAAGATATTAATGTTTTCGTCTTGGAGGGGTGCAATAAAATGTTTAAACTTAATTTTGGGGACTTTAGAGGCTCCGAAACGCCCTGAAAAGTTGCCGTAACCGGCAAAGCGGGTTACGAGGTGATAGAGCACTTCGCGAGCTTTCCGGCGCTTCAAACGGTTCGTCAATCGGACACCCGGTTCTCAAGTTATGGCCTCCAGAAGTTTGTACTCCTGAAATAGGAAAAATAATTTGTATCGAATACATAAATGAGCTGTAAAAGGGAGCGACACGTGTTGATGTGTGCTTTAACATGTCATAGAAGGGAGATAAGGTCGGCTACACCTTATTGGGTGGTTTTAGCCCATGGTTTTGTAATACCGTTTGACGGTTTCTTGTATTGTATCTCCTATTTATGAGGTGTGTGAGATAGAGGTTGTGTGTAAGAGTCTTATGGCTATTGAGTTGCCTCTGAATCTCTGATTAGTGGTACTCCTGCGAAGAGCTTGCTCTGCAAGTATTTTGTAATCTGTTTTTGATTGCTGAATAAAATATTGAGCTGCTTTTGGAGGGTGGGGTTTTTCTCCCGAAAGGGTTTTCCCCACGTAAATCATTGTGTTGTAGTATGATTGCTATTATATCTATTTCTATTTTCTGTAACTGTTGTAATGATCTGAAAAAGTTTTGCATTACCCTCCTCTCAAGGTTAGTGTAGGAAGTTGTTTCCGCTACTTAACTTCCTTACAAAAAGTTTTGCATTACCCTCCTCTCAAGGTTAGTGTAGGAAGTTGTTTCCGCTACTTAACTTCCTTACAAGTGGTATCAGAGCCTGATCACCTTTGGTTTCAATTGTGGGCAGTTGGGTTTTTTGAACTAATCCAGATTTGAGTGGGAGCTTGTGCAGAAGACACTTTTTGATCTTGTTGCAGGAATATTCAGATGGCGAGTTCGTCAGGGAGAATAGAGGTGGAGAAATTTAATGGAAGTAATTTTGAGATGTGGAAGCTGAAGATGGAAGATCTACTAATAGATCGAGATCTTTGGGATGCTGTTGATGTGAATGTCCAAAGGCCCTCAGATCCTACTGCGGCAGCTCAGTATGATGTTATGGACCGAAAAGCCAAGGGTCTAATCAGACTGTGCCTGGCAGACTCTGTTCTAATCAATGTCCATGAAGAAAACTCTGCAAAGAAGCTATGGACTAAGCTTGGTGAGATGTATCAAGTGAAATCTTTATTAAATCAAATTTTCTTAAGAAAGAAATTGTATTCCTTGAAGATGGAAGAGGGTGGACGAATTGCAGACCACCTAGAAGCATTCAATATGATTGTGGCTCAATTAGTATCCGTCGGTGTTAAGATGGACGAGGAGGAGAAATGTCAAATCTTGCTTTGTTCTTTGCCTGATTCATGGGATTCTCTTGTTATGGCTATCGGTAGTACTTCTGTTGTTTTGAAATCTGAAGACGTGGTGGGTGCCCTACTCAGTGAAGAGATGTGAAGGAAGGTATCCATCAGTTCAAAGGAAGCCCTAACCGTTCGTGGAAGACCTAAGGAGAAAGGCAAGAAGAATGAGAAGCGCGGCAAGTCCAAATCCAAAGGGAGATCGAAATCTCCTGGAAAGTCCAAAGTCATTTGCTGGAATTGCGGTAAACCGGGTCACATCCGTAAGGACTGCAAAGAAGAAAAGAAGAAGAAAAAGAAAAAGTTTGATTTTGATTCTGAGTCCGACAAGGAAGATGGCGATGCATTTATTGCGGCTTTGGCGACTCATGCAGGTAATGATGCCTGGCTAATTGACTCAAGTGCATCTTTTCATATGACTTCCAATAGAGATTGGTTTTCTGAATATGAAGGATTTAATGGAGGTAAGGTGTACTTGGGTGATGATTCACAACTAGACATTGTTGGTCGAGGTAAAGTTAGAATCAAGTTTTCTGATGGTAGAATAAAAAGGATTAATGGTGTGCTGCATATCCCTGGATTAAAACGAAACCTGTTATCTATGAGCAAACTGATAGATGCAGGTGTGCAGGTAGTCTTTTCTGAAGCAGGATGTAAGATGATTAAGGGTGCTATGGTAGTTGCTAGAGGTGTCAGGTTTGGCACTTTGTATAAGCTTGAAGCATACACTGTTGAGTGTAATAGCACTTCTGTAAAAAGCAAATCTGCGGATACTTCACTGGAAGATTTGAAGGTTTCACCTTCAGCAAATGGAAATGGTTTTTGGGTACCTAAGGGTGCTCTTTCGTCTGAAGCAAAGTTACCTGCAGAGAAGACTATGTTATGGCACCAGAGACTTGGCCACATTGGAGAAAAGGGTCTAAGGACCTTGAAAAATAAAAACCTTGTTGAAGGTTTGAATGACTGTAACCTTGACTTTGATTTCTGTGAGCATTGCATTTATGGAAAACAAAACCGCGTTCAGTTTTACTCGAGTTCTCATAAAACTTGTGGTGTTTTGGATCTTATCCATTCTGATGTGTTTGGTCCAGTAGATGTCTCTTCGATTGGAAAATCCACATATTATGTTTCATTTATTGATGATTTTAGTAGAAGGACATGGGTTTATTTTCTAAAGAGTAAATCTGAAGTTTTTAGTCGTTTTAAAGAATTTAAAGCAATGGTTGAGTTGCAGACTGGAAAGAAAATAAAATGTTTGAGAACTGATAATGGTGGTGAGTTTTGCTCTAATGATTTTGATAGATTCTGTAAAGACTGTGGAATTAACAGGCAGAAGACAACTCCGTATTCTCCACAGCAGAATGGAGTTGCAGAAAGAATGAATAGGACACTGATGGAAAAGGCTAGTAGTATGTTGAGTGGTGCTGGTCTTGAACAAAAGTTTTGGGCTGAAGCTGTTGCCACTGCTTGCTACCTGATTAACAGGTCTCCTACATCAGCTCTTGTTGATAAAACGCCTATGGAAGCATGGTCAGGTCACAAGCCTTCATTGAGACATCTTAGAGTTTTTGGTTGTGAGACATATGCACATGTGCCAAAGGAGAAGCGAACAAAGTTGGAGAACAAGGCTGTGAAATGTATCTTCATCGGGTATAGTTATGGTGTGAAAGGATACAAGCTTTGGGACCCTGTTGCACAAAAGGTAATTCACAGTAGAAGTGTTATTTTTAGAGAAATTAAGTCTCCTTCTGTTACATTGCAGCCAGAACAGACTAAAAAAGAAGATGTAATTCAACTTCCTTCTACACCTGAAAGAGTTGAATCGAGACCCCTAGATAGGCAAGAATTTGAGGAGAGCTCGTCTAGCTCTGAATCTTCAGAAGAGGAGGAAGAACCTCCAACTCAGCTTGTTCGAAGGTCTACAAGACATAGACAACCACCTGAAAGGTATTCACCTGATGATTGGAGATGTATTTTTGCTCTGAATACTAGTGTGGATGAACCGAAATCTGTAGAAGAGGCATTAGGTATGAATGATGCAGAATCCTGGAAGATTGCTATGGAGGAAGAAATGGCAGCTTTGAAAAAGAATGATACATGGGATCTTGTACCATTACCTGAAGGACGAAAACCTGTTGGTTGTAAATGGGTGTTCAAGAAAAAGATTGGTTCAGATGGAAGCATTGAGAAGTATAAAGCAAGGTTGGTTGCAAAAGGCTACTCTCAGGTTGAGGGTGTTGATTACGGTGAGATATTTTCTCCTGTTGCAAAAATGACGTCCATTAGATTTTTGCTTTCTATTGCTACTGCTTATGATTTAGAAGTTGAGCAAATGGATGTGAAAACTGCTTTCCTTCATGGTGATTTGGAGGAAGATATTTATATGACACAGCCGGAGCACTATGTGGTGAAAGGCAAAAGTAATTTGGTCTGTAAATTGAAGAAATCTTTGTATGGCCTCAAACAAAGTCCTAGGATGTGGTACCAGAAATTTGATACATATGTGTTGAGTTTGGGATTTGAACGTTCTAAATCAGATCACTGTGTTTATTATAAATCTTATGGTGATCATTTCTTATTTATTGCATTGTATGTTGATGATATGTTATTCATTGGTAAAGGGAAAGGTATGATTTCAGAACTGAAGTCTCAGCTCGCTGCTAAATTTGAAATGAAAGATCTTGGTGCAGCAAAGCACATTCTTGGGATGGAAATTAGAAGAGATAGGGTGAACAGAAAGCTATGGCTAGGCCAGAGTAAGTATGTGAATTCAGTGTTACAGAGGTTCAACATGCAGAATTGTAGACCATTGAGTGTTCCTTTTACAGTTGGAATGAAACTATCTATTTCAGATTGTCCTACATCCCCATTGGAGATGGAAGACATGAGCAGAGTGCCTTACCAGAGTGCAGTTGGAAGCTTGATGTATGCTATGGTCTGTACTAGACCAGACATTGCCCAAGCAGTGGGAGTACTTTCTAGATATATGTCTAATCCTGGTAGAGTTCATTGGGATGCAGTCAAAAGAGTCTTCAGATATTTGAAGGGTACTTCAGAGTATTCTTTGTGTTATCATGGTAATTCAGTTGGAGACATGACTTCCCTTGATATCCATGGTTATGTGGATTCAGATTGGGCAGGTGATATTGATAGCAGAAGATCCACCAGTGCTTATGTGTTTACTTTGTTTGGTGGTGCAATTAGTTGGATGAGTAAGCGACAGGCTGTGGTTGCTTTATCCACTACTGAAGCAGAGTATATGGCAGCTACTCATGCTTGTAAAGAGGCCATTTGGCTTAAGAGACTGTGTTCAGATATTGGAATAAAACAAGGTACAGTGACAGTTTACTGTGACAGTCAGAGTGCAATTAGCCTAGCTAAGAATCCGACATTTCATGCCCGGACCAAACATATTGATATTCAGTATCATTTTGTTAGAGATATGGTCGAAGATGGTAGGGTGAAGCTGGTTAAGGTGGAAACTTTGATGAATGTTGCAGATGCTTTAACTAAGGCTGTGAGCACAGAGAAGTTCAGATGGTGTTCAGAGTCTATGGGCCTTGTGGCCCCTAGCAATTGATTCATTGTGTTGACATTCCCTTCTGCTCATGCAAGGTGTTCGACAAGTGGGAGATTTGTTGGGAAAAATGGTGTCTCAACCTTGCATTTATGCGAGGTTACTATTTATAGTAAGTTTTTATTTGAGCACAAAATGGTGCGAAACTCTCCCTGAAGCTTCTGGTTGGCTAGATAAGCATTCCGGTAAAGTTGCGTCGCAAGGTCACAGCTAGTTTTGAAGATATTAAAGTTTTCGTCTTGGAGGGGTGCAATAAAATGTTTAAACTTAATTTTGGGGACTTTAGAGGCTCCGAAACGCCCTGAAAAGTTGCCGTAACCGGCGAAGCCGGTTACGAGGTGATAGAGCACTTCGCGAGCTTTCCGGCGCTTCAAACGGTTCGTCAATCGGACACCCGGTTCTCAAGTTATGGCCTCCGGAAGTTTGTACTCCTGAAATAGGAAAAATAATTTGTATCGAATACATAAATGAGCTGTAAAAGGGAGCGACACGTGTTGATGTGTGCTTTAACATGTCATAGAAGGGAGATAAGGTCGGCTACACCTTATTGGGTGGTTTTAGCCCATGGTTTTGTAATACCGTTTGACGGTTTCTTGTATTGTATCTCCTATTTATGAGGTGTGTGAGATAGAGGTTGTGTGTAAGAGTCTTATGGCTATTGAGTTGCCTCTGAATCTCTGATTAGTGGTACTCCTGCGAAGAGCTTGCTCTGCAAGTATTTTGTAATCTGTTTTTGATTGCTGAATAAAATATTGAGCTACTTTTGGAGGGTGGGGTTTTTCTCCCGAAAGGGTTTTCCCCACGTAAATCATTGTGTTGTGGTATGATTGCTATTATATCTATTTCTATTTTCTGTAACTGTTGTAATGATCTGAAAAAGTTTTGCATTACCCTCCTCTCAAGGTTAGTGTAGGAAGTTGTTTCCGCTACTTAACTTCCTTACAGTTTTCCACCAACTAATTTGAGGTCTCCTATACGAAGTGAAGCCTATAGTGCTTCAATACCCTTGGTGTTACCTTAGGTTCAAAGGTTTGTACGACACCTTTCCAACTAGTGATCATGACCACTCTAGGTGGTCAAGGTGCTTAAGGTCCATGGGGACAAAATTTTGGCCCTCTCATTTTGACACCACCTCTTCATCCACTTCCACAGGGTTCACGAAATAACATTTCCAAGTTCTATGGGGATGGAAAACAACATCTATACAAGCATATCGCTTCCTTTTACATTGCATGCGGTGTTCTTGGAGTTGAACATGAGGATATTTCAGTGAGGTTATTCATTAAGACATTACAAGGTGTCATGGCAGATTGGTTCTATCATTTAGCACCATAAAGCATCACAAATTGGGACACTCTTAAAACTCAATTTGAGGTAAGGTTCAATTCGGCTGAAGATGCACATGCTCTCTTGTTTCAACTTACACAAATCAAGAAGGAACCTCATGAGCCTATGCATGATTTCATCATAAAGTTTATTAAGTTGAAGAATCACATTCCTACTATTGCTAAACCAACTGGTGAGAATCTAAAATGTTTCTTTGTTAACTCTCAGCTACTATAAGTTTTTTTCTTGTTAAGAAGAGTAGCCATAAGAGATTCGACACATGTTTAGTCTCTAGGAATTGAAGTTGAAGATGATCTTATTCTTTCTAGTAAGACCAAGAAAGACTTGAATAAGTCTAAAAATTCTACCTTGTTGCCTGAGTTAGCTCCATTAGGCACTACTAATCCTATTATGCAAAGGTTAGCAAGTGAGATCCTTGATCTTAAGAAGTAAAATCATCACAATTCATTCTCCACTCCGTAAAAAGACATTCCAAGAAGAACATATCCAAATAATGCCAACAACTACGCAAACAAGAATTAGAATAAGATTTTGCCCCCACCAGAGAGGCTTTCTCTTGAAGCCCCTCCCACCAACACAATAATTGGGTACTTTGAGGTTGATCAAGAATACATTCCCACTTTAGAAGAAGATGTTGCAGGTCTCTTTCAAGAGCAATACAATGATGTGACTGGTGACTCTTCTATTGGTTATATGCATTATGAAGAATCTATAAGACAAGAGAAAAAAGTTGATGCTCGTGCTTATGCAGTTATCGCCCGCTCACAAAATCGGCCTAATCATCCAAAAGATAACGAAGCAAAGGTAAGAGATACTCCTTCATTACTAGTTTCTATTGAAAAAGAGGGAACACCTCTTCTAGTTCTACCTAAGAATACAATGAGAGATAATCAAGTAAGTACATCTTATTGGGACCCAAGAACACTGAGAAGGGGGGTGAATCAATGTTCTACCGGAATGGAGAAATTTAATCTTATTAATACAACTCAGAAATCGGTAAACATAAAAGAATATGACAATAAGAAATAATGCAACCACAAAGATAAACACCATAACACCACAAATTTATATGTGGGAAACCTCAAAGACAGAAAACCATGGTGGGATTTGAGACCCACAATATCTATCCGCTCATCAGATGAATAAATATTATAATAAGAGCCTTGCACATGCAGGAAGGCCAACAACCTAGAGCACACTGCTCATCACAAAAGGAGTCTCACTAACTACATAAATCCTCAGACAACAATCTGGAATGAAGATTGAACTGCAAGTATAGATCTCCCATGCCTGAGTACAATTCTAGTTAAGCTTAATACCGGAGGCCTTAAACCTCTTCGACAAACCCAATTCGATCACTTATGATCAACCAAGTCTTCTGTATGAGTGATTAATCAACATTATTTGTATAATCCCATACCATACATGATCTACATTGATCTACGAAGAGATCTTACATCATATTTATACCAACTTGAGACCTAAACAATTAAGTATAATCCAATGAATGAAACCAACCAGAAACGTATCAAGAGCATCAACCCACATGTTACATAAATCGGTCCATAACCTAGATAGCATAACCTAGAATAGAATAGGTCCAGTGCTAACTGCAACACCACCAATCAACTGGAACACGAAATGATAACCATCAACAATCTGAAAACTTACTAGAAGCCACACCAACACTACTAATGCATAGTATCAAAAGATCTTCAACAAAGCTCTACTGGTGAAACCCTCACCGGTAACCAAGAGGCTTACTAGAACAAGTGATAGCTTCCATATCATCAAATCCCAAACCAACTGAATGTGATACACATCAAGAACACATGAATAACCAATCCAAACCAATTCCATAGACCAAATCATGCTGGATCAACATGATCATACCAACCAAAAACCAATCATCCTACTGGGACCAACCAGATATTGGTAAACAACCAAAGCAGCTAGTGTTGACATTAATGACAAACATCAATGCAACACATAATCAATTCCTCCAAATTGCCAACACATCTTCTCAGCCTCCTCCTTCAAATGTAGTAAAATCCAATGCCCCAAATCCTAAACCTCAGGTTGAAAATTCCTCGTCTTCCTTGACAAGCTCATATCAATATTTAGACATAATTGACCATGCTAAGAAGACCAAAATCCAGATGTTTGAGGTAGAATACCTACAAGCCAACCCATACCGGTTTAATAGGTTGGTTAAATTTGTTAATAATAAGGATACTCATCCTATTATTGATTCTTACCAGAGTATACTTTCTACTTCTTCTTTTGAGCCCAAGAATCTTCCAAATAACCTTCTTACTATTCCTTCACCCATCCTAGGAAAAGTAGAGCCTTTCTATATTTCCTTACTGATTAATTGTTTTAAGCTGAGTAACTATGTTATTGATTCAAGAGCATCAGATAATGTTATGCCAGCTAAGGTGGCCAACGCCTTAGGATTAAATCTAACCAAACATTTTAGTAATTTTTATTCTATGGAAAATAAACAAGTGCCTCTTGTAGGGAAAATTCAAAATGCTCAATTTGCATTTGCATCTTTTCCAAATAAAAGGATCATGATGACAGTTTTGGTCATAGATGTTCCTACCTCCTACAAGATGTTATTAGGATGCAATTTCTTCAAGGATGTAGGAGGTGAAGTTAACATGGATTTGTCTCAAGCTAAGATTCATGTTAAAAGTGGTCATGCAAAAACTTCTTCTTGAAAAAGAGACTAAGTATACAATGGTACAAAGACTGATGATCCTCAGGCTCAAATCCTCTTCAAGTCCATTGGAATGGGAAATTACTACTTACATATTGATGAGGTCTTAGAAGTTCTAAGGAATCTGAAGGCTCTTAATATTCAAATGTTTCAAATAGTGAAAAGGTTGCAGATGCAGATGAAGATCTTTTGTCATTAGGTAATGATAATAGTGGGTGTCCAATTCTTAATCCAAGGAATCCTTTGAGATGATTAATCCAGAAGTTCAAGGTTCTACCATTGATCAAGTTCAAAGTTCATTAGACAAGAACAATGAAGATAATAATAATGATGTCTGGATACTTGAGTTTGATGACCCTTGTGCTTCCATTGGATCTAAAGCAGGCATTGTCCTTATTTCTCCCCAAGGAGAAGCTTTTCCGTACTCTTTTAAGTTGCAATTTGGTAATACTAACAACACAACTGAATATGTATCTTTGTTGTTAGGAATTTAAGTTTCATGCAAGAAAGGTATAAAGAATCTATATGAACAAGGTGATGTTGAGATAGTGTTATTTCAGGTAAGTAAAATATATTAAACAAGGAATGATAGGCTCAAGCTTTGCTAGAATTTGGTATGGGATAGCATCGAAGCATTTGATGCATTCAACATCTTAGTAGTTTCCAAGGAATTCAATGATATGTTTGATATCTTGCATCATTTGCCACCCTCTTGATTCCTTATAAGATTTTAGCCAAGATAAGTATACTTTTGAGTTAGTCTCAAGGCCAAGCATTTCTGATAATTGGGATCATTAGCAAATTTTTAACGATGATATTAGCACATTATTAACTTTCTTGAAGTGAAAGATGACTTTAATAGTTTGTGCTTTGAAGGAAACAATTGTTCTTCTTTTGATTCAACCTTATATCAAAATTCTTGACATGGTGAATAATTCTTACAATTGAAGGGAAATAAAATCCCTAAAGGTTTGGTTTCACTTGAAAAGTTGTTTGATAAACATGATCACTACATTAAAAGGCAACAACAGGTAGATCCAAAATATTCTATAGGATATGAGAAATATAACATAGGATCAAAAGTTGATCCAAAATTTGTGAATATTCGTAATAGTTGTACTCCAGAAGAAAGAGACTAGTTGATTCAATTGTTACATTAGTACATTGATATATTGACATACTCATATGATGACCTCAAATATTTCCAACAAAAAGAGTTACAACATGACATTCCCCTAAAGACTGGTGCAATGCCATTTAGGCAGAAGTTGTGGTAGTACAACACAAAAATTTAGGTACCATCTTTTCTGAAAGTCAAAAGATGTTGAATGCGTGAATTATATTTCCTATCCACCATTCAATGTGGGTAGAAAATATATTTCCAATGTGTAAGAAGAATGGAGAAATTTGTATTTGTCTAGATTTCAAGAATCTCAATCAACTCTCAGTTAAGGATAATTACCCTTTTTCGATAATGAATCAAGTACTAAAAACATTAACAGGATCCAAGATGATGTCCATGTTGGATGGCTTTTTTGGTTATTATTAGATTGAGGTGAGTGAAGGAAATCAACACAAAATTGCATTTACAATTCCATGGGGTACATTTGTATATCACATAATATGTTTTGGGCTAATTAATGCAGGAGCTACTTTCCAGAGGGCCATGGACTTAGCCTTTCAAGGAATCCTTGGTAGATTTATTGTTGTGTACCTAGACGATCTCATAGTTTTCTCCAAGGATCATGAGAATCATTTTTATCTTTTGTAACAAGTATTAGAGAGATGTCGAAAGCATGGTATTCCCCCCAATCCTAATAAGTCAGCTTTTGGGGTAACCGAATGTAAACTCCTCAGACACTTTGTGTCCAAACAAGGGATTAAGATTGACCCAAAGAGGGTCAAGTCAATTCAAAATCTCACTTTACCTACTAGCAAGTCGGTTGTTCATTATTTCTTTGGGAAGGTAAATTTCTTGCACAAGTTTATTCCCGATTTCGCAAAAAAGATACATCATATTGTAGATATGATTAAAGGTAAATCCACCTTCCATTGGAGTGTTGAAGGAAAACCAACCTTCAATGAAATCAAGGAGGACATTGCACATGCTCTAGTTCTAGTTTGTCCAGACTATACCAAAGATTTCATCATGTATAGTTATGCTTTGAAGCATACTATATCCGCCATCCTGATGCAAAAAAATGAAGAGGAGATTGAATCTACTATTGCATTCATGAGTTATCCATTAAATTTTCATGAACTACAATACTCACAAATTGATGCAGGATCACCAGAGTAGTTCATCCTGTTGGACCAGGAGCACCAGAGAAGTTCAACCGGTTGGCGCCGTTTGCAGTGGAGTTGCTGGAGATCATTGCATTTCTTCATGTTTAAGAGTTTAGAGTTGTGGATTTGGATTTATCACCTTGAGTTTGTTGTCTTTAACATATTTGAGATTCATGGCATTTGGATTTGATTTCGGTGAGATATCAATTCCAGTATTGGTCTGGTATTGGTATGTTCTTACCAGTTGGTCTTGCAGTGTGTGGAGCAAAGATGAATTGGGCTGGAGGTGGTTTCCGTAACTTGTGGTTCATTGAGAGATGTTGTTTTGGGCCTTGACCGATATTTTCGGAGGTCCACATGAAGTTCTATGCATTTTGAAGATGTCCTTGGTGAGGTTGTTCTCAAATTCTGATTTCCCTAATCCCCTTTTGTAAGAAAATTGAAATCCTCTATTGCATATGGAGAGGACAACAAGAAAATAGAATTCTAGAATAACATATAACAAGGTTTCTATAAAACCTTCTACACTTTAAGCTTATTTCAAGCTCAGGTGGGTATACCTCTTGTGAATACCTCTTTAATATAGGATTCACAGTAAACCAGTGTTAGAAATCCTGTGAACCTCATCACCTTAACAATACTGAAAACTAAAGAGAAAACATGTATTCATCTTTTAGTCTTGACCCCGAGAAAGGTAGAAAAGATTCCACAAAAGATATCAGTGCCTTATCCAGGTTACAGAGTCACCCAATTTAAACAAGAGTTCCAAATTTGGACATTCACATACATCTCATCACTTCGACTTTCATTAACCTAATATATGCCTGACATATATATAAGTTTTTCCCTTTATACTAAAACCGTTTATCACATTCAAGTAGAAAACAATTGATTTACTAACAGAGATATTTCACGTATATTTAATTCCTCTCTTGGAGAGAAAAGCCTGAAACATGTCTGTAAGACTGCCTTGCAATCCATTTTCAATCAAATAACCCTAAATTATCCAAAAGAAACTAGAGAATCAATGAATGCACACATGAAGACAACGAAGATTTAGGCTCAGAAAGCTTTGATCTGTATATTAATATTCATTTTTGAAATTCTTACATAATTCAAGGTGATTTCTGAAAGAACCAGAAAACCTTAGATATATTTCAGTAGAGTTTCTTTACAATTTATTGTGATAATATTCTCTAAAGTCTTGGTATCCATTTATAATGATATGGATGCAAAACAAGCTTCGTACTTTCCTAGGAAAACTTTGTTACAACCATTTTTATCTCCAACGATTTTAAAGTTTGTTATTCTACTGCAACATCTTCTAACTGTTCTTGAACCTCCTCTTCTTGCACTGCATACTTGTTTTTCCACTCTTGGAACACGTCATCACCAAGCCAGGAGAAGTTAACAATTTTCTTCTTCAGTTTATTTAACCTTTTCCATGTGTTTCTTAATTGCTTAACCTCTGTCTCCAAAAAACCATAATGTGACTTCATTTTCTCAATTTCTTCAATCGTCCGAATAAATAAAGATGTGTCATCTGAATTGATGACTTCATTTATCCATTGAGACAAGTTATATCCTAGCTCATCAAGCCACACCTTTTCATCTTTCAATTGATTTGAACTAACAAAACCCTCGGGAAACAATTCAAAAGTTGGCCTTTCTCTCCACATCGACTCTTCCTTCTGCTAACCTGGTCATGCTTTTCACTAACTCACAAGTGGATTTAATATTTGTATCAGCCTCTGCCTCTTCATAAGATGAACACATAAGTTCCAAATCCACCTCTCTAGGCATCCACTTATTCAAAATTGGCTCCAAAGTAGCCTTGTCTTCTTTTAGATCAATCAACATATTCAAAATTCTTTTCATATTAATGTACACAATAGAAGCTCCTATTGTATCAGCAAACTTCAAGATTGTGCCTCTGACTTTTTCCTCATACTTATTTGCAAACAAGGCCTGAGCCTGTTTCAACTTTTCCATTTCATCCTGTATGGTCTCAGTTGATTGAAAACTAGAAGTCATAGGAGAAGGGGGAATTCAATGATTGGACTGGTGGGTGGAGGTCTTGTTGGAGAAGAGGCAATCAATAAAGTGGAAGATTCACCTTTCTGGTATTGCCCTGCTAATTGATTCTTCAACTTGGCAATGATACTATCCCTGTGGGCTATCTCTCCTTTGGCTTCATTATAAGCCTTTAGAATCGTCTCTAGTTTTACCTGGAGGTCAACTTTTTCCTTGGCTTCCTTCTCGGCTACTGCCACACTGAACTTTGCTGATTCCAAAACTGTGCTGGCAACTTCTACTACCCCTGTGTCCTACACTCTTTTCACAATCATACCTCCAAGGTAGCTGGACCCTGAAATGTCCTTTCTCTTTCTGCTCTTATCCCTCCTTAGAGACCACATGACCAAAGTAGCATGGTCCTTGCTAAATGTCACTCCTTCTAAGGGCTTTGTTTCTTTCCTTACTGCTTCAAGGACAAATGCATCTGCTATATCCCACTCAGGGAGAATTAGTACACCAGCTTTTGCTACCATTTATCTCCCCTGCTCAGGAGTAGTGGTTTTGAATTCTATCATCATTTCTTGTTTTACTTCTTCCTCACTGCAGATGCATCTTTGTGGGGCTGTTCACTTTTCCTCTTTTCACATTTGGCTTTGAATTTTTCTATATTTTGCTTCCAAAAAAATTGCATGAACGATCCTCTTGTAACAAAATTATTATCAGCCAGGAATTCTTCACTGGCCTGTTTGATGATAGGGTCTAACTCCTTTCCTTTAAACTCCTCTGCAATCAAATCCATTTCAACACTTGGTGGCTCTTCAGGCATCCCTTCTTGTATTTCTTCATAAGTACAGGCAATCTCTCCAAGACTTCTCAACTGCAATAATTGCTTAGCCACTACATGTTCATCTCCCACATGGATTGGGGATTGGGATGGAGAGTATAAAGACTCACCTGTTTGTACCTCTTTTCACACCCTTTGCCTTTTAGGGGAATCTTGGATTTCCACTACATCTTCTATTGCTCTTTTCCCTTTTGAAGTAGAAGGCTCACCCCTTAGTGGCATTAGCACATTGTACTTTGGCCTCTTGTGCATCACATATTCACCTGGAGGGATGGCCTTAGCAAAGGCAGGCTTGGCTAGAACCAACTTATCTTTTTCAGGGTCATTTTTCAATATAGCTTCCCTCTTCTCTTTTAAAGTCTGCATTAAATCTTCAAAATAAAGTATCAAGAATTTAGCCTTTTCCTCAAAGGGAGTAGAACTAGACAAAGGGTCATAACCAATATCAAATTGGTGGATAAAATGAAGAGCCCTTTTATATGCTATCCATTTTTCCTTTCTCAGTTCTTGTTCATCAAGGTTGAATTCATTTCTGATCAAATCCTCAGGAAAATGGAACTGGTGTGGTATGCCTTTACATATGACTCTCTTCTTGAACATACCATTAAAAAAGTCTTCAGGGTCAGCAAACCTTGATACTGTAGTAGACAACCTATAGGGCTGAAAGAAACCATCAAAATGTTTCCAACCACCCGTGGCGATTACAAATTGATGTGCAATGGTGACAGTTGGGAAAATTGTCCCTTTCCCCCTATTTGTTAATTCTGCTTCTTGCAAACCTCTGGTTTGCCTCAGGACCTCTGCAATTCCTATCTTCAATGGGACTTGATAGGGGAGAAAATATGGAGTTCCTCTAAAACCATAGACTCTGAATACAGTAGAGACAAGGTACAAGTATATATCACCCCAATTATGAACAATCTTAATATCTTGAGCAAATTCCTTAGGCCTAAGGAATTCAAGGAGAGTTTTAGGAATTCTAGGGTTTTGTGGGCACAAGAGGATCCTAAGCCTAGATGCAAAACATATATCAAACTTCAAATAAATCGCATCCTCTCTATCCCAGGACAAAATTGTGCTCCACAATTGAACAGGCATCTTCTCATCATCCTTTTCCTTAATCAGGTCCATTTCACTAGCAAAATAATCAGCACCTTTGAATGAAAACATGTGTATAAGAAGAGAATACCATCCAAAAGGTCTGTCTACCTTAGCATTTTTTATCCCTATCAACCCTTCATGAATGACATCAGTGAGATATGGTGCAAAGTCAAAAGTTACTGCTAGAGATGGGTTCAAAATCTGTGCTAACATAAGCATATAGTGGGTTGGCATGGTTGTTTCAGCATCTTCCCCAAAAATCTGACATAGGGACCAATACATCCCTTTAGCCCTCAGAGTAAATAGATTTAGAGAGAAGTGTTCCATGGTGCTAGGGACTACAACAATCAGTCCTCCTATTTTGACAAAAAACTCTTTCAAAGGGCCACTCCTGAGGTGATCTCTCTGCACATTATAGACATGTGCAAGTGTTTCAAAATTGATGGGCTCTAAATAATTTGACACCTCAGTGAGTCTGAACACTTTCATAAACTCGTCATCATTTATCTCAATTAAAGATCACCCATTTACATTTCTAACACACCTGGCAACAGGATCATAGTTATTTTCAATTTGTGTCAACAGGTCCACATCCATGAAAACCCCAAGGACTATGAGCTTTCCAACATCTAACTCCCATATACTATTCATTGGAGTAGAGGAATTTCTCTGGCCAAATCCCACTTTGAAGAGTCCCAGACTTGATATCCCTATCTGTGAATCCCTTAACAAGTTCCCTTTGTCATACAAACCGTCACCAATTTTCAGACGGGGAACCTTGGGTACTAATTCTTTCATTTTAGTTGTGGCATTAGTAGACATAGTTAATTGTTCTGAAAAGTCATCACAAATGACTCTCTCCTGGTAATTAACCTTCCCTCTGAAATATCTTCACGGTGCCATCTCAGAATTATAGTTATTTCAATTAAAATTTTAAACAAACCTCTGAGAAATCAAGCACCTTGTGATATCAATTCAAAATGTAACTGTCAAACAATATGCAGAACTTACTTGTTGCCTGAAGAAATTCGCTCTGTGCACTGGTTCCTCTGCAAGACTTTTCGAAATGATGCCAATGTTTCAGCTGATGTGAAGCTTATTATGGTAATTGGGCATTAAAAAGAAACATTAAGCCACATGCTTCGGCAATCAATTTGCAATTGAATTCGAAAAATGGCTCCAACGGACCACAAAAATTTTCTATCTTGCCTCTTCGCTGCTTCGCGAAAGATAAAAACCTTGCATGTTTCCATCGCGAAACAATGCCATCTATTGGATCCTGAAAGATGTGTAGGTTCTTTACCTTACTTGAGTCATCCTGCTTAGAAATGGGCCCCGCCTTCCTTTCGCTATTTCGCGAAGCATAAATCTCATGCATCTTTTCATTGTGAAACAACATTGACCGTTGGATCTTCTATCACCCTCTCAACTGTTATTCTCCACGGTGACCGTTGGTCTATTTAACTAACTGCATGAAACCTTCACCGCTAATGGTTTTCATTGTTTCACATAGGTTAATCACCTCGCATCTTCACCATGTGAAACAACGCACATCATTGGATCAATTTTGAGATGCGCAACTTTTAACTCCTTTAACCTTTAAAGTGGGCCCTCTACGCATAATCCACTTGCCCTACTAACTTTCGGCAAATAGCCTCCACATGTTGGCCATTCATTCACTCAAGAACTCTGTCTGACACTACATCTGAAGCACCACGTGTCTTATCTAGCCGTGGATTTCATCAATATTGCTGCTTAATCAAATGGGCCCCACACAATCCACTTGGAGCCAAGTGTCCAACTGACAGATTACCTTTTTCCTTAGCCAGACATCCAGTTGTATTGCCACCTCATCTACCACTTAACTGCCAACTCTTTTTGGCTACTTCGCAAAAGGTAAACCTCGTGTTACTTTGGGCTGCGAAACAACGTGCACCATTGGATCTTCTCAGAGATGCACTTCTTTTATCCTGCAAGCCACCCTTTCGTTGGGCCCACTACCCTTTCACTACTTCACGAAAGGTAAACTTCGCACATCTTTTCCATGCGAAATAACGCAGACCACTAGATCTTCTCGGAGATGCTTGATTTTTAACCAAGGGATCTGCTTACCTTTGGGGCCCGCCATCTTTTCGCTGTTTCACAAAGCATAAATCTCGCCCATCTTTTCATCACGAAACAACGCAGACCGTTGGATCAACCGGAAGATATTCGGCCTTTAGCCTTCCTTACGACTGCTTTATTTGGGCCCGCCACCTTTTTGCCATTTCACGAAGCATATACCTCATGCATCCCCCCTTTGCGAGATCGTGCACACCGTTGGATCAATTAGAACCTACACAATCTTTACAATGCCCGACAAAGAAATAAAAACTTAGGAGAAGGCAAAAATTAAAACATTATTAAAAACCTGCGTAAGGCAAAACTTAAAGGGGGGACCTCTCCTCACGACGGACCAACCCTTCCACTTAAGTGGAAAAATAACAAGGAAATAGAACGCAGGGATTTCGAGATAGAAAAGGGTAAATTGCAAAAACCCTAAGCCCTTAGACCAATAACCCATAGAGACAAAATGAAGAATTAAGCACAATTTTGCAGATTTTAGCGGATTAGAGAACAAAATCACCCAATAGTCAAAATAGTGATAACAGGTGATTTGGGCCGACATGTTATTATTTATATGTTTCATCACGAACTGGTGGGTCTTTGGTCGACTTGATCAAGTTGTTATTGCTTGCGGATGGTATAAAGGGAAGTTTTGAGAATAATTTTAGGGGACGGAGGTTTGAGGAAGAAGAGATCAAGTGAAGATGTAGTTTCGGGAGAGATTCTGGTCTAGGGGGACTGAAGTCCAGAATGACTGAGGTCCGGGTCAGTGCAGAACAATACAGACTATTACCGGAGGCCGAATTGCAGAGTAGATGGTCTGCGGATCATAGTTTTGCTTTGTAAGCATTGTTTTGTAGTCCTAGGCCATAGTCCAACATATGTAACAACTGGAGGCATATGCAATTCATTAAATGGTTTTAATGATTGATTTATCTGGTTATTGGTTATATCATGTGTTACTTCTATCGGTTAGGATTGTGGGCATATTGGCATAACTGATAGAGATGATGATGTACCTGTAAAGGATGATGATGATATATTGATGGACTATTGGTTATGATATAATTATGATATGATGCTCTGTGATCAGTTATTTGTGTTGTCATTCATGGAAACCATGTTTGCTTATGTTTGGTATATCATCTAAGTTATCTAAGCCTAACCGATAATGGAATGCTTGCTAAGTTGACAGTGAACCAATAAGCATGAACAATGAAGGAGATGGTTGTGGTAGAGATCCGTGTTGAGTTAGGTGTTGTGGTTTGGAATGTATGCTTATGACATTATAGTGAGTCTATGACTGGAATCGTTTCATGTTTAGAGAACTGGAAGTCATGTTTGTAATTGATTATTGTATATTCAGTGTAGGGTTTGAAAACTAGTAACAAGATCTTTAACCGATGATGTTTTATGGTTTGGCGGTGAATCTTATCATGTTGATTACTTAGTTATGAAGTGTCTAAAACCTTGCATGATGATAAGATTGCATTTAAGCGTGTAGAAGGAGCGAATTTCTTGGGAAACAATGAAGTGTTTAGCAAAATGTGATAAGGGTTTGACAACTTATCACATCGATGTGCGGTGATGTGTTATGATCATTCAATGGCTGTAATAGTCTTGAAATTTATTGTAATTGTCTGTATAATGATCTATAATGATTTGCAATGATCTGTAATGATTTGAAATGTAAATTTATTGTATCTTGTTGATGAGTTAGGGTTACGTAACCGACCTAGTTGAAAAGTGTATTTAGGTCGAGTTTGAGAAGAGACTAAGTGTCGGTGATCGGAGAAGTAGAGTGTGCCAAACCAGATTGAGATGTCTGGATGTGTGAAGAAGATGGGAGATGAAATGGATTTGTACTATTAAGAAGAGAGTACATTGATCAGATCATTTATCTATTGTTTCCTAACATTTGCAACAGTATTAAAATCCCTTAACTGGGTAGGTCCTAATAGGCCCGATCTTGTAAATCCCTTCACTGGGTGGCTCATTAACTTGAGTTTAAATCCTTTAGCAAGGTTACTCCTAATAGGGTTGAGGTTAAAATCCCTTCACCGGGTGACTCCTAACATGGTCTTCTCTTAATCGGGCATTATTGTAAAGCTCCTAACTGGGCTCGGCCTTTAACAGGGCGTATTCCGAAAGAGTGCAAATTTTGTGGGTACCAATTCCCGCCGTGGTTTTTCCCATTTGGGTTTCCACATGAAAAATATTTGTGTTCATATGGTGGTTGATTTGTTTATGTGTGGATTTGAAATCATTACATTGCTTACATGTTGATGAGCACATGAATGAGTAGTTTGGTAAATCTGCTTTAAGTGTTTGATTGAGTAGTTATCGATACTGCTTATGAACTATTTTTGAGAAGTATTTTCAGATTGGGAAAATATTTCAGTTTATTGCTATTACTGATTCACCCCCCCTCTCAGTAATAACTGGATGCTCACAATAACAATTGGTAACAGAGAACTAGGTCCTCTTTGTGCAGAAGGTTAACTGCTTGAGGTAAATATCCTTGAGGATAGTATGGGAGAAGGTTCAATGAGTAAATGAGATGTTGGCATATGGACACTCCAATGAGACATTGTGTGTGATTGAAGGTTTTGTCATTGATGGCAACCTTGCAATCCTATGGCATTGGCAAGACATTATACCGGCAAAGCATTACTCAGGCAACCTTGCAATCCTATGGCACTGGCAAGACATTATACCAGCAAAGTATTACTCAAACAAGACAGTGCACCGGCATTAGCAAAATCAATCTACACCGGCATCGGCACAGAAAAGAACATGTATACCGACACTGAGGCCGACATGATTTTTCATATGTAATATTTTGTTTATTATTGTAAGCCGACTTGGCAAATTGTAAAATGACTCTTGTATATAAAAGAGATCATTGTAGGCATTTGTAGGATATGGATAGGAAGTATAAATAAATTATAAGGCAGACCTAATGTGCGAATTGTAGGTCAAGGGTATATGTAAAGAACAGAGCAAGAACCGGTACTGAATCTGGCATTGAAGATGCTATTGTAAAGCAGTACAAAATATTGGATTTGTGTAAATCCTCATTGTAAGTCAGTGTGACTTCTTATTGAGTAGTGAGCTCTAGGCAGTTGGCCTTCCTGCATGTGCAGGCCCCTATTGTAAGTAATATTCTCTTATTGGCCAGTAAGTGAATATTGTGGGTCACAAATCCCACCGAGGTTTTTCCCACACCGGGTTTCCTCGTTAAACATCTTGTGTTATGGTGTTCTTTTCATGTGGATGTTTTTAATTCTGTTATTTGCATTAATTCTTGCATACCGGTATACTGTTACTTTATGTTCTACATATTCAGTTTTAAGAAAATTTCATTACCGGTCAGATACTGATTCACCCCCCCCTCTCAATATCTGTGGGAACCCTAACAATTGGTATCAGAGCCTGGTCCTCTATTTTCAGAAGCCTAATAGCTTGAGGAAGATTCTGACATGGGTAAAAATGGAAAATCTGATGAAGCAACTTGAAGGAGCTCTTACTGACTATGATGCAGAGAAGTTAAAAAATATCAAATTAGAAGATGATTTAAAAGCAGCTCAGGACATTATTCAGGCACTTCAAGAAAATCTTACTGTTACAAGGAATAAGAGAAGAGAACTTTGTGAAAAATTGCAAAATGAGAATGATGAAAAGGAATCACTAAATGATATGATAAGCAAATTAAAACAAGAGATCATAACAACAAAAATGAAATGCAGGATATGACTATGAGATTTTGCAAAGAAATTGAGGACAGAAAGAAGAATAAAGAAGAATTGACCAGAAGACTAAGTGATGCAGCAAATGAGAACACAAGACTTAGCTATGAAAATGACATGTTGAAGACAGATCTGATGCATACTTAGAATGACTCGAATGAACTAATGAGACAAAAAGAAATCTTGGAAAGGGAATTGGAAACTGCAAATCAACACAAAGAAAAATTCAAAAAAAGCTCAGAAGAACTTGGTACCTTATTGAAGAATCAAAAACCCAAAGGTGACACTTCTGGAATTGGATTTGAAGTTGGAGAAAGCTTCGGTACTGCAAATACCCAGGATCATAGCAAACCGGTAAGACCTTCTAATACTTACAAATTCAATGGAAAATACTTTAACTGTAATAAATATGGTCATAGGGCGAATGAATGTAGATCTAGGAATTATCAAAACATCAATCCTCCCATCGGTCAATGTACCAAATGCAACAAAATTGGTCATAACTCTGAAAATTGCAGAATGAATGTAAGATGTTATGTTTGTGGAAGATTTGGTCATTTATCAAATAAATGCAGAACACAAACCAACATAGGTTATGGGAAAGCTATTCAGAAAAATAATGTAACCTGTTATGCATGTAACAAGATTGGTCATATTGCTAAATTTTGTAGAAGTAAAGGTACACCGGTAGATAACAGAAGTACTAGCTTGAAAGGTAAGGAAAAGGTTGAAGAGGTTAAGCAAGAATTCTCAAAACAATGGATTAGAAAAGGTGATCTAAATATTGGGGTTACTCCTCCACCGGTAGAACCAACAAATGCTTCACCGATAGGACAATATGATGCTCCACCGGCAGGACAGAGCAATGCTCCTCCGATAGGATGTTCTTCATCAAATTGAAGAAAATTATCTTGAGGGTTTGGCAATCAAATGACAAATGTGCTATTATTCCCTCGGTTAGAGAAAAGAAGTTGAAAATCTTTCATTACCGGCAAATAGAGTTGAGCTAATACATTATCGACAAGCAATTAATGTGGTAGATAGCAGAAAAGACTTTATAAAATAAGGTTTTTGGCTCCATTTCATCTCATCGTGAATTCAAACTTTCAGAGAGCATGAAGATTTATGAGCTAAGGCATTCCGAGCAAAGAGGCAAAGCACTTCAGGAATCAATCCATCCAAAGGTAGAAAAAGGTATTTATCATCATGGCATCCTCCTTTGCACCTGAATTCATAGCAAACCCTACAGTAGTCGAAGTTATAAAAAGACCTAGGCCCATGTTTCAGCTAGTTCCCGAGGTAGCTAAGAAAGATGACAACATAGGTGCTTTTTCAAAAATTCCAAAAGGTGTTGTTTATGCAGAAGACCCTAGAATGTATATTCATTGCAACATAGAGGAATTAGGTGATGAAGAAATCAAAAACATGTATAAGTCTGTTATATGTGACAAATCCGGGAATGTGAAACCTGAACATAAAATTGTTGAAACCCTAGGATTCACTGAAATCCTCCGCATTCCTGAATTTCCCAAGGAAGTGGTTAGGATGGTTCTGAGTAGGGTACATGGTTCATTCTTTTGGCTTGACTCAGTGCATAAAATTACAAAGGTAGCTGTAAAAGCAGTAACAGGGTTACCTTCCATCGGTAGCAGACCCGACAAAACCAAGAAGGTCTCCAATGACTTGGTAACAAACTTAACTGGTGCAACATCCGACAAGAGATCATTGAGGGTTAATGATGTGACAGATACAAATGTTAGATTTGTTAGCATGATTCTAGGTTACAAAGCAACTCATGCTAATAGGCTTAACTCTGTTTCCAGTTTATGCATAAAAAGTGCTTATGACATGGTGAAGGACAATGTAAAAATTGATATCTGTGAATGGTTAAAGGATGAGTTAATTGACAACTTAGCAAAAATCAAGAAGGATAAGAAAGGAACCTTTAGATTTGGAAATTTACTTGTATGCTTAATGCTACATATAACCAAACAGGCTCCTGGTATAGGCTACAAGGATTTTGGATTCGACATACCGATAGGAAAACAATTGTCTGACTTATTCAACAACATGGGTGAAAACAGAGAAAAGAATATCAATGAGTATTTTCAAGCACTAAAGGTCAGAATGAATAAAAGAATCAGACTATCACAAGAAATTGTCAACAAATACAAGGATGATATATGCTTTATGATAAAAAAGGATGAGATCTAGATGGAAGCAGTCGTCCCAAGAACAATCTGGGTTATAGAGATGGGGTATGAAACAGATGACCACATTATGGAAACTTATGCCAAAGCACTTCTGGAAGCCCCCAATGAACCAAAGGAAGAAGTATTTGGTAGTGCTGAGACCATTGAAAGTCAAATTCAATCTAAAAAGAGAGTGAAAAAGGTTGAGGCATTTGTGAGGAAAGGAACCAGACAAGCAAAAGCCATAAAGGAAGATGTACTAAAGAAAACTGGCATAACAGAAGATGAGTTGGCAGCCCAACAACCTGAAACTCATCTATCACCGGTAGATACTTCCTCAGAAGGAGATATGCCAGCAACTTTCAAAAGAGTTGTTAGGAAAAGAGAACCCTCACCGGTGTCCACTCCTTCACCTAGAAGGACAAGATAGAAGCAACAAGCTGTGAGGTCTCCGGTCAAGAAAGCCACACCTAAGAAGAAGTTGACCCCCAAAAAGAAGAAGAAGACAAACACTGACTTTGCGCCTCTTGATATACTACTGAATGAGATCACAGAGGAAGGTAAATTGAAAAACATAGGGAAAATCTATGACACCCTATCAGATGATGAGAAAGGACAAGTCGAGGAGAGTGTTATATTACACATGGATATGTATAAAAAGTTTTTGATGCAAGTCCTAAATGAAATTCCTAATGAACTATATAAAAGACTTGAGGCCAGAAGGCAAGGAATAATTGAGTTGGATAAGAAAATAAAAATAGAGAAATTACTTGCAGTATACCTGGTCAACTCACCTAAGGAAATTGATGATTTGATAGCTCAGGCCAACCGGATAGTTTTTTCCACTGCACACCGACAAATATCACTAATGGCAGGTAGAGTTACTGAAGTTTCAGAGGAAACAGAAAATGGTTGGGATACATTCTTGGTTGAAAAAGAAAAACAAGAAGAATATAGGAATCCCAAGCCCATTTTGGTATATCAAAAGGACAAAGGGAAAGGTAAAGTTGGTGGACCACCAAGTATCAAGATTAGAGACAACTTACCCCCACCTCCTTTAAATACTCCACCGGTAAAAACCACAACTGCAGAAGATCAACCGACAACTGAGAGCATGGACACAGAGGATAATAATCCTAATCCTGAAGTCCTATATACTATGAATTTTGACACTCAGAAAATCAACATAGTGGTAGACAAGGATACAACAGATAAAACAGAAAACAAAGAGCAACCGGCAGCAGATTCAGAGAAAAAGATGGAATCTGGAACACAAACAGAGAAACCAATAGAGCTAAAGGCTCCAGAACAGATGCCACCGGTAAGAAATGATGCAGGAAAACCAATGCTTAAAGAGATGGAGACACAAACAGACCTACCAGAGGTCAATACTAGCATGGTCACTTCCATCGGCACTCAATTTGTTGGGTCACCATCAAATGTAACAAAGGTATTGTTCGAATCTATCAAGAAAATAACTGATTATAGCTCACAAGCCTATAAAGCGATAGATGATTCAATTCCAGTTTTGAAATCAATAGCTCCTAATTGTAATATAGCCAACAAAGATTCTTTAGGCCAATTGGATAAACTTTGTAAATATATTTCTAGAAATTTTGAGCAAACAAAGGTAGAAACTGTAAAGGAAAGTGTAGAAAAAGAGAAACAGAAATTCTTTGAGGAAGGAATAAAGAAGTGCAACAGGGAATTTGACACACTTCTACCGGAACTGTGCAATTTATTGAAAGAGTACAAAACTCTATACAAAGACACCTGTAAGATAAACTTTTTGACCATAGATGTAGACAAAAAGATGAGCAAGGTATAGGAAGAGATCAATAAACTTGCTGATAATTTTGTCAACTCACCCGATACATTATCAGTTTTTGAGGAAAAGATAACAAATTTTGAGGAAGAATTGCTAAAATTAGAAAGAGAGAAAGAGAAAATAATAAACAAAGCAAAATTCTTGAGATCTAAACTAAGTCCAAGATTGGACTATTTAGCATCTCTGTGAAAGGAAATCTCAGAGGTACTAACACAGGGTAGCAAAACACCGGCAGAGCACTTGCAGCATCTCACCGGTACAGTATACAGAACTGAGATAGCAATAAAGGAGAGCAAGAAGTTTATGGATGGCATAAACTTAATTTTGGGAGATATTCTTCAGATAATAACCACCCAACTACAAGGTTGAGGTTATGAATTGGTATAACTACAAAATCTACTAACCTTTGTCATTGATGCCAAAGGGGGGAGTAGTAGATGAGAAAATTCAAAACACAGGGATCACATGCTTAGGGGGAGCTCTCACATTTTTGGTAACATTTTTGGTCTACACATTTTTGGATATCTTTTTGAAATTTCTCATGAGTGTTGCCATCAATTCCAAAGGGGGAGATTGTTGGCATATGGACACTCCAATGAGACATTGTGTGTGATTGAAGGTTTTGTCATTGATGGCAACCTTGCAATCCTATGGCACCGGCAAGACATTATACTGGCAAAGCATTACTCGGGCAACTTTGCAATCCTATGGCACCAGCAAGACATTATATCGGCAAAGCATTACTCAAACAAGACAGTGCACCGGCATCAGCAAAATCAATCTACACCGGCACCGGCACAGAAGATGTACACCGGCACAGAAAAGAACATGTATACCGGCACTAAGGCTAACAGGATTTTTGATATGTAATATTTTGTTTATTATTGTAAGCCGACTCGGCAAATTGTAAAATAACTCTTGTATATAAAAGAGATCATTGTAGGCATTTGTAGGATACGGATAGAAAGTATAAAAAAATTATAAGGCAGACCTAATGTGCGAATTGTAGGTCAAGGGTATATGTAAAGAACAGAGCAAGAACCGGTACTGAATCTGGCATTGAAGATGCTATTGTAAAGCAGTACAGAATATTGGATTTGTGTAAATCCTCATTGTAAATCAGTGTGACTTCTTATTGAGCAGTGAGCTCTAGGCAGTTGGCCTTCCAACATGTGCAGGCCCCTATTGTAAGTAATATTCTCTTATTGGCCAGTAAGTGAATATTGTGGGTCACAAATCCCACTGAGGTTTTTCCCACACCGGGTTTCCTCGTTAAACATCTTGTGTTATGGTGTTCTTTTCATGTGGATGTTTTTAATTCTGTTATTTGCATTAATTCTTGCATACTGGTATACTGTTACTTTATGTTCTACATATTCAGTTTTAAGAAAATTTCATTACCGGTCAGATACTGATTCACCCCCCCCCTCTCAGTATCTGTGGGAACCCTAACATGAGAGATTTCACAAAGGCTTGCAGAATCAGAAGAATCCTATGATGAACTAAAAGTCAAGTATAAAGGTTCACTGGCTAAGAGAAGAGAGTTGGCTGAGCAGTTGATGGAATTCACTGAAAGCAGTTCATCTGATGAAGCAAACATAGATGCCTTAGTTAATGAGGTGGATAAGTTGAATGATGATAAGACAAATATAAGGAGAAAACTGGAAGCCCTTACCATTAGGATGAGTCAAGAGTTTGAAGAAAGAAGGACAACTAAAGACATAATAAAAGATAAGGATCATGAGATCTTAAAGATGAACCAAGAGATTGGTAACTTGCATGCACAACTTCATGAGGAAAAAGAGGAAATACAAGATGATCTAGACATGGCTATGTCTCTTAGAGAAAGTTTTAGAAAGAAGAATGAGGAACTTACCAAGGAGATGGCTGATGCAAATGAGATACTAGCTAAATTCAACAAGAGCACTACTATGATTGATGAGTAGATTTAGTCACAAAGGTGGAATGGAGATGCACATGGCTTGGGATTCACACCTTTGAACAAGGAGAACCATCAGGTACCAAGGACATTGTGCATAAAGCCAAATCTGCACCAAAGACCAAAAAGAAGACCGGTAAGAGAACCTACAAACTCGTATGTTTTAACTATCATAAGGTAGGTCATACTGCTAATGTTTGTAGAAGTAGATCCAATACTTATGATGGATATAGATTTAATGCATATGAAGGATATAAGCCTAGAACTTTTAATGGATATTTCTTCAATTGCAACAAGTATGGGCATAAAGAGGTTGAGTGCAGGTTAGGAGTGAACAATCAGAGATCTTACATGTGTCAGAGATCTAATGGTGAATGACAGAGATCTTACAACAACCAGAGGAACCCTACTTGTCAGAGATCTTACAATGACTAGAGGAATCCTAGTTAGCAGAGATCTTATGTGAACCGGTCTAGTCCATGTGAAATGGAGAATAGATGGAATGTGACTTGTTCGATCTGTCACAACTATGGACAAGTTGCTATGAATTGTTGAAGAAGAACTGGTAAAGGCAATGCTGGACCCTGGAGAGCATCTGGAATGACATGTTTCCATTGTCACAAACCAGGACAGCTTGCAAAGTTTTGTAGAGCTAAAATGAACAAACTGGTTAATTAGCCTATTTACCAAAAAGGAAAGAAGAAAGTAGATGTGGAAGAAACCAGAAATGAAATGAACAAGATTTGGAAGAAGAAAAGTGAGGAGAAACCATCTGAGGACTCCAATTCTTCACCTAGTGTGGAGAATCCCTCACCGGTAAACTACGCTATATATAAAGCTTAGGGGGAGCTTATTGTTAGATCTATTTCCGGACCCCCTGAATGATGTGCGGTAAGTTAAATCTATATATTTTGACGCATTACGATGTTTTGAAGTGATTTTGTGTTGAAACCGATATGTTGGATATGTCTTGGAAACTGGTATGTTGGATATGTCTTGGAAACTGGTAGCATATTTTCGGGTTGAATGGTGTTTAGGGTTTGTTCAACCAGGAATAGAATTTAATACAGTAGGTGTTAAGAAAATAAAAGGAAGTTTTTCAGTCTCATTTCCCACCTAGTATGTTCGAGAGCATTTGGAGAGCGACTGAAGTAGAGAAGAACTTTTGACTGCTACCTTGGTGAAGTTGACATCAGATTGTGGAAGATTGTTCAGACCAAAAACCCTAGCTGAGAATAAATCTAATGATATCATCAATTCTGATGCACTAGAAGAACAATAGGTAGTGATTATTGAATCAAAATTGCAAAATGATGTTGAGCAGAACAGTGTAGAGGAAGATGCTCAACCAGTAGAAGATGAGTCTAATGAAGATGAAGAATAAGAAGAGACTTCTATACTAGAATCGGTTATACCTAGGTATGTAAGGTTAAATCATTCTGAGGACCAGATAATAGGTGACAAGAATGTTGGATTGTAAACTAGAAGGAAAATCAGAGAAAGTGCATGTCTGATTTCCATAGCTGAACCAAAGATAGTGAGAGAAGCTCTTAAGGATGATGATTGGTTAAAGGCAATGAATGAAGAGCTTGATCAGATTGAGAAAAATAACAAGAACTGATCATAAAAATGTGATTGGTACAAAGCAGGTATTTAGAAACAAGCTGAATGAAGAAGGAGAAGTTGTTAGAAACAAGGCAAGACTAGCTTGCAAAGGGTATGCACAAGAAGAAGGTGAAGATTATGGAGAAACCTTTGCACCAGTTGCTAGGCTTGAAGGAGTTAGGATGCTACTTGCATTTGCTACATTTAAAGGTTTTAAAGTTTACCAAATGGATGTAAAGTCAACATTTCTTAATGGTATTCTTGAAGAAGAGATGTATATTGTACAATAGAATGGGTTTGCATTGTCAGAAAATAAGGATATGGTATGCAAACTGCATAAAGTATTATATGGATTAAAGCAAGCACCAAGGGCATGGTTTGAAGGACTTCATGCACATATGATAAAGATAGGATTTAAGAGAACCAGTAAGGACAACAATATTTATTTGAAGACTGAAGGAGACAAGATGTTGATTGCAAAAGTATTTGTTGATGATATCATATTTGGAGGAAATGATGATATGAGTCTAAATTTGGTAGAAGAGATGAAAAAGGAGTTTGAAATGTCTCTAATAGGTGAGATAAAAAATTTCATTGGTTTGCAGGTCCAACAGTTGGAAGATGGAATTTTTATCAGCCAGTCTAAGTATGTGAAGGAAGTGTTAAAGACTTTTGGAATGGAAGATTGTAATGTTGGCCATTTGGTGGAATTGATTATGTGTTGCATTGTTGTTTTTTCATTGATGCCAACACTAGCTATTTATATGCTTTATCGGCACCCTTCTGGTTCCAATAGGTTGAGTGGTTTTTGGTTAACTTGGATCTAGCATGATCGGGTAGGCTTCGTGATAGGGAGACTCTCTCAAAAGAGTTGCAATTTGGTTTATAGATTAGGAAAAGGTGTTGTTGTGGGATTCCTTTTTGTTTATGCCCTGCTCTCCTTGTGTGAATCCATCCCAACACCCAAACTCCTTTGGAGAACTCTCTACCAACTAGATTGCTCCAATTACTCAAACCCAAGGTTAGAACTCACTTGAGTAAGTTCAACCTCCAACATGCCTAATTCAATGCTCTTCACTTGCAGGGGACTAAGAAGGATCTGACATGGTTTACCAACTCCCTCCATGCTATTTTGGTGTCTACTACCTTTCATTTTCCTATCATTTTCATAGTTCCTATAATTAAGGGCTTGTAGCCCTAACAACCACTTTTAGCGCTCCTTTTATGGTTTTTTCTCTTTGGTTCTAAAAACTATCAAAGGACCCCTCAGAAGCTTTGCAGATATGAATAGCCATTTGGACACCCTTCAATATTTTTGAGGTTCGGTGGTTTGTTCTATCCGTACAGGTATTGTCCCCAAAATGACACTTTTCAAGGGTTTTGGACTTGTGTGCATTCACCAATGGGGTTTATATGTCTCAACACCCTGTCAAGCCTCCACACTTACACTGAGGCTTTGTCTAACATCCATCCTCAATACCAAATACTTGGCACTATTAAATTTGTCCACCCCTGCAAGGAAAAAGGTATAGTGCAATCATGTTCCCTAGCCGGGCTATGGTAGAGCTCGCCTAGGGCATGATTTTTAAATGATCAAATGCATCTTCCTGATCACAAAATTTAATATTTACACTACACATAGACTCCATGCAATTTAATCCCAAATTCTGTTGGGAACCCACAATGGGAATTCAAGATGGAGTCATTTTTAGGGCCTAAACCCCTTGCACAAACTGAGAATAGTGAAGAAAAGAAAGAATTTAAATACACCTATTAAACCTACAAAATAAAAGGACACAAATAATTTTCAAGCACCAAAAAAACAAGTGCTAAGCCTCCATGAAAGTACAGTACGGAAACTAGTTCATTTGGTATGAACTGCAATAAGCAATTTGACAAATTTCAATGAAAAACCAGGAAATTGCTTCAGTTTGCTATTGAAAATTCAATCATAGAGGTTCTAACTCTTCTACAATGTTTTTAGGGGCCTTATATATGCCCACACAATCATATCCATCCACCAATTGGACCACTAACTACCTCTTTTAGCATTTTTCCAAAACTGCTCACATTTTTGACAAAATGTTGTCAAGCCACCATGACAACTTTTACTCTATAATGCATTTTGACAAATATGTCAAATATTCACAATCTTGACCACCTAGGATGATTTCCTAACATCAAATAAACATCTACAAAATCCTTATGAGGCCTTACAAGGACTTTTAACAAAATTTTCAATGTGATGCCATTTAAGGCTTACAAGTTTAATGACAAAGGAAACTACAAAACAAACTCAAAGCACACTTTTTAAAATCAAATGTTTAAGATCAGATCAAGGAGGAGAATTCACATCTAAGGACTTTAATACATTATGTGAAGTGAATGGAATCAGAAGACAGTTATCAGCACCTCGGGCACCACAACAGAATGGAGTTGTTGAAAGGAAAAACATAACTATCTTGGATGCAGCAAGAAGTATGTTATCAGAAGCAAATCTACCACGTGTATTGGAGAGAAGCAGTTAGCACTGCTGTCTATACATTCAACAAAATTCACATCAAAGGTGAAACCGGTAAGACCCCTCATGAACTATGGTTTGGTAATACTCCTACTCTTAAGTATTTCAGAATTTTTGGAAGTAAATGTTATATTAAAAGAGATGAGTTTATTGGCAAATTTGATCCTAGAAGTGATGAAGGAATATTTCTTGGCTATTCATCTAAGAGCAAGGAATATAGATGTTTTAATAAGAGATTTGGAATCTTCAATAGTCCTTTATTCAACTATTTACCCAATGAGGATTAGTCACACCAAAAATTGAAAGTTTACTAAGAAACCTCAGGTGCTCCTGCACCACTCCAGTATAGTCTGATGATGGAATTGTCTTGTTCATGATACTTATACTTATATTTGGTCAGTTGGTTTTGGTCTGGAGATCGGATGCTATCTTGCTTGTTTAGAAGATTGGTTTCTTGTTCCGGTGAGGGTTTCACTGGTAGAGCTTCTGATAGAGATCTTTGATGAATTGCATAAGTGGTGTTGGAGCAGCTTTTGGTGGAGTTTCAGGATGTTGTTGGTGATCGTGTTCGAGACTTGGTAGTTGGAGATCATTGATGTATCATGTAGACCTATACTAGGTCCTAGTTGATCTAGGTTATGGATTGGCTTTAATGTAACGTGTGGATAGGACCTATGGATGTATTTCTACGATGTCTTATGTGTTGATATTATTTGTTTGGTCTAAGGCTGACATGGTTTGTAGTTATATAATTGGTTTATTATCTGGTGGCCGACCTAATTGTTTATGGTCTAGGGTTTTATATAAATTGATGTAAGATCTCATTGTAGATTATCATGGTTAATGTAAGAGGTCATGGTCGAGGAATGTAATCTATGAATAATGTAATATCATTCA
This sequence comes from Cryptomeria japonica, assembly GCF_030272615.1. Taxonomy (NCBI): domain Eukaryota; kingdom Viridiplantae; phylum Streptophyta; class Pinopsida; order Cupressales; family Cupressaceae; genus Cryptomeria; species Cryptomeria japonica. The sequence continues at coordinate 541,250,196 of NC_081406.1, read as the reverse complement.
GGTAGAGGACTTGGTTGATAATTATAGATCGAAATTGAGTTTATGCTACCTTTTGCAGTTCAACACTTCTCCGAATTGTAGTCTGGATTTGTATGTAGTCAGTGAGGCTCCTTTTGTGATGAGCAGTCTGCTCTAGGTTGTTGGCCTTCCTTCAAGTGCAGGCCCCTTCATTATAATTCACATACCTGCTACATAAGTATTATCTGACTGTGGGTAGGCTTCCCACCATTGTTTTTCCCTTTACCAGGTTTTCCACGTACAAATCTTGGTATTATGTGGTTGGCTTTTATTCTGTGATTATTGTTTATGATTAATTAGTTTATCTTCTCTTCTGGTATTAATGTTTTGGGTTGCGGTATTAAAGTTTAAATTGCTAATGGTTCATGTAATCTGTGACAACTGATTCACCCCCCCCTCTCAGTTGTCTTCTGGTTATTTGAACTGTCTAACAATTGGTATCAGAGCTTTGGTCCTCTCTGCAGAAAGCTTAACCACTTGAGGAAGATCCTATGGCGACTAACAATTCAAGTTCATCCAGTTCTTCTGGAGCTATCTTTCAAAGGGATATTCTGAGGCTTGATGAAACAAATTACACAGTATGGAAGATTCAGATGGAGACTCATTTGAGATATCTTGGTAAGGAGATTTGGGAGATCACACAGAATGGTGTCACACCCTATAATCTCGGATCTAGCAATCCTCCTCCGACAAACCTGGACAAGAAGCTTGAGAATGATTGTAGAGAAAGAGAAGCCCTCTTGTGTGCACTTTCTAATCAACAAATAATGGGATTAACCGGAAAATCATCTGGAAAGGCTATATGAGACAAGTTGGAGACTCTTAATGAAGGTGACCCTACAGTAAAGATTGCTAAACTTGATGGTTACCAGGTGAGATATGAAAACCTGAAGATGGAAGAAGATGAAAGGATTACTGCGTTCATGGAAGGGTAAAGAGATTGCTATGAAAATTCAATGTTGTGGTGGAACTCTGAGCAAAGATGAAATTGTTTCTAAAGTCTTGAGAGCCCTACCATTGTCTTACAAAATGAAGGCTACTGGTATTAATGAGTTGAGAACAATGGCTAATACATCTGTCAATCGAGACACTTTGGTTGGGAAACTATCTGCTTTTGGGCTTGAGGAATTTGGACCTTCTGGAGCTGTGAAGACTAAACCTAATTTTCAAGCATCTACAATCGGTAAGCAAGACTGGAAAGCTTTATATGCAAAGGAGTTGAAAGATATGAAGAGAGAAGATGATGAGTTTGAGCAACTTGAAGCACTATTTGCTAGAAGAGTACCTAAAGGACCGATAGGAAGTAAGTATGAAGGAAAAGCACCTTTTAAATGTTTTGCATGTAATAAGATTGGTCATTTTGCATCTAGATGTCCTAAAAGGAATTCAATATTTGAAGAAAGAGTTAGAAGATCATTTAAGCCTAACCCTGGATATCAAAACAAGTAAGAATACAAGAAAAACAGAGACAAATAATTCTACATAGCGGATGAGGAAGGCATTATTGATTCAGATGATGAATCGACAAAAGACTCTGCTAGTGGATCCGGAAATGGGAAGGAATGGGTATTCCTGGCTATCAAGGAAGAGGATCCGACACTGGAAGAGAATGTACCTGAAGAGAAGGCACTTGCTGCTAAAATTGAAGACAAGGATGAATGGGTAATTTGATGGTGGTCTAGTTAAATTTGGAGATGACAAGGCATGTATGATCAAAGGAAAATGAACTATATCATTGGTTGGTAAGAACAATCTTGACAATATTTATTATGTTGAAGGTTTGAGGCATAATCTTTTGAGTATAGGACAATTGGTAGACAAGGTATTTCAGTGACCCAACAAGCAAACTCCCCCAACTGAAACCATCTCAATTATAGTTCAAGGATGGGAAATGCAAAATCATTAACAGATCTAGCTTGGAGATTGCAACTAGTACACAGGCAAAAGGTAATATATTTCACTTAAATTCTGGTGAGAAGACATGTTTGATTACATAGATTGATGAGAGTTTGCTATGGCATAGAAGGCTGTGTCATGTGAATTTTGATTGTATTGTGAAGATCACTTTAACTAAGGCTGTTAGGGATATACCTAAGGTTATGAAGCCCTATAATCCGGTATGTAAAGAATGTCAAATGGGTAAACATGTCAGAACCTCTTTTAGGAGTATACAAGATAAATCAAATGATGTTCTTGATCTTATTCATACTGATTTGTGTAGCCCTGCTAGAGTTAAAAGTTTTCAAGGTGACAAATATTTTATGCTAATCATTGATGATTATTCTAGAATGATGTGGGTTACTTTTCTGAGAGAAAAATCTGAAGCATTTGAAAAGTTTAAAGTCTTTAAGGATAAAGTGGAAACTAAGATAGGATTGAAGATTAAATGTTTGAGATCAGCTCATGGTGGTGAATTCACATCTCGCGAGTTTAATAACTTTTGTGACAAGCATGGTATAAGAAGACAATTTTCTGCTCCCCGAACACCTCAATGGAATGGAGTTGTGAAAAGGAAAAACAAAACTATCTTGGATGCTACTAGAACAATGATGATGGAAGCTAGTCTACCTCATATCTACTGGAGAGAAGAAGTGAGTACCACGGTTTACACATTCAATAGATTACATATCAAAGGAGAAACTAGTAAGACACCTTATGAATTATAGTTTGGCAATACACCTACAGTTAAGTATTTCAGAATTTTTGGTAGTAAATGTTATATCAGGAGAGAGGATATTATTGGGAAATTTGATCCTAGATGTGATGAAGGCATATTTCTTGGTTATTCTAATGAAAGCAAAACATATATGTGTTATAACAAGAGATTACAGAGAATTGTTGAGAGTGCTAATGTCAAAGTAGATGAGCTGAACATAAGTCAATTCAAAGTTTATGAGAAGGAACCGACAGTGGAAATGGTTATATCTAAACTGGTAGCACCTTTACCAGAACAGAGAGTTGAACTAGTTACTCTGGCAACATAAGATAATTATATAGTAACTGAAGAGCAAGGAAGAGGAATAGAAAGTCAGAAGACCCCTAGGTATGTGAGATTGAATCATTCAAAAGATCAAGTCATTGGAGATAAGAGCAATGGAGTGATGATAAGAAGAAGTCTGGCAACTAATGAGGTATGCTTAATTTCACAAGTTGAACCAGTATCAGTAATTGAGGCATGCAAAGATGAACATTGGTTGAAAGCTACGGAAGAAGAATTAGATCAAATTGTGGAAAATAACACATGGACCTTGGTTCCCCGACTTAAAAATAAAAATGTTATTGGAACTAAATGGGTTTTTAGAAATAAATTGAATGAAGATGGTCAAGTTATAAGGAGTATGGCTAAATTGATTTGTAAAGGATATTCTCAGAAGGAGGGAATTGATTATGGAGAGACTTTTGCACATGTAGCTAGGATTGAAGCTGTAAGATTATTTCTTGCCTATGCTGCTTATAAAAACTACAAGGTTTATCAAATGGATGTTAAATGTACATTTTTGAATGGGGATCTTGATGAGGAAGTTTATATTGAGCAACCTAATGGTTTTTCACTATCAGATGATACAGATATGGTTTGCAGGCTAAGGAAAGCCTTATATGGATTGAAACAAGCACCTAGAGCTTGGTATGCAAGGTTGGATAAATATCTTTTGAAGCTTGGTTTTACTAAGGGCACTGCTGACAGTAATTTATATTATAAAATCACTGATGATGATATACTGATTATTGAAGTATTCATTGATGATATTATTTTTGGAGGTGAAGATAAGTTATGCATAGAATTTTCTAAGAATATGGAGAAATAATTTGAGATGTCTATGATTGGTGAGATGAAGTTTTTCTTAGGCTTGCAGATTATTCAGACTAACAAAGGTATTTTTATCTGTCAAACTAAACATGCTAAGGAATTGTTGAATAAATTTGGTATGGGAGACTCTAAACCGGTAAGTACTCCTATGGTTACAAGTGAGAAATTGATAAGAAAAGATGTTTCTGCACCCGTAAATCCTACAAGATACAAATCTATTATTGGAGGTCTACTTTATTTAACTCAGACTGGGCTTGACATTATGAATGTTGTTTGTATTATTTCAAGATTTCAGAGTGATCCTAAAAAAAATCATGAGATGGCAATGAAAAGGATTTTTAGATATTTGCAAGGTACATCAGAATATGGTTTGTGGTACCCTAAGGATGATAACTTTACTTTATGTGCATATACAGATGTTGACTGGGCTGGAGATGTTGATGACCAAAAAAGTATTTCCGATGGATTTTTATTTCTTGGAAAGAAGTTGGTTTCATGGATCAACAAGAAACAATCATGTACTTCTTTATCTACTGTTGAAGCTGAGTATGTTGTTGCTGCTACTAATTATACACAAGTTTTATGGATGAAACAAATGTTGAAGGATATAAAGGTGGATTGTGATGCACCGGTAGTTATTCAGTATGATAACTCTGCTGCTATTGATATATCAAAGAATCCAGTATTTCATTCTAAAACAAAGCACATATCTATCAAGTATAACTTTTTGAAGGAGAAGGTGGAAGCAAATGAAGTTATATTGGTTTATGTGAACACTAAAGAGAAGATTGCAGATATTTTCACTCAACCTTTGTCTAAGGAATCATTTGAGTATCTGAGAGATAGATTGAGAGTTTCTACCCCTTCAGTAGAGAATTGATTGATGCGGCTTGGCATCAGTCCGACATGCATTATCAGAGATACTATTCATTCTGACATTGATGTGGGATGCTACAGCTTAGGGGGAGTAGTCAACTTTCTGATTCAAAGACTTATGTTTTTGCTTTGATATTTCTGTCAAATTTCTGGCATTGATGTCAAAGGGGGAGTGATATTGATATGAAAAAGAAAGTGAAAAGGGGAGTGATACTCAGAGCTATATGTGGGAGTTTGTTGGTTGTCTTCTACATGTGGAGACTTGTTTGGCATTTCTTGATACTTATATATTTTTCACATTTAGTGTTGCCAACAATGCCAAAGGGGGATATTGTTGGCAATTTGATGGAATTGATTATGTGTTGCATTGATGTTTTGTCATTGATGCCAACACTAGCTATTTGGATGCTTTACTGACATCCTTCTAGTCTCGATAGACTAAGTGGTTTTTGGTTAACTTGGATTTGGCATGATCCGGTATAGTCTGATGATGGAATTGTCTTGTTCATGATACTTATACCCATATTTGGTCGGTTGGTTTTGGTCTGGAGATCAGATGCTATCCTGTTTTCTTAGAAGATTGGTTTCTGGTTCTGGTGAGGGTTTCACCAACAGAGCTTCTGATAGAGATCTTTGATGAATTGCATAAGTGGTGTTGGTGAAGTGTCTGGTGGATTTTCAGGATGCTATTGGTGATAGTGTTTGAGACTTGGCGGTTGGAGATTATTATTGTATCACGTGGACCTACACTGGGTCCCGGTTGATCTAGGTTATTGACCAACTTTAATGTAACACGTGGATAGAACCTATGGATGTATTTCTGGGATGTCTTATGTGTTTATATTATTTGTTTGGTCTAAGGCCGACATGGTTTGTAATTATATAACTGGTTTATTATCTTGTGGCCAACCTGATTGTTTATGGTCTAGGGTTTATATAAATTGATGTAAGATCTCATTGTAGATCATCATGGTTAATGCAAGAGGTCATGGTCAAGGAATGTAATGTGCGAATAATGTAATATCATTCAGGTAGAGGATTTGGTCGATCATTAGAGATCGAATTGGGTTTATGTAAAAGGATTTAGTCTTCCGGTATTGAGCTTATCCAGAACTATACTCATGCACAGGAGATGCTATCTTTTGTAGTTCAGCACTTCTTCGGATTGTAGTCTGGATTTCTATGTAGTCAGTGAGGCTCCTTTTATGATGAGTAGTTCTCTCTAGGCTATTGGCCTTCTTGCAAGTGCAGGCCCCTTCATTGTAATTCACATACTTACTGCAGAAGTATTATCTGACTGTGGGTAGGCTTCCCACCATGGTTTTTCCCTTTACTGAGTTTTCCAGGTACAAATCTTGGTGTTATGTGGATGGGTTTTATTTTGTGATTATTGTTTATGCTTAATTGGTTTATCTTCTCTTCCGGTATTAATGTTTTGGGTTTTGATATTAAAGTTTAAATTGCTAATGGTTCCTATAATCTGTGACAACTGATTCACCCCCCCTCTCAGTTATCTTCCGGTTATTTGAACTATCTAACATGTAAACTAGTTGGAACACCTATGGTTACAAGTTGCAGATTGTCAAAAGAAGATGGTTCACTCTTAGTGGATGAGAAGGAATATAGATCTATGATTGGGAAAATTCATTATGTTGTTCATAGAAGACCAGATATTGCCCATGTAGTTGGTTTAGTAGCAAGATTTTAGAAGAGCCCTAAGGAGACACATATGACAATAGTGAAGAGAATATTTAGATATTTTAGAGGGATAGTTGACTATGGATTATGGTATCCATACAAGGGAAAATTTTCTTTGTAGGTATTCACTGATGCTGATTGGGAAGGAAATGTGGATGACTGGAAGAGCACAACCGGTGGTGCATTCTTTCTAGGAGGGAGACTGGTATCTTGGACCAGTAAGAAACAAACTTGTATTTCTCAGTCTATAGAAAAAATAGAGAATGTAGCTACATCCATGAATTGTACACAAGCTAAATGGATCAGACATGTCTTAGAAGGATTCAAGCAGGATATGACAGAACCGGTGATCATACATTGTGATAATACTAGTGCAATAAGTATTTCAAAGAACCCGATACTGCATGCTAGGACTAACCATATTGAATTGAAGTATCATTTTCTAAGAGAGACAGCAGGAGAAGACAATCAGGATGGAGCATGTATCTAGTAAGGATTAATTGGCAGACATATTCACTAAGCCATTACCTAAGGCTACCTTTGAATATCTTAGAGGTAAGTTAGGAGTTATAGCCCTAACCAAGGTCAACTAAGAAGATGTGGAAGCATCAATCTAGTGGACTCATTGAAAATCTTTCACTGTGGATTGATGAGAAGTGGGCTACTCCTCAAGGGAAGCAGCTAAGATGAGGCACACATAAATGATGGAGATAGTAGGAGCAAAGATGAAGACATAAGTTGCCTTTGCACCTTTGGCATTGATGTCAAAGGGGGAGAAGAACAATGTTAGGGAGAAGAATAATGACATGGAGAAGTAATACAAAGGAGGAGAAGATCAAGTGAAGCACAAATTAGTACATCATGACATGATGCGTTCTTGGTATTTGTCATCAGTTGATTGTTTTGGTGTTGCATTCTTTTAGTGTTGCCATTAATGCCAAAGGGGGAGAATGTTGGCATATTGGCATAACTGATAGAGATGATGATGTACCGGTAAAGGATGATGATGATATATTGATGGACTGTTGGTGATGATATCTTTATGATATGATGCTCTATGATTAGTTATTTGTGTTGTCATTGATGGAAACCATGTTTTTTTATGTTTGGTATATCATCTAATTTATCTAAGCCTGACCGGTAATGGAATGTTTGCTAAGTTGACAGTGAATCGATAAGTAGGAACAGTGAAGGAGATGGTTGTGGTAGAGATCCGTGTTGAGCTAGGTGTTGTGGTTTGGGATGTATGCTTATGAAATTATAATGAGTCTATGACTAGAACCATATCATGTTTGGAGAATTGGAAGTCATGTTTGTAATTGATTGTTGTATATTCAATGCAGGGTTTGAAAACTGATAACAAAATCTTTAACCGGTGATGTTTTATGGTTTGGCAGTGAATCTTATCATGTTCATGTTGGCATTACACACTCCAATGAGAATTGTAGGTGATTGAAGGTATTGTCATTGATGGCAACCTTACAATCTTATGGCACCGGCACCGACAGATAGTTCATCGACAACGACAATAATGTTTACCGACATCCCAACCTACAGGATTTTGATTATTGTATTTTATATTTAATTGTAATATCTTTTTTAAGTCGACATGGTATATTGTAATAAGACTCATATATAAGTATGAGATCTTGTAGATCATTTTGTGTGACATGACATAGAGGATAGATATGATAAATATGTAGATCGAATATTAAGGCAGATTTTGTAGAAGGGTTTATGGTTATTGTATGAGCTTACACCGGTACTGAATCTAGCATTGCATATGTTGTTTTGTAGTAGTACACTCTATTGGATTTTCATAATCCATTTTGTAAGTCAATGAGACTTCCTTTTGTAATTAAGCAGTGAGCTTTAAGCAGTTGGCCTTCCTGCATGTGCAGGCCCCTCTTGTAAGTAATATCCATTCATTGGCCAGTGAGTGAATATTGTGGGTCACAAATCCCACTGAGGTTTTTCCCACATCGGGTTTCCTCATTAAAAATCTTGTGTTATGGTGTGTTTTCTATGTTGTCTTCACTGTTCTTATTTATTGCATTAATTCTTGTTTACCGGTACATTATTTTGGAATGCAAAATATTTAATAAGGTCATGAAATATGTTAACTGGTTAGATACTGATTCACCCCCCCTCTTAGTATCTTTGGGAATCCTAACAATTGGTATTAGAGCCTGGTCCTCTATTTTCAAAAGCCTAACAGCTTGAGGAAGATTCTGACACCGGTATAGATGGAAAACTTGAGAAAGCAATTAGAAACAACTCTTATAGACTTTGATGCAGAAAAGTTGAAGAATATCAAACTTGAAGATGATCTAAAGATTGCACAAGAATTCATTCAAGTACTTCAAGAGAATCTTACTATTGTTAGAAACAAAAGAAGAGAACTTCATGAGAAGATACAAAATGATGATGATGAAAAGGAAACTCTTAATGATTTGGCAAGCAAGATGAAGCAAGAAAACATGACCTTGAGGAATGAAATGCAAGACATGACTATGAGATTTTGTAAAGACATTGAAGATAGAAAGAAGAATGAAGATGACTTGACTAGGAGACTCAATGATGCTGGAAATGAAAATCTAAGACTGAGTCCTAAAAATGATATGTTGAAGACAAATCTGATTCACATGGAACATGAGAAAACTGAACTTATGAGACAGAAGGATTTTTTGGAAAATGAGTTGGCTACTGCAAATCAACACAAAGAGAAATTCAAGAAAAGTTCAGAAGAACTTGATGATATGCTGAAAAGTCAGAAACCTAATGGAGACACTAATGGACTTGGATTTGAAACTGGTGAAAGCTCCGGTACTGCAAACAATCATGATCACATTAAACCGGTAAGACAACCTAATGCGTACAAATTTAATGGGAAATGCTTTAACTGTAACAAGTATGGTCATAGAGAAAATCAGTGTATATCTAGAAGCTATCAGAGCACTAATGCACCCACTGGTCAATATTCTAAATGCAACAAAATTGGTCACAATTTAGAAAATTGGTCACAATTTAAAAAATTGCAAAATGAATGTAAGATGATATATTTGTGGAATATTTGGACACTTATCTAATCAATGCAGAACACAAACCGACATAGGATATGGAAAGGCTATTCATAAAAACAACGTGACTTGTTATGCTTGTAACAAGATTAGACATATTCCAAAATTTTATAGAAGCAAGACTTCACCGACAAATAACAAAGGACCCAGTTTGAAAGGCAAAGAGAAGGTTTATGAGGTAAAGAAAGAATTTTCAAAAATAATGGATTAAAAAGAGAGATCAGAATGTTGATGGGACTATTTCTTCACACCGGTAGAACAAAGTATCACTCCACCGACAGAAGATTCTTCATCCAACTGAAAATAAATCTTTTGGGGGTATTGCAACAAATTGAAAATCATGCAAGTTTACCCTCGATTTATGGTGAGAAGATGAACTTCTTCTTTACCGGCAGATGTATTAAGTTTCACTTAACTAACAGGCTTTTATTGTGGTTGTTGAAGGAAAAGGTATTATAAATCAGTGTTTTTCACTCTTTTTCATTCACCGAGCATTCAAATTTCCTAAGAGCACGAAAAACCCGAGGGAAGGCATCCTTAGCGAGAAGTGAAGCAAAATCTTTCAAGCATCCAAACCTAAAAGGAAGATTAAGGTATTTATCAATGGCTTCCTCCTCTGCTCCTGAATTCATTGCAAACCCTACTGTTATTGAAGTGGTTAAACGCCCTAGGCCCGTATTCAAGATTATTCCCGAAGTAGCAAAACAAGATGATACTCTAGGTGCATTTTCTAAAATCCTCAAAGGAGTTGCATATGCAAAAGACCCTAGAATTTACATGCATTGCCATATTAAGGAACTAGGCTTAGAAGAAATCATGAAAATGTATAAAAATGTGATTTGTAATGAAAGTGGAATTGTAAAACCCGAGCAGAAGGTTATAGAAACCCTAGGTTCTGTGGAAATCCTTGACATTCTAGAATTTCCTAAGGAAGTTGTAAGGATTGTGCTTAGAAGAGTTCATGGTGAATTCTTTTGGTTAGACTCTATCCATAAGATCACTAGAGAAGTAGTTAAGGCTATGTCTGACTTACCTTCCATCGGTAGCAGGCCAGATAAGACCAAGAAAGTCCCAAACAACACAGTGATGACTTTAACTGGTGCAACCTATGACAACAGATCCCTGAGAGTTAATGATGGGAAAGATGACAATGTTAGATTCATTAGCATGATATTAGGATATAAGGCAACACATGCTAACCAACTGAACTTAGTTTCTAGTCTATGTATCAAGAGTGCATATGATATGGTCAACAATGATGCTAAAATAGATGTATGTGAATGGTTGAAGGATGAATTGATTGATAATTTGAACAAAAATCAAAGGAGATAAGAAAGGTACTTTCAGATTTGGAAATCTTCTTGTATGCCTAATGCTATATATTACAAAAGAAGTTCCTAGTATAGGTAGAAAAGACTTTGATTATGACATCCCGGTAGGAAAACAACTATTGGATATCTTCACCGGCATGGGTACAGATAGGGAAAACAAAATAACTGAGTATTTCCAAGCCTTTAAAGCAAAAATGAAGACTAGGGAAAGGTTACCTCAGAGTATTGTTGACAAATATCAAAATGAAATTTGTTTTGTGATTAAGAAGGATGAGATCTGGATGGAAGCAGTTCTTCCTAGAACTATTTGGGTGACAGAGATGGGATATGAGGCAGATGTGAACATTATTGAAACATATGCCAAAGCCCTACTTGAAGCCCCTAGAGAACCGAAAGAAAAAGTTTTTGGAAATGCACAATCCATAGAAAGTGATGTACAAACTTTGAAACAGAGGAAGAGAAGAGAAAAATATATCAAGAGTGCATCTAAGCAGGTTAAAGAGATAAAGGAAAATGTAATGAATATCATTGGTATCAAAGAAAGTGATTTGGAAGGTCTACAATTGGAAGCTCATCTTTCACCGGTTGGAACTTCATCAGAAGTGAAATCCCAACTGAGTTTAAAAGAGTAGAGAGGAAGAGAAAACCTTCACCGGTACCCTCTCCTCCTCCCAAGAAAACTAGGACAACAAGGCAGAAACAACAGACAGTAAGGCACCCAACTAAAAAGATGACACCAAGAAAGAGAAAGGAAAAATAGGTTATACCTCCTCTTGACAATCTATTGAATGAGATAACAGATGATGGAAACTTTTCTAATGTTAGTAAATTGTATGATACATTTACCAATGAGGAAAAGGAAAGCATAGAGAACAGTATTATCTTACACCTTGACATCTATAAGAAAGTTTTGATAGAGGTTGTAGATGATTTGCCTAGTGATTTATATTGGCGACTTGATGCTAAAAGGTTATCCATTATGGAACTAGACAAGAAAATCAAGATTGAGAAATTGTTAGCTGTTCATCCTGTTAAATCGGTTGAGGAAATTGATGAGCTGATTAGCGAAGCTAACAAAATAGTATTTTCTAGTGGTCACCGACATGTAAGTCTAATGGCTGACAGAGTTAATGAGATATCAGAAGAGACAACAAATAAATGGGATATTTTCTTTGTGGAGAAAGAAAAACAAGAAGAGCTCAAAAGACCTACGACTTTTAAGGTATACCAAAAGGATAAAGATAAGGGAAAAGGAAAAATAGGTGGACTACCAAATATAAAAGTGACAGACAATTTGCCACCTCCTTCTGTTACTCCACCAATTCAGACAGATGCAACACCGGCTATTGAGAATGTGGAGACTCCACATGAGGATACAAATCTTGAATCAGAAATCCTGTACACAATGAACATTGATACTCAAGAGGTCAATATTGTGGTTGATAAGGAGACCACTATTGAGAAGAAAGATGAGCCACCGACTGAAAATATTGAGGTAGAGACACATGCAGAACAAATAGTGGAACATATTGAGATTGGAATGGTGACTAATACCATTGATGCAAACATTGAGAAACCAACAGAGACAGAGTTACTGGCTACAAAAAATACAAAGAAACCTACTAAGTCACCGGTAGTGGACAATGCAAAGGTACAAATAGAGAAACCGACAGTACAAAGCATAGTGAAACCCACTGAGAAATAGGAAGAGAAAAAGGTTGAGTCACAGGTACATACAGAGATAGTGCCACCAGCAACTGCTGAGAAACCTAAACCTTTGCTAGTTGAACTGCAGACACAAACTAACCCACCAGAGGTCAAAACAAGCAAAGTGGTTACTCACACTAGCAACATGGAGATTGTTAAGGTAGTTAAATAGTCATCTAGTACTTGCATGACTGAATTCAGACCAACAAATGTAACTGAGGTACTTTTGGATTCCATTAAGAAAATTACTGGTTGTAATGCACTGGCATATAAGGCTATAGATGATACCATCCCCATTCTTAAATTGATTGCACCTAAGTGCAATGTAGACAATAAAGATTCTTTAAGTCAATTAGACACATTGTCTAAGTACATCACCGACAACATATTGATTGTTGATCAAATAAATGAAGAGACATTTAAAGAGAAAATGGATAAGGAAAAAGATAAATTCTTTGATGAGACAATAAAGAAGTGCATGGGACACATTGACACCCTCTTACTGACACTAAGTAAAACCATTATGGAGTTTAAGGAACTATACAAAGATACTTGTAAGACTAATCTTTTGACAGTGGATATCGATAAGGAGATCAACAAAGTACAAAAGGAGATTGATAACATTGCTGATAATATCATAGGCTCACCTGAACCAATATCAGTTATTGAGCAGGAAATTGTTGAATTTGAGGAGAAACTTGAGAAATTAGAGAAAGAAAAGGAAAGAATAAAAGGAAAGGCAAAAGATCTTAAATGCAGACTCAGTCCTAAATTGGATATCCTCATCTCCTTGAGGAAAGAGATCTGAGAGGCACTTATTCCAGGATAGAAGACACCGGAAGAGCAAATGCATCATCTTACCAGTACAATTCAAAGAATAGAGGCAACATTAAAGGACAACAACAGGTTCACTCAGAGCTTGAATTTGGTATTAGTAGACCTATTTCAGATTGTAACCAACTGGTTACAAGGTACCAGCTGAGCACTGCACTCATTTGACAATTTTGACAAACTGTGTCATTGATGTCAAAGGGGGAGTAGTAGAGAAGAGAAAAATCCAATAACTTAGAGATCATTTGCTCAGGGGGAGCACACAGTTTTGGTAAGATTTTTGGATACAATTTTGAATTTTTCTCATGAGTGTTGCCATCAATGCCAAAGGGGGAGATTGTTGGCATTACACACTCCAATGAGAATTGTAAGTGATTGAAGGTATTATCATTGATGGCAACCTTATAATCTTATGGTACCAGCACTGACAAACTCTACACCGGAAGATAGTTCATCGGCAACGGCAATAATGTTTATTGACATCCTAGCCGGCAAAATTTTGATTATTGCATTTTGTATTTAATTGTAATATCTTTTTGTAAGCCCACATGACATATTGTAATAAGACTCATATATAAGTATGAGATCTTGTAGATCATTTTGTGCAACATGAGATAGAGGATAGATATGATGGATATGTAGAGCGAATATTAAGGCAGATTTTGTAGAAGGGTTTATGGTTATTGTATGAGCTAACACCGGTACTGAATATGGCATTGCAGATGTTGTTTTGTAGTTGTACACTATATTGGATTTTTGTAATCCATTTTGTAAGTCAGTGAGAATTCCTTTTGTAATTAAGAAGTGAGCTTTAGGCAGTTGGCCTTCTTGCATGTGCAGGCCCCTCTTGTAAGTAATATCCATTCATTGGCCAGTGAGTGAATATTGTGGATCACAAATCCCACCGAGGTTTTTCCCACACCAAGTTTCCTCATTAAGCATCTTGTGTTATGGTGTGCTTTCTATGTTGTCTTCACTATTCTTATTTGCTGCATTAATTCTTATTTATCGGTACATTTTTTTGGAATGCAAAATATTTAATAAGGTCAGAAAATTTGTTAACCAGTTAGATACTGATTCATCCCCCCTCTCAGTATCTTTGGGAATCCTAACAGTTCATTACTTAGTGATGAGGTGTCTGAAACTGTGTGATGATAAAATTGCATTTAAGCATGTACACAGAGAAAATTTCTTAGGAAACCATGAAGTGCTTAGCAAAAGGTGATAAGGGTTTGACAACTTATCAGATCGATGCACGATGATGTGTTATGATCATTCAATGATTGTAATTATCTTGAAATTTGTTGTAATGATCTGTATAATTATTTGTAGTGATTTGTAATGATTTGTAATGATCTGAAATGTAAATTCATTGTATCTTGTTGATGAGTTAGGGTTATGTAATTGACCTAGTTGAAAAGTGTATTTAGGTTGAGTTTGAGAGGAGATTAAGTGTCGGTGATCGGAGAAGAAGAGTGTGTCGAACCATATTGAGATGTCTGCATGTGTGAATCAGATTGGAGCTGAAATGGATCTGTACTAGCAAGCAGAGAGTGCATTGATTAGATCATTTATCTGTTATTTCCTAACAGTTGTAGCATTATTAAAATCCCTTAATCAAGCAGGTCCTAAGCGGCTTGATCTTGTAAATACCTTCACGTGGTGGCTTATTAAGTTGAGTTTAAATCCTTTAGCAAGGTTACTCCTAATAGGGTAGAGCTCCTAACAGGGTTGAGGTTAAAATTCATTCACCGAGTGACTGTTAACAAGGTCTACTCTTAATCGAGCATTATTGTAAAGCTCTTAACCAGGCTAGGCCTTTAACATGGCGCATTTTGAAAGAGTGAAAATTTTGTGGGTACCAATTCCCACTGTGGTTTTTAGTAAGGGCTTCCAGTCATGTGGCCATGCATGCGGCACTTTACACTCTGTAAATACAGAAGGTTGGCAGCCTATAGAGGTTGCGCTCTATAGGGTTTATGGGGAAACATAGTGTTGGTATGAACTAATTGGCATATGTTGCCCATGACTTTCATCATAGACACAATTTATTTAAAGTTGTTAGAACATAATGTTATTAGGGATCACATCCTTATAACATTTATATATAATGTTCTAATATAAGGTTATAAAACCTTATATATTATATGCTTTATAAGCATATCCCATTTGAAATAATTATAATCTAATAACTATTAGATTATTAATTATTTATAAGTGGGGGTTATTGAAAAGGTGTGACTAGTGAAGTCACCCTTCCTCCTATATTTAAGGAGGTTCTCTCTCATTTGAGAGGTGTGTGAATTTGGAGCTTTATTGTGAGTTGATCACTATGCATATGAGGTATTATTGGCCATGTGGAAGTATTGGAGGAGTGTCCCCAGGTTCATGTCTATTTTATTATAGACTATATTTGTAAGTGTTTTAATTAAATGATGCTTTATGGGGTTTTTTTTACCCGAAAGGGTTTTCCCCATGTATATCTTGTGTACTGTGTATATTTTGCATGTATGTTTCATATTTCATTTACTTTATAATCTTGTTTATAATGATTAGTATCCTAAGATCCTAATTTCTAACAAAAGTGGATTGAAAGGACTTGGTATTAGCCCATTTCCACTTGGGTCATTCCCTTGTAACTCACCCCCTCAAGGTAGCTTGAGAAGGCATACCCTCTAAAGGTAACACATAAGATAAAAGAAGGTATAGCTTTCCGATCACCGTATTAGGGTGAGAGCGTACTCACCTACTAATTTTAAGCAAACAAGGTAGACTAATTATTTTTTAACCTTTAGATCATCTATATGCAACCACCTTATTGAAAACACATAATGCAAGTTTGCATGTTGTTCATTAACCCCTTAGATAAGCTAGATGAAATATGTATGATCTTTTACTTTCCAAAAGAACTCCTAGTTATACTAAGTGAGAAAGTGTATAAAAAATTGCTCAAAATAAAGCCATGCATGCACACAAGTTAGTAGTTTGCAAAAAAAGAGTATTGGACAGTCGAACCTGCAAATATTTGTTAGCTGACAAATTATAAAATTTCAAATTTTGCAGATAATGATAATGAAAACGCTAAAACAGTAAATGCGCTATCCTGTAAAACATAAGCACTACCCTGAAAAACAAAAGCATTAACGTGAGTTGTAAAAGTGTTGTCCTGCATAATAAATGCAGAATTTCAAAAACATAAGTGCTAACCTGAGTGATAAAAGCGCTAACCTATGCAATAAAAGTGCTAACCTAAGGGATAAAAGTGCTAACCTATGTAGTAAAAGTGCTACCAAATTTCACACAGGCGTGAAACTAGCTTACAAATATGTTAATTCATTTTATTACAAGCAATAGACAGGATATTAGAAGGAGATGTGTCAGGCCTGAGCCCCACGGTAGGCACCAAAAATGTATCGACTTAAGTTTCACCTCAAAAAATGACCTGCAACTTGGTAGTCCATCATAAAAAATAAAGACTACAGGAACTCAAGCTTCAACCAATGAAACAACATGAAATAAAGAAAATAAAATGATTATACCTTCATGGATTATGTCTCATTATGTCTTAACCCCATTGTTCTTGGTTGCAGATGATTTGCTCTCAGATTAGCACTGGTAGCTTCCAAGATGGCAAGTGTGGAATTGACTGATAGATGATATGCAAAAGCTATGATATGAAAATAATTTATTCTAATTTTCTCAAAAAATCTAAAATGCTTAGACAAATGAACTCATGGATGCAAAGATTAAGACTCCTAGTTAACAATGAGATTAGCTATTAGTTTCAAAAATGGCTTAGGAGACCTCTATTTATAGATTTTTGAGTGCATAAGCTTAGGTGGTAGAGATCAACGGTCATGATTAAATATTGCTTTTTGGATGGCTATGAGCAAGAGGTTGAAAGTAGAGAGAAAGGGGGAAGGAGAAGACAAGTTTCACTCATCTCACCTTGACTGGAGGAAAACTGAGAGAATCTAGGATTGGTTGGAGAATATTTAGGGATGGAGGGACAAGTGGAGATGGACTAGGGTTAGGTGGACAAAACCTCCTCCAAGAATATATGAGTGTTGGAGCAAAAATAGGGAGGTTTCAAAGATTATGTGCACGTACACATTTTATTCATGAATATGAGCGTTGGAGATAAGTGGCTCATAAATGATTTATTTTTATTTGATTTCATTGATTTAAATTAGCCACATGATGGATGAGTTGGCAAAGGTGGAGATGAAGGGCGAGTTGGAAAGTGGTAATTAAATAATTATGAAATTGTTTAATAATAGAACTATAGGATAGTGAATAGTACACAAATATGATAAGGAATGATAATTAAATATTAAATATTTAATTATTTGGCTTAGAAAAAAGAGGGATAATTAATTAATTAATTAATTAATTAAATGTTTCAACTCAATTAATTAATAGAAGAATATTAAATACTAATGAATTAAATAAATTAATCTTTTCAAATTAATTATTTAATGGAATAATAATCATTAAATAAATATAAAATATTTATTTAATCAATCATAGCCAATTTTATGTGTATACAATGCTTAGTCTTAGAATGCAACACAGATTCTTAGAAATGTTGATACCACTTGAGTTGTCATAGTATATAGCAGTAGGCTCATCATAAACAACTATGATATCCTTTAACATCTGCTTCATCCATACCACCTGAGTACAATTGCTAGCAACAAAAATATACTCAGTCTCTGTAGTAGATAAAGAAGTTGCATTCTGCTTCTTACTCATCCATGAAACCAATCTCTTACCCAATAAAAATGAACCACCACTAGTACTCTTCTGTTCATCAACATCACTTGCCCAATCAGCATTAGTAAAAGCACTCAAAGTAAAGTCATCATCTTTAGGATACCACAAACTAAAATCAACTATCCCTTTCAAATATCTGAAAAATCCTTTTCACAACTACAACATGAGATTCCTTAGGATCAACCTAAAATATAGCAACAAGACATACATCATTCATAATATTTGGTCTAGTCTGAGTCAAATATAACAATCCACCAATCATAGATTTGTATCTAGTTTGATTTTCTTTTGGAGAATCATCATCCTTTGTCAACTTACATCCAATCACCATAGGGGTACCAATTGGCTTTGAATCATCCAAACCAAACTTCTTCAACAATTCCTTCACATACTTGGACTGAGATATAAAAACATCTTTATCCAATTGAGTAATTTACAATCCCAAAAGGAATTTCATCTCACCAATCATAGACATCTCAAATTCATTTTGCATGTCATCAACAAACTTCTTGAACAAACTATCATTTCCTCCAAAAATAATATCATCAACAAAAAATTCAACAATCAAGATGTTATCATGATCAATCTTGAAATACATATTACTATCAGTAGTACCTTTATTGAATCCAAGATTTAGCAAATACTTATCCAATCTGGCATACCAAGCTCTTGGGGCTTGCTTCAATCCATACAATGCTTTCTTCAATCTACAAACCATATCTTCCTGATCTATTAACTAAAATCCATCTGGTTGCTCAAAATAGACTTTCTCTTCCAAATTTCCATTAATAAAGGTTGACTTGACATCCATTTGATAAACTTTGTAAGCAGCATAAACAAGAAATAATCTAACAACTTCAATTCTTGCCATCAGAGGAAATGTCTCCTCAAAGTAAATTCCTTCCATCTGAGAATATACCTTACACACAATTCTTTTCTTTTCCTAACAAATTCACCTTTTCCATTAAGTTTATTTTGGAAGACCCATTTAGATTCCATTACATTCTTATCCTTAGGTTTGGGAACAAGAATCCATGTATTATTCTTCTCAATCTAGTTCAGTTTTTCTTCCATTGCTTTCACCCAATTTTCATCTTTGCATGCTTCACTAACATCCTTAGGTTCAATCTTAAAAATCAAGCAATACTCTTCAACAATTCTTCTCCTAGTCATCACACCTCAATTCTTATCACCTATGATCTAATTTTTTGAATGATTCAACCTCACATACTTGGGAGTCTTAGGATTTTCATGATTTCCAAACTCTTGAGATCTTTCTTTTGCACTAGTACTTGTACCTTCTCCTTTATTCTTAGGCTTTTTCAGAGCAATCTGAATTTGATTCTAGGGCTGCACTTGCTTTCCTTTACCTGAAATGACATCCTGATCATATGAATCATATCCAGAGCATTTGGGTTGATACTCATTACCTTCATCAACTTTCACATTAGCACTTTCAACTATCTTCCTCAATCTCTTGTTGTAACATCGGTAGGCCTTTCTCTTAGTAGAATAACCAAGAAAAATTCCTTCATCACATCTAGCGTCAAACTTTCCCAGATATTCATCTCTCTGATATAGCATTTACTACCAAAAATTCTAAAATATCTAACTGTAGGAATATGACCGAACCATAACTCATAAGGAGTCTTACTGGTATCACCTTTGATATGCTCTCGGTTAAAAGTGTATATAGCAGTACTCACATCTTCTCTCCAATAGATATGCGAAACATTTTCTTCAATCATCATGGTTCTAGTAGCTTCCTGAATTGTTCTATTCTTCCGCTCCACAACACCATTTTGTTGAGGGGTTCGTAGAGAAAATAATTGTCTCTTCACTCCATGCTCTTCACAAAAAGCATTGAACTCACTGGAAGTGAATTCACTGCCTCTGTCAGATCTCAGACACTTCAACTTTAGTCTAGTCTCTATCTCAACCATAGCTTTGAAAATCTTGAACTTCTCTAATGCTTTAGACTTCTCTCTCAAGAAGGTAACCCACATTATCCTTGAATAGTCATCAATCACCAACATACAATACCTATCTCCCTGCAAACTTCTCACTCTAGAAGGGCCACACAAATCAGTATGCACAACATCTAATAATCCATTAGAACTATACTGCTTGCTTTTAAAAGTAACTCTTGTCTACTTCCCTAACTGACTTTTCTTACATACCAGATTAGTAGGATTTACCAACTTAGGGAGATCTCTCACTTCTTGAGTAGAACTTATCTTAACCATGCAATCAAAATTTGCATGACACATCCTTCTATGCCATAACCAACTCTCATCAATCTGAGCAATCAAACAAGTTTTACCACCAGCATTCAAATGAAAGATATTACCTTTAGTTTTTGTCCCTGATGCAATCTCAATTCCGGAACCACTTAAAGATTCTAGACTTGTCATTCTTGAATTGCATATCATATTCCTTTCCAACCATCTATCCAACACTCAAAATATTATGCTTTAGACCTTCTACATACAAGATGTCATCAATATTGTGCTTACCATCAAGAGACATGGAGCCTCTACCATGGATTATACCATCTTTGTCATCACCAAATCTCACTACACCACCATCATATCATTCCATACTCACAAACTTACTCTTATCACCTATTATATGATGAGAGAAACCACTATCAATAAGCCATTCATCTTATTTTTCAACTTTAGCAGCCAAATCTTTCTCCTCATTAATGTAGCTAATAGAATCAATAGGCACTGGATCATCTTCCTCGATAGCAATAAACACCCATTCATCTCCTGAATTTCCTTTATCAGATTCATCATCTGTCACACCTTCATCAATAGCATAATAATATTTCTTCTGATATTTAGGCTTGTAGGTTTTCTTAGGAACTTTTTCCGGACAGCTTGAAACAAAATTTCCTATCTTATTGCAAGAAAAAAATTTAAGAGGAAACTTCCCTTCATACTCTTCGAATCCTTTAGGCAATCTTCTAGCAATAAGGGCTTCAAGATCCTCAAGATCTCTTTCTTCTTCTTCAAGCTCTCTCATCTCCTTCTCATATCTGGACACCCTTGTAGAACTTTCTCCCGGATCATATTTCCGCTTCCCGAAAATAGTAGCTTTGAATGCAGATTCTAACTTAGGAAGAGATTCACCAAATTTGCTCAACTCAAAGGAAACAAACTTGCCAATCAACATGTCTCTAGTCACATTTGTCACAATCTGGATCTCCTCAATAACAACATCATTCTGCTTGTAAGCAGGAGGCAAGGATCTCAACACTTTTGCAACAATCTCTGATTCTTCCAATACTCCACCGACACATTTGATATTCAACACGAGCTCATTCACTTTTTGTATAAAGGAGGTAATATTCTCATCTTCACCCATTCTCAGCATCTTATACTTTTCCTTTAGGCTCTGTAACTTAGCAACTTTCACATGGTTGTCACCTTCATACAAAGTCTCTAGCTTCTTCCAGATTTCATGAGTAGTCTGCAAATCCATAACATTAGTCATTTCAGAATCAGTCAGGGCACTCAACAATGCTTCCTTAGATCTAATATTAAATTCAGAGGAACATTATACACATTCTTAGTAATCTTCCAGTAATCTTCACCAATGCATCTCAAGTGACACTCCATCTGGTTCTTCCAAAGAGAGTAGTTCGTTCTATTAAATCTTAGACTATCCTTCTTATAAGCATAGGTTGCCATCCCAGATCACCTCAAGAAGTCAAGCTTCTTTCAAAGGATCTAGCTCTGATACCAATTGTTGGCAATAAGGTAGAAAACTGAGAGGGGGGGGTGAATCAATTTTCTCAAAAATTCTACTTAACTCAAACACAATTTTAGATCTGATAATTAACAATGAAAGTATAAAATAACACCACATCAATAACACACATAACACCAAGATTTTTGACGTGGAAAACTCGGTCAAGGGAAAAACCATAGTGGGAACCTACCCACAATATGATGATATCGTGTTAGAAGTATATTAAATATTACAATGGGGAATGCACATGCATTTAGGCACACTGCCTACAACTCATTGCTCCAAAAAAAAGAAGGGCTACAACCCTAAGGAAGAGTCATTGTCTTACAAACAAATTTAGATTACATTTGGAAGATCAAAACACACATTTTGCACATAACACACATTTTGCTCTTTCACACTTCTTCGTACTACTTCACTGCTTTTGAAAGATCAAAACATTATTCGAACACACAAACACTCTCTCACATGAGTATTACATTTATTTATACATATCATCAACCAATCTTTCAAGGTCGGCTCAACACACATCACAAATTACAAAGCTATAACCATACACACTACATCATTACATGCAGACCAAAACAATGTCAGTTAGGACATAGTATGTACCTAAATCAACACCTCAAACATGAAACACTTCCAAGAATTATGCCTCGAACATCTGCAACATGATACAATCATCATGTCAGCCAAAAACATGAAGAATACCACCAGATCAAAGAAAAACATCAACAACGAGAACAACAATCAATGTGAACCACCAAAACAGATAGGAAATGATCTAGAAACATCCACAAGCATCATGAATTACCATAGAAACAACCACAACATCACCACTTACTAAAATCTTCATCATAATTATACCAAACCTTAAGAACACTAATAGGACTGACTGTCAAACTAAAAGATTCACTTGCGGACCTCCAAATCATGAACCATCTGAATTGAGGACACAACAAAACATCCCAAACACTCTTCCAAATCTAAAAACCAAGATATTGCTATGCGGAGTGAAACCCAGAACACAGATCAACATGAACAACTAAAAAACTAACCGCAATACCGGATCTCATAACTTGATCATATCATCATGCAAACCACTGAAACTATAGGTGAATCAACTAGAGATAATTATCTCCATACCCTTTAATCTACAACAACTCATCTGCAACACACTAGCCAAACCAACTCATTTAATCTGACTGCAACACTGGAATACATAGAGGAATATGTTGACATCAATGACAAAACATCATTCTGGTAAACTTCTCAACAATATCCAACATACATGACATTTTCCGTGTTATTACTCCTTAATACATATATATTCCTTATTTGGAGTTATACAATGGAGAAGGTGCCCCCCAAACTTATGTGAAAAAATTCCAAACATTGTGTAGTGACTTCCCCCATGATCCTAGACTCATGGAAAAACTATTCACTCATACCTTTAGAGATAAGGCTTTGCAATGGTATTGTTCCCTTCCTCCTCAATCAATTCATTCTTTAGAACAATTAGCTAATACATTTGTCCAACATTTTCAAAGCAATATTGGTCCTCAAATCACTTTAACAAATTTGATGCATTGTAAACAAGAAGTTCAAGAAAAAGTGACTGCTTTCATTGGTAGATATAAACATTTGCATTCACAAATTGCATATCATGTGTTTGATGGTGGTGTTCAAAGAATGTTCATTAATATGTTACAAAAAGATATTAGAGATGAGCTTCTATTTTTTTTATTTTAAATCTTTCACACATTTATGCATAGTGCTTCATAATTACAAGCTTCAAGTGAGTCATTTGAATCTTCTTCAATTATGGATCTGGTTGATAAGAATAGGGGTACTCAACAACAATCATTATAAAAGTTTAAAAAACAAAAGAATTTCATCAAGATCAATAATAATTCTTCTAATCACATTGATACAAAAGTGGCAACCACAATTCCAAGTGTGGTCCCTTTATCATTAATCTTTACATGTCATAATTATACTCCTCTTTCTAATTCACTACATAGTATAATGCTTAGATTAATTAATGCTAATGTGATGAATCTTTCTCCCATTAAATTCATAGACACCTCTAAGCCCTTGCCAACTTCCTTTGCTACTAACGCATTTTTCCAATACCATTGTCAACCCAAACATGATACTGAGAGTTGTTTTAGGTTGAAGAATGTGATCTACGACCTTATTGATTCCAATACTATAACTGTAGAATGTTTGAATAATAAAGAAAATAAATTTGGGGCACCTCCTAATCAAAACCATTTTTTTTAACCAATCCTTTGCCTTCTCATTCTACCAATCTTGTAGAGCGTAAAACTTAGACTAATATAACTCTTGAGGAGATATGTGTAGAAGATACCAATGTTTTGAACCTTATTGAGCAATCTAAGCCTAAACCTAAACCTTGCATTACCTTTTACAAGATAAACTATTGATGCACCTGATAAATGATTTCACATTACTGCAAAAATTAACAAAAAGCTCCTAGGACAAGTGCTCATTGATCCAGTATGTATGGTGAATGTTATTACCAAGGAACATATATATACTCAACAATTTTATCAAGATACCTATGACAAATATGATGTTATGATTGAGGTTCATGATGGCTTTACTTGTCCCACTATAGGTTCCATCACTTTTCCCATTGACGTTGGCACTAAGTGCTTAGATGTTACCTTTGTTATTATTCCTACCTTCAACCAATTTTGTATGAAGCTAGGACATACTTGTCTCTCCTCCAAGAAAGGTATCCCTTCTACCCTCCATATTTTCTTAATAAGCAATATTGTCATGATCAACCATAGTCTTTATAAACCCTTGGTGAGTCATGACAACTTTACATTAGATTTCTTTTGGCCTAAGAAACCTAAACCTTTCAAATCATGTAAGGATATCATATTATTATCTTATCAAAACTTCAAACATGAAAGGATATCATCTTTGAGTAAATCTAAGCATCCTTCACCCATGGATATTCTTCCTCATTTTGGACCTAGACTTCTTCCCATGCCTACTATTCCTCCCATATATGTTGCATTCCCAAATCCTAAATCCTATAGAGGAAAGTGCCCAACATCCTTCATCTCTCAATGTATTGAGGGATTTTTTGTTCCTCTCCCTAAAAGGGAAGACAAGAATCCTACGTTGATTTATCCCCAACCTTTTCATGTCTCAAGTTAAACGAAGAGACATCACAATGGGAGAGAATGTCAAAAAAGATGTTGTGCCAAGGCTTGTGATCTTGCTTCCCAAACCATTTCCCCCCTAAGATGCTAAGTGTTGACTTGATCCCAGTTGTCAAACCTTTGCCTAGCCCAATGGAGGAAGTTCATCTTAATCAACCACATCAAAAGTTAAAATTGTCTAAAAAGAATGATGATTTATTTTGTTAAGTAGGATTTAGAGGTGGATAATTTTGCTACATTAAAATAAAGGTTCTCACCTACAAAGTGCATTACTGAAAGCAAGTTTTTCTTCGTCTCTAACTATCCTTTGTCTCATTTCTTCTTACTAACATTTCTTCTGTCAGTCTTGGCCGTCCGTTTGAACCTATCGTCTTCTGTCATTCTTATCGATCACTTGGCCTCTTTTCTAGATTTTTTCAGCCAATTCCTTGAGGGGGCATGCATATGTCATTGTTATTGTCTGGGGAATTTTCATTATTGTTCTTTGAAACAACGCTTAAACTCACATTGTCTCAAAGAGGGGCAAAAAGTAGATGTCTAAAAATGGTCAATGCTTGCGGAATCGTACTTTAACATTTGCGCATTGCCTTATTTTAGGGTTTTTGCGTTGCATTAATATTTCTCCTATGTTGTGCACTTGGTCTTTATCGTTTGCGGGCATCGAGTCCTTCTTCTGCATTCCTCATTTTTCTCGCTTTCAAATTAGGTCTTGTCGATAATAATTTTCAGTCATGATTTTGGTTGATCCTTATCAACTTGTCAATCTTGTAATTTTGTGATCAATTTGTCATCGATCATCGTCGTCTTCTCAATCATGTCAATTTGGATCAATTTGTCATTGTTCCTCATCAATTGGCGCATTTATCAATCAAATCGTTTGTCAACATTGGTCCTTTGTTAATCAGAATCATGATCAAATCGACCCTGCATCAATTATCTTTTGTCAAGACCTAATTGTCGTCCTTGCATTTCTAATTTATCTTCTAGGGTTTCATGATTTTATTCATTTAACCCTGTTTGTCATTTCTCCCTCTAGGTTAAATAATTTATTTATTTATCCTAGGTCTTCGTGTCACAATTAAATGTTTAATTTAATTGGCTAACTAATTATTCCTCTTTTTGTGAATTAATTAATAAATGACAAATTATTAATTAATTTACCTAATTTCTCCTAATTTTCTAATTTTTCATCAATTTCTAAATTTCCTCTTTGTGAATTGATTAATAAATGAAAGATTATTAATTAATTCACTAAATTCCTAATTTCCTCATTTTCTAATTTCCTAATTCCTAATTTCCTCTTTTTCTAATTTTCCTAATTTCTAATTCAATTTCCTCCTATTTTTCTCCTAATTTCATGGGAATGACATTTCAATTTGTCATAATTTGTCATAATTGACAATCAATCAATTTTTGACATAGAAATTTGTCATAAATTATCAATCAATCAATTTTGCATAGAAAGTGCAAATTTGTCATAAATTTGTCATAATTGACATTCTTGATTTGCAATTTCCATTTGAATCCCTTCATGCTAATTTGATCTTTTCTCCAATTTATCTATAAATTGGATGAATTTCTTCAATCCTGATCTAATAACCACTTTGTCGAATCAATCACGCTTTGAGTATTCTTGAGCAATCATCTTGTCTACTTGCTTTCATCTCATGTGTATGCACTAGTAGGTGAGATCCACAACAAAGCTATTTGAAGGAGAAAGAAGGACAATGGAGCCACATGAAGGAGACATTCAAATCTGCACTTGGTTTGCTTAATTTTCAAATCTTGAATGTTTTATTTTCATGTCTTTATTGAGTGTGTTTAGGATTGATCATTGCATTTGAGCTTTTGTGATTGAGCTATGACTAATATTGAATTGCTTGTGATGATTTCCACAATTCCTATCTACATTAATTGGTGAACCCGACGTGAACTAACCCTCTAATCATGCTTTTGAGTTCTTTTGAGATGATTTGCAGGTCAAAAACCCAAGAAACAGGGTAGTGCAGGGTTTTCTGAGAACTTCTGCGCCTGTGTCAAGCATTTTGTGCCTGTGTTAAGCATTTTGTGTCTGTGTCAAGGACATTCTGTACATGTGTCAAGCATTCTGCGCTTGTGTCAGACATTTTGCACCTGTGTAGGACCAGAAACAAAGGTAAAAGACAGTGTTTTTCACTTACAAATTGTTTTCTTTTGCATTCTGTTTCTGCTTTTTTGGTTTTGTTAGTATTGATTTTCTGTGCAGAACCTTGGCATACGCATGGAAAAGACAACAAATGAAACTACTAACATGTTTTTGTGCAGGTTCGATAGTCAAAGACTAAACATATCAAACTTCTGACTTGGGTTTTGCAGGTTGCCTTGGAATACAACTAAACATTGTGTTTGAAATTAATATTTAGGCACCTAGTATGATTTCTAAATAGGATGGAATCAATATATGTTTGCTTTGATTGTTGAGTTTGACATTGGAGTAGGAGAGTATGCTCTCATCCTTTTTAGGGTGATCAGAAATCCAGATCTTCAATACCATGCTCATGTTTTTGATTGTGTGTCACCTTTAGAGGGCCTGCCTTCCCGACCATTTACTTTTGCAAGCAAGTGACAATCATGAGAAGGGAATGACCCAAAGTGAGTACGGCTAGAATACCTTGGCATTCTAACTCACTATAAACAAATACCTGATGGGCGAAAGCTTTGAAGGAAGGGTTACGTGGGAATTGCAGTTACTTGGGAAGTGATGACCCTTGAACTCTTTCTCATATCAACATCTAAGTAGGACCTCACGGTCTAAATCGTGCTTGCGCGACTACATTTGTTTGGTATCTTGATGGGCTTAATGTCTCAATCACACTTGCGTGACATCAAGGAGTAACGCTTAACAGAAATCCTTACTAAACACCTTGTATTTAGAGGCCAAAAATCCTTCTAGTTGCTTGAGAAGGACAAGTTCGGATACTTGGAAGAGATACTAAGTTCTCCATGGGGAGATTTCCATGGGGACTGATGCTTGGCTGCCCTGAGAAGTGAGTGTCGTGGAGGGGAGCCCATGGGGTCAAGCATCTGTGTATTCTCCTTGAATCCCATAACGAGTCTACCTCTCAAGTACCTACTGTCCTTGCCATCCATAAGAAATTTGTGAATGAGCATGATTGTCTTGAGTCCAAGTTGAAATATCTTGTCTTCTTTGTTTGTCAAAAGTTGAATTGTATCTCATTTCAAAAACAAGACAAATTGATTCAAAACAAGGTTAAACACAAGAACATTTCATCCAACAAAGTTCAAAACACCTTCAAACATGGTTGTCAAACATTGTTCAAAATCTTGTCTCAACATTCATGTCACTTAGATTTAGGTTCATCCTAGGTTTGCATTTTGCAAAGTCATTATCAATTACCAAGGTTAAGTTTCATCTAGGTCATACTCCTTTGCATATCAATAAGGGTCATCCATTTGCATGTGTCCTCTTGCATTAGAGTAATACCATTTCATAATTCAACCTAGGCTTAGGTCATTATCATATCATATTAGGGTCATTTGCATAGTAATTGTCCCTTTGCATATAGTGTCAAAACTAGGTCTTGTCATACTTGAGTAATGCAAATCTTTGATAAACCCTAAGTTATTGTTAGGAAGTCTAGACCTTGTCAAACTTTTGTCTTTTTGTCATCAATGTCATTTGGTCAAACCTAGCTTAGTATCCAAGCATATAGGTGAGACATTGTCATTTTGTCCTTTTGTCACTTGGTCCTTTTGTCCTTTGAGGTCTAGACATCATTTCAATTTCCTAAGGGTCTCATTTTTAGAATTGCATTGATAAGATTGTCAAAATCTTGAAAAAAGAACAAAAACATAGGTTGCATTCTTGCCATAGATTGCATTTCCGTCTGTTTAGTTTGCATTTAGTTGCATATCATACATTGTCCTTAAAAAAAAAATTCCAAAAATATTGCATTTGCATAGTGACATGTCTATTGAAACAAGGTTCCAAGCACCAATGATGCAACAAAGTTTGACATATCAACCGACAATGCAATCACAATTCTATCCAACCCATCAACAAAGCAACATTGATCAAACTTTTTATGATGAAACAAGTCTCCAAATACAAAAACTAGAGGAGAAACTAGCTCAAGAAAATGAGATTTTGGAACAAAGAGTGAAAAACATTGAGAAGAATAGATCACAAATGTCCAAAATGTTTCAAAAATTTCCAGGTCAAAATCCAAAGATTGAGCCAATTGATGTAAGATCTCTTCTTGAACGATCAGACATACCAGCTCTCCTCTCCCAAATAGAGATGATGAAACAATTTCAAGAACAGAGACAACATCAATTTCAACATTATGTGCCTTCACATCAAGAACAAGAAGGTGTTTACTATCAATCAGATTTTCAACCAATACAACCAATTGTTCAACATATACAACCAGTACAACCAATGGTCCAATTTCAACAATATGTCCAACCAACTATACAATGTCCACAAATGGTTCAACCAATGGTGGAATATCAATGTCAACAACCACAACCAAACATTCAAAAACAAAGGTGTTTCAAACATGTCAGAACAATTGAACCAAGTCCAATATCAAAACATGACATCAAACCAAGACCAACTCCTTGCCAAACAAGTTCAAATTCCAGATGCAATCATGTCAAAACCTCAAAAGAAAGGTGGCTTTATTGCAATGATCTTAAGGAAATTACCAAGTGAGTTCTTTGAGGAAGATCAAACTAATACAATTATGTCTAGCAATGCCTCATCCCCCCACAAACAAATTGACTCTCCAGTGGCATCTATCCCTACACCTCTAGAAGTTTCACAAGAATCTTCCATATTGTCCTCATCAAACAATACACCCAAGGATGAAATTACCCAAGGGCTATCCATAATTGATTGCCAAGATAATCCAATTCATGATGCACATCCTTGTCATGTTTTAGAAATACAAGACCCAATGCCACCATGCACTTTATTGCCATTACCTGTTTTAGAGGACCCCATTCGAAGTCCCTCTTCCTCATGTTCAAGCATTGATTCCTTGCCAGAATCCATCACAAATGTTCAAAGTGCATTTCCTTCATGCCAAACCTTTGATCCCTTGTCAGAATCCTCCATGCATATCCAAAGTCCAACCCCATGTCAAGAGGATAATTTAGAGCATGACGAAATGTGTCTTAAAACAGATCAAGATCAAGATCTTGAAACCTTATCATCACATCCAATTGTTGACCAGGACCCCATGTTCCCAGACATTCACGATGATTCCCCTATTCTTGTCCATCCTATCCAAAGTCCTATTGACACTCCATTCCCCGAGCAAGATCAAGATATCCCAGTTCATCCAATCCCAAACGATCCCCTTCCATTTCATGAGCACAATGTCCTTTCAAATCCCATTGACATTCCACTTCCTGAGAAAGATCAAGATATCCTTTCCATCCTTTATGATGATCCCATTGAAAGTCAAGAGCAAAGCACCTTTAAAGAGGAGTCCAATGATCTTCCTCCTTGTCAAGATCAAAGTATCCTTCCAAATTCATTTCCAACACAAGACCCTATCATTCCTTCAAATCCACCACAAGATCCTTTTGTTCCTCCATCTCCTTGTCTTAATGCTCCATATACACTCCAAGATCGCATTTCTTTTGATGATCCCATTATTTCTCCCATTCCATCTCTTGAAGAGCCTATCATTGAACCATGTCCACTACACAATCCTAGTCCCCCTCATGATCCTAATCCCCTTCACGATTCTAACGTGTCAGTGCAAGATGTTCATGAACCCTTGACATGCATAATGGGTTCTTCCACTTTGGTGCAATCCAGTCCACTTCAAGATCTCATTATTTCTCTCATATCATATCCACCTCATAATGGACTCGCATCTTCTTCCCAAAGAAAAGAGTATCCTACAAGTCAAGATATTCATAAAGGCAAAGGAGTAGATCTCCATAAGCAAGAATCCCTTCATGTGAAAGAAAATGTTAAGAGTCATGTCTACACAACTCATTCTCAAGACATTGGTATCCCTCCATCAAGATCAAAACATACACCTTCCCCATCACACCTTCCATCCATCTTAGGGCCTTATATCCCTTCATCCTCTATGCAAGGTCAGCAAAGGTACACATCCTTGAGTAAATTTCATCCATCCAAAAGAAGTCCATTTCATTCATATCCATCCATGCATTCCTTTCCCCCTCCAAGCAATTTGGATGCCAAGTGTAAATGTCATAAGTCTAGCAATCCACATGTATTCAAGGATCAACATGTCCAATCTAATCGACATGTCAAAGCAAAGAAAAATATGATCTATAAAGAAAAAGAAATATCCAAAAGGCCACAAAGGCCCATTGCTCAAAAATAAAATTCAAAATACATATGGGTTCCTAAATCCCGTGTGCAAGCAATGCACTCCAAGGAACCACAAAAGCATGAAAAATCAAAAAAAATGTGGATCCCTAAGCGGCTCCTTGAAGCACAAAAGCCTAAAAAAACATCCAACTTGGCATCCAAAGTTGCTATTCCTCCATCCAACCCTCTCAAATTTGTTCCTCCATCACCTTCTTCATCCATTTTGGGCCCTTATGTCCCAAAATCCCAAGCCTTTCCTCCATCAAAATCTCAATATCCAAAATACATCTTTCCTCCATTAGTCCATCACCCCTCAAGGTGTGTGCCAATGTCAATCTTGCCAACATTTCCGTCCACTAAAGCCCAATTCTTCCAATACCCTATCCATTATCCAATGCATATTTTCCATCCTTCGATCCCTTTGGTCCAATCCTTTGCAAAAATCCTTGCCTTAGTTTCATCTCTTTTTCCATGTCCTTATCCTACCAATGTCTTTGAGCATACTTTTAAAGGTCATGGTCCATTTTTTTCAAGGCAACTACCCAAACAAAAAGACGCTTGAGTCCTTCTTCCATCCCCTATCATGTGTCCATCTTCTATTGAAAAAGTCAAAATACAAAAAAAAAAGTGAGAAAAAAAAAAAAAAGACAAAAGACAAAAGAAAAAAAAACGTAAAGCAAAAATAATTCATCCACTGGTGAAAACCTGGCAAACAGGCGCCTTGGGCAAGTACCATGATGAAAACCTGGCAAACAGGCGTCATGCATAATCTATGAACTTCTTGCATACCGTACTTGGGGGCAGGTTTTACCCTATCATATCCTTTTTGTCCTTTATTGTTCCATTATCCTATCGAACCCCTGTCATTACCCTCCATTATCCTATTGTCCGTCCTGTCCATTTCCTCTTTCCACCTTTGATCTTGACAAGGCTGAGGATCTTCATGAGCGTCACGCATCTTGTTTGCAGCTTTCAGTCCATCATAGCTTTTGGTATTTATCCATTTGCTTATTACAACCTTTCATCCATATTCCCTAACTTATTGCAACTTTCTGCCACTATCCCTTAGCCTACCCCGACCTTCAATCCATGTCCCTTATCCATTCTTGGTCTTGCTTATCCTATACATATCTTATCACTATCCATACACTCTTTCTGTCCCTTGATCTTGATCTGACATAAGGACGCAAAATTTAAACATGGTTTCAAAAACCTCTCGACATGTCCCTCATGCCATGTTCCTGCTTTACATTGTCATATCCAGTCTCTTGTCCCATCATGCAATAGCCCTTGAAAATTGCATCTGTATTGTCTCCATGATAAAAGGCCTTTGTCTTCCCTCTATCCACCAACATTTCAGAAAGCCTATTTATTCACCTGTCATATTCCTTTCCTTGCTAGACACTAGGGGCAAAATCATAAAAATTGAAAAATGTCCTGAAAATATATCTAAAAAATTGAAAAATGTCTTGAAAAAATCTCTAAAAAATAAAAAAATGTCCTGAAAAAATCTCTAAAAAATCATAAAATGTCCTGAAATAAAAATTAAAAAAAAAATTAAAATTGAAAAATGTCCTGAAATAATCCAAAAAAATCAAATAATGTCCTAAACAAATCTCTAAAAAATTGAAAAATGTCCTGAGAAAATCCCTAAAAAGTCAAATAAAGTCCTGAAAAAATGAACACAAAAAAATTGTAAAATCTCGAAACACAAAACAAAAATAATAATAATAAATGATCCCCTCTGTGCATAGATAGCTCACTGAGCATACCTCCAATGACACGCAATCCAACACTATGCTTTAATGAAATCATGCATAAATAGATGAACTTTTTCAATCAAACCAGACATTCAAACTGATCAAAATTGTCATATCCATCAACATCAATATTATTTGTCCTTGTCACTACTATCATGGGTCTTATACAGGGTGTGGTATACTCGAAACCAGACTGTGTCCTGTCTTAGACGAGGTACCGAATTCCCTGAAATCAGACAGCATGATCGTCCTATCAGCACTTTCAACTTTTGACAATGAAGATCAAGATATTTGTTTGACTTGTTGGAATTTGTGCATCTTATTTTTTTACTGATTTATCTTTGGCTTCGATCATGTTCCTATGTTGCTCGATGATGTCACTGAGTGATTTAGAGTGACCGGGATGGTTCATGGTCCCTTTCTTTTTTGTTGTGATTGTTGTTTGTCTGTGATGTGTCTGTCTTTTGCAAAAAGGGTTGCATTTCAGCTCTGGCCTTCAATGCCATGATGCTACGCATCCATTTTGCTACATTAAAATAAAGGTTCTCACCTACAAAGTGCATTACTGAAAGCAAGTTTTTCTTCGTCTCTAACTGTCCTTTGTCTCATTTCTTCTTACTAACATTTCTTCCGTCAGTCTTGGCCGTCCGTTTGAACCTATCGTCTTCTGTCATTCTTATCGATCACTTGGCCTCTTTTCTGGATTTTTTCGGCCAATTCCTCGAGGGGGCATGCATATGTCATTGTTATTGTCTAGGGCATTTTCATTATTTTTCTTTGAAACAACGCTTAAACTCGCATTGTCTCAAAGAGGGGCAAAAAGTAGATGTCTAAAAATGGTCAATGCTTGCGGAATCATACTTTAACATTTGCGCATTGCCTTATTTTAGGGTTTTTGCGTCACATTAACATTTCTCCTATGTTGCGCACTTGGTCTTTATCGTTTGCGCGCATCGAGTCCTTCTTCTGCATTCCTCATTTTTCTCGCTTTCAAATTAGGTTTTGTCGATAATAATTTTCAGTCATGATTTTGGTTGATCCTTATCAACTTGTCAATCTTGTAATTTTGTGATCGATTTGTCATCGATCATCGTCGTCTTCTCAATCATGTCAATTTGGATCAATTTGTCATTGTTCCTCGTCAATTGGCACATTTATCAATCAAATCGTTTGTCAACATTGGTCCTTTGTTAATCAGAATCATGATCAAATCAACCCTGCATCAATTATCTTTTGTCAAGACCTAATTGTCGTCCTTGCATTTCTAATTTATCTTCTAGGGTTTCATGATTTTATTCATTTAACCCTGTTTGTCATTTCTCCCTCTAGGTTAAATAATTTATTTATTTATCCTAGGTCTTTGTGTCACAATTAAATGTTTAATTTAATTGGCTAACTAATTATTCCTCTTTTTGTGAATTAATTAATAAATGACAAATTATTAATTAATTTACCTAATTTCTCCTAATTTTCTAATTTTTCATCAATTTCTAAATTTCCTCTTTGTGAATTGATTAATAAATGAAAGATTATTAATTAATTCACTAAATTCCTAATTTCCTCATTTTCTAATTTCCTAATTCCTAATTTCCTCTTTTTCTAATTTTCCTAATTTCTAATTCAATTTCCTCCTATTTTTCTCCTAATTTCATGGGAATGACATTTCAATTTGTCATAATTTGTCATAATTGACAATCAATCAATTTTTGACATAGAAATTTGTCATAAATTATCAATCAATCAATTTTGCATAGAAAGTACAAATTTGTCATAAATTTGTCATAATTGACATTCTTGATTTGCAATTTCCATTTGAATCCCTTCATGCTAATTTGATCTTTTCTCCAATTTATCTATAAATTGGATGAATTTCTTCAATCCTGATCTAATAACCACTTTGTCGAATCAATCACGCTTCGAGTATTCTTGAGCAATCATCTTGTCTACTTGCTTTCATCTCATGTGTATGCACTAGTAGGTGAGATCCACAACAAAGCTATTTGAAGGAGAAAGAAGGACAATGGAGCCACATGAAGGAGACATTCAAATCTGCACTTGGTTTGCTTAATTTTCAAATCTTGAATGTTTTATTTTCATGTCTTTATTGAGCGTGTTTAGGATTGATCATTGCATTTGAGCTTTTGTGATTGAACTATGACTAATATTGATTTGCTTGTGATGATTTCCGAATTTCCTAGCTACAGACCTAATTGGGTTGACATATTTGTTGTTATCGACTAATTGGTCTAGGTTATGGACTAGTATGCATTATCTATTCCAGATCAGTATGACACATTATGGAGATGATTTATTGATTGGATATTGTTGTAAATGTATTGAGCCGACATGATGCATCGCATCTTAACTTGTTTGTAATTGATTTTATTGTAATATTCTTAGTGAGCCATCCTACACATTTGGTCTTAGGTTTTGTATATATGTAAGATCTCAATTGATGAGATATAGGATATGGGACATGGTATGTAAGGTTATGGTATTGTAACATGGTATGTGCAAATATTGAAGATCATATGAGCAGACCATAGAGAAGGTTCAAGGAAGGTTTATCAGAGCTTAACCGGTACTGAATCCAGCATTGGAGATGCTATTTTGAGCATTACATTATTCTAGGATTTAACTATCCTACTGTAGTCTTGGCAACTCCCATTTGAGCAGTGTGCTCTACGTGGTTGGCCTTTCTACATGTGGAGACCCCATTTGTATACACATACTATTTGTAGTAGTATCATCTAATTGTGGGTAAGGTTTCCCACCGTGGGTTTTCTCCTTACAGGGTTTCCACGTTAAAATATATGTGTTATGTGTTGTGGATGTTGTTTCTCTTTCTGTTTCATGCATTAAGTTTCACCGGTATTGATATTAACTATTAATCTGTCAACCGACATTAAGTTTGGTTTACCGATATTAAGTATCAAGTTTGATTAAGTTTTATTTGGGTTGAAATTTATTGTCAACTAATTCACCCCCCCCTCTCAATTGCCTTCAAGGTCCTAACAATTGGTATCAGAGCCTAGTCTTCTTTTTGCGGAAGCCTAACAGCTTGAGGAGATCCTATGGCAACTAACATTTTCAGGAAGGATAGTCCGAAACTTGATGGAACCAACTATGGTATATGGAAGATTAGAATGGAGACACATCTGAATTGCATTGGAAGAGACATATGGGAAGTTAAAAAGAATGACTATGTTGGTCCTACACCGAATCAACCTAATCCACCAACATTGGGTAAAGATCAAGAAAATGATTGCAAAGCAAGAGAAGCACTTTTGAGTGCATTATCAGATCAACAAATCATGGGATTATCAGATCGATCTACTGCTAAATCTATTTTAGATTAATTGGAGACATTGAATGAAGGAGATACCACTATCAAAATTTTCAAACTGGAATGTTTCCGGGTCAGGTATGAAAATTTGAAAATGGAATAAGATGAAAGAATTTATACTTTTATGGAAAGAGTTAATGAAATTGTTTTAGGAATACAATGTTGTGGAGGATCCTTAAGTGAAGATGAAATTGTTTCTAAAGTTTTAAGAGAATTTCCACCAGCATACAAAATGAAAGTAACTACTATTAATGAGTTGAGAACAATGCCTAATACATCAGTATCGAGAGATACCTTGGTTGGAAAACTTTTAGCATTTGAGCTTGAGGAATTTGGTCTTGTTGCTACAGTTAAAACATATTTGGCCTTCAAAGCATCATCATCTACATCATCATCATCATCATCATCATCATCTGACAAATCTGATTGGAAAGAACTTTATGCAAGAGAACTTGAAGATATCAGAAGGGAAAATGAAGAACTGGAAGAACTTGAAGCACTATTTCCAAGGAAAATGCCTAAAGGTCTAGTTGGAAGTAAGTATGAAGGTAAAGCACGATTTAAATGTTTTAATTGCAATAAAGTTGGTCATATGGCATCTAGATGTCCTGATAGACATGCAAGATTGAGAGAGGAAGCTAAAAGAACATATAAGCCTAACCCTGAATATCAGAGATACAGATTTAAGAAGAATAGAGACAAATCTTGTTACTATGTTGATGAAGGAGTTACTGATGATTCTGATGAAGAATCGATAGACAATGGATGGGCCTTTGTTGCAATAAAAGAAGATCAACCAACACCTACTATTCCACCAGTAGAGCAGGCATTGGCAGCTAAAATTGAAGAAAAGGATGAATGGATCATAGATTTCAGATGTTCACATCATATGACTGGTGATAAAAGTAAATTCTTATCTTTTCAGGAATATAGTGGAGGTCTAGTAAGATTTGGGGATGATAAAGCTTGTTTGATCAAAGGAAAAGGTACTATATCTTTGGATGGTAAGCACAATACTGACAATGTTTATTATGTTGAAGGTTTGAAGCATAGTCTTTTGAGTGTTGGTCAATTAGTTAAAAAGGGTTTTCAGATACAGTTCAAGAATGGTAAATGCCAAATCATGAACATAACTGGATTGGAGATTGCAACCGATAATCAGACTAAAGGTAATATCTTTCATTTGAATAAAAATGATAAGACATGCTTGATTGCACATATTGATGAAAGTTGGCTATGGCATAGGAGACTTTGTCATGTAAGTTTTGATTGCATTGTAAAGATCAGTTCAACTAAGACAGTAAGGGATTTACCTAAGATTGTGAAACCTCATAATCCGGTATGTAACGAATGTCAAATGGGAAAGCAAGTTAGAAAAAAATTTAAGAGTATTTATGAGAAATCCAATAATGTTCTTGATTTAATCCATACTGACTTGTGTGGTCCGGCAAGAACAAGAAGTCTACAGGGAGATAGATACTTTATGCTAATCATTGATTATTCTAGAATGTGTTGGGTTACTTTTTTCAGGGAGAAATCAGAAGCTTTTGGAAAATTCAAACTATTCAAGGCAGTTGTAGAGAATGAAACCGTGAATGGAATCAGAAGACAACTATCAGCACCCCAGACACTTCAGCAAAATGCAATTGTGGAAAGGAAGAACAAAACTATTTTGGAAGCAGCTGAAGCAAATCTACCTCATGTGTACTGGAGAGAAGTAGTGAATACAACGGTTTACACTTTTAACATAGTTCACATAAAAAGTGAATCGAGTAAGACCCCTTATGAACTATGGTTTGGTAATACTCCTACTCTTAAATACACTTCAGAATTTTTTGAAGCAAATGTTATATTAGGAGAGATGAGTATATTGGTAAATTTGATCCTAGAAGTGATGAAGGAACATTTCTTGGTTATTCATCTAAAAACAAGGCATATAGATGTTTTAATAAAAGATTGCAGAAGATCATTGAAAGTGCTATTATGAAGATAGATGAACACTTTAGAGGAAATTCAAGGTATGTTCCTCGATAGATTAAAGAAATGGAAGATGAACTAGAACAAATTGAAAAGAACAATACATGGACATTAGTTCCCCGACCTAAAGAAAAAAGTGTAATCGGAACTAAATGGGTATTTAGAAACAAACTTAATGAAGATGGTAAGGTAATCAGGAACAAAGCAAGATTAGTTTGTAAAGGTTATTCACAGAAAGAAGCGATTGATTATAATGAAACCTTTGCATCGGTAGCTAGAATTGAGGCAGTCAGATTATTTCTTGCATTTGCAGCTCACAAGAACTATAAAGTATATCAGATGGATGTAAAATGTGCATTTCTAAATGGTGATCTTGAAGAGGAAGTTTACATTGAACAACCTGATGGATTTTCATTGACAAATGATAAAGAGATGGTTTGTAGATTAAGGAAAGTTTTGTATGAATTGAAGCAAGCTCCTAGAGCTTAGTATGCTAGATTAGACAAATATCTTTTTAAGCTTGGATACACTAAAGGTAATGCTGACAACAACTTATATCTCAAAGTCACTAATGATGACATCTTGGTTATTGAAGTTTTTGTTGATGATATCATTTTTGGAGGAGAAGATGGATTATGTAAGGACTTTGCTAATAAGATGCAGGAAGAATTTGAAATGTCTATGATTGGGGAGATAAAATTCATTTTAGGATTGCAGATTTCACAAACTGATAAAGGTATATTCATATGTCAAACAAAATACTTGAAGGAACTATTGAAGAAATTTGGTATGGAATACTCCAAACCGGTAAGTACTCCTATGACTACAACTGACAAATTGACATTGAAAGATGATTCAACTCCTGTTAATTCGACAAGATACAAATCTATGATTGGAGATTTACTGTATTTAACACAAACAAGACCTGATATAATGAATGCATTATGTGTTGTTTCAAGATTTCAAAGTAATCCTAAAGAAAATCATGAATCAACAGTAAAAAGGATTTTCTGGTATATACAAGGCACAACAAATCTTGGTTTATGGTATCCTAAAGATGAAATTTTTGATTTATGTGCATACACCGATGCAAATTGGGCAGGAGATTTAGATGATAGAAAAAGCACCACTGGCGGAGCACTCTTTCTTGGTAGTAGATTGATTTCTTGGTTGAGAAAGAAGTAGAATTGTACATCATTATCAACAGCATAATCAGAATATGTTGCAACAACAACTAATTGTACTCAGGTATTATGGATTAAGCAAATGTTGAAATACATCAAGGTAAAATGCAAAGAACCTATAATCATTTATTGTGATAATTCAGCAGCAATTGATATATCAAAGAATCTGGTATTCCACTCTAAGACTAAACATGTTTCTATCAAATATAATTTTCTGAAAGAGAAAGTTGAAGCAAAAGAAGTAAGATTGGTTTATGTGAATACTAAAGAGCAGATTGTAGATATCTTTACTAAGCCTTTGCCTAAGGAAACTTTTGAATATCTTAGAGAGCGGCTTGGGGTAATAACCTCACCAGTAGAGACTTAGACAGTTGAAGATTGGCATCAAACCGGCAGAAAATAACAGAGAAACCTTTTTTCGGCTTTGATGGAGGAGAGCTACTTCTTAGGGGGAGTAGTTGGTTATATTAATCGGTCATATTAGTTGGTTATGTGTTCGTATATTTGTATTGCTTTGGCATTTGATGTCAAAGGGGGAGAGATATCTATGGAAAAACTTTGTATTTAGGAAACACTATCCTTGGGGAAGAGATTATTCATTGAGGGAGAGATATATCCTCTCTGCATTTTGATTTTGATTTATGGTATTGATCTATTATGGAGATTGTTGGTTTTTGGTTTTTGGCATTCTGTTTTGGCACTTAGATGTTTTTCCATCTTGTGTTGCCATCAATGCCAAAGGGGGAGATTGTTGGTATTATGGATGTGTTGCATTAATTTTATCATTGATGTCAACACTTATCCTTCTGGAGATCTTTGGTTATGTTGAACCGGTACATTGTGTTCACTGGCAAGTTTAATGACCTATGCACAGTCACCGTTATATTGTTCACCGACACTAAGGATGACTTGTTATCATCTGGAGATCACTTGGTTATGTCAAAGACATGGTTTGGATACTTGGTTTTGGTATTTTGGTTAATGACCTAATTGGGTTGACATATTTGCTGTTACCGGCTAATTGGTCTAGGTTATGGACCGGTATGCATTATCTATTCCAGATCAGCACGACACATTATGGAGATGATTTATTGATTGGATATTGTTGTAAATTTATTGATCCGACATGATGCATCACATCTTAACTTGTTCGTAATTGATTTTATTATAATATTCTTAGTGAGCTGACCTACACATTTGGTCTTAGGTTTTGTATATATGTAAGATCTCAATTGATGAGATATAGGATATGGGACATGGTATGTAAGGTTATGGTATTGTAACATGGTATGTGCGAATATTGAAGATCGTATGAGCAAACCATAGAGAAGGTTCAAGGAAGGTTTATTAGAGCTTAACCGGTAC
This sequence comes from Cryptomeria japonica, assembly GCF_030272615.1. Lineage (NCBI taxonomy): Eukaryota > Viridiplantae > Streptophyta > Pinopsida > Cupressales > Cupressaceae > Cryptomeria > Cryptomeria japonica. The sequence continues at coordinate 541,209,116 of NC_081406.1, read as the reverse complement.
TGAATCCAACATTGGAGATGGTATTTTGAGTAGTACATTATTCTAGGATTTAACTATCCTACTGTAGTCTTAGCGACTCCCATTTGAGCAGTGTGCTCTACGCGGTTGGCCTTTCTGCATGTGGAGACCCCATTTGTATACACATCCTATCTGCAATAGTATCATCTAATTGTGGGTAAGGTTTGCCATCGTGGTTTTTCCCCTTATAGGGTTTCCATGTTAAAATCTCTGTGTTATGTGTTGTGGATTTTGTTTCTCTTTCTGTTTCATGCATTAAGTTTCACCGGTATTGATATTAACTATTAATCTGTCAACTGGCATTAAGATTGGTTTACCGGTATTAAGTATCAAGTTTGATTAAGTTGTATTTCGGTTCAAATTCATAGTCAACTGATTCACCCCCCCCCCCCTCTCAGTTGCCTTCCGAGTCCTAACACCCACATGGGCTTTGATTATTCTAACCCCCATTTAAGTCTTGGACATTGGACTCCAACCTCGGGTTAATCCCAAACCCATCAAATCAACCATTAATGGCTTGCTACATTTCTTCTCAAGCCTTTAAGGATTTGTCCATTTTTGACACTTGTCAGCATATGATTTCTTGAGGAAGAGCACATAGATTGAGGATCACGGAACCCTCAAGCAATCCTAGCCCTTCTTAAGACATTCAATATTGACCATCCATTAGCCCATTTTGCCTATAAAAGGGAGCTCGCATTTCCATTGTAAGAGAAGGTTGGCTAGCAAATATATGGAGGTTGGCTAGCAGGTATATTGAGGTTGGCTGGCAAGTATATTGAGATTGTGATGGGATGGGGTTTGGGATAGACTAGCCTAGTCTATGCTCTTGGATCCTTTCCTTGGATCACCAGGTGTTCTAACCACACCCTAGGGTCTCTAGGACTTCCTCTACTTGTGGAATCCCCTGACCTTGCCCAATCCATCCACCAACAATTTGAATTTTCACTCCTAAGGTCTCACCTACTCATGAGACTCAAAGAACCCTTACTTAGGCTAATAAGGGTTTGGCTTGTTCCACACCTTCCTAGGTCTTAGCAAGGATAGGACAGCTCTAATACATGGTTTTTCCACCCATTCATGTGCCCCCAAGAGGTTTCAAGCTTCCTACCCCTTACCGATTTCACAATTTTGTCTTTTTGCCTACGAAATAGGGCTACAAGGATTGTGACCAATTAGGCCTCCTACCCGGTCCTTTATGGCTCCCTCTTGCAAACGATGCATTTGCTTGTGAAACCTCCCAAAAGACCTTCTATTCAATTGGAAAGGACTCAAGGATTTTTCAGGTTTTAGGCCTCCAAGTGTCTGTACACTGCCCTAAGTGGATTTTAAGGTTTTTAAGGGTTTTTAGGCCTGCCAAGGTCATAGTGTAGTTTTGGTGCTCTTGCCACCTTGTCTAGATTGGTGGAAGATCCTCCTTCACACCAATGGTGCTCCACTCACCCCTCTACAACTCCTCCAAAGGGTGCCTCCTCCTCTGACCTTCCTTGCTCTCCAAGAGCTCTGCAACTTAACCCTTCCTAGCCGGGCACTGTCCAGTCTCGCCTAGGAGTGGGTCTTTAAATGGCCTCCTTGCATTTTCAAGGGCCCTGCTTGCTGTGAAGTATAGTAAAGGGTTTGTACTCTCATTCCCCATGGTTTCATGGTGATTCCACAATGGGGAATGGAGTTATGAGCCCATTGACACAAACCAGTCCAAAACTGGACAGAGAGAATGCAATTTACAAAATATTTACAAACACACCTCGCTTACAAATAAAAACCTAATCTAAATGCTCAAAATGAAAGTGAATACACCATACAAGACACTCCACATAGTTTTGCATGAAAATCAATCCATTAACAATCTTCCTTTGCTCCCTTTGTGCCGACTAGGAACAAAATTGCAGTCACAGTCAAGTCACTTTGCTTGGGTCGTACAACATCTGACATCCAACCCATTAAATTAGGGTTTGCAATTACTTATAGTACCTTTTCCTCGGTCTGTGTGCCCATGTTAGGGTTGTCCACGCTAACCTAAAGATTTTGACCTCTAGGTGGAAAAGTTGCTTGACAACTTTTAAAAGTTGTCATGCAACTTTTGAGCAACTTTCTCATTGTTGCTTTTCTTGACTCCTAGACCCACATTGGGCTAACCTAAGGATACCATCATGCTATGAAGAACCCCTAAACACCTCAAAGGCACACATACCCTCTATTTTCAAGAAAATCTCAATCTTGACTTATGACCCTAAGACCTCAACTAGGACCCTAACTAGACCCAATGAGCACATGGCTCTTATTGTATATACAATGGCTTCTTAAAGAAGCATGAACACAATCAAAAGCAAATGGTGGGAGCCCTTTGAAGGGTGCTCCTGCACCAGATTGGCTTTGCATATCTCAAGGGATTTTGCATTCCATTGCTATAGTAGTACAACTATCTTTAGTGTTACTATGGACATTCAACAAGCCCTTGCATACTCAACCACAAATTTTATATATTCAAACCATCTCCCAATCTTCATTTGCCATCCTTGTGTTGGTGCTCAAACTGAGAGCAACATTCATGGAGAGGAGGAGGCCAAGGAAGAGCTGCATGTTCGATCATGGGAGAAGTACCATTATATTTGTGTGTATACTTACTCTAATTCTCTATGTTTGACATTAATCATTCTTGATATGTTATTGAAATATTTTGTATTCATGTTGCTTATGATTGGACTCGTTATTTGAATGAATTCATGTTGATTTCTAACATCTCCATTTTCCTTAGCATCATTTTGGCACACCCGGTCTATGATTTTAAGTTCTAGAACATTTCATGGAACTCAATTGTTACACAAGAAACTTGCTAAGAAAATGTTGTTATTAGGATCTAGTGTTTGTGAGATTTAAGTATGACAATTATTAGACACTGCTAAATGATATTGAGTACTGATTTTATTGAGGCCATTTGTCATGTTGAGCACATCATATTGGAAATGCTTAAAAGTGACGTACATCCTTAAGGACCTATCTTTTTAGTTAGTATTGATTTAAGAAATACAAAATATCTATTTACATTAAGATGTGCAGGAAAGTGGTATTAAGTTGTTGTACAAGAAAATTTGGTGGACAATATATAAGGAGGGCTTGAACCCATGACCACAAGATTTCAGAATTTGGTACTCTTCATTTTTTTTTGTCAAAACCAAATATTCTCGCTCTGCATAGGTTGAATCAAATTGATAATAGCCCCACAAGAACTTCCAAACCTCTTGTCATAGGTTATGTTCAATGATGCCATAGAATATCCTTTTCTTCAAAGATTTTGGATCAAATTCTCATCCTTCAAACTCAAAAAATGTCACCCACTCACCACTTCCCAATAGAGGTTGTCAATGCTTTCTAGTCAATGATGATGTAGAAAACGTAATTTTACAAAATTTTCGTTACTAGCATTAGAAATTTACAACCCGATTGGAATTATAACAATATTCTATTTTCACAATCATTAATTGAGTTATATTCATGTAGTTTCCAAGTTTTGGCATGTTTGAAGAATCTAATGAATATGACAATAGGAAGCAACCTCAAATCGTGCTTTGAAATTCCACAATCATTTCAAAGAGTTATGCTTTGCTATTCATAACTCAAACAATCTTAATGATCTCTACATAATAGTTGGATGCCCATTTGATGTTGTAGACATGAAGCCTTGTCAAAAACTAGGCCTCTAAGTACAAATTGGATTGTGGATTTGCTAAGAAAGTACACAGTTTTTTTTATGCATTCATTTACAATAGCAAGGGATATCTTTCATCGCTTTAGTGGATCTATCAGATCCTGACCAGACAACTCTTTGGAGGTCTATTGTATTTTATTTTTACATATTCGTATTGTGAGGATGGTGTTTTATAGCTTTACACAACACATTCAAGCTTTTATGCCCACGATTGGATGGTTACAAGGCTTTAAGCCTTCATTGATAGTGTGGTTGACCCTTGTCAAGTAACCAGTGTTTCTTTTGGAGGAGTCCATGGGACTTTTCCTTGTCTAAGCTCATCTTTAGCTGCTCTTGATTAATTGCCTATTCTTTGAGAAATTGCAAGCATTTATTTTGCCTTGGTTCGGGCAGAATCATTCCCCTTGCTTTCAACGATCTCTTTGCTGAGTCACCGATGATCCATCCCATCAATTATTCTGATCAAAGACCAATTGTATAAATAAATCTACTTTTTCTAATAACTTGAATGTGTATGATCACTAACTTCAATGTGTATGACCACTGCTGTGTATTGTGAACTTTGCCCTGGGCAAAGCTTTGGAGAGATGATGACTACTTCTCTCATTCTGTACATACTTATTTATGTCTTCCATTATAAAATTAGTTCCATGTTACAAAGTAAAATCAAACCAAAGTCTATCGGCAGCTAGGCGAAGGTCGCCCCAAAAGATAGACAAAACGTTTCCTTCTAGAGGTTGAGAGGAAACTTCAAAGTCTCAAAAAAAAAAAAAAAAAAAAAAAAATTATATGAGATCCATGATGACTTCACATTCCAACAAGAAGGAGGAGGAGACAAGTAGAAAAAATAAGGAAACCTCCAAAAATGATGTGTGAGATTTTGTAAGTTTTGACATATCTGCTTCTTTAAGTCATTTTTCTAATTTCTTTTGATTTTTGCTAACCATCATCTAACAAGGGTGCAACCGCAGCATATCAAGGAGGTTTTCTAACGAATGTTTTGTAGGTTTTTCAAGGCTTCAAGTTTTCAATCTTTTCTTTAAAATCTTTTAATTGTGCAAATTGATCAATCCTAGGATAGCAAGATTTATTTTGCACAACAAACGGTTTAAAAACCACATATGTTTTGTAACAAATGGGTTTTAAAAAGAACAATCATTTTTTCATTTTGTAAATGGACTAAAAAGAACAAGTGTATATTATTATTTCTTGTTGCAAATGGGTTAAAACAAACAAACCATGTTTTGTTTTGCAAGTGGTAAAAACAACACAACATTTTTCAATCTTTATTTCAAGCAAATGACGCTTTCAATTTTATGGTTTCTTACAAACGGTAAAAATAACAAAACACTTTGCAATATTGGCATAAAAAGAATCTTCATGCGTGATTGACAACTACAAACTCACATTTTGCAATGAAGGACTAAAAAGAAAAAGTGTATATTGTGAGTGGTGCATTTGAACACTCTGTTAGCATAAAAACCATTTTCATTTTTAGAAAGACTTGCCAAGGGACACATCACCCTTGGGATGACCTTAAGAAGTAAATCCTTCGAGCCATTATAGAAATCGGGTGAGAGATAAAGTTGTAGCCTTAGGTGTATATGTTCCTACAATGTAACTTGTCGAAAGGACATATGGGCCCAACTGTAAGTTACTAGGTTCTTAAGTGAGTTACTATAAAATGAACATACATCTAAAGACATTGAACATTACTACAACATTTTTAATCTAGAGGCCCACCTAATCTATTGATTGAGTTTTGTGATAGTTTTAGTGCAAGGGCATAGTTGGTTTTGCCCCCAAGATGCTCACCATATGGGTTTCCTTGACATGAGATAGAAATTTATGGTTGTACAAGTTATTTTCAACTTCCAAAAAGAGGGTAATTGAGTCATCCTTCTAGTCCTAGAGGTGCCTAACTATCCATCTCTATCAAAGATGAAAATACAACACACTCCTTAAGGTGTTGTGTATTGGATTCGAAGAAGCACCAAGTGTGGGCTGAAATTAATACAATTGGACATCATTAGGGGTAAAAAGTGACTAATTTGTTTTCGTTTGTTTAGACCAATAGAAACTTGGGTTGAATTTGGCCTAAGAACATACACATTTTATCGAGTTCGTGTCAAAGTTACTCTACAAAGATAAGATGTATTCTATCTGATTGTTGTGTCTTCTTATCAAAATTTGAAGATCAAATCAAAACAAGAAAAATAAATCCTCGGCCAAAGAACAATATTGAAAAAAAAAATCAATGCTCAGGGTTTGGAAATCTCTCAAATATATAAAGAAATCTATCTACTATCATTTTAGGAAGAAACAACATAGTCAAAAGGATATCCAAAAAAGGAGAAGTTTTCTATATAAAAACCATAGAATTTTATTTAAACATCAAGTGTTCATACACTATTTTGAAGACTTCCAAAATGGATTTACAAATGACTTTGAGCGAGAACCTTTGAGATCACAAGCTTTTGCACAAAGAAGCTCCTTGTCACAATCAATGAACAAGAACACCAAATTTCACCATCTCGTATTCCACAACCAAAAATATCCTACTAGACACTCCAAAGTTTGCACTTACTGCGAGAATCCATCTCCAAACCACAATATATTCAACTTTTAACATTAGTAAGTTTTTGTCCTTAGTCTTTTTAGATCTTGCTCACCTTACCAATAGACCAACCTATTAGTATATCTATAACACCTAGGATCAATCATCCTAAGAGGTCACACTAGTCATCTATGGTAGGTAAAACTGACTCATGAGTACATCCTCTCATAGTTAGATAGCTTGTGAATGTCACTCACAACACTCGCTATACCTTACCCAGAACTGTTGCACCCCAAACTAAAGATCTGAATAGTACTTTGTTGATGAACTTGTGGTATTGAGAATCACTCATCCACAACAACCCATTCATCCCATTTTAGCCAAAAATTGGAGATATAGAAAGAGATAGACCATCACATTCTTTACAGCCCCATTTTCGTAAGCATATTTTCACATGGCTGAGACTAGATCCATGAGGCATAGGCAAGAAGAGTCACAACATGATTTAGATGAAGAAACAAACCTTAATCCATAGCAATAGACCATACATAGAAGAAGATCCACAAACTCCTACGCAAGAGGAAATAGAAGAAGCAATGAGTAATGCCAGGTTTAACAAGCTCTTTGACTTAGTGCTAAAAAGGAATGCAAATGTCCACTTCCTCAGACTTACACAAGAAGGTGCAAAAATCCCTCCTCAATTTGATGTGACCCAAATAAGTGAGACAATGGATCAAGCAGAAACTAGTAATCATCAAGATAGAGATCAGAATGATCACAAGCAATGAAATACCAATAACTATGACAGTAATCAATACCAACATGACAACCATGGTTATATCCCACTCCCCAACATAGAAATAGATATCTTATGCAAACAGATGAATGATCTCACACAATAAATAAAAAATATGTGGAGGTCACAAAAAAGGTATTCTCTAGAGGATGTATGTCCTTATCCCTTTGACAAGAGCATAAATTATGCCACTTTTTCATAGGAAATTTGAGGTTCCCAAGTTAGAGAAATGCAAAGGAAAGGATGATCCTAGAGATAATGTTCGTGAATTTTACACAACTTGCTTAGAGATTTCTCAGGATGAAAGATACTCAATGTAAGTCTCTCTCCAAAGTCTAGGGGGGTCAATTATGTAATTGTTTTCACGATTGCTATTTGGAATTAGGTCATTTGTCGAGTTAGTTCACGAATTTGTTGCTCATCATGCATACAACATAGAACATGATATCTCAATGACTGACTTATGCAACACTAAACAAAAAATATGAAGAATTATTCTCAGCTTTCTTGCAAATATGGAGACACCTTGCCAACAAATGTTCCTTCCACATTCCTGAGGATCAATTAGTTCAAGTCTTCATTGAAAACTTAAATCAGGAGATGGAATTCCACTTGCAAGTCACATTTTTAGACTCTTTTGAGAAGGTAATAAAAAAGGACTCAAAATTGAGAAGGCTCTTATCAAAAAGGGTTTGGTGAAAATCTTCAAAGAACACAAGGATAGTCCTAACTCAACTTATACAATGATAACCCGAAGTATTGGTCTAAAAATAAGAACATTGTCAATGATGGCATTGTTGATGCTAGAATAATAAAGGTTGCACAACCCATTGTGAAACTATCAGGCCTAAACAATAACAACAACAAAAAACTCCTCAAACAACCAAGTAAACAACACACAAGAAGATGTACCTAAGAGTAGGTACACTACATACAAACCCAATTGAAACTACACACCTTTTGGGGAACCCATAGAAATAGTGTTAAGGAATCTCATATCATCCAATCTTATCACGCTTCCAACAAAATCCAACTAAAAGCCTCAAGTAAAACCTCCTTGGTGGAAGGATAATGAATATTATGAATAATGCAAAGGAAGGGGACATAGAACAAACAACTATCACAGCCTAAAAAATATCATCCAAGATCTTATTGATCGTGGAGAGATAGATATTGATAGAAACAACACTTAAAGCTCAAACATCGATCAAACAGTGTTCAAAAATGTGCTCCCATCATTTGAAAAGGGAAACACCTCCCACCAAGCGAAGAACCATGACAGTAATGCCAATTATACACGATCATCCTATGATTATACTATCAATAGCATAACTGAAGATATTAAACACATTGCAATGATAACCATTAAAGTTCAAAATCTTGAATGCAATGTTGTTACTTGTCATAACAAAGCCACGTTACAAGGTGCACCATCCAAAATAACATATGTTCCAAAGCAACATTCGCTGGTCAACCAACTAGAAAAGACACCTACATTAATTTCTATCCTCGAGCTCTACATTATCTTAGACAGAGCTCTCCAAGAAGAATCAATCCCATCCAACATTAATACAAATTAGTTTCAAGCCATGGTGGGAAGTCTCAAATCATCTCATTGCCTTACTTTCATGGAAAACAATGATTCATCCATACAACAACCACATAATGCCCCCTAAAAATTGAGGGTTTCATTCATAAACATAGAATCAAGTGAGTCTTGATAGATGGTGGAGTTGGTATGAATATATGTATATTATAGTTGGTCACAACACTGGGATATTCAGATAATGCAGTGGATGCTAGAAAGAAAATCACAATAAAGGCATACGATGACGTTCAATGATCATCCAAAGGATGCATCACTCTATCAGTTAGGGTAGGACCTGTGGTGAAGGATGTGGTTTGCTAAGTCCTAGATCTACCCCTTCCATATAACCTTCTTTTAGGAAAACCCTAGATACACGCTATGCAGGCAGTACCCTCCGCATACCATCAACACATCAAGTTTCCCTATAATGGAGTGGAAATCACAATCCTAGGTGGTTATAACCCCTTTTCTTCTTGTTAAAATATAAGGCATCGACCTGATATTATTGTACCTAGCAACAAAGAATCCACTTGTTCAAAATCTTACATTAACCCTACTTCTCTCACAAGTAATACAATCCCTACACTAGACAATACAAAACTGAAGATGAATACCTAGGGGAGTATAACATTAGCTGTCTTTTTTGTGTTGGCAAACCACCTCTCTCACCCTAGACATATGGAAAACCTCAACCTTCATGACATGTGTCCACTACAACTAGCACCTGTAAACTTGCAAATTCCACCCCGGGAGGTGGCCTAAACAAAGAAACTACTGAAGAAGACTTGGCAGAGTGGATCTACAAAGAAGATTTAGACAAGGGAAAACAACCTTCAAAGATACCCACATAAAAGTATGACAAAGGCCTTACACTCATGCAAAGAATGGGTTATGATGGGCACAGTGCTTTAGGCTTACAAAAGAAAGGCATGAGAGAGCCTTTGCAACCTTCCTTATAGCCTATAAATCAACTCAAAGGACTAGGATAAAATCCAAGTCAAGCAAACACTTCTAGAATAAAATCTACAGACACGAGTGACATCAACAAGCCCTTTAAATATGACACCTTCAACAACTATCGAAAAACCTTTCACACCTAAAGATATACCTATAAGATATAGTGACACAAATCTACGAAGTGATTTCTGAGACAGATTCACATTAATATGAATGAGATTCTTTTGGTTCTTCTGAAGATAAAGGAGTTGAAGGAGAGGCATGGACTGAAACGTTTTGGGATCCTATTGAGACAACAAAATCTCAAATCCAATGGGACAAACCACAAAATTCGCAATGTCCTTCTGATCGAGATGTATTGCCTCCTAAGCTTGAATATGACAAGAAGAGTACCAACGATAACCTTAATAACCTTAAATTCCATATCCTACGACTTCAACCAAGTTGATGATATCATGCCACTTATACATCCTCAACTCATTGACAGGGACCAATAACGTCCTCCACACCTAGATATGTTCCAAATCGATGAATAAATTATCGACTTCCCTACAATTCTGGGATAACATACCAAGCAACAATCACAAGGCTGGTTTTAGAATTAAACTCAATAGCCTAGCTTACTTAAGAGATAATGCCAAACCTTTCAGTCACAAAAATATAACAATCAAGAATATATCTTCTAATGAAAATTGCATTGTGGCACTCTTAAATATTTCAAATGTACTTGAGGATGGAAGGTTTGACATTCTCCCCTTCAGCACAAATCATGAAAGATCATCTATCCTCATGGAAGAAACAAAAGAGATAAATCAAGCAACAACATAAAATCCCCACATAATACACTTAGTAGCATCATTGACTCCATAAGAAAATCCTAATTTTTGTAGAATTCTTTCAAAAAAGAAATCGACTTTACGTTGACCTATGCAAACATGCCAGGACTGGATCTAGACTTGGTGATGCATCACTTGATAGTAGCAAAAGGGGCCAAACCAATCAAACAAAAGCTAAGGAAAATGTATCCTCGGATTATACTTCTAGTAAAGGTGGAACTCAAAAAGTTATTAGATGTTGGTTTCTTTAGGCCAATTGACTATGCATAATCAATATCCAATATTGTATCAATGGCAAAACCAATTGGAGGCATCAACATTTGTATATATTTCAAGGACTTAAATAAATCTTGTCCAAAAGATGACTTCCAAATTCCTAACATCGATATTATTTTGGATATGACTACTGGGAATGCAATTCTCTCACTCATGGACAATTTTTTTAGGAACAACCAAATCAAGATAACACTTAAGGATCAACAGAAAACAACCTTCACTTTCCCATGGGGCACTTCCTGTCGGAATGCAATGCTATCCAGCCTAAAGAATGTCAGAGCTACATATCAATGAGCACTGACAACCATCTTTCATGATATGATGCATACTCTAAGGGAAGTCTATGTGGATGAAATCTTAGCAAAGTCCTTAACAAGAGAGAATCAATTGATAGTCCTAGATAAGGTCTTCACAAGATTAGAACAATATAAGCTCTATTTGAACTAGAAGAAATGTGTCTCTAGAGTAACCTTTGGGAAGCTCCTAGGATACATTGTCTCAAATAAAGGAATCAAAGTTGATCATGCAAAGGTGAAGGCAATCCTTGAAATGCCACCTCCAAAGAACATTAGACAACTAAGAACATTGCAAGGGAAGTTAAAATCAATTAGTCATCTCATGACTGAGTTGGCCGATAAATGTCATTTGTTTACACATCTGCTACATAAAAATATTCAGTTTAAATGGGATGAAAAATGCCAACAAGAATTTCAGCAGTTAAAAGACTACCCAATGAGTCCACCTTTGTTAAAACCACCAACTACTGCTACTGCCTTTTGGATAATCTTGTTGCAACATAATTTAGAAGGAAAGGAATGCACAGTCTACTATGTCTCCAGAATGTTGGTAGGGTAATAACTCAACTATACCCCTTTAAAATGAGCATGTCTTGCAATAGTCTTGGCCTCAATCAAACTAAGACATTATATGCTAACAAAAAATAAAGCTCATTGCAAAGATTGGTCCTCTAAAATATTGTTAAGTAAAGCAACTCTAACAGGCCAATTAGAAAAGTGGATCATGATTCTCAATGAATTTGATATTGAATATGTGGACCGTAAAGCAATCAAATGGCAAGTGATAGAATATTAACTGGTAGAAGCTCCCATAGTGGATAATCACCCACTCATTTCAACATTTCCTGATGAAGCAATATTCATAGTAACACCTACACAATAGTGGAAGCTCTACTTTTATGGATCATACACCCGACATGGTTTAAGGGCATATATTCTCTTCGTCGCCCCTCAAGGTGATAGAATCCCAAAATCATACAAGATAACATTTCCATGCACAAATAACATAGCGGAATATGATGCCTTGATCACATCACTCAAAATGGATATATAGTGGAACCTGAAGGACCTACAAGTCTATTGTGACTCTCAACTGGTAATCTGAAATGTTAATGACGACTGCCAAACCAAGGATGAAAAACTCATGCCTTACAAATATATGCTTGATAATTTCAAACCAATCTTCACAACTATTACTTTTGAGTAAATTCCACAGGAACAAAATAGAGTTGTAGATGTAATGGATACAATAAACTCTATCTTGGATCTACTACAAAATTCCACATGCTACGAGTTCTTAGTAGAACAACTATGGATCCCCTTGAAGATTATGATATCTCGGAGTCTGAAATGGTATGTCAAATAGTTGGACCTAATTCCCCTTGGTATGGTGAGTTCTACGCTTGCCTTCACGATCAAATCATTCCACCAGACCTATCAAATAACCAATATAAGACCTTCATCCGCCAATATTCCAGATAATTAATCATCAATGATACCTTATACCGATAAGGTATCAATGGTACTCTCCTACGATGTTAAGAGAAAGGAGAGGAGATGATAGATTTACATGAGGTACATGACAGTATCTATGGAGATCACTCTAGCGGCCCTTCCTTAGCTAAAAGACCCATGAGAACATGATACCGCTAGCCTTCAATGGAGAAATAATCTTAATATTTTGTTATAAAATACAAGAAATTTCAAATTCATGGAGACTTCTAACATGCACCGGCACAAGAACTACAACCTATTGCAACACCATGGCCTTTCTGTTAATAGGGACTCAACCTTGTGGGTAAGATCCATCCATCATCATCAAGTGATCATAAATTCATTATCATTGTCATTGAATACTTCACAAAATGGATAGATGCATTCCTTTAACACAAGTTATCAACAAGAAAATTGCATCCTATATCCTTAATTATATCGTATGTTAATATGATGTTCCCATGTCCATTATCGTTGATAATGGTCTTCCTTTCAAAAACCAAGATGTCTGCATACTTTGTGAAAAATTTCATATCCACCATTGATTCTCCACCCCATAATATCCACAAGGTAACGGTTAAGCAAAAGCTTCAAACAAAAATATCTTAAGAATCCTAAAGAAAATGGTCAATGATGTTGGTCATGATTGGCACATCCATCTAAATCCTGCACTATGGATGTACTGAATTAGCATTTGAACCCCTATAGGAGCAATACCATATTCACTTGTTTATAGAGAAAAACATATCTTACCTATTGAGGTCAATTTACCATCCCTACGGGTATCACTGCACAATCTAATCAATGATGAAGAATACTAAGTCTCATGTCTCCAAGACTTGGAATTGTTAAATGAGAATAGAGAAGTTTCCTTCAACTGTCTTCAAGAATATCACTAGTGCATGAGCAGAAGATATAATCATAGAGTTAAGCCTAGAGCATTTGAAGTTGGTGATCTTGCTCTCAGAATAAATACTCGCAACCAACCCAATAGGGAAAAGAGAAGAAAATTTTAATCAAGTTGGCTAGGTCCTATTGATGGGCCTTTTGACACACCTAACACAAGCTAAGTGAAACTAATCTTGTCCTCAAAAAGATAAGGAGGTAGGAATTCCCAACCTTCTAAGGTCTCTTTTGTTGGGTCACAATGGTGCAAGGGTAATTCATTGTTCACATGACCTGTTTCAATCAAGGGGTCTACTGGTTGCAAGTGGGGCATGCAAATAGGATCTATACTTAAATAAATAAAGTCAAAAGACATACCAAGGTTGCAAGAAAAAAAATCAAATATATATTTTTTAGAAAACATGTAACTTACGAAATATATTTTTAAGGACAAACTTTTCACAAAATCATTCAATCCTCATATATCATTAGCATACGCAATATGATTCATAGAACACCAATGCTTGTAACAATCAAATGTTGTTTAGAATGAAATAAGATATAAAATCATGAAATAATACCGATTTTGAAGAACACAGATTAACGACCATGCGATCCATAGATTTGCTTGTATTGATTTAGAAAAAGCATCAACAATTATTGATACTGTGAGTGTTCAACTGCCTATAAATACTTGAAACTTGAAAAATTGCATGAAAGTAAAATTCCTAATCACTGGCCTCAAATTATCAATTATTAGACCCCTATAATGACTTAGGAAACTAGATTTATAGACTCAAAACTCTAAAGACTCGGAATGAATTTCACCTATGACTTAGTTACAAAATTAGGGGAGTCGCAGTCAACATGCAAGTTAATGTTCTCTGATCTCAGTTGACTACTTGTGAGCAAGTCTTCACTAATTTCTAGGACTTAGTAGCGACACTCTTCCTTTGGGTGTTATTTCCTCATCCTGGGGTTTCATGGAGCCATGCATGCCAAACAAACTGCTTTTTAAGTGTGCAATAAAAATTGCAGTGACACTGGTGGTTGTGTTGTGAATGCTTTCCTTCCTTTGGAACAACAGGAGATGCACATGGAGTTTTATGTTCATTTACTTGTTAATCCTCTTGTATCTCTGGTAATTCTCTAGATAACATTCAATTAAGGCTTGAGGGGGATCTAGAACATATCCAATCTGAAACCTAGAGACTCTAATGTTCTCTCTTAACTCATCCATCTTTTCCACCAAGTTATCCACCACTTGGGTTGCCTAGTAAGACTGCAAGATGAGATACATGTATCTCTCTGTTAATATGATATCAAACCTAGCTTCTAGAAAGAAGTTATCTGATATATATCTCTCCCATTCTTTAAGCACTGAATCTTGATCAAGCGAACACGATTGAGTAATTGTAAGCCCGTGTTTTCCCAACATCTTCACTACATATTCTTTATACCCTTCTAACAGCTCAGAGAAAGATGGGTGCCCCTTTAACACTTTAGCTCTATATTGGTCTATAATATCTTTTTTAAATCTATCCTATTAATACAATATTGCAAAGTATTTAGATCCTCTCCTCAAAAAAGGTCCTCCCATTTGATTACATCTTCACCCAAGTCCTTGGTTTTCTTTAGCGACTGAGGAACACAAACGCGATTTTCAGAACCTGCAAAATAAAATACTATCGATAACATAGACGCGGTTCCAGATGTCGCAGATGCGCCAGAAAATCAGAAACGCGATCTGAAGGTACGCAGACACGAAAATATCAAAATGTTGTCGAAAATGTCAAATCTGCAACTTCAAAAACACAAAATCTGCCACAAAGATGTCAAATGTAAAAAGGGACAAGAGTCCCACCGGGCATGCCAAAATGTATATGGTGAAAATGGATAACAATAATAACGATATTGAAAGGCTAAATGAATTCAACCACAAAACCCTAGCCTAACAACAACAAAGATCCACCATAACATATGAAGATTACCTAAGACAATGCAAATCAAATGAAATCACAAAGATTATACCATCACATGTCCAATAGGGTTCGAATCTCCATTCTTCCTATCTCCATTGATCTTTCTTGATATATTTGCTCTCAGATTTTATGTGCACAAGAGCTCAACAAAGAATGGAATGTGGTTGCAAGTAGGATCGTAGTGTAGTCAAGTCACTAAGATGATTGATTAGAATCATTGATTAGGGTTTGATAATGAAGGAAGCATCTCCTTATATAGAAGACACAATATGAAATGGAGGGATAAGATTGAGAGGTGTAAAAAGAGGTCGGCTATGATTAGAGGGTAGGTAAAAGAAATAATAAAATAATGAAAGGGGTAGGTAGTGTATGAATTAAGAGATGAATGACATGTGTCATGGGTAGAAAAGGCTAATGAATTAATTAAATAAATAAAAATTTATTTAATTAATAGAAGAAGTGGGATCAAATTAAATAAATAAGATATTTATTTAATTTTAGGAAAAAGGATAATTTAAATAAATAAATGTATTTATTTAAATGAGAAATAAGGCTAGAAGAGGATAAATGAATTAATTAAATAAATAAAGATTTATTTAATTAATAGAAGAATTAAGCTTAGATAATTAAATAAATAAAATATTTATTTAATTAGACTGGACAATTTTGGGTGTCTACATTTTGCCCCTCTTTGAGACAATGCGGCTTGTCGCGTTGTTTCAAGAAGATAAGATGAACTGATACAGAGTTGCCCCAAGATGGGAATGATATGCCCCCTTGAGAGATTGGATGAAAATGTGTGAAAAGACCACAGACAATCTCTCGATAAGAAAGAAAGGCTAGAATGGATTGACCGGATAAAGTGACAGAGTCACGGGATAATGAAGACTAACTCGGGAGACGAGGGCTAGGGCTAGGGTAGTCTATAAGATATACCACGGGGGAAAATACATCCTCATTGTCATCTACACATCCACGAGAGCAGAGTGCAGAGCAAAAATAGAGCAGTAGCAGTCAGCAGCGATGGCCTTTGTTCACATATTCGATCGCGTTCGTCGATTTCAGAGGCCAGCAGAGGCAAGAGAGCCGGTAACACAAAACCTCCTCATACTTTGATGCATTTATTGTTGTCATTAATGCATGCTAGATAGGCTAATAAATGCGCTTTAGGTTAGGGTCCAAAAATGTCAAAAAATGTCTAGGCGCGTCTGCGTTGGTGCCAGGTGCGTCTATGCTCGCGAGGTGCGTCTGTGTTTGTGCCAGGCGCGTCTATGATGGAAAACGCATCTATGCCAAATGCGGCCGCGTCTGTGATGTGCAGGCGCGTCTATGCCAAGAAGGCATGTCTGTGTCGCCCAGGTGGGTCTGTGTAAAACAGGCGCATTTATGTCAGGAAAGCGCATTTATGTCCAAAAAATGTGATTTTTTGTCTTCTAGGTCAAATCGACAGTTCTGTGATGAACATACGCTATCGATTGGATAAGTTGCTAAGAGGATACACTCAAGAAGGTCCTCTAGGGAAGACTAGGATTGCAAATAGGGCTAGGATTGACAATTCTGTGATAGAACATACATTGCCAATTAGGAAACTTCTCAAGAGGATTCACTCAAGCATAGGCCCTAGGATAAGACAGATCAAGGCACTTTGTGATGAATAGTGAGTACCAAGATATAGTACTTTGTGATGAACAGGGAGTACTAAAATATGAGCAGCACTTTGTGATGAACAGTGAGTGCAAATGTGAGCAGCACTTTGTGATGAACAGGGAGTGCAAATGTGAGTAGCACTTTGTGATGAACAGGGAGTGCAAATGTGAGCAGCACTCTGTGATGAACAAGGAGTGCAAAACACGTAGTACTTTGTGATGAACAGGGAGTACCACTAGGATAGATAGCAACACTTTGTGATGAACAGTGAGTGTCACTAGGATAGAATACCATATGCACTTAGATAAAAAGTAGCATTTTGTGATGAACAATCATGTCACTATGACTGACATGATTGATTTGTGTGACTGCAGAAGTATTTGCCTATGTTGGAGTCACGCGAGAGATTCCCATCGGCGCAGAGGTTGTGACCTAAGCTGACATTTGAGGACCGAGATGTGATTGAGGCTATGGGTCTGAGACATATTTTGTATGTGCCTGAGTTTCAGGTGAACATGGGACTGCTGACTGCACTAGCGAAGAGGTGGCACTCTGAGACTTGTACATTTCATTTACCGATGGGGGAGATGACAGTCACCCTCAAGGATGTATACAGGATTCTGAGGATACCGATTGATGGGGAGCTGATTCCTTACGATCGGGATGGGGACAGGGAGGCCCTGAGATGAGTGTTCCAGGACCCAGGGCAGGGCATGTGGCTTGGGACACCATGACAGCTACAAGGTTAGCACTACTAGCAATGATAGAAGGAGCGATCAGTGGGTTCCTGTGTCCTGATAGAGTGACACAAGGGTTGGCTGTGGGTTGGGGAGGTGCATTGGAGACACTGGTGACACAACACACTAGATATGCCTAGGGACCGTGTGTGCTAGCACACCTGTATTATGAGTTGCATCAGTTTGTGTACCACGGGTTAGTGGGATTGGGTTGCAGGGTCACATTGTTACAGGTGTGGGCCTATGAGCATCTTCCAGTGATGAGACCGATACATTTCAAGGGCAGAGGTCATGGACGCAGTTTCGTACACTTGTACGACATGATCACGTCGCAGCCACGGATTGGCAGGTTAGAGCACTGGCGGTGGGTGATTGATGACATTGATATGGTCATATGGAGGCCATACCTTGGATGTGAGCAGTGGGAGGACAATGTGGTAGAGCTACCTTACACCTTTCGGAGTAGGTATCTGATTGGGCAGATGCCCTATGTATTGGAGAGGCAGCTAGTGCACAGGGTGGGCAGGCAGTTTGGCAGGATCTAGCGGATGCCCCGAGGTTCAAGCATGTATGCACGGACTGTCAGAGATCAAGCGCAGTTTGGGCCTTTATTATCATATGATCATGCTATAACACAGCTCATAGAGATGATGCCCCTACCCTAGGACATGTGGCCAAAGATCGAGGATGCCGGCATGGATGCCGAGTACATAGCATATTGGGCCGAGCATCCATTCCCATGCCTGACGGATCCAGGGGAGCTACTAGATGGAGATGGTGGTGGGGATGGTGATGATGATGGAGATGATGGGGGCAGAGGCCGACGGAGGAAGAGGGGGGCAGTTGGAGAGAGGAGGGTGGTGCCACAAAGGGAGGGTGGAGAGGACAGGCAGGCTCAGGTAGTGAGGGGTCACGGTGGATTACCGCTACAGGTGCCAGCAGCACAGGGTCCCAGACAAGTGTAGGTATAGGGACAGGGACAGGGACAGGCACCAGTACAGGCACAGGCATAGGGGCAGGCACACATACAGGGGGAGCCACAAGCAGAGCCACAGGGGGCTGAGGCAGAGGAGGATGAGCTGACAGAGCTGAGGGAGATCTGCCAAGGACAGGCAGATGAGATCCAGAAGTTGGAGAGAGAGAGGGATAGGCTCAAGAGGTGGCTCAAAGATACTGAGCGGGAGTGGGATTAAGTCATTCAGCGCTACACAGAGGCTGAGACAGCACTGAGGGCTGGGAGGCAGGCGACAGAGGATACAGAGGCTAGATATGCCTACGTCCTGTGGGCAGAGGAGGAGATCGGTTACTGGCGGGATCTCTATTATGGTGCGGTGCAAGCTGATCAGCGGGTGAGGAGCTTCAATAGACCATCGCGGACAGCAACAGCTACGGGAGGGAGCCGGAGGAGACAAGCATCTAGTGGTGGGGTCATGGGTCCTCCACCACCACCAAATAGAGGGGACAAGAGGGATGATCCTAGGGCGGGTCCTTCGGGGGCCCAGATTCTGTTGAGGCCAGGCGGCTCCAAGGGAGGGAGTTCATCATAGTCGTAGAGGGCTCCCTATGTATCAGTATTGTATCATTTTTGTATGATGATGTAGACACCTTCGGGTGATTGTAGCCATATGATTTTTTGACATCACTGTATTATGACACTTTATATATGTATATATATGAGATGATTCATCTTTGCGGTAGCTATATGCATGTGTACCTATGTAATGAGATGTTTCATCATGTATGTTTTATGTGATGCTTATGACATGGATGCAAATATGTACATGATGCAATGCAATATTTTTGTTCTTTTATATGTGTATGCATGATGCAAATGTGAATGTATGTAATGCAGATGAATATGATAATGCAAATGTAAATTGTGCTAACATGTGTTGTGTGCAAGATGTGATGTAATTGTGATATCTATATGTATGTATGAAATGCTTAATATGTGGTAATGCAGGTGCAACTACATGAAATGCAAATGTTTTTGGTGTGTCATTATACTCAGTCATGTGATAGCAGGCTACGCGGACTCGAGAAGGACGATGGAAGTCAATCAAGAAAGGGGGATGGAAGACAGAAGATATGAAAGTGAAAGAGCTTCTTGTGCATTATCATCATTGAGCTTTATTATGGCAAGTAGGTTATGACAATCGAGGCATATGTTTGACCCAGAAAGTCATTGTACCTGTTTGCATGGAGATAAGACAGTCACAAACAAGGAATGCCCCAGTTCATACTAGACTCTCAGTGTCCTCATATCCTTGGACAAGTCATAGCATTACTAAGAGACAATCCATAGACAGCAAATACAAATAGGTGATGATACCCCATCCTCGCCTTTCTAGTCAAAGACATCCTGGAGATAGAATCTCTAGTCAGAGACATCCCGAAAAAGCTAAAAGACATGTCACCACAAAAGATGAAATCAAAAGAAAACCAAGACTCGATACCAATATCCATTGTAGCCCTCAAGTTTAGTGTCTCTTGTCACTTGTATAAGTCTTATTTGATTGTGGTCACAATGTTTACTTTCACAAAAAGGATAGATAGCACTGAACCATATGTTGTCTGAGTCTGTTGAAAGATTTGATTTGTTGAAGCTCATTGTTGTTGTTGTGTCTCATTTGAAACTGACTGAATCCATGAAACTGATACTTTATTGCGAAGAAGACGGAACTTTATTGCAGATTGGAAATGCAAATGTTGCTTTATTGTGGATTGTGCTCAGATAGATTGAAGGAAGCTAGAAGAAACTGTACTCCTCGAAACATGTGATGTTCTCAGTTCCACACCCATCACTAGACGTAGGATTTGCCTTAGCCACAGATAGGATATGATTTATTATGGATGGAAAG
Source organism: Cryptomeria japonica (assembly GCF_030272615.1). NCBI lineage: Eukaryota > Viridiplantae > Streptophyta > Pinopsida > Cupressales > Cupressaceae > Cryptomeria > Cryptomeria japonica. The sequence continues at coordinate 541,188,480 of NC_081406.1, read as the reverse complement.
GAGTGAAAAGGGATGTTTATTATGAATGGCTAACCAATCTTGGGTAGATCAATAACAAGCCATGATGGGAATGGGTAAGTTTATTATGAACGAATAGGTTGTGAGTGTGTGCAAAGTGAAAGGATGAAAGTGAATCCTAAAGGAGGGAGGAGCAATGTCTCTATGCATGGTGTTGGTGATCCAGTTTTCACTATGGTACTTGCCTAGGGCGCCACCAAAGTGGTTTTCATTGTTGGACAAAATTATTTCTCTTTACTTTTTTTGATTTTTCAATCTTTTTTGTGTCATAAGGTTCCTGTTTGTGAGGTTTTCACCAAGTAACGATTTTTATGTTTGATAAATTTTTTTTGTATTTTTTTTTTTTTTTTAATTTTTTTTTGTATTTTTGAAATTTTTTTTTTTTTTTTGTATTTTTTGAATTAGGATATTCCAAAGAGCTATGTGTAGAACCTGCGAAGGTGCATGTTGTTGATAGGATCCTCCAAAGGTTCACCTTCTGTAGTTGAGAGCTGATATGCCCCAGATCCATATGCTGCTGTAATGATGTAAGGACCAAGCCAATTTGGTTCGAACTTGCCCTTCTTCTCTCTGTCTTGCTGATTTTTGGGGTTTTCTCTTAGAACCAAATCACCTACCTCAAATGTGCAAGGCTTGACCTTGTGATTGTGACTGCAACGTTCCTTGACTGAACTATGTGTATCTCGAGTGACTGTCTTCCTTGATAAAGGAACTGAGATAGAATTACTAATATATGGACTACATAGGCCCATATGCGTGTCGCCTAAAGAAGTTTGGGCATCCCTGACAACAAAGTCCCTTGAGGAAGCTCCATTAAAGGTCCATGATGTATCCCCGGAAGGGGATGGATGTGTGGAACAAGTGGAAGAGTTATGAAGGCTTATGATTGTGAAAAGAAGTGAAAGTAAGATAGCATGATGGAGACTTAGGATCAACAAGTATGCTTTTTGACTTAAAATTTTAGAGCTTTTGCCCCCAGTTATTTTGATAGTAGGGGAGATCAACTCTTGTTCTTTTTGCTTCATAGGATTTTTATCCTTGACTTTGATTTTTGCAGAGTCCAATAGCTTTTGATTTTGATTTGAACTAAAGGACTTTTCTTTAGTTTTGACATTTAGATTTTTCTTTTCAAAGCTTGATTTTTGATCCCCAATTAGTAAGGGCTTTTGTAATTCTTGTTGATCCAAGTCTGGAAGTGTAGTGGAAATGGAATGAGTGGATGAAACGGTAAAGCTATGTGAGTTCTCAAGAGGGCTCAAGATATGCTCAATAGATTCCTTTTTGGAACCATTCTTAGGACTATTGATATCAAGAGATGCTTGCACCCCTAGAGGAGATTTGCAATCAGACTTAGTAGCCACAACACTAGGTGGTTCACACCCAATTCCTTGGCTTTGCTAATTTTTTGTAGGTTGTTCTTGTCGACTGAATACCTTAGCAGATAGTGGGAGTTGATCAACATGGAATATATACTCACCACATCCCATGTCTTTAAACTTGAACTTTTCTTTGATCTTTGCTTGTTTTGATGTAGAAGCTTTTATTGATTCTGGATCCACATATGCTGAAGATGGAACAACTTCTTGATTGACTAGGATTGTTATTTCTGATCTAGGTCGTAGATTGTTGCAATATATGAATGGATTTGGGTCAGCTTTGATAGTCACTTCAACTCCATTATGTGGAAACTTGATACATCAATGATATGTAGATGGTACTACGCTCATCTCATGAATCCATGGACGTCCTAGCAATATATTGTATGTGAGATCTAGGTCTAGGACTTGACAAACCACATCCTTTGTAACTGGCCCAACTCTGAGAGGTAAGGTGACTGTGCCTTTGGATGAACACTCTTCATCATCATATGCTTTGATAGTAATTTTGTTTGTATAATTCACAACTTTGTTGGAATATCCCAATTGTTTAATAGTGCTCAATGTACAAATGTTTAGACCTGCTCCTCCATCTATCAGGACTCATTTGATTCTATGTTTGTGTATGAAGGCTTCAATGTGTAAAGGTGCATTATGTGGCTGCGGAGGCATCATCGGCTTCTGTCAATGTAAGGGAGTGTGGAATGGAAAGGTATCCCACCATGGCTTGAAACTGGTCCACGTTCAGATCAGTAGGGACAGCGGTGTCTCTCAAGATTTTGTCAAGAATGGATTTATGTGCGAGGGATATGTGTAGGAGCTCAAGAATGGAGATGAGTGCGGGTGTCTTCCCTAATTGTTCTACAAGGTCATACTCAGGCTTGGTTGATGAGGAAGTGGTGTTTTTAGTTGGAGCACCTTGCAAGGTGAATTTACCTCGACAAGTTGTAACATGACATTCAGAGGTAGGTTCGGAAGAAGATCCAACACCTTTTAGGACAATCTTGGGTCTTCGGGTAGAATTCCTAGGGGTTTTGTCCTTGATGATAATGGTAGAGACATAATTGTCCATCGAGATGTGATTGATGGTTGAATCATAGTTATAAGATGCTCTGGTATAGTTGGTTTGGTCATCTGTGGCTTTAGCTTTTCCCTCGTCATGCTTTGGGAATGGTTCCTTAAACATCTCATGTTCTTGATTGGATGAGTGTCCCTCAATCTCAATGTCACCTCTATCAATGAGATCTTGTATGATGTTCTTCAGTCGATGAGAATTTCCTGTCTTATGACCCTTGCTCTTATGAAATTCACAATACTCATCATCATTCCACCAATTTGGTTTAACCTTTGGTTCATATGGAGGAAAATCTGGAATAGTGATTACCTTGTTTGCCACTAGCTTTTTGAAAACTGACTCAAGTGGTTCTCCCAATGGAGTGTACTTCCTTCGTGATCTGGAAGTTGTTTGAGTATTCACTTGATTTGATCCGGAAAAGATGAAATTGGGTCGCACTGTGTTGGCATCAACAACACCATCATTGACTGTGTTCTTGTTTTTATTCCAAAATCTTGGCTTGTCCTTTCCTTTAAAGTCATCTTTGTTTTCCTTGAATATCTTAATGACTCCTTATTCAATTAGGACCTTTTTTGTCACTAAGCCTTTTTCAATGACGTCCTTGAAGGTGGACAAACAAGCTTTCCTTAGATCATAGCCAATGTCTTTGTTAACATTTTGGGTGAACATCTCTACCATTTGTTTTTGTGGAATTTCACAAGAGCATCTGCTAGCTAGATTCCTCCATCTTTGTAAAAATGATGAAAAAGACTCTCCGTCTTTTTGCTTGGTGTTGCACAAAGTAGTGACTGATATGTCTATCTCTATGTTGTAGGAGAAATGTTGGATAAATACCTCTGCTAAGTCACCCCATGACTTAATACCAGGTGGGAGTTGGGAGAACCATTCCATAGCTTGATCACCTAGGCTTTGCAGGAATAATCTCATCAAATATGTCTCTTCTGCTGCTACCTCAATGCAAGCTGTGAAAAATTGTCATATGTGTGCCTTAGGATCCCCTTTTCTTCTATACTTATCAAACTTAGGCGTCACAAAGTGTGTAGGAAATGGAGACATTGGAATGCTCTTGTCAAATGGATAGGGACATATGTCTTTCATTGTGTATGTTGGCTTTGGTGTATTTATGTCCTCCATTTTCTTTTGTAAGTCATTGATTTGTTGTTCCAAATTGCTCTTAGGTGGAGATCTACTTCTTGGAGCATACCCCATGCTTGAGGCACCATTTGCAAGAGGAGCATGTTGCATATATGGATGATATTGATCATACACATGTTCATATGGAGGAGGTCTATAATGATGCTGCATATATGGACCACTTGGTATAGATTCATGTTGAGGAACACAATATCTATTTTGTCCATGTATACCATACTCTACAGGCATGTCATGTTCTAATGTGTTGCCCCCATATTTGACACGGGGTTTCCCTGTGTCCAAATTTTGAGCATGCCTTTGAATATCCAATTGCTTTGGTGGTTGATCCTTAGCATTGATATGTGATTCAACATATTTCTCTGCATAAGACTTCCATAATGGTCTGCGAAGGTGAGTATCATATGCTTGACCATGTGTATGTGGGACCCCTGGTTTTTGAAACAAAGATGATGGTGATTCAGGTACCATATGTGGTCCTCTATTGCCTCCACTATTAGGCCTTCTTTGATCCATGTTGGAGTGAGGTTGTTGCAAAGGTCGATTTTCCATTATTTGAGACATGTCAAAATCATGAGGTATCTTGGCTCCACTTTGTGCCATCATTTGTAAGAAGTATTGTCTATCTCTCCTCATTATTTCCTCAACCAATCGATTGAAATGGGGATCCATAATGGATTCTTCCACATCTGCTGAATGTACTGAAAAGTAGTCCATATCATCATTGTGTGTATCATTGTTGTTTGTAGTGTCCATGTTCTCAACATTTGGAATGTTTCTATAGGCATCCATGTCAGGTAATGTAGTATGATCAGAATTGAAAAAGATATCATTGTCATACTCATAAGAACTCATGTTTGCGGACTCTTGAGCCTCTTTAGTTTCTCTCCTAGATTTTTGGGAACGGGTTTCAACCATGAAATAGGTATTGACCGAGATGTGTGAGACTAGATGAAAATGGAAAAAGTATGGAAGACCAAGAGTTGGATGGAATGTAAATGAATCTGAAGTGTACTTGCAATGTCCAAAGTGTAAGACCAAGTATGTATGTAGTAGAGTAGGTGTGACTTCCAAAGAGAGGATAATTTCTCTTGATGAGGTAAGTTGAGCTTGACTCTAAGTAAAACCAAATGAGACCCAAAGGTGATAGACCTTGATGAGGGACCACTTAGTAAAATGTTGTTGTATGTAGTGTGTTGACAAAGTATAGTGAGGACAAGCAAGTGACCTTTTGACTCAAGTTTAGACAAATGTGAATGTAATGTAAGGTGTAAATTAATGATGGACTTTGTGAGACCCAAAGACAGGTTGAATGCTAAATGAAACCTTGGAGAAATGACCTAGGAAGCTCAAGAATGCTGAAACTGACTGTGTTTGTTTGCTGGACTGTAACAGTTTTTCATTTCTGAACACGGACGCGCCTGTATACTTCACAGACGCGATTTCCTGACACAAACATGGTTCTGTTTAACATAGACGCGTTTCTAAGATTTTTGCAAAATTCACTGTTGATTCTGGAAACACAGACGCGTTTCTGCCCTTCACAGACGCGATTATACAACACAGACGCTATTATGTCAGACACAGACGCGTTTCTGCAAAATTTGTGCAATTTTTTTCCAATCTATGAAGTTGTTTTGTTGTGACCAAATCTGACTGTTTGACTATTTTTTGTGACAAGAGGACATAGTGTTTGATGAAGACCCAATGTTTGCAAGTGTCTAGACTCAAAATGACTCCAAGAAAAGTGTGTTGTTTGATGTAAAATTGTTTTGCATACACTTGAAGACACAAAAGACACAATGTTTTGCTGTTTGGTCTTGAATGTTTTGAATGTTTAAAATAAGTCAAGCACAATTCTTATGGCTGGCCAAGACAATAGTTGTTGATCCCACATGGGGTTTTACCCCCGAGGCTACGCTATTCAGAGCGGATACTTAGATGCTTGACCTCACTGGCTCCACCCTCGGCACTCACTTCTCGGGTCAGCCAAGCATCAGTCCCCACGAAAACTCCCCGTGGCGAACTTTGTATCTCTACTAAGAACCGTATGTGTGTGGGCCGCTACCAGAGGTCTGACCTCCTGCCCCAACAACTAGAAGGATTTGGGCTTCTAAAACAAAAAGGTGCTAGTAAGGGCATCCGCTCATGTGGCCATACATGCGGCACTTTCAGCTCTATAAATACAGAAGGCTCCTAGCCGGGAGGGGTTACGCCCTACAAATGATAAAATAAATTTGATCAAATGGGTTTATGGGGAGACATAGTGTCGGTATGAACTAATCAGCACACGTTATCCATAGATTTCACCATGAATATAGTTGTTTATAGTGGTTCGGAAGAGGTGGGTTTTCCTCGCTACCACTTGGGTCGTTCTCTTCTCACTAGTAGTCCTAATGACCACACAGGAAGACAGGCCCTCTAAAGATTAAACAAAAAAGCCTATTGCTCAAGACACAAAAGACAATGATTCAATTTTAGTGCACCAATTGAAGTGTTTGCTAGTCTATGAAAACAAGGCACACAATAAAAATCCAAAAACCCTTGCCAAGGACCTGCAACAAAGAGTTGTTAGTAGTTTGGATTGTTTGAAATAATCACCCCCTTCCTGCAAGCACACAAGTTAGGTAAATTTTAAATCCAAAAGACTTTGTGAAAATAGGGGCCTTCAACCAAACGATTTTGCTTTCAAGACATGCTGCACCAATTTCGTTAGCTAGATCTGAAAATGTTAGCTCAAAATAAACCAGATCTGAAACATTAAATGCAAAACTCAAACCAAATCAGTAACTCAAAATTTGAAATCGGTGCACACAAACGCGATTACCTTCGACACAGACGCGGCTTCGTGAAGCAGATGCGGTTCTGTGAGACACAGACGCGGCTTCAGAACCCAGATGCGACTTCTGGACATAGACGCATCCAAAAACACCACAGACGCGACTGAGGAACACAAACGCGATTTTTGGAACCTACAAAATAAAATACTATCGATAACATAGATGCGGTTCTAGATGTCGCAGACGCGCCAGAAAATCAGAAACGCGATCTGAAGGTATGCAGACACGAAAATATCAAAATGTTGTCGAAAACGTCAAATCTGCAACTTCAAAAACACAAAATCTGCCACAAAGATGTCAAATGCAAAAAGGGACAAGAGTCCCACCAGGCATGCCAAAATGTATATGGTGAAAATGGATAACAATAATAACGATATTGAAAGGCTAAATGAATTCAACCACAAAACCCTAGCCTAACAACAACAAAGATCCACCATAACATATGAAGATTACCTAAGACAATGCAAATCAAATGAAATCACAAAGATTATACCATCACATGTCCAATAGGGTTTGAATCTCCATTCTTCCTATCTCCATTGATCTTGCTTGATATATTTGCTCTCAGATTTTATGTGCACAAGATCTCAACAAAGAATGGAATGTGGTTGCAAGTAGGATCGTAGTGTAGTCAAGTCACTAAGATGATTGATTAGAATCCTTGATTAGGGTTTGATAATGAAGGAAGCATCTCCTTCTATAGAAGACACAATATGAAATGGAGGGATAAGATTGAGAAGTGTAAAAAGAGGTCGGCTATGATTAGAGGGTAGGTAAAAGAAATAATAAAATAATGAAAGGGGTAGGTAGTGTATGAATTAAGAGATGAATGACATGTGTCATGGGTAGAAAAGGCTAATGAATTAATTAAATAAATAAAAATTTATTTAATTAATAGAAGAAGTGGGATCAAATTAAATAAATAAGATATTTATTTAATTTTAGGAAAAAGGATAATTTAAATAAATAAATGTATTTATTTAAATGAGAAATAAGGCTAGAAGAGGATAAATGAATTAATTAAATAAATAAAGATTTATTTAATTAATAGAAGAATTAAGCTTAGATAATTAAATAAATAAAATATTTATTTAATTAGATTGGATAATTTTGGGTGTCTACAGGCTTCTTTGAAGGTTTTCTTTTTCAAATCTTCGGCACCCAATCTGTCGTGCGATTTGGAGACGCCTCCAAACGAACCCTCCATAAATGCTCATAAAACCACGCACGCAGAGAGGAGTGCGGGCGACGACGGGGAAGGACAAGAGAAAAAGAAGACTCAAAAAACAAAAAGACACCCAAGAGATAAGAGAAACTTACCTACGTGGAGGAGGCCACCTACTGTCCCCCACGTCAGAGGCTATGACCCCTGCAGCCTCGTGCCAAGCCCTGGATGCGTGGCGTAGTTGCAGGCGTCCAATTTAAGATTAATTTTATTATTACAATTATAATTATATAAATTTTTAAATTAAATTAATATTATACTATTAAGAATTTAAATATATTTTTTCATTATAAAATGTGTATTATATTATAATCATTATGCCAAAGCCATTCCTATATGAAGTGAACCACCTACTTATTGAAATCGATGGTTCAAAATTGAGGAGATAGTCTTGCATTCTTCTCCTCAATTTTGAACTATTGATTTCAATAAGTAGGCGGTTCAACTCATATAGGAATGCCTCCGGCATAAAAATATGCATTTTAATATTGTTTATTAGAAAAAGAATATGCATAAATATATATATATATATATATATATATATATATATATATGTTATTTAATCTACTTTTAGTCAAAATATCTCTTAATATTATTTCTCTTATTAGAATATTCTATCTTTTTTAAGTTTCCTAAAAAATAAAAGAAAAAATATTCTCTCTCTCTCCCCTATCTCTATCTAAATTTGTATATACTTCTCCCTCTATATATCTATTTCTATATCTCTTTTACACACACCCACATTCCCTATTTCTCCCTCCATATATTTATATATATATCTCTCTCACTCACACGGTCACACACTCCACCCTATTTCTCCCTCCCTATCTCTATTCTATCTCACTATCTCTATATCTTATTCACTCCTTTTCCTTCATCTCTCTCACTCTCCCTATATCCCTCTCTACCTCTCCATATATCACTTCATATATCACTTCCTATATCTTTATCTTTCTATCTTTGCATCTCCCCCTCTCTAATTCTCACACTCTTTCTATCTCTATGTATCCCTCTCCCACTTTTTCTCTCCTTCCATATGTCCCTCTTCTTACCCCCTTAATATTTTACAAATTATATTTACTCTCTAGATCCTTTCTATCCGTATATCTATCTCTTTCTATCCTTATATATCCTCTCTCTCTCTCTCTCTCTCTCTCTCTCTCTCTCTCTCTCTCTCTCTCTCTCTCTCTCTCAATTCTAACGCTTTCTCTCTATTACTTGTCTTTGTTAGCTCCTTTTTCTCGCTCTTGCCTCCCTCCCTCTCTCTCTCTCATTCACTCCATATCTCTTGTATAATATGTCTTTTTGTATATTTCATCTCCATCTCTCTCTAGATAGTCTATCTATCTCTTTTTATACATATATTTGTATCTCTCTTCCTGTCCCTCTCTATATATCTATCTTTATATTTTTATCTCTTTATCTTTCTATCTCTCTATCTTTATTTTGTTTTTACAAATACAATTGAAAAAGGAATAAAACAAAAATATTTTATATGATTTATCTTATAATATAATATAATAATATATAAATAATAAAAAAAAAATAATAGAGTATTTATATTAAAAAAAAAAAATTGATAGGTAATAGGCCATAGCCGCAATATTTTGAATTATTATTATTATTATTATTATTATTATTATTATTATTATTATTATTATGTTTGATTAGATTGACCCAATACCTTCCCCATCCTATGGAAGGCCAAGAGTCAGCTTAGAATTCAACTTTTAGATGTTCCTATTGGGAATTGAGCTTGGGTCTCCACAATGAGAACCCAATGTTTTAACCAGTTAAGCTCAATCCCTTGGACAATACTTATATTAATATTAATATCTATAAATAAATTATATAACATAATATTTATACTATAAAATATCTATATTATATTTATATCTATATTTCTATTAGATTTTATATATAAAAATAAAAAATAAAAAAAATAACACATTAAAATAAATATTTTTAATATAAAAAATGTCATCCTTTATGAATAAAAGAACAAAATCAAAATATATATATTTTAAAAAATTACTGATCGATTTATGATATATTAAATAAAATAAAATAAATTAATAAAAAAATATCATCCTTTATGAAGAAAAGAACAAAATCAGAATTTATGTAATTGAAAATCACAAGTCGTCATTGGCAAAAAAAGGATTTAAAATGAAGCAACTAGATCTATATCCATTTCCAACTTTGTTTCTAGCTCGTATTCCTTGTGTTAAATGACATCCATCAAACCCAACGGTTGGAGCAACTGGACGTGGGTCCCATTTTAGTATGATCAAGTGGTAGATTTGAGGTTATCATGGGTACAACATTCTATTCTGTGTGGAGAATAGCCGCTTCCTATCTCATATACCTTTAGGTGCCATATTTATTTGTGGTTAATTCCATCTCCAAGTTCCAATTTCAAACTCTAATTCTTTTAAATATTTTTTTACAATTAGATTGTGTAATGAGCATACGATTGCAATCCAAAAAATGGTGATTTAAACCGCCTACATTCTTTCCAAGCCTACTTTGATACCAATTTGATCCACAAATCACTCTATATATTCCAAATAGTACTCAAGATATATATTCTAATGCTAGCTACTCGAATAACCTTAAAATGAATACAAACCATTAAAAATATTTCCCATAACCCTCATAGAACTCATAAATAATATAAACAATAATAATTTTAAAGCAATAGAAAACATGAAAACAAAGACCACACATGACAATTACTACAGCACTAAGATTTGACCTAGAGAAACCAAAAAGGAAAAAAGAATTCTCTAATTGGATGAGTAAATACTCTCCAAAATATACTATAATCAATCAAAGAACAAATAACTTGAATGAATGTTAATCTAAAGTATAACTTTGCGTCTCTTCAACAAGTAATAAGAGTTAAACCATTCATCTATAATTTATTTTTCCTCAATGTCCATTCCAACAATGTTTAGAACTATATATGTACTATTCCAATGAAGGTAAACAAGAGTGCCAATCCCCAAAATAGATTACTAAAATACCTAAGTACATGCTTGAAACTCCCATGTAAGAGAAGTCAAGAACCTTGATCTTCGGAAGTGGACATTAATTGGCATATCTTCCAAGTTTTCTAGTCACATTCAAACTATTATCATGCTATTATCATTTTCTAGTTTCACTAATATGGTTCACCTAAGATGGTTTGATATTTTCTAGGTCCATTTTTTGTATGTAAGAAGTAAGTCTACAAATATTAAAGGGGAAATTATTATTTGTTTTGACTTGAGGAAAATATTGCCTTTTTCCCTAGTAAGATCAAGATCAACCTTAGTCTTTTAAAAAAAATCTATGCACATCTCCCATATGCATCAAATTCATAGAAAACACATCTTCCACATGGAATTATTTATTAATTGAATTCTTAATTAAATTAAATTAAAATTGGCCTTCTAATCATAGAAAAGATCAAAATTTTGGATCAGTTTTTAGTCTCCAAAATATCAAGGATTCAAAAGGTGTGGAAATATAGCATCATCTTTGGGGCACCTCTTGCTTTGAATAGAATTTAATCTCCAACTCAACATGTCTACCTTTCCTTTTCTTGTAGTACCACATCCTACTCAAGATCCTCTAATGCCCCTAAGTTGAGGTCTTTTGTAAATGGTAAGACAAAATTCTCATCCTCATCCAACATTGAAGGCTCAAAAATCTTAATATTCCCACACCAACCAGCTAAAACACTTTCATGGGTGATTGAAAATAATATCAAAGCGCATTTTACCTAATTATTCCAAACTTGAAAAAATGTTCATACCTAAATGGCTTTGTGTTTCTTTCTACCTAAATTTTATCCTTGCTCAAATACTACAAAAATTAGCCACCCCCCTTAAGTTTATGTATAGTGTGGTGTTGGTAATGATGCCTCTTTACCTCTTAATTTTCATTATGTGTCTCTTGCACTTGGAGTTGTACTTGTCTGATGTGTTAATAAATATTTTAGCCTTTTCCACCTCTGAGTCAACATGTTTACACTTATCATATGGTTGTCCCACACAAGAACATCTAGGGGGCTAGGAAGTCAAAAGTTATTAGATGTCTAAAATGGTGAGATAATTGTAGAAGAATTCATTGCTTGATTATAGGAATGTTGAATGTATTCTATGCTCTCATCCCATGTATTTCAAGGCTCCAGATTATACCCATGGATTAATTAAATTATAATCTTATTTATCATTTTAGTTTTTCCATCCATTTGTAAATGGAAATTCATGCTCCTCTAACTTTGTACCCATTTTCTTCTTATGTGTGAACCAAAACTTACCGAGAAATATGAAATCTTTGTCCAAAATGATGTTTTTAAGCAAACAAAAATGAATCAATACATTTTAAAAAAATAATTAAGTTGCATCATTCCCCACCAAAGTATTTGTATATCTATCAATCACCATGATGTCATCACCATGCTATTGGTAACCTACAATGAAATCTAGTGAAATTATCTTCTATTGACAAGTTGGAACTAGAAGTGGCTAATACAATTCTATTTTTTTTATAATTAGGCTTATTCATTACATAATCTATATAACTATACAAAAAATTATATAGATGTCTACATACAAGGCCAATATCCATATTACTACAAATTTGAATTTATTTTCATAACTCCAATGTGACCATCTTCTCTAGAAGTATACACTTATTTCAAAAATGTTAATTTATACTTTTTTGGAATGCACTATAAAAAATTCCTTCTAAAGGATAATCCATCCTTAAAATAGAAATCACTCTTTGGTTGAACAAAAAAAAGACTTGGCATCTTTCAATTACTTACATAACTCTCTAAAAAGAAATAATATAGAAGTAGCTAACATAAATAGTGACCAGGATAATAAATCAAAAAAAAAATGTTGGTTATACTTTTTGTATTTAATAAGTACAGGAAATATTGTAAGAATCTCATCTAGTTGTAGCAAATCACCTATTGAAGATTCATTTGATCTTGAAGATAGTGTCACAATTGGTGATTTATATACACTATGGATTCTTTGGCCAACAAATAATGTTCTTATTTTAACCACATATACCAATGGATACAACTCTTTCTCATAAGCACAATACCCAAGAATGTAACCATGAAACAACTCTAAATGATAACAAATCAATCTTCCACCTTACAATAAAACAAGGTACCCTTAGTATAAGAAGGAAGTTGTAAATTAGGTAACACTAATACGATTAAATTACTAATTTATTTATTTATTTCATCAAATTCCTTTTTTTGCACATTCTCGATTTGAACTTGAAAATATCAAAGCAAAAATATACTTTTTAAATTTACAAACAAGATCGGCTTCTTCCTTAGGATTATCTGGATCACTTTTAGTCTTTAGCATCCATGAACGCTTCTCCTTTATCCATCATATTATCAAAAAAATATTTTCTATATGGAATTATCCTTTAATTGGACTCCTTGGTTAAATGGATTGAACTTTTTTATTTAGGAAACATCCCATTTTTAGACTAGATAGTTGTATGATCATGTTATGTGACACAAATCTTGCTAGGTGGTGCACATGGATGGAAGTATAAAACGTGGTTGTTGATGTTCCATGTGACACACATATTGTTTGATTGGGCACTAGTATTAGTAGTCACATGTAAGGTCACACTAGCATTAGAAGTCACATGTAAGCTATGTTGTGCATGGTTATGCACAAGAACTGTACACAAAGTGTGATGATAGCATCGCATGAAGATACATGTGAGTAATATAATGTTGAATGTGTTGATAAATTGACTAGAGAGGATATATGAGATTGTTCATGGATCACTAATCCAACCAATTTTAAGGCTCTAATAAAAAGGTTCAAAGTTATTAGGAAAGTATGTAATTGACCTAAGATGAGGTGATCTAATAATTCTCTAATAATCATCACTATAATTATTTGATAAATGTTCTATCAATAAAACCATAGCATGCCTCTTGATAACTTGTATATGATTTCAAATGAGTGGATGGGTGTGTTCAAATACAACTGAGCACACAAATCATCATCGTGTCTGTTAAGTTGACTTGCAAGGCATAGTGTAGTGGTTGGCAAGACAAAATTATGAATTTTTTAAAAGATTACGGATCATATCAACAACTACAAAAGTGACTCAAGTTGTGTATGCACCCACAAATTTGATCTAGAGTGGTAAATGATAAGTTTAGGATTATGAACAAATATTTAGGGATAAGTGATAAAATAGATTGGGATGCGTGAATGCTGAATTTTCACAAGAATATTTATGTCAATTGTAACCTTATTTTTATTTTTAGAACTCTAATCAAATTGGGTCCAAAACATATGGGAAAAGGGAACAAATATGTACAATGTTTACAACTAGAAATGTAGATCACTATCACATAAATATAAAATAATTAAGACAATTGCACACAATTGAGTATAAATTAACTTAGATCTAGTTATGGAGCAAGAAATAGATAATTGAAAGTGTTATTTTTAGAAATTTTATATGAAAGATAGATACACTTAGTTCTAAACCAATGATAGACATGGATACTGAAGATGCACAAATTTAGTTTGTCATGATATGAAAACTAATACTTTTGATGTGTTGATTATGGTAAACCCTACTCTGACCATAAACTCTTAGCAAGTTGATCCAACGTGGCTCGATATTGATCATAAACACTATGGAAGTGACCACTAGGACATGTTCTTGATGTAGAATTTTGTAGATCTTTGTAACTTGTTTTGTTATACATAACCCATGATGTTTAATGATGTGTAAGGACTTGTGGTATTTTAAAATACCTTAAGGAAGTGGTTGAATTACAAAGGTAAAGTTCTCCTTAGTCAACTCCCTTGACAAAATTTGACTTTACAACCTTAGTTAATAATCAAAGACAACATTTGAATCAAGCTTGGAATGGTCTATATGCAAATTCTAATGCAAATGCAATTTTGTGTGGTGGTCCAAATCCAAATGTTTGTAGAAAATGCTCCTTGCAATGTAAGCATTCATTGATATTCCTTAGTGGTTTGTGATTGAACCAATGAATATTTAAATATTGAGTAGCCACATTAACATGTACCACGTCGGCTCTTAACATAGAGTGGGAGTCAACATTTTGATATTTGAGATATTGAATTTGGAGGGTCAATCTCAAGTGGTTTGGGATCACTCTTGAGCATTGTGAGAATGGCCCACAATAAAGAATGTAAAATCTTGAGATTGAGAATAGATAAATGGTAGGATGAGCTAATAATGAGGCAAATGTGTACAAATAGGTGCAAACATAGCTAGAATAATATTGAATACATAAAAATATATGAAAGTGAGAGTAAATGGAAATAAATAAGAACTGATAAAGGAACCAAAATTTCCAAAAAAATGTATTACTTATTGTTACATAATCCTATTAAGATAATTTATCAAAAGGAGCCCAAAACTAAATAAGAAATTGCATGAGTACACAAATGTCACCATCACATTGGATTCATAGTGTAAAATAAGTGTGGTCATCATATAGGACCTTATCATTTATATGTATACATATGACGAAATCTTCATAATCCAAAAAATCCTTGATATTTACCAAAACATGCATATTGAACCAAAATGATTGATAATTTAAATAAAGCTAACCAAGTGGTCATCATATAGAACCGAATCATTTATATGCATACATATGACAAACTCTTCATAATCCAAAAAATCCTTGATAATTACCAAAATATGCATATTGAACCAAAACAATTGATAATTTAAATAAAGCTAACCAACATGTGTTTGAGTTTCAACTATTATGTTTTTTTTAAATGTACTTAATATAAAAAAACAAAAAAAAACAAAGGGTTTTACCTTTGTGCCTTCGGCCCGCGCTATGGGTGGCGACCCGTAGCGGCAGCCGCAGGCGCACTGTGGGCCACAACCCACAAAGGGGGCGGCTTCGGCCTTCCCCTGTGGGCGGCACCCCACAGTGGCAGCGTAGCCGCGCTGTGGGCCGCGACACACAGTGGCGGCCAAGGTCGTCACTATGGGTCGCGACCCGCAGGCACGACTGCAATCGTCCCTGTAGGGAGCCCTTACCCCCCCCTGTTCGTGCTTGGCCCTGCAACAAAGGAAAATCGTCACTGCCTCATGGCCATTGAACCTGCATAACACGCACAACATACACACACACACTCAAAATAAAATAAAATATAATAAACCCTAACCCCATTTCGAGTTAGGGTAAAAACAAATAAAAAAAAGAAAGAGGAGAATACTTGATGCTAAAAATGCAACCCTAACCCAATTTCGGGTTAGGGTTAGCATTTAAATAACAAGTTATAATAGAAATGCAACCCTATCCCATATTCGGGTTAGGGTTTGCATGTAAAAATATGAGAGGGAATTTGAATTATAGTGTTTAAATTATAACTTTTAATTTAGGGTTATTTATAAGTTGCATTATATTATTTAATGGGTATAGTTGGTTCACTTTATTAAAGAAATATACATGTATAACTAGGTATAAATATAAATTTGTTCATCCAAATTGTTTTTGATTAAGGAAAAACAAGTTTTTAAGGGACCAGAAACCCTTTACAAGACAGGTTTTAGAAGGACCTGTAACCCGAACCGAAAGATAAACTTGAAAGTCAAAGAAACAAAACACAATAGAGACTCGGCACAGCCAATCAAAAGAAGGGGAACAACAAATACCCCCACCAAACACCAACAGGCTGCAAAAAACTAGCAGCCCTAACCCAACCAGGAAGGATCAAGAATTTGTCCTACCCTTGTGGGATCAAAGGGTCATATCAAAAGAGGACTGGGACAATTTCAATTTTTTACTTTTAATAGTAATCCATCCCTCCTCAACCCTAGCAGCAGCCTTTTGCCAAGAGGATGGATCCAAAATAGAGGACCTCCCATCATCAGGAGGAACAGAGCCAGCATCCAGAGAGGCAGGAATAGCAGAGGTAGGGATAGCAGAAGATCCAGCAGCAATCTGGGACGCGGGAGGGTCATCTATTGAAGAAGAAGATCCAGCATTTTTCAAACGATCAGTCGGGGTGCAAGCATCCACACATTCCTGAGGAACAGAGGCAGCAACCAGAGGCACATCAGCCTGAGGAACCTGTGCCACCACCTGGGAGAAGCTTTCCTTTTTAACAAAATAGTGTTCAGAGGATGCACCCTTCCACCAAGTAGCAGATCTTTATTTCTTTTCATCTGTTTCACACCATGCAGCAACATGTCCAGTCTAGAAGCACTTTCGACATCTAAAGGGGATACCTTCAAAGTCGAGTGGTTGGACCCAAGATCCCAAGGAAGATTTAATCTCTAACTCAGCTGGAAGCCCTTTAGAGACATCAATGTTAACCAAAATCCGAGCATAAGTAGAGTGATAAATCTGGAAAGAATCCTTATCAATCATTAAGAATTCGCCTAAAGCATCCCCCACTTCCTCTAGCAGAGAGTTCGTCCATAGATGAAGGGGAAGGTTAGGGAGCCTAACCCAAATAGGAATCTCATTAAATGAATCTGTAGATGGGTTAAAACCCGGGAACTAGGTTTTAACCATCAAAATAAATTTGTCTTCCCAACTGAAAGGATTAATACCTAAGATTTTCGATCTATCCTCTTCATATTCAAATTTGGCAATGAAAAAACCCTTGGCAGAAGGAAAGATGTTAATTGAACCTTTTATGATCGGTTCCCAGCTTTGAGAAATCCAAGTGTGCAACTGAGGAAGGCTTGGCCAGAAACCCCGAAACCTGCAAATCAGACCATGAGCTTCAAACACAGAGGAAGTGTGGATGATCTCCATATCAGTATGATCAAACACCTTGAAAACCAAAGGTTTGCATACAGTAACAGCCACAGGCCCCAAGCCACAGGCAACCCGATCAGCAGCAGAGGGCGCTGGAAGCACCGTATCTCCAACCCTCACAGAGCCCCCATTCACAGCTCCAGACGAAACCCCTACAGAATCCCCATTCACGACACCAAGCGAAACCCCCACAGAGCTAGGCAAAGCAGCCTCACCAGCCATTAAAGGGGGAACAGGGAGCTGGACAACTAGTTTCACTGTAGCAGACTGCCTTAGGGCAGCAACGGCAGACATAGGCGGCAGTAGGGCAGTGGCAGTAGGCATCGCAGCGGTAGGCATCGCAGCAAAGTTTTGATAGAAAATAAAATAATAGTTTTTCATCCAAATTGTTTATATGTATATAATTTATATATATGCTATATTTTTACATATAGGTATATATACATATTTGAGGTTAAGTTGAAAACCTATTTAATTTTATTTGATTAATTTTATATAGTTCTAATATCGCAATTGTGACGTAATTTTATCAAGGATTTTTAATAAGGATATTTCATAGATAGTTTTTTTTTGTATTTAATTAAATGTTGACGCCAAGTTAAATTTAATTTGGGGAAAATTTGTAAATGAAAATTATTAATTATTTTATACGAATTTTTAACCTATGAGGCCAATTTTGGCCAGATTATTTAATAGTCAAAATTTGGAAGGTTTAGGGGAAATTAATATTGGCTATAGTATAAATATGATTTATGTGGCAAATAACATCATTGAATTTGAAACCTTATTGGTTAAATTTAAATAATGAATTTGCATGCACCCAATTAATTAATTTTAAATTTAAGATAGCATTATCATTGTTTTGGCCTGGAATGTTTTAAATGCAATTGAGATATTTAAATATCCCTCGACTTTAATTAGCAGCAATTTAATTAGATTAATTAAATTAACTAATTAAATTGCGATAACCCTTTTAGGGAATAATTAGTCTTCATTAATTAATGTCACTTTAATGAGAGAGTTAATTAATCCAATCTTAGTAAACAATCCTATTTACATCTTAGTTAAGACAAAACTTAAATTGACTTCGTTATAAATGTACCTTGTTATCCCCAAGTGGAGACTTTTATCATATAATTCAGTTATCATACTGGTGCTCGGCACTTAAAATTTATTTATTCAATTAGATAATATTAATACATTGAATTTGTAATAATATTGAATTAATAGATTTAAGAATTAATTAAGTTATAAAGGAAGAGGCTATAATACCAAGGTATTGGGGAATGCTTGATATACCTCTACCTAGATGAAAAATTATTGAATCGAGTAATTATATTCATGGTTGTATAGTAGAGGTTGATCTAATTAGGTATTACCTTTCGCATCTAAAATAAAAGAGACATTTGAGTGAATTTAGTATCGTCCTTATAAAATTAATTTGTTATGCTTGATAATAGGAGTTATCATAATTGTTACGTAAGTAATAATCTAATTGTAACGTCTAGGAGTTATATCGAAACCTAAGGCCTCTAGTTAAATTTGTATTTTGTCGTCTCTTTAGAAACCCATTTTAATATCAATTAAGAGTAAAAATCGCATCCACCAAAGGGTTGGAGCTCAATTAGTTGAGCACAATTAGTGAGGGTGAGGGCATGTCCCTTGATAATACCAAAGGTTTGGAGCTCAATTAGTTGAGCACAATTAGTGAGGGTGAGGGCATGTCCCTTGATAATACCATCCACCAAGGTTCAAATCTTTTGGAGTTACAATAAATAAGTGCTAAGGCCAATATCATATTCTAGGCAACTTTAACAAAATGGAGACTCATTGGCCCTTGACCCATACACACAAAAGAAGTATCATTTTTTATTTCTGCTCCCTATCAAATTACAAAAAAGTTTGAGTTTGACATAAAACCATCCAATAAAAACTTTACATATCTTATCAACATGTCCTATATGCAACTTTTAAAAAATGGATATGTTGAGTGAGTCCTTGACTCTTGCACAAAAGAAGTATCAACTTAATTTTGCACTCTCTTATCAAATTATAAAAAAGCCTAAGTTTGACATAAAAGCTTCCAATTAAAAAATTGCTTATCTTGTCAACATGTCCTTGGCAACTTAACAAAATGGATACCCTTCATTCCTTGACTCTTTAAGAGAGGAAGTATCAACTTAGATTTGTGCTCCCCTATCAAATTATTAAAAAGACTGAATTTGACATTAAAACCTCCAATTAAAAAAGTACATCTCTTATCAACATTTCCTAGGCAACTTTAACAAAATGGACACCCTTAGACCCTTGACTCTTGCACAAATTAAGTATCAACCTAAATTTACACTCCCAATCAAATTATTGAAAAGAAATAAAAGAGAGTCCAAAATTGACATAAAACTCTACAATAAAATATTACAATGAGTTGACTAGTGATAGACAATTTGTACTCTTGAAAGAGAGGTCACAAATCCAAACCATGTAGGGGTAAGCTATGTATGTCTCGCTTAGCCTAGAGGTGGAAAACTTGGTACTTTTGAAAGAGAGGTCACAAATTAAGATCCTATAGGGGTAAGGTATGTACTCCTTGTTTAGTCTAGTGGAGGAAAACTTGTATTTTTGAAAGAGGGGTCACCAATTCAAACCCTGCAAGGCTAAGGTATGTACGTATTTTGTAGCATAGTTAAGTGTCTCCCACAAAAAGTATGGAGTAGTCCCATATTACTACTATAAGCCCTCTCTAGACCCATAAACTAGTTAGGTTTCTCCCACAAGAAATATGTAGTCCCATATTACTACTATAAGTCCTCTCTAGACCCATAAACAATCAATCCACATCTCTTCTCGACACTTGGATTAACCAGACCCCAACATGTGTCCATCAATAACACCTATGTACCTCAAAAAAAAAAAAGAAGAAGAAGAGAGAGAGAGAAAAGATTTGTTACCAATATCAATAACCAAACCCCACCTCTTCCTCGCGCCAAGCAAGGCAAAGGTGCATTAAAGAGAGGACTGAGGAAAAATCCAGGAGAGAATTGATGGATGGGAAAAGGGGGCATGAAATTTCTGTGTCTTCTTTCTTTCTCCTGCATAATGGCAGGCTAAAGTTCACGAGACTGGTGGTGATGGGGCATGCTTTTTATCAATGCTTCTTCTCTCTGCCCCATGCACTTCCCCCTTTCAGTCTTCTTCCCCTTCTTGTTCGTACATATACATATGCATATGCCTGTCAATTCCTGCAAATGCTCAGATTCAATGGACCCACTCTATGATTAAGCTATGAAACCTACTTTCATAACTGTCTCGATCAATGTGTATGAATCGCCATCACCTTTGCCCAGCTTGCCATTAATCAACAAAGACAAGGGAGGAAGTTATTGGGCATTTCTTTAGAGTTTGTAGGTTTTGGAAGCACTGTTCACAAGTACAGAGTCGTGAAATGTAATTATTCTTCCTCCGGGTAAAACAAATCCTACCAGGTTTCACGTTTAAATCATCGTCTGCGACGCTGACGGTCTTTTCAACTTGTCCCGACGTCCCGTGTTCGAATCGCACAGTACGATTCTTTAAGTACTTATTATAATAGTTTATTGTTTTGTGGATGTAAGAGATTTGTATTTTAATAAAACAAAAATATTTGGTGTTTATATAGTATTTTAATGTTGTGCTCATTTAAAATTAGTTTGGTGGTGTGACAATGAAAAGTGTGTTCTTGGTATTTTTAAATTTTGTTTTTTTGTTTTAGATTTATTTTATCATGTTTGTCTTCACTATAATGAATGAATGAATGTCAACAAACTAGATAATTGGTATTTTTCAATTTTGTTTTTTGGTTTGAATTTATTTTATAATATTTGTCTTGAGTATAATGAATGAATGTTTTGATAATGTATTCATTAATGATCAACAAAATAGATAATCATTAAAAGGTCATAATAAAAAAGTTCGACGACATCACATTTATTTGATTTCTTTTTCTTTTTGTATCTTCGATCTTCTACTATTTATCTTAATCAAAAAATCTGCAACTTTTGTTATTATCTTTGTTGTTTCTAGATTTTATTATGTGTTGTTTTTTTGTCATCAACGTTTTAGATCACACTCTGTGATCCATCATCAGGATGAAAGAGTATTTCACACTTTTGTTTATCTTTCATCTTGACGCTCACACTCTGTGATCCATCATCAAGATGAAAGATTCACACTCTGTGATCCATAATCAAGATGAAAGATAATCAAAAGTGTGAAACACTATTTCATCCTGATGATGGATCACAAAGTGTGATCTGAAACGTTGACGGAAAAAAGAAACACAATCAAATCTGGAAACAGCAAAGATAATCACATGCATTGTGGGAATTTGATAAAACAGGTTACTCAAGGTGTTCATGTTTAGGGCTCAATGTGATTGATCTGAATATTTTTGTAAGACGAACACTCCATGATGTAATGTTATCATGTCTCCACCACATCTTGAGTACAATATCAACACCTCTTATTTGCTCACTCTTCTTTCGGTATCATATGTCTTTCAGTTTCGTATCTAACTTGATGTGAACTAGTTCTTAGCTAAGCCATTAACATTTTTGCTTCATGTTTTATTTTTGCTCCTATGTAGTCTTAAATGTTTCTAATTCATTTAATAATTTGGTTCTACATCATAGAAAGTTATATGATTATTAACATTAGTTTAACATTAATATGATATCAATATACACATGTCCTAGACATGTTGCACAATTGTTTACTAGTGTCTTTGATTTTGTTTTAATCATTGATTTTGATCCAAGGGCTTGACATAAAGAGAGGATACTCACTTAGCAATCTCCCAAAGGTGTTTGTCAACCCAGTTTCATATGCAAGCATCAAACAAAGAGGCTAATCTTTCTATGTAGGTACAAAGGTTTACAATTAGTAGAGTCAAATATATATAGCAAGATTGATTTTGTGAAGAAGGTTTAGATTCACACCTATGAAGCACATTTTCATGGCTACAAAAATGAACCAAAGCAACAACAGTTAATTTAGTAGTCTGATACAGATCATCTAATATATTTTTTAGCAATAATAGACAAGAAAAATACAAAGTTCAACATTGAACCTAAAGCTAGGTATATTTATTTATTTTTAGTTCCTCTCAAAGGCAGAAATACTAATGCATTCACCCAAAACTTTTAAATGTCAAAGCATCAACCAATCGAAATCAAGAATTTAAATATGTTAACTTTTTTTCTAATGTTTTTATTCTTTTATATTTATTTGAAATCTACAAATTCCTTTTATCTATGATTCTATTGGCTAATAGCATTGTACAATAATATTAGGATGATGTCAGCTTTGAATCTTTTTGCCAATTTTTTTATGTATTTTTATAGTACTATTGATTAATATTTAAACGTGGACAATAATGTTACTATTTTGAAATAGTTTGACTTGGTGATAGGTGGGCCATTTATTTTTATGGTACCAACTAATAATTTTGAAATAATAAAATTTTAACTACCTTTTATAATATATTCTATTACAATGTAACATTATATATTATAATAATATAACAATGTGTATCCTAGCAAAAAGATAAATTTCAAAAAGCATCCTCATGTACGATTAAACTAAGATAAAGACAAAACACTTTAGATCTGAATGGATATCTATCTTTGTCATATTAAACAAAATAGACATGACATAAAGAAAGATAAATTATTTGATATAATCTATTCTTTTTTACTATTTGTATAAATATTGTCATGTGAAATAGACAACCAATAACAAGATTTTATTTTTTTAATTTGTGATTTCAATGTTCCAAAAAAGTAACATTTTTTACACTTCTTTTAGCTTATATCCTAAAAAATAAAAACACAATCATTGCTTGTGTGGATATTTCCTATTCTAATAGAACTAAATAATTAATGTGTAAATAATTAATGTGTATTATTATGTATAGACATTAATACTAAATAATGTAATAATTATTAAGAATAATAATAAATTTCATTCACTCATTATTATTATAATAAAGCTAGTATTATAATTATAATATAGATTGATTATTACATGTATAACTATACATGATACTAGTTATCATAATTATTTATATTTAATTATTTAATTAACAATAATAATTATATAACTATTATAATTATATAGTTATTATTATAATGGTATATATATAATTAGTTTTAAATTAATGATTTAAAAATATTGTACATGGGGCTTTAATTCTAATTTCATACACTCAATTATTCGCAAAACCTCTACTAACCATATCTAGTTTTTTGTCACATGTAGAAATCATTATTGTTACAATTTTGTTTAACTAAGCAACATGTTACAGATTTACTAACTCGCAGAAATTAGATCCAATGTGTCTTTTGTTTATTTACAAAGGAAAAGCATTTTATTGTTTAACATTTAAATTTAGATGCTTCAACGCTAAACTTTCCTCAATGCTATTTGTCAAAAGATTTACTATATTATTACTACAATTATTATTTAAAGATGTCAAAATTTAAATATTATTACTTCAATTTACATGAGTTCCAACTTTAATACAAATGCATTATGGCATGAACATGACGCAAATGCGTCTCTTGTTAAACATATATAGTAGTGTGTTTATTATTACAATATCAACTCAACAATATAGATTTCTTTATAAATTGATGTTTAATTAGTGAACTTGCCCTACATCAGTGATGTGTAGATGTGATATATTTTCTCACATAGTGAACCCAATATTCAAGCCCCTCTAAGACTTTTCATAGGGATTTAACTATTATATTTTTATTCTCAAATCTAATACCTTTTTTTTTTAAATTATAGATTGACTACCAAAAAACATAGAAAAATGAAAACAATAAAAATAAAATAGTAACAAGAAATAATCCATTCAATGGTGAAAAGAACTTCTTGTGGTGCCTTGTGAAGTACCATGATCAAAACCTATTCATGGGCATCATGTGTAATTCAACTAGCTATGTGAACCTTTTGCTTTTGGGCAAGTTGTGGCATGCATTCCACCATATCTATCCATCATATCATGTCATTCCATCATACCCATCGACCATGTCCATTTACTCATGCTTCATCCATCTTCCCTACCTACCTTGACCTTAACAATGATTGGGGACACAAAATCCATACTTTGGAAAACTTTTAACATAGTCATCATTTGTTGGTCATGGATAAATAGAGAAGAGTAGTTTAAATAGAAAAAAAGAAGAGTGAATCAAGAGAGAAAGCTTCAACAACAACAACAACAACAACAACAAAAGAGGATAAGGTCAATAACTTGGAGGAATGTATTACATTAAAGACTCAATATAACTATCAATTAGAATGAAAACTAAATTAAAATAAACAAAAATTAGGAGATTCAAGCATCTGCCAAAACATGATAGGGTCTCCCTTGTCAAGAGGTGGATCACCAAGGTCAATTTTCTTGGGTAGCCATACATCTTAACATGAAAATCCTATATTACTCTAAGGTCTCTTCATTACCCCTATAGCTAAAATTATAGGATTTCAATTATGAATGATGAGAAGGAAGAGAAATGTAAGAAGGTGGATAGCATATGAGTGAAATATATGCAAGAGAATTTCTTGTGGTCAATGGGAAGTCTTCCATCTAGATGGAACAATCTATGAAGGAAAATGATCGCACCACATGGGTCATGACCTAGAGTGCCAAATCATCATTAGACATTTAATTTGACCCATGTAACTTTGGGTTCTTATAAAAAGTTAATGAACCTTTATAAGAAGACCAACCTAAGCATTATCCAAATTCTTCACAACATAATCTCAAATCTATGGTCAACAATGACTCTAACTATGGATGCATTCCTCTAGTGGGCATGTATATAAATAAAAAACTCTTGGGAACATATACTAAACTAAGGGTATCCCAAAAACAAGAGTGTACAACAATATCAAGCTAACCCCACAAAAAAAATATTAGTGTTTAAGACCAAACTATACACTTCTAGAAAATAAGCATTGATCACTAATCTTGGGAAAATAAAGTTGAGAGAGGAAATCAAATGTGAGTCATGATCAAACTATATCTAGCCTTGGCCAACTAGAAAGAGTGAACACCTCTTCTACTCTCCTCTATTTGTTTAGGGTAAAGAGAGTGTTCTGAATGACCTTTATGGGATAAATGAATACACATCTTAATTATTCTCTATGCATAAGAATCATACCCCTAAAATATTGTCCCTATATATCCCTTATTTTGACTTATAGTATTTTAGACCACAAATCTCTAAATAAAATGGACTATTATCAAGCTATAATGCATTTCAAGATTTAATAACATTTTCATATCCCCAAAACTAAATTCATCCATAGTATCATACTTCATGTCTAATCTAAAAACCCAAAAAGTGCTCTCAAAGTATTTAGTAGAGGTAAGTGTTACTAAGATTATGTAAAATAGTAGGATAGTAAATTATGAAGAATGTATAAAGGAAAGAGGACATATTGTTTCAAAATTTTGATCAAATAGCTTGGATTGGGACCAATATTTTGATCTATTGGTAATAGATTTGAAACTTAAAACATAAAGAAACATGTAAAGTATCAAGAAACGTGTATGTAAACTAACTAAAAGCATAGAATTAGAACTATATACGAGGTCCCATCAATTTGACTACAATTTCAATTTAATGTAATTCAAAGACTCAATGAAATTTCTTCTAGCTAAAACTTCTTTAACAATCCATAAATATGATCAAATAATTCCATATGGTAGTAATGGAAATCTTCTATAATCGTTGCAACAAAATACTAACCAAAATAGATAATGAGCTACTAAACATAGCTCTAGAGATGAATCACTTGTCCCTAATATTATCAACCACATGTGGCGACATCCAAAACATGGAGAGGATTTCTATTTGTAAACATGACCTTCAAATTTACAAAATAATGTATCTAATTAAACTTCAAACTTAAAATGAAAATTATACAATTTTGACCAAGAGGTCTCAATTTGAACAAAAAAAATCAACCCTTTTTTCTATTGTAACAAATAATTCTACTTAAAATTACACAAACTCAATACTTTTAATCCCCATTTTACATTTATTTATACCAAAAACAAAGAAACAAATATACACTAACTATTTAAAGAAAATATAATTCTATTCAGACTCCAAATAACACAAAAATATCCAATTTGGCCTTGAGTGGCTATCTCAAAACAAAAAAACTTTCCTTACCTAAATATAGATTTCAATGTTCACCTTGAACATTTTAAAAAAAATCACCATAAGGGCCACCAAATATTCCAAAGCTTTTCTTACCATTCATGGGGGGGCATTAATTTAATACTAAGTTTGGGACCATATGTCTTGGTCTCTGTCTCAAACCTCATATATTTGGGACCATATTTTGATATTGTATGGGACAATTCATATGGCACTCCAAACCCGTGGGATTGGAAACTACACCTTATACTTTTATCATTTAAGATCTCGATGGCTTGTGCCTAAAGAATTTGTTGGCCTTATCTTAAAAACCTTTAAAAATATTGAAAATAACTTCTAGGTAGGAATATGCTATCTTTTCAGTTAGTCCTTTCCACTTGCAAATAAAAATACTTCAACTTTCATTGTCGGTAGGTGAGAATTGGTATAGGGTTTAATTAATTAGAAGAAAAAATGGTATTTATTAAGTGATTTTCTTGTGTGCGGAAATATTAATAAAAAGGGTACAAAAATAAAATTTAAAATCTAAATTTAGATGAGCAATTCAAAATGTCTGGATTTAAAATTTCAAGATATGACATCCAATTTCTAAACTATTAAGGTTTTTTTAAGATGGTTATGATTAAGAAGGTCAACCTCATGCAATTGACAACAAATGATAGTCAATTCCCACAAGACAAAATAACATAATGATTTGATCCATATTATATATGGAATGAAACAAAAACGCTCTCTTTATCAATTGAGGACCTTTGTGTCCTTTTCTCTCTAAGTGCTCATATTTTTATAGATATAATATAACATAGCATTATGAGTGTCCTTCAAAAGTTTTGTTGTGTTAAGTATTTTTCAAAACCAAATAATGGAAATGTAGCTAAACAATAGTACTACAAATTATATATTTTTAAATGAATTATTAAAGTGAAATCATCTTAAAAAATTGTATCATTGAGCATGTGCATCATATAATTTTCACAAAAATAATTGAAAAGACCATTTCTTCAATGTGTATAGAGTAAATGGTAGAACAATCTTAAATGATAATTTTAAATTTAGATAAATTGATGGTCATAAGTTATGAAAAAATAATACATATTAGAGCGAGAACCCTACCTGATATTTGATGAAGGCGGACCGAAACCCTGGATAAGAGGGAAGAAACTGGGTCAAGGCCTACTTCTGGGCAATAGAAGTTTTTGTCCCCTCAGGGCCTTACATACAGTCTTTTCTTATATCGAATCCTGGTTGCATCAAAACAAACATTTAAGTCGACCCATCATGAAACAAATCGCTAGTGATTCCCCTCCGAATCTTTCTCAAGTCCCTGTTCTCGGATCCTCTCCTTGTCCCCACCCAGGTCTTTCTTTATCGATACGAAAGAACGTTTCAACGTTTCAAGGCAAAAGGAGAGGGTCAATATGAAGAAATTATTAAAAAAAAATTCAAATCATTCAAAATATAAAAAATCCATATAAGTAGAAAGCTAAGAAGTAGCTTACCATTTTGATGGTAGTTTCATGAAAATTAATTGTCAAATAGATAAAGTTGATTACTGTGTGATGCTTAAATTCATTGTTTTACATATGTTTAAAACATAAATTTAGAAGCCACAAGGAAGGTATAACCCTTAGACATGGAAATTCAAGTCTAATACGTAGGATTTAAAAAAAATGAATTGCAGTAGAAATGTGCATGCATTATATTTTAAATTTTTTTTAAAACTTAAAAAGTAAAATAAAATGTATATATCTTATATTGTACACAAACTATAGCACATACATGTTGATGCAAGAGCATTCAAACTCACAAGCAATCCTGAATCGCCAAAAGAATGATATTTTTCTATGCTTATTTTTTTCATTTTTGGTGTAGGTTGGAGCTTCAAGAGCATCTTGTAGAGTGTTCTAAGGATAAAATATTCATTTAACACTACTTAGCTTTATTTTAAAAATTGGGGGCAAATATGGTGTTTAATGTGGTCTTGAAATTATTGTATTGCATAATTTCGAGGTTTGAAGGATTGAAGGGATCCTTTGGCATATTAGAGAATTGAAAATTAGTTATTTTCTCAATTTTGATGCCAAGATAAGTATTTATAAGATAGGTGACTTTTGGCATTCCATTCTTGTCCTATTCTTTCAATTTTGGTGCCTAAAATGAAGAGAAAAGCTAGTGAATTTTGGAAAAATGATTAATCTCTTCAAAATTCCAAAGGAGCATGAATTATTTTATGTTTTTATTCATTATTTTTTGGTAATTAAGTTGTATTTTGTATTAATAGTAAACAAGTGCCGCATAGTGACGAGTACTTTTCTTTTTAGTAAAAAATTGTTTAGTCAATAGATGAGTTATAACATATCAATCTGGACGTGGGTTTTAACAATACTTTGAAGTAATATATTTTTTCAAGGCATATGTATTGCAACTATGTAGTAGAGAGTGCCTACAATTGTAGTATGTAGTGAACAAATTGATATTCAAAGTTGAAGGTGTTTTATTGATTAAACATTTATAGTTATTGCATAATTATTCTAATTTAAAATATAATAATTAATGTGTTCAAAATTTAACATCATATATTTATATAATGCACTCATCTCTATAACTTTAAATCTAAATTTAACAACCCTTAACCCTAAGCCTTTGATCTAAGTTTAACCCTAACCTTAATTTTAGTTTTATGTCTAGCCTAGTTCAAATTCTAGTTGTAACCATATACTAATATTAAAATTAATTTGCATTGTAGCCCTAATACTTAGCCTAATTATAACATTAAATACAGTCATAATCCTATTTTTTCCTTAACTCTATCCCTAGTCCTTAATCTAAAACTCTAACCTTAATTTTCGAAATAGTTTGAACCTCAATTCTAATCTTTGGTGCTAATCCTTATTTTAACACTAACTCTAATCCTAATTATAATTATTAATAATAAATATAATTACAACATAATCTATAGTTGTAATTATTATTAAAAAATAATAATAATTTATAATTAATTTTAATTTATATTTAATGGTGGTATAAAATAGATTAAGTGATCTTTATATCATTATTACTTAAAAAGTATTCGCATGTTGGTAATTATTATTTTTCATAAGATGCTGCAAATGTATAATATGCTTTTATATAATATGCTAAATTATGATAAGATTGCATCTATACAACATGACAGACAGTTTTATCCAAGCAAGATGGCCTTTGATCCAACTCAGACCCGTTCATGAGTTTCCAAGGGTTCATCCTTCGAGTGAAGAATAGAGAAAGGATAAGGAATCGTGGAGTAAGCCATAGCAGGTGTGGATTATAATAAATTTTGATGGGGCATCTAGGGGAAATCCGAGCATCTCGGGGGGGGATGTGTTACTCGTGATGAAAGTGGGATGATCCTCTTTAAAGGTGCGAAGAGACTACAAGATGGAACCAATAATGATGCAGAGGCGTAGGCTACTTTATTAGCAGTTAATATGAAGATTCTAAAGGTGCACCTTGAAGGTGATTCGAAGGTTGTATCGAATGCAATTATGAAAGGGGTAACCCCGAGTTGGAGATTAAATAAGCTCATAGCCTTGATTGTTTCGAAATTATGCAACTTTCAAGATTTTCGTATAACTCATATCAGAAGAGGTGGAAATGAGTTAGCAGATGCTTTATCCAACGTGGTATGTGAGTTGGATAAACAAATGACGAAGTGGTGGGACAATGATGATGACATATTCCATTGGCATGACTTGAATGCCTGATTTCGTATAGTAATGTTGCCTAGATGAAGTGTGTGAGATTAATTTTCCATCCCCTACGCGCAAGCCTAGGCGAATTTCACTAACATTGGCAATTAATGTCGATGAATTCTATAGGGGCGGGGGAGGATGCATTTATGAAAAGTTTCAAAATGAATGCTCAGTCAGTGTGGATGATTTGTGACTGCAGGAGGTTGAGAGAGTGGTTTTGTGATAGAGGAAGGTGGTTTTGTAGGTGGCAGACGATATAGAGGCTAATTTCACGCTTAAGACCAACAAATTCATGTCAATATTTTGGGGGCCAATCTCGGAGAGAAGATTAAAGACCATGTTTAAGTCAAGGGAGCCCTTGTTTCTGAAAGTCGTGCAGCTAGTGCTGGGAGAGGAAGTGTCAGTTATCGGTCATAGGTATCAATCAAGGGTGGATGTTTATTTGCTCATTATGGCGTGGGGGTTAGAATTGGGCATCTCGTGTGAGGAGGTTAGGAAAGTCATGTGGGCAATTATGTCAGAGGATTATCTGCAGAACATCGATTCAATACTTGAGCAAGCGGTGTTGGGGCAGGGTTTCGATGTGTCGGAAGGAATTTTGGAGGAGCAGGTAGAACTTAGAAATAGATGTATGAACATCCCCTTTCTCAAGAGGAGAGAAGAAGTGAAGGCTCAGTTCTGAGAGATGGCGAGGTGAGGATGGGAGGCAATGAAGTTGTATGTTCAAATCTTGGAGCAGGAGGAGATTATTCGACAGGAATGAGTGGGAGCAGGGGAGGTTGAGATGAATGGATGGAGGTTAAGACCGCGAACTAGATGTATGTCCGAGATTATGCCAGAGAGAAATGCACCTCTGCCATTATTTCTTAAAGATGTTGGAGATGTTATGGAAGGCACGGGTGGAGAATCTAATGTCATGGTAGTGAAGGTGGAGGAGGAAGCTTGTCAATGATCAAGAAAATTTCCCGGGTAGCCCTGTTTTTTGTTCGCCGTGTGTATAGTTTAGTTTTTAGTTCAGAAAATTTTATACTCTTAGTAGTTGTCTATTAAAATTGGATTGCCAATGAATTTTGACTATGACAATGATGTAATGAGCATCTTTTGTGCTCGGTTAACTGCTTCTTGGGTGTGCGAGGCTGGTTTGGCGGGTGGTTGGATGGTGGTTTTTTGATACTTGGTTCTATTTTGGGTGGTTTGGGGGTTTATTGGGTGGTTTTGGGTGGATGGTTGTTAAATGACTCTTTGTTAATGTAGTGCTTTTATTTCATAATATTATTAAAAAACAATGTATTACCGATCAAAAAAATTATGATAAGATTGAATACGCTTAAAGTTTACGCAAAATAAAAATAAAAACTAGTTTAAATAACATTGTTACAAATATTCTATAAATTTAAAAAATATATTTATAAAAGGTATGTACTAACCATTATGTGACACGGGTTTAATTTTTTTTTTAGTTTGAAATTTTGAAATATGTTTGTAATATTAATTATTATTTTTATTTTTTTTAAAACAAGGTGGCGGTGCCACTTAATATATTTTATTATATAAAGCTGATTCAAAGAGCTCCCAGAGAAAAGAACTAGTAAGAAAAACTTTGATCCTTGCTCTACAATACATAAAAAGGTTGTGAGATGTAAATCTCAAATATGCCAAAAAATGCAATATCTTATAGTGTCCAGAATACCGACTGTCATAAAACATCCCCCAGTATCAAATGTTTTCTGGAATGTATTGAACAAGATGCAATCTAAACCAAAACATCATGAGGGTTGTGCACATTTACATAGCAGTCCACAATCTGTCTCACTTATGAATTTATCCAACTTACCATCCAACACACTTCTCAAATTGATATCCCTTCACAATATACAGATACAGCAAAACCACAGGACCCTGCACTTATAATATCACACATACCAATTTATATCATAATAAAAAAGACCACTGTATAGCTATATGTAATATTATCCTGTACCCATATCCTCCAAAAATTTTGCCTTAAGAATTGGCTAAGAATCAAAATCACAATTCGGACCCATCATATTAAGTTCCTCCTTAGAATTTCCCATATTTGCCAAATGATCTACAACCCGGTTCCCTTCTCTATACACATGTGAAATGGTGAAGTTTGTAAATGTATCAATTAGTGTCCATGCTTGTTCAAGTAAATATCTTATCTGCCAATTATCAATATTTCTCTTTATGCAAGCGTTGATAATAATAGTTGAATCGCCTTCAATGTGTATATATGAGATATTCAGTTTTTTTACTAGTAGAATACCTTAAGTAAAGCATATGCCTCTGCAAAGTTGTTAGTACCCGACAAAATAAAAGTGACTTTCAAAGCTAAAACACATCTTGTGTGATCCCTTATGCATACTCCTATCCCTACATCACCTGGGTTCCCTTTGGAGGAGCCATCAAAATTTAGTTTGAAATGCATTGAGTCTAGAGGACACCATTTCACTTTATTTCTATCAATTTTACTAGTTCTCACTCTCGGAAGACAAGGTGATATAGGTATAGAGATGCCCTTCCCGCAGTTAATAACTTGAAGTAAATTCCCTATTTGAATTGAACTGGTTTGAAACTTGAGCATTAACCAGTTCTGATGCTGATTTTTTCAATATAATTGAAAACTTCAGAAAGAGGAGATGTTTGCTTTCTAAAAATACGCTTATTTCTTTCCCACCAAAGTGACCATACTACTATGGATGGGATCACTTTCAAAATACATGCAAAAAGAGAGGATGAGTATAAGACTGGCCATGACTAGAACAAATCCCATATATTATCTGGAAGAGGGGTGCTAAAGGAAAGCTTATCAAGCACAAACATCCAACAATAGTGAGCAAAATCACACTGGAGGAGGAGATGATCTAACGTTTCACTGTGTTCACCACAAAGTACACAAGCAAATGGATGTGCAATATTCAATTTAACAAGTCTCTCACTGGTGAGTATTCTCTTATATAGAGAAAGCCAAGCAAACATCCCTGCCTTGGGAAGAGCACTATTATTCCAACAGAAATTGTAGCTCTTTGTGAATAGGATTGAACAGACATTTGATGAATCGCCTTATACCCTTCCTTGATAGAGTACTCTCCATTCTTTGCAGGGCACCATATCAATTTGTCCAAACCATTAGAGATAAAGATAATGCGGTTCTTGAGAATCAAAGAAAATTTTACCTTTTGACCCAGGGAGATTGGGAGTAGAACTGGCTTTTCCCAAATGACACAATTTGAAGGCTTCTCAAGATTATCTATGTAATCATAAAGGTGTGAACCCCAATGAGAAGTAAATATGGGGATCACATCTACTAGATACTCCTCCAGATTAAGAGGGGGGAGACCACTCCATGAATCATGCCAAAAGTTGACTTCTTTGCCATTATGTACTTGCCACGATAAGTATCTAGTAATCACATTGCTAGAGTCCATCATGAAGTTCCAAACTACAGATCTTGATGGAGGATCAAGGATAGTAAATATATGTGAAGGGGTAGGAGTATCTAAATACTTTTCTTGCATAATTTGACACCACAAAGCATGTGGTTTTTCATACATATTCCAAACTAGCTTTCCCCCAAAGGCCTTATTCCTTTTTGAAAGATCGTGCAAACCCACCCCGCCCGTAGATTTTCTTGGAGTCATTTTGTTGAGAGACACAAGCAGGATCTTTTTCTCTTCTGAAAGATTACCTTTCCAAATAAAATTATGAATAATTTTCTCGATATGAGAGACAACAGATTTCGGGGCTTGAAGGACTGAAATGTAGTAGTTTGGAATTGTAACCAAAACAGTTTTGACAAGAACGATTCTGCCTGACAAAGATAACCATCTAGCTTTCCACACGGAAATTTTTCTTTTTAATATGTCAATCACATAATTCCAAAAAGAAGGTTTCCCTACTCCCATAAAGAAAGTGATACCCAAGTACGATGATGGAAGACAATCCACTGGAAAGCCCAATGTCTGGATAATACTGTTAGACACCATTTCAGAAGTATTGAATATGAATAGTTTAGATTTTTGTGCACTGATTTTTTGTCCAAATCCAAAAGTATATATGTCCAATATTTTCTTAATATGCCTTACTTCTTGTATATTGGAACAACCGAATAAAAGTGTATCATCTGCAAATAAGGTGTGGGTGATAGAAAATGAGGTATTAGGGATACATACCCCCTTCTAGAAACCCAGACTCAGCTGCTTATTGACCAATCTACTAAAAGCTTCTACCATGATAATGAATAGAAAAGGTGATAGTGGGTCACTTTTTTGAACCCCTTGGGTGGCTCGAAAAAAACTAGAAGGATTACCATTAACAATAACTGAAAAATATGCCCCAAAGAGGCAACTTTTGATCCATTTGCACCACTTATCTAAAAAGCCAAACTTTTTAAGCACTCTCAAAAGAAAGGACCAACAAACTTTATCATATGCTTTCAACATGTCTAATTTAGCTATAAAAGCAAGGGACTATGAAGAGTTAATTGAGTGCAGAACTTCATGGGCCACAAGCGCACCTTCTGATGTTTCCCTGCCAGGAACAAAACCTCCTTGTTGAAGAGATATTACTTTAGGTATCAAGGATTTTAACCGGGGATAGATAGCTTTTGTGAAAATCTTGTACACTGAATTACATAAGGAGATAGGCCTAAAATCTACAAAAGATTGAGGGTTATTGGATTTGGGGATAAGTGCAAGATGGGTTAAATTGAAGTTCTTGAGAATACAAGCTTTTTGTCTTGACTCCTACAAAGCCATTAAAAGATCAAAGCCTAAAACGTCCCAACACTTTTGAAAGAATAGTATGGTGAAACCATCTGGGCCTGGGGACTTGTCCGGAGCCATCAAAAATACCACTTCTTGTAATTCAGCAAGAGAGAAAGTTTGCATCAAATAATCATTATCACATTGTGAAATCAGACAAGGAATGAAGTCTAACAATATGTCGACACTGGACTCCTCAGAAACAAAAGGAGGGGAGGGAGAAAGAAGATTTTTATAGAAGAATTCACCCTCTTCCCTAATTTCTTGTTCATTAGTTAATTTTTCCCCCAAAGAAGAGGCATTTATAGAAAAGATAGTAGATGTAGCTTGCTTAATCTTTGCAGAAGCTTGGAAGAATTTAGTATTTTTATCTCCTTCTTTTAGCCATAATTCCCTTGATTTTTGTCTCCAGTATTCCTCCTCTCTAGAGCACAATTCTTCCCAGTAGCTTTGTAAATGCTTCTACTTTAAGAAAATTTCTGGATTAATCCCAGTAGAAAAGATAAGTTCATTGACGTCCTTTAATTCCTTCTCTACCTTTGTTTTTTCTGCAAAGATATTTTTGAATACTTTCCTATTCCAGACTTTGATATTTGCTTTTACAAACTGCATTTTCGTATAAAGTTGAAACATTTTGTTCCCCCTACAGAAGGGGACACTCACCCACCATTGACAAAGTAGAGAATGAAAATGTGGGTGTCGAAACCACATTCTTTCAAACTTAAAAGAAGATCTATGATGAGAAACTTCATGTTTATCTAGACATAATTCAATAGGAAAATGGTCAAACCCAGAGAACGATAGAATTTTAGAGCTAAAAGTATATTTCTGAAGGATCTATTCATATGAAGTGAAAAACTTGTCCAATCTACTTGCAATTTGAAGGGAAGTTCTCTGGTTTGTCCATGTAAATTGACCATTAGAAGGTGAAATGTTAGAAAGGGCGTTATCAGACACGAAAGATCTAAAGTCTTCAATCACCTTCAGTGCTATAGGATTGCCTCCCTGTTTCTCATCCTGAGACAAGATGGCATTGAAATCACCTCCTAAGATGATTTTCTGAACTTCCTGTTGTTGGATCTGACAAGTTATAGTATTCCAAAGAGCATGTTTCTCTTGAGGAGCTGTTGGGCCATATATATTGAAGAGAACAAAGGATAAATCAAAATTTTCAATAAGAATAAGATGCCAATTTGTCCCTTGACTCAAAGTTTTTGCTTTGATTGT
Organism: Cryptomeria japonica; assembly: GCF_030272615.1. Classification (NCBI taxonomy): domain Eukaryota; kingdom Viridiplantae; phylum Streptophyta; class Pinopsida; order Cupressales; family Cupressaceae; genus Cryptomeria; species Cryptomeria japonica. The sequence goes on along the minus strand of NC_081406.1, from coordinate 541,152,014 downwards.
CCTAGTATTCCACAAGGTCAGAATACCACCGGGAGCCCCTACTGTAGGAATATGTATGAAATCCCATCAAGTCCATTTTTTAAAAATCTTTTGAGAGGCTTCATCTGAAAGCTTTGTTTCTTGTAGTAAAATGATGTCTGCTTGGGAGGAATCCAGTTGTTGCTTGATCCGCCCCCTTTTGTCAGAGGCATTCAAACCTCTGACATTCCAAGATAAGATCCTCATTGCATCCGAGAAGAATGACATGTTCTTCTCGGTCTTGTGTGGGGTGAAAACTTATCTACAATTGTGGTCTGGATACCTGCTGCAATCTCTTCTTGAGTTTTAAGAATATTTGGCTTCCGACCTCTTTTTTTAGGTGTTTTATATAACATAGGAGATGAAGAAACCATTTGAACAAGAGAGAGATGTTGAGAAAAATCAAAGTCAAGCCGTGTGGAAGGTTGAAAGGGCTGATATGAATTATCTTCAACCACAAGGTGTTCAACATGACTAGATTCTAACAAGGATGAGGGAATGGGTGGTGAGCATTGCGAGCAAAAGGCATAGCATCAACAACAGGGACACCCTAAATTTCTGGAAATTCCTCAAGAGCAATTTCATCTATCAAGTTCGATGTGACAGAGAAGGATATCATGTGCCATTTATTCAATATTTGGATAATCCGGTGAGGATCCAACAATGGGAGGACTGCGTTGAATCACATGGAAAGGTTGGCAATTAAACATCAAGTTGTGAATCAGGTTGACCTTTGCATTCTGTGATATATAGAGTTCCTGGAGTTGAGTATCTGAGTTTCCCATAGAAGTTCAACTCAAAAAAGAAGAAGTGGGCTACCTAAAGAGAGAGGAAGCATATATTTTCTTGTACAACCAATCAACCAAGATTGAAGAGCAGTGGATCTTAAAAGATACTTTCTTGTATCTCCCCCCAAATTTTTGCAGAGAACTTAAACTAGAAATAGCAACCTGATAGTGATGAGATTTCTTCAAATTGGAGGGCTTTGTTCTTTTTTCTGCTGGAAGTAAAGCGCCAGTCATAGAGCCCAAAAAGGATTGAAAGGGGATCAGAGAGAGAGAAGAAACATCTTGAAACAACTGAGCACCCTGGAAAGGTCTTGCAATATTATCAACATTGTTTAGAGGTACGAAGCTCTCTGTTGAGTTAATTACACTTGTTGTCCCATTTGATGTAGAAGGAGGAGATGGAGCAGATTGATAAAAGGATCATTTATGGTAATCAATCACAAAGTCCTTGCAGACTCTAACAACATCAATGCCTGAACCTTGACACTGCGAATTAAAATGACCCAATTTATCTATACGGTCATCAATATCTCTAGTACCCTGTATGCAAATGTCTTGATTCCATTTCCCTATGGAAGAAGTCATTATAATGGACTTGGGAAGTGGCTTTGTGAGGTTTAGCAGTAAACATACCCTGATGGTTAAATGGGTCAGTTCATATGGGATAAGATCGTGCTTGATAAAAATACCCAGTTGGTTAGCCACAATTTCCACAATATCTGGATCACAATATTCAAGTGGGAGCCCCAGGAGAGTAATCAAAAAAGGCATGAAAAGGGGGGGAACTAACTCCATGCTAAAATTTGGAACCCATGCCAAAGTGATAATACCAATACCCTTATAGAACCATCCCTTATATCTATGAACACAATTTCTATATTCTTTAGAATAAAAAATGGCAATAAAAAAGAGAGACTGCTTATCCATCAAAAAAATATCCTTCAAGCCCAACCAATTCTGTTTAGCCCAACATGAAAGTTGCATAAAGGAAATAGTAGAATGAAGTTTACTAATGAGGATTGTGGCGTGTAGAAGATCTATTTGAGGCTGAATAAGGTGGTCTGGCAAAACAATCTTATACACACCTTCAGATTTGCCTAATTTTCCAGGGTTAGCAGCAATCTTGTTCTTTGGCAAGACTAGAGCCTGACTACCCTCTTTAGTTGTTTCATTTAGACATTGCCCATTACCTTCTGCATCTAAGTTAAGTGCTTGTGGATGGGGAAGTAATGTGGAAGGGTTTTTTTTCTCTAGCTCTGTGTAATCTGTTTTGGTTTGAAGGGTGCTCCTTGACGCAAGTTGTTTATTGGGAGATTGTTTGGGGTTGAAAGAAATTTGGGGTTTATCAACTGGGTATTGTTTGGCCAAGTCACATATGATGGAAGATTAGCAGGATTAGCCTATGATTCAGATAGAGAATGATGTGAGAATGGCGGTGTCTCCTCACAAATGTCAAACGAGGGTTGTGGTGTTCGATCTAATCGGCATGCAAACCGATGTCGCAGGAATCTTCTTTCTCTCCCCTTATCCTGATGCCTGCCTGGAAACTGTTGGACTCCATCATAAGAGCGTCTATTCTTTGATATATCGTTATGTAGCTGCCATGTAACCCGCTTACCTCTCACAGGTCCAGGTCATAGTAACCCTGGTTGCATGTTTCGCTGCATCACTCTGAGTTACTCAATGCTCAACTTCCTCTCACCATGCACGATCATGAAGAAGAATGCACAGTAATACTTCCAGCATCAATACTAGGAATGAAGCACTTGATGATTGTCACCTCACGTCCTCCTGTGATGGCCGCTTGCAGCCCCACCACCAACCCTCGCAGCCTCTTGGCTTAGGGTTTGAGAGGATTGTGTTCGCAAAGGATCACGTTCGCAGAGCAAAGAAACCCGTAATAAATGTTGGTTTCCTATTTCTTCCCCAATTTCTTCAGCTAGATGTCACCAACAAAATCTTTATGAACTGTTGTCGCATGATGCTTCCATGTTGCAGCGACACCCCCTAATCACAACTGCTATGGATATTCTAGTCCAGTTAATCCCTGCAGATTCGAGCACACAATCACAATGTAAGCCCAAGGTCACAGAGAGGGGTGAGCTTCGTTGTCCCAACAATGGCAGCGGCTAGGGTTTGCAGAGAGGAAACAATCCTCCCTCAATGGCGGAGACCATGACCCGACCAACACAGGCAGTGGCTAGGGTTCGCAGAGCCGGTTCATGCAGTCTTGCAATAAGCAGCCCTCCCTCAATGGCGGCGGTTAGAGGTCGCAGAGACCATGACCCGGCCAGCACAAGCGGTGGCTAGGGTTCGCAGAGCCGACACCATTGTTTGTAATATTAATTATTATTATTTTAATATTTTTGAAATTAAATTTAATAGTTATTATTATTAATTAATTTTATATATTTAAAA